>NC_079470.1:7962791-8586968 GCF_026250575.1 Diorhabda carinulata
CAAGCATTGTTAACCTTAGAAAAGTCACCTTCGTACATCATAGACGAATAAAGTTTATATTCGGTGGTACCTCCAGGTACCTCCAAGAATCCCATCGTGCTTAATAATGGTTGTAAATGGAAAATACGAAGATATCGTTTATAAATCATAGATTTAAGTATGGAAACATATGATGTAGCTTAGAAATGAAGGAATTCAAAGTAATATCCCGTGCAAAGAATAGTATATTGAACAATAAGCAGATATTAAAGTCTGTTATAAATAAAAACAAAATGGTATTCGACGACCTTCAAATTGAGGTTAGAGATATAGGAGAGGCTATCGGCATATTAAAGGAAGGCATACCATATACTGACTGAAGAATTATGCACTATCCGCATATTGGGTACGCGTTTCCTCACTTTGTACCAGAGTTTTTGCGTCAAATCATACCTGTAGATGAAATCGAAATCCACAACTTCACTCCTTAAATGAAATAAACTGGCAAAATAATGGATTCCAAAGGATTAACTTGCTCCGAAACTACATCTATTGTTTGCCAACCTCAAAGTTTCATTTGCAGGAAACAGATTTTTATCAGACAAGTATTTCCCCGCAGTCTTAAATCACTTTTTTGAGAGAAAAGACGGCAACTATTATTTGGAAGTGTTGAAAAGTCTACAGCTCGTTGGACAAACTGTATAGATTTAAACGGAAATTACGTTGAAAAATAGTTTTCATTTTCGATGTCTTATATATTTGGATTTCGAATAACCCTCGTAGAATCCGATAGATACATTGATAATATCTGTAACATTGACTCAATGTTTTACAATATTGTTATAGATCATCTCATTTTTCACATGGTCAACTTAATGTTGCTTTTTCACGTATTGGACAAATGAAAAATTTATTACGAAATCTTGGCAAAATATTTGTCTTGATTTTTGTATCACGAAATTATTCATGCATTTCGGTTTTTGTTGGCTTATATTCTTATACTTATTTAAAGTCTTTAGCGCTTGATTCCTATCCAAATATTCAATTTATAACAAGTGCAGTTTAGAGCACATTTTTATTTTATGGCAGTATATGATCTGTTACGTTCCACAGATTCTTTCATTTCATTAAAACCGATTTTGAGTAGTTGTTAATGTCATTTTCATCAAAATCAGTTCCAGTTGTTTCGTAATTATTTAATCGATCATACTCCTGTCTATAACAACATTGACCAACGTTTGGTAAGGAAGAGCATATCATTGTTGTGAAAAGCTAATTACTGAAGATGATATAACTATAGAAACCATAAATTGATGTATCAATTTAACTTCTATAAATTGAATGTAATCGATTGTTTATTGTTTGGTTTATTTTATGCAAACAACCAAGTCCAGAAACAGTTTGTTTGAAAGATATCTTGGTTTAGTATAAAAAAAATAATTCTTGAAACTAATTAAAGTGTAAAAATTATTCTGTTAACACACCACATAAAAACAGTAAAATAATCAATAATTGTTGCTTACTTAATACATAATCATAACTTAAATGCTTGAATCTTTGGAGTGTTTTATGAATTGGATTATATTTTTTATAACTTCATCCTTCTTTTTCTGTAGTGTCTTTTTTATAATTACCTGATTGTGTTGTGTTTCTATATTTAAACCAATTTGTTGACCCCGTTTTTCTCATTTACACGTTCATGGCACTCCTCATGAGTTTTTCGATGTTTCTGTCCTATATTTTTTCGCTAAAGTTGTTCCTAAATAAATTATAACTAATTTCACCCCAATTTATTCATGAACTTTCCTGTGTATCGTAGTTTTCTTTCCAAATAAATTCCAATGTTACATTTTCTTCATTCACAAAAGTTTTTGGCACTTATCAAAAACAACGCTGTCTGCTACCTAATGGCACGGTTATAACTTTTAATTTTTTAGATAATTGACCAAATCACTATTTTTTCTTATTGATTTTGAGCCACTTAGTATGTTACGATGTGTTGAAGGAAGTAAAATTAAAACAGAGATTCGACTAATCAAGCAAGTGGTCTATTTTAACAAAATGGGTCATCGTATAAGACAGACAACGTTTGGTGTGATGTTGACCTCGATAGAGCAGAAATAAAATGCATTTTATTATTTTGTACATGCACCGGAAATAAAAACGTTCAAGGATTTACAGTAGCTAATATCATTGATCGTCAAATTATTATAATTTTTTTATAGACGGAAGTGTCTACACAGGAAATATTTAGATGAAAAGATTTAAAATTACTACAAATAGTATTCAATATAATTATGGTCAAAAATTCAACTATCTAATATTCTATCAAAATTTTGTATTTTACAGACACTTTCTTCTTGAATGTTTTTGATTGAAGTTTTTTTAAACTTTTCCATGAAATTTTTAGAAAACGATTTCTCTTTCACCTTAAATAGGTTTCTGTTTTAATAATTATATTAATTGTTTTTATAACATTTCTAAATAGTCGATGATTAAAATTCCGTGTATATGTTACGCTCAAAGACCGAAGACGGCCAGTGGCCATTTAAAACAGCCACAACGCGTTGTGTGCGCCTTGCGTTTGCCAGAACGCGTTGTGGTTGTTCTGATATAGCCAGAACCCGAATGAAATTATTTTATATTTGAAAGACCTCAACTCACGTAACATAATGCTGCTAATTAATAATCATTTGGTCACAAAGTAGTAGAGCACTCATTATTTGAATAAATGTTAAAGACAACCTTTTTATATAATATGTTTTGAATCCATATAGTCAGTAGTTAATATAACTAACCTAACCTAACTGCGTCAAACGTAAAGTTCAATGCAATTCAAAATGCCACAACAATTTCTCATGCAAAAACAAATATGTGGATATGCAGCGAATATTGATATTAGTAATATACTTTTTTACATTAAAACCACTGTTAATAATTTATATTAACTATACAGAAGATACAACCTCAGAAGTTAGTTTTTGTCGAGTTTTTGCTCTCTTTAAACGGTTTTTGCTTAATCCAGTCCCCTGAAATACTTGTTCATAAGTATAGTTGTGAAATATAGATTAAACATATGGTCTCGTTTAGATGTAAAAAATAATCACTTCATTATTCAACTCGTTCCATTTTAAAAAGTCTTAGAACCCATTTGGAAAGCTCTTGTATACTTACATCTTCATGTGGAAGGTGTAAACACTTTGCGGGTTTTTCATTACAATTTGCAGCATTCTTTTATACTCTTTCGTATAACCGCATCTTTTGGAAGTTGAACTTATCGATGGTTGTACAGCCACGTTCCATGTTGGTATATTTTGCCGGAAAAGTCACCATAATATTTTACAACTTAAGGCTTTCTCTTAACGTTATTTTTTTCGGTTACAAACAGTACTCACTCAAGCCAATAACTTGTTCCACAGTTCTAATCAACAAACTATAGTAGGAAATCAAAATTTGACAGTTATCGTTTGAAAGAAGTTACTTCGAAAGAAAATATAAAAAATTGTATTTTGTTTTTAATTCTGTCGTCAGACCAAGTAATACAAGATTGTAAACACGAATATGTTTGAAAGGTCACGAATACATTCGAAAGCCTAATAGATTTGGTTAAGTAAAATTTTTTAATAGCAAAATTATAATATGAACTGAATGGTATTCCATATAGATCGGGATTAAATAGGGCTTTACTCGTACATTGAATAACGTAGGGCAAGACAAACACTCATTTGTCCAGGTTCTCATCCGATGCTCATTCAGAAAGGTTAAAAATTGTATAATAAACTATTATGATGATATTATTTCCTAATGAATCGACACATCAGTTTTTGAAGATAACAATATGACTTTTTATGATCCGTAAAACTTCCCTTTCATTTTGCAATCATCATCAAAAGTTGAAAATAATTGCAGATGATTACCAGATTGATTATTTTATAAAAAGCAATTATATGAAGAAAAACTAAGTGCTTATAATAGCGCTTACAAATTTATTTCTCTGGTGCGAATACTAAAAAGTTAATGAGATCGAATACGAACCTCACAGGTTTCAAGTATGTAGTATAGGTATTGTCAGAACTGCTTTCAATAATGCCTCATTTCGATTAGTCTTGAAAAGTCGAGACAGGATTCAAACAAATTAAGAAAAGTCTCGTAGGGAATCTATTGATTAAATTAAAATCGCAAATTGTTAGCGTCAATATCATATTTTGATAAAGACCTAAAGAAAAGTCGAACCGTCAAATTTTATCTTTCTTCCAAAAATTATAAAACAAACTAATTTTAAAACACTACATTCTTTCTCATATTGTGTATATTGCAAAAAACCACCCTGTATAATCCGAGCTCTGTGGGTTTTTTGTGTAATAAATTTGAATATAATTTATTTGTTCTTCATTGTCGTTAGTTTCCATTGTTATGGGAAATAGTCTTGAAGAATATTAATTTACGATTTCAGTTAAATAATATGCATCAACCTGTCTATTTCTTCATACCATGTTATACAGAGACGTACTTCATTTATTTTTAACAGTCAATTATGGTTTCTATTAGATAAATTAGATTCCTGTCTGTTTCCAAATTAATAGACTTGATATAGAGCTTTTTCTTCATAGTGAAAGGGGTTAAATACGAGGTCTGGCTATTAAATAACGAGACTAGTTACGAAAAAGGGATTTATTATAAAAATTATTCTACATTCGAATGCTCCCCTTCAATATACTCCCCTCCCCTCGCTACACACTTTTCCATACGTTTTTTCCATTGATCGATGCAGTGCTGGAAGTTTTCTATAGTAAGTGCCTTTAGGAGCTTTGCCGTTTTTTGCTTTACCGCTTCCATCGACTCAAATCGGGTCTCTTTCAAAGCAGATCTTTTTCTAATAACCTTTTAACCTTTCAAGGATATCTCAGCAGATCCGTTGAAGCAAGAGCTTTTGTTCAGAAGTCAGATTTTTGGCAACAACTTCGTACAGACTTTTGTGATTTGTAATTCCTTGTGTAAAACCGTTTCTTTATAGACGTATACAGCATCGGCAATCATCTGGATGCTCATTCGACGATCTGCACTGCATCTGGTTGATTTTGGTCAGTGTTTCCGGAGTTGAAACAGTTACATGGCGACCTGGGCGCCGGCCAATTTCAGTGCTCTCACTAAAGCGCTTGCACCACTCAAAAACACGCGCACAAGATATAGAGTTGTCATCATAGGCATTTTGCAACAATGTATAGCACCCATGCAGAGTTTTTTTCAATTTAACGAAAAATTTAATATTTATACGCTGCTCCTGGTTTTTGGCACGAGAAAAAAACACGTTCGTTTCAAACCGCTACTGCACAAATACTATAATAGTGACGGAAACGTGTTTTGGGACGTGCATAGACAAGATATCTAGATACCCAACGCACTAGTCGTTTTTTACCCTGCACCTCTAGGGCGCCCTCTAGGTGCGCAGTCTCTTTATTTAATAACCAGACCTCGTAAGTCTTGCTCGAATTGACGTTCAGTCCTACCGATAAATACCACCTTTATAGGAAAGTTCTGTTTGTACTATGTCGTCGACGTATCCCTAACTAGGTACGTCAAGGACAATCAGTCCGCATAGGAATTCGTCTTCTACCAGGATCCACAAAGGTAGAGATGCAACTCGCTCTGATAGTAATTCCCTTATTTGGATTAATAGAAATGTGTCTCTCCCATCTTCCATTATTTCTACTGAAGATACTGTTTATACTACCACTCTACCAACAATCACAATTACGTTGATGTGTGAACAGTGTAGTGGTAGTGTGAATATCTCCAATGGTTTTAAAAATTTCAACTTAGTTGTGATGACTCTATTTTTACTATTCCATTAGCTAGTAGTTGTGTGATCCATCTGGAGGTTGCCTCAACTACTTCTCATACTGTCAAAGGTTAATGTAAATGGAAGACCTGATGTAGTGGTAGATACTCAAAGTTAACTATTTTAATTAAAAGTATGGTTATTGCGTGATAACAAATATATTATTTTCAATAATTCAGATTTACACCATTCAGTTTTTGTTTTATTCACATACAATGAGTCCTACTCTGTCTTCAGACGAATGGATGTCTTAAAGAGAAAGAAATCACCAACTGGAAAATAATTCCTTTGATGCAATTATTCATTTCCTGTAAGTTTAAGTCTAGCTCACTTCCAGAATTAAAATAGGTCTACCTTAAAATGAATTTACGTATCAACCAAGGTCAAAAATTAAGAAACAATGGAAATAAATTGTTTACCTTCATTCAAAATTTTTATATATAGTTAAGTCTATATTATATGTTTGAATTGACAAGATTAGACAGTTATTTTTATGAGATTTGATTTACTAGTGGAACTGTCTCCTACATTTTGATAATATTAATATATTATTTTTATTATTGGACTAAAACAGTAAATTAAGGTTTATATTATCTTCATATAGGGTGGGTCATACTGGAAATTTGGAAATTACTTTCAAAGATACTGTTTAGTAAAGTAGGGAATCGTTGTTGTATATATTTCTTCTCCTTCTCCAATTTCAAGTGAAAATGTTCAAGAATAGTTTCTACTGTAACTAGTTCGATGAGAAAGGATTTATGAATTGTTGTATAAAGACTATCACAAATATATAAACATCCGTGTCATTTCTGTCGTTAAAAACATAGTTATTGCTGAGCTGATTATTGGTACTGTTAACTTTTTGTTAAATATAATCAATAATTGAGAAATTAATCATTTTTATAATTAATTATATATTACTGAAACTTGGGAATATGAAAAAAAAGTTGTAAATATGTCAAAAATCGGTACTATTTGGAAATGTAAAATACCGTATCATAATTTTAGCATTTAATTAGATAAATGAATAATAATTATAGTCCTTTCATTTATGGCTTAACTTTATTTCCAACCTTACTGAATGTCGTGTCTTGTTTAAAAATATAAGTAGACTTGAAGTGAATACAGTAGAGATAAACTACTCACCAACATGAATGTTTTTCTGGTCGGTTGGGATACATACCTGTAATAAAAAAAAAATAAATAATAAAATGCGTGTATTGGCGTAGAATTACGGTTGCAGTTTTTTCCACGAAAAGAGGAACATAAAATCATGAATTAATTACCAGTGAATGGTCAAATACACAAACTGTGAGGTGTATCTCAAAACAGTGTTGAATATGTGATTGCTACAATACTGGACTTATCAACTAACACCATAACCTCATTTACTCATTGTGAGTCATTTAGTATTACTTTGGGATAGCCCCTTTTCCTTTCCTTCTTGAAGAATTTTCTCTTTCCTTGGTTCTTGATAGGCTTCTCTATTATATTCAGTACCATCACCTTTTCCTGTGTGTTCTCTAGTCTTCTCCTCCTCATTCCCTATTGGTGTCGTTGTCTTTGAGTACGAACAGTACAAAGGTGCTTCCAGGGTCCAATTTCTGCTTTCTTCCAATCATTATTCCAATTATCCCCTATCTGTTGTGCGATATCAACCGAAGCTGCAGACCAAAAGAAGGTGTGTTCGGCCGAATCTACTTCTCTGAACATGACGTACATTGATCACCTCTTAATCTTTTTTAGGAAGCACCGAAAGTACCCGTGTCCTGTTAGGAATTATGTTTCTATCCAGTCCTTTAAACTCTTGATTATCTTGTTATAGATCTTCCTCTGATTTCGCTTCTCCATCTATTCTGCCACTTCCGAAATGTTTGTTCTCTTTCCTTTTTCTTCTCTATTGCAGTTTGCATTTTATCTTTGTTTTTGTGGCTCTACCAGAGGATCTATTGCGACAGTTCAGGCGATTGTCTGAACGGCTGGATCGGATACGGTGCGATAAGCACTGCATATAAGCAGAGTGCTCCAGTATGACTTCGGTAATACTCATTTTAAGCTTTCTCTTAAATAGATGAAGGGCTGTCCACATTTGACATGAGACGATCTTTATAGCATGGAGTAGAAAGTTCACAGAGGCCAAAAGTACATTTTCTATAATTTATTTGAATACTACACCAGTCTTGAAAATTTTTATTTAAATTTTTATATTTGTTTATTCTGTACAAATTTCAGGAACTACCTAGCTTGATATCCGATTTGTGAATAAGTGAGTTATAGTAGTTAATTATTATAAATTATGTTCGTTTATAGATACCATGAATAATTTATATATTATTCAATAAGAGCAGATAAAATAATTTTATGGATTCATAAAATATTTCTTATGAAACTTTCCGTTATACACATTACAAAATTAATCATATATTATTTCTTAGTTATCTCTGACATCTTAACAATAAATTTCATTTTGTGTTGATAAATTACTTTGCGACTAACGTTTCTACTCCAACCCCAATTTCAATCCTTCCATACCCTCCAATTTCACTTAAACCATAAATCATATTATTGATTCACGCGCAACCTTTCACAAGAGGCTAGTTCAATCACTAGTTTCTATACATTCATTTAAATTTATTTTTTAGTAAGTAAAATGTTGCCATAGAATTGGATAATATAAAGTACCTACTTATTCAAATACAAAGTTCATGTATATATCAACATGGAGTTTGTAGAAGAATTGACCCCAAAGCAAATTCACAGAGATTTGATGGACAAAATTGGGAGAATCATTTGACCTAGAGAAAATGTGGTGTCGTGAGTTTAAATGTGGTGGACAGTAAGGAAAAGATGAACATAGAGTCTCTACTATACCCAAAAATTTTTAAGAGAGTCCCGTGATATGGTTTTACCTGTGAGTATTAACTAATAGTTGAAGTTGGCGGTCTCTTATTCCATATAGTACATACTATACTTCTTCTTTCAATATCAAATTGAATTCGATTTTATTTCTTTTTTAACAAGCTTATATTAGTTTCCCCTATATATAATCTTGTCTGTTTATAACTGTCCTTTGTGGCTTACTCTTAGTATATCCCACTACTTTAATTGAGTTCATTAGCTGAGCGGGCTAAGGCGCAAACCTCCGGATTCGCCAGTCGTGGGTTTAAATCCCATTCATGTTGTAAAAAAAAATATCTTATCAATTAAATCTGCAAATTTTCTCTGTATATTGAAACTAAGTTTACAACTGTCTGCCCTCTGTTGGAGATTTACTATACTACCTGCCTCGCTATTACTTTAGAATTTAACACCTTGAATGTGGAAAATAAATATAGTTTAAAAAAAACTAAAAAACACGCTTTTCAAGCACATCAAACTGAAGTTAAAATTAAGTTTTAAAATAAACTCTAAGCAATAATGAATAAAAAAATACTAATATTATTGTGAAAAAAACTCAGGGCACTTTGTTCCATATTTTCCATTCATTATTGTTTGAAGCTTATTTAAAAACGATTTTTAACTTTTCAGATTTAGCATGTTTTTTGTTATTTTTTCAAACTATATTTTTCAATTATATTGATATTATATGCTTGAACCCCTCGGCTCCAATCATAGACATAGGCAAGTAGTTTAGTATTATAAACATACTAGAACAGAAAAGAAAAAGAATGTAAAAAAAGTTAATAATTGTAAACTGCGAAAAACAATTTATGATAATTATGATATCGACAACTAAAAGTACAAATTGTACCCACTTTGTGGAAAAATATGTGAAAATATCGCCACAAAAGTAATTTTTTCCAAGTGAATGGTGGTTACACAACTTAATTGAGGATCCGATAAAAGAGAGTTCTTTGTGAGTTTTATTCCAAATAAGTAAAATAAAGGACATAAATTAGGTATATAAAAGATTGCGGTATACGTAATGGAATGCTTTCAAGCTGGAATATAAATATAATTTACCGACTATTTCGATTGTCTAAAACTCTTATAAAAAGTGCATCCAAATCATAAAATATGTCTGTCTAAAAATATACTCTATACAATAGTTAGAATTTGGAACGGTCTTGATTTAAAATTATTAGTAAGTAATCCAATGATATAATGGAAATTGAACTTCACATCAAATGCAAAATTGTTACCAACAGATGTAAAAATCCATCTAATTTCTTTCAACAAATAACAATCTAAACGTTATGTTAGAGTTTACGCATTCCAAGTCTCTCTGTCTTGGCAAATTTCCAGATAATTTTCCAATGAAAGTGAAAATTTCAGTCGATTCTAGTTTTCCGGAATAGCCGGAGCTACCGGAAAGGGAAAGCTGACGCCGACGCCAAAGCGTGGCCCAGCGAGCCTAGCACCCCGGCGACAAGCGTCTAATAGTTGAGGTAGGCCTGAGAACGCTTGCGCCGTAGATCTTAGTTTTCCATCAGGGATGGCAATGAAAACAAAGCAGAGTTGCCAAGGATCTTACATCTAGATTTGTAGCGAACGTACATTTTTGCCAAAATAATCAATCAAAACAAGATAATCTGCATAATATTAATAGAAGAACTGTAATAATAGTTGCTTTCCATTTACACTTAAGCGAATTAAGACACTCGGTTACGTGAGTATACTCAGATAAAGACCTCACTGCTCAGAGAATAAAAGAAACGCGCAATGTGAGTTCATATTTTCAATAAACACATAAAATTCACGTTTATCATTTGTGATCCAAGCAACTGTTACTCGCAGCGAAAGTAAACGACATAACTAAAATTATTTTATTTATATCAATCACATTTAGTATTGTATACTTCCTTGCTTATTTCGATGACAAGATCTTACAACGTGATGTCCTCAACCTCAAGCTCACAAAACTCACTAAAGCACACGGTCTCAAGCTTGTAAATATTGCTGGTAAAAACATAATTGTGAGAAAAAAAAACGTGCATTGAATTATAATGTGAGTTTTGATGCAAATTGAAAGCAGTTCGTTTACAAAGAGAGAATATTTCATTGAAGAAACTATTCAGTTTCTTGTTATATTTATTTTCTTAGGAATAATCCATCTATCAAGAAAAGTATGGAAATTTCCCATCCACTGTTTCATAATACATTTAAATAGCAAATAATCGATATTCATGAAAAGTTCAATACTTATTTTATCTATAATGAGTGACGGTGTGGAAAATGATGCCCTGCTAGAACCATTATCATACAGATCTACACTCACTGTATTACACATTTCGACCCAGAGTTTTCGTAGTACCAGACTTTTAAGAATCAATATACACAATAACCGAAGTATAATTTGGAAAGACTATTTGGGAAACACGCTGTTATAATGTAGCAAAAATGGTTTTACTTTGAATCAGATAGCTTTCTTTCAATATTTATTAAATATCTTTCAAATCAAAATTGACGCAATAGAAAGCTGCCAGACTGTTGAGAGAAAGTGGGGAAACACAACAGAAACACAACAATCTATACAGATAGCCAGGAAGCCTTAAAAAAATGTCATACAAAACAACAAAATCATGTCTAGACACTATGAGGCAAAATATGGAACGAAGAAAAAGGATTCTGAGGAAACAGTTACAGTGCTACTACTGATGAAATTATCAATCAGGATATATAGTGAAACAGAAGTGATTGTACGATATCATGAGCCATTTGGCCACGATCTATGATCCAAAAAAGAAGAGATAATGAGTTTCACGAAACACCCAATCCACAAGATCATTGGAGTGATCACTCGCCGTTACACTTTTGGTACCAGACTCCAGAAATGAGGAGTCGAAAACGACGTCAGATACTGAAGAAGACACAGTAGATTGTCTCGAAGAAATATCATAATTAGAAATATAAACATTCTGGATTGGAAATGCGATAAAAGGGAAAACATTGAGTGGTTACCAGGTAGTTAATCTAATTCTGTGTTTTATTACAATTTTATTTGATTATTTTGAAGACTATACGTTCTATAAAAAAAGTTTGTAGACGAGCAATTTTACTCGTAAGATTTATATCAACAATTTCACAACTTTTGCAATTTAATGTAACAATTACGAATAACTCGGAATCCGAATTCCATTTATAAGACATAATAGTAGACATAAAAGAGACTTAGTCGGGATGGAGGTTGAAAGTTTTTACATCGTTCGAAATGGGAATAAGGATTAGACAGATAGAATGAATATCGAAACCTAGTATCCAATTTTAAGTTTGTAAAGTTTGAAGAGAAATGTTGATGAATAATCCTAGAAGTTTAATTGAAGGTATCAGGTAGGTTTAAGTTGAGCTTCATCAAATTGTAAGCATCATAATCAATTCAATCTGTTGATATTTATCTAAGATGAATTTAAAAGTCATATCAACATACTTCCTTTTTGTTTTTCATTACTTCATTTTTACTACAGATCATCATTTTTTTTTTCTGGTTAGCTTTTCGTCATCATTTCTTCCATTTTCAATGTCAACTATCATCTTATGGTGACTTGATAAAGTTCACACAAGTATTCAGAATAAATAAACATGATTCAAAGGAAATTGACGCGAAAATTGGACGGTGTGCTTGATCCACCACTAAAATCAAGAGGCGCGGAAGACTAATAGCCTAAAGTTAGTTATATCTAATTACCTAGAGGTTTTATTTAGAGGTAAAAAAGGCTATAGAATTAAAAATTAATTAGCTAGCTGCAAAGCATGAACCGTATCTTAAGGATCATAACAGAAATGGAAGTAGTTAATGACAGAATTCTGTCTTAATTTCTTGAAAACTGGAAATTAGAAGACCAGGAAATAATAATAATAAGGAAAAGAATAAGTTTGAGAAAAACTTGTCTTGGTGGTAGAAGGAAATAGGTACAAAAATTATATGGATCTCTATTAGAAGAAATGGTTAATCAATATGAATTGATAAATACTGCAACGAAATAAAGCCAGATAACTTTTTAGCAACACTTGGTATATATTTACGAACAAACTACAGGTGAAATTAAAATATTTTTAATCAGATTTATTACTATGCTTAAAATAGTGTGAAAATATATATATTAAATAAGGTTTTCGCAAAAAATTTTTATTACCGATTTCATAACTTTTCTTAATTCTGAAATGAACAGAACCGTTAATCAACCAATATCTCTATGGATATTGTAACTGGCAATGTCTTAAGCATATAATTTGAGAGAATTTAATTACCTTTGATCAATTTATTACGCTCCTTAGGCGAAAATGAAATGTGCAAATTAAAAGGTTCTTATATAATTCACACTAAAATAATTCTAAATCGCCTGGTATATTATATGAAGCCGGACCCACATCAATACGAGAAAAAAATATCGATGTCAAGGAACACAACAGTTTGCCGATGACGTTTCATACACCCATCCATGTCTATAATATCATGATAGTAATAAGTCTACCAGTGGCGTCAATAATTTTTTAACTCGTGGTGGTGTACACTATTTTCGAGATGTACAACTCCTGAAACTATTTTTTATCTAATTTAACTTCGTTTAATTAGAATTTAAGAAGCTTTTTGACGAAATCATCGTGATGATTTACAACCAATAGTACACTAAATGAAATTAATGAATAATCAGTTACATGCACTGCTACTTTGGCCAAGTAACTAGCAAAAATATGAAAGAAAAAACGTCAAAATGATGACTATGCATCTATATTGTCTTGGCTACATTTAATGACTCCAAAAAGAAAACAAAAAGTGTGTACAATGCTTTTAGAAAAATCAAATCATAATTTGTAAATTAATACCTACAAATCTTTAGTGTTTTTGTTAGGAAAATATACACAGATATCAATGTTTGTTAGAGAAAAAGAAAATAGCTTTTTCTCGATCATAAGATGGTATTTTGTAATATTGATTCATTTTTTCAGCCAACTCTTCCATTAAATTAAAGTTATTGTATGTTCTTAGAGTTTATGCAGTTTCTCTGATTGCGTGTACTGTTGGCGTTAATAGTTGATTATCATATAAGAAAATATGACCTGTCCAATTAACAAAAATTTCATTTCAAAAGTTCGGTGATAGTTTAGTAATAAATGTGTCATAAAATATCACACCTGATGATAATGAACATCGTCATTTATTATGAAGTCATCGGGACGTTTAGGATATAAGTGAAACATTTCTGGATCACTTCTTTCAAAATGACTTTCATCTGATCTCTCATTGTTAGGAGGGGTATCCAAACGTTTCCATTTTTGCATATTTTGTGTTTTATGAATTAATCAGAAGCTAATTTTCACTAGCTGTAAATTTAGGGTATTGACAGAAAGGGACAAGAGTAAAATTGAAGCAGCTAAGATGGAATACCTTAGTGAGAGGTGACTAAGAGCGTGGGGTCATCTACAAAGGATGGATAGCACAGTGCCACTTGAGAAAATTTGGGAACCACGAACAGCATGACACAACACGCTAGAAAAAATCTTAAAAAAGAAGGCCGAAGTGAAAATTTGGCATAAGATATAAATGACTAGAAACTATTTATAAGGAATTAGTTAAATACAAACTATGAACGTTAAATGGATAAATAGGAAAACTTTTAGCGAACAAAAATTCCTACTAACTTAACCTGAACCCTTTAGGCCTATTTCTTCGTACATCATTTCGCTTGAATAGTGAGTTGCCTATTTAAACGGAAAAAGTTGTCTATTTTTTGCACTTTTACAACAGTTTTGTGGTCGAAGTACGTACTGACCGTTTATAGACCATTTCTAAATGCCACCATAAATAGATCTTAACATTTAACATTTAACAAGTGAGCTTCTATCTCCAACTTGCAACACGTTGAAGCGTCTTTTAAGATGTTGCACGACTATAATATTACATTCACCAACTTTTTATTTAATTTTCTATCGTATAGCAACTTGAATAACATTACCCGTCCAGAACGAAATCACTAACTGAAATCCATTCGTAAATAAACGATTAACGTGACAGTATGACGGTGGAGAAACAAATAAAATGTGAGTTACAGTTTGTTTGTATCAATTAAAATGAAAAGTTCAACACAAAAGCTCCACTTAAACATACTCAAAAAAATAAATTTAACTTTTTTCTGATTTATCAACCACAAATCGTTTCTAATGGACGAAATGCAGTCGATCCCATATGAACGATCAAAGTCCTCTTATAATTTACGATCCCAAAGTGGTATGACTAAAGTGCGACCCTCAAGTATTTATATATATTTTCCAATTCATTATTTAACTGGTATTTATAATAAAAAAAATGAAATCCCTCAGCTCATCCCTCACCGACGTTAATAAATACCGTATAACATTATTTATACATGTGTATACTTGTTAAATAAATTATGAATGTACAAGATATCTGATTCCTCAACATTTATTTGGGTCGAAACGTAGACCTTGGATGAACGAGTTTCCAATTACATTATTGCTGCTTAGTTTTAGTAATTGAAAAAAAAATATTTATTTTGTAAAATACTTCTCACTTCACACTTTTACTATTTTGAAAAATTATTCTACGAAAAGTAGCACTATTTTCAGTCCTGTCTTTCACAAAAACAAATCATAAATTTTTAGTTTTTGAAAAGAGAGTCTTTAAGGAAAATAGCCGGTTTGTTTTTTTTAAAAGACAAATGTCTGTTGTTTAAAAAACCATCTCTACAGACAAACGTCTGTTTTTTATAAAACCATCTGTAATGATTGATGTATATGTATACCACGCCCTTATTCGGTAAATCTCAACAGGTGATATTGAAAATATCGTAATGCGGGAACATCGAGAGGAATACTTCCTCGTTTTTCATTCGACTCCGGGAGGGCTAGAAAAAGGGAATCGTAGAATTCGATTTTTAGTGCCATAATAGAATCTCTACACTTGACCTGCCCTTGCGAAATGACCTAAAAGGGAAAGGAAAAGCTTTCCCTTGAACTAACCTGCCATGAGCTAACAAGTTCAACTGACAAAGAGAAAGCTAAGAGACAAAAAGAGACGGATTGTTTAAATGGAATAATACAGGTTATCACTAAGGGGTAAATCAATCGGATATTGAAAATTTTGTTAAATTAAAGCTAGACTGCTTAGATTGATAGTTTAATTGTCAAATGTTATGACGTATTGTTGTCGCTTGTATCGATTTTAAATAATATTGACAAATAAGATGGAGCGCTCAACAACATGGAGTAGCTTCTGATAAGGCACCAACATACCATTACGGTAATGGCTTTGAATGATTTTTTGGGCAACTCATATCATATTATAATAGCAGTTGTCGTATCATGTCATTAAAGGAGGAATATTTGTTTACAGCCTTACTAGTGAATAAGACACAAACTGGGGATTGATTGTTTAAAGGTGTTGATAAGTATCCGAAGAGATTTTGAGCTTCCTGTAGAAGAAAACAAAACATTTGATATTCTAATGAGTGAATTATTGAGAAGAAACATATATTTAATTCAATATAGTTCTCAATTTTTGATAATGTATACAAATAATATCAAATACAAATAATATGAAATTTACTACTAGCTTTAAAAGTCAAGTGCAAATATTCATGATTTAGAAGAGAAAATCCATCAATATAGAATTAAAAATATCTGTTCGAGCCAATCCTGGAGGTTGGAAAGTGAAAGCCGTTGGCAGGCGGCAGGCAGACACGATGTATCGATTTTCCTACAGTTTTCCCAGACTTTCCGTTCCGTTTGTTGAAGTATGCTGTTTGTTTCACTAAACTTTCAACCTATTTCTCTTGTATCATTTATTAAAATTAACTGCTACTTAAATTCATTTTTTCTTTCGGTTTTAAAGGGAACTAGAAGTTGTGTTACTCAAGGAAAACTTTTTGATTAAACACAGATTCCACAAACTTCCACAAACAAATGAGGTTTGGATTAAGAAGCTTTTTGTCATACATAATTTTATGAATGAATTAGATAAATTAAGCGGAGAAAAAGTTTTCAAAGTAGAGACAGAACGCAAATGTTTCAAAAAAATTCACATAACAACCGCTTGTTCTTCCCGAAGCTTTTACTAACATGAAGTCTCAAAGTTTTTTATAACTTGTAGACTATACTGGACTAAAATAGGTAGGTTGGTAGTGCTCTGCGACTTGAAAGATCTATTTTGCTACGATGCCAGAGCTTTGATGAATTATGAGCTCTGGTGTTTCACCCTCTTCTAGAAAAATCCTGCAGTCGCCAGTGTTCATTAATATTAAAGCATCTATCCGACAACAACCCAGTTATAATGCGTAGGTAATAAATGATTAGGTCAATATCACAGAACTCCGGGAGATGGGTCCTCTTTTTCACCAGATTATTTGCTGTTTCCTTCCCGACATACCTCTCAAATTAGTACATATTTGCTTGGTTCATTTAGTAATTCTGGACAATCCTTAATCAATTTAGATTTGTTTATTTGATTAATCGCTTCTATAGCTGCCTGACTGTAAGAGAATACGGTTATATCTCTTTTCTTCATCAAATTGAATTGTGCTCACCTTCCCTTCTATAAATTTCTCTTGAAAAATAGGGATGGGTTCTTATTGATTTGAAGTATTTGGTTTTTGATCCATATACACCTATACCCCTCTTTGTTCCGAATTTTTAGGCATCTGTATACCCTGCTATGGTATTATTATGGATTGAGTTCCAATTCTTTTTGTCAATCAATAATATTGAATACTTCTTCCCGAAGTTACCTTTTTTGTAAACTTTTTATTGGAAGTTAAATGAAAGACGTATTTGCAATTTCTAATTCCCCCTTTTCGGCTTTCGCCTATGACTATCTTGATCATAGTCGTATTCGTATTTCTTTCTATGACCATCTGAAGGCTCATCAACAGTTGCTTGATTTCTATCTGACAGACGATTGCTTAATAGGTTAGCAAAATCATGTCCGTCGCTGTTTGCGGAGACTACATCTCCACCTTTTGCCTATTATTTTTTTTTTATCATGATAATCTTGGCAGCTTCAATTGAGATATTTATGCTATGTTTATTTTACAGGTATTTGCTCTCCATAGAGATTCCAAAACACCTAACTTCATGTTTTACATTAATTTTCCTTCTCTTTAGATATATTTTTCCTTATTTTTCAGGTTCCTTTTCCATGTGAGAAGTTGAATGATTATTTATTTATAAAGCGTGAAAGGCTGACTCAAAATTTCTGTTTGAAATAATAATTATAAGCTTTGGTTATAAGTTGAAGAAGAGTAAACAGTTATATAAGATTGTTTAAGACCCTGCAGGGCACGAAATAAAGAAAATGTGGAAAACAAAAAGATCGAAGTGGATCTAGTGTTTCGAATACCGCCAACAAAGTTTATATCCTTCAGAGTTATTTCTTTGCTGTCGACTGTTTTTCTAGCTGATTAGGTTTTCAGAGAAGTAAAGGGAAAAAGGATGATTGAAAGTTACCTGTTTTGATAAAATACTCTTCGTAAAATGTAAAAGGTAAAGTTAAGAAAATGGTTAATTGCTTTTACGAAAATTTCCTTTTGATCCTAAATTACTTACTAATTTGAAAACTTTTGTTATTACAAAGTATGAAGCTTATAGATCACAGCTTTTGGTTGCAGATTAATTTCAATATCAAATTAGATTAAGTTCAATCTTTTTTGATATGTAATAAGCTGAGCACATTCGATGTGTTACAGTCAGTTAGATTATTTCCTGGTAAGTGTCGTCATCATATTAGCAAACACGTGAATAATATTTCATTAAAACATAGATAAATAATAAAATTTTAAACACGTTTAATGTTTTTTAGGAAAATTTTCCATTACAACAGATCAGTTTATTCCAATATCGTTTTCTTCGGATCCATCCGGTTTTTTTTCTTTCTTTATTATATATTGTTTCTGCTGATGTTTTTCTTCTTCTTTTATTTATTTTATTATATATTTTTAGTTAATATGGATGAAAAATTAACGACCTTTATCACATTCCTGTTCCAACCTTCAATCGTCGTTCGCCATTTTTAATAGATTTAAATAAATAGAGTAATTTCTTTTTTCCGATTTCCAATTGATGAATTCATAAAGTTTAAATCGATTGCTGGGAAATTTATATTTATATTTATATAGAAAGTAATGAATAAATAAGCATTTGAATGTAATACGTTGCTTCCTCTAAGTCAATGTTTATTACAATCACCTCGATATTTTCTATTATATATTAATATAAGTATAGAAATGTAGGTAAAAAAATCCACTTACTTTCCGATTTTACGCCAACTCGCCTTATTTAACTTTCTATTTCCGTCTTCGCAATATTTAATTGAAAATTTTACTATTTATAACTATCGATGGTACAAGACGAGTGGAAATAAAGGAAAGAGGAAAATTTGAATCGCAGTTTATACAATGTCTCATTGCAAAATCGAGTTTAAACATATGAAACTGAGTTAATGTAGGTTATATAATTATATCTCAACGACTATATAATGATTTAAACATTCGTATTAGATATTTAATTGAAGAATTATATTAATTCTATACGCCATGAATTCTGTGTCTACTTCTCTCCGGCAAATCACAAACTTATATCCTCATAATCCAGGGTCTTTAATAAATTCAAATAGCAGGTAAAGTGATAATAATGATGAAATCAATACGCCACTGGAAATTGTGGAAATTTCAAAAAGAACATATCAATTTGTTACTCGAAAAAATACTACTATCGAACTTATATAATATCAAGTTTTGTTTCTGATAACGTTCTCTTGGTCTATTTTACAAAATTTTCCGAATAATGAAATAAATATAATACAATATTCAAAACTGCGTCTTTTTCTTGAAGAAAAGGAGACGGCCATCAACCGAAGAAATCCAAAACATTTACTTCACAAATGATAAATAAACTCATCATATTATGTTGAATTTTGTTGCGTTACACTGAAACATTTTTTTTAGGACATTCCGAGAAGCATTCAAGACCTTGAATAGTAATTACAATATCTAATATTAAAACAAAAAACTGGAAATTTATCGTGACTGATAGTTTTCACCAAATATGCAAGAACTATACTGATCTTCGTCCAACTAATTAACACCAGTTCGCGAGCTTGGTAATGTAAAACAATTAAAAAAAAACTGTCAATGCAGTAAGTTATGATACGAAATTGGATATTATGCTTGAGTTTTCGGATCGAAAAGTAGTCAAGGATAATCACACATCAATTTATCGAACTTATCGGAAATAAAATAAAATGAAACTGATGTTAGATAACAATGTGATAAAATTAGAAGATGTTTTGTTTTCTGATGACATTTACACTTCTCGGTCATGTTAATTGTCAAAATTGGTCTAACGTCTAAGGAGAATTCTCACTGGATGAGTGAATAACTTAAGCTTTTTGTTTGAGCAGGAATTTTTTGAAATCATATCGTGGGTTCTTTTTCATTCAATTTGAGTGGAAATGAATATTTAGAACTACTCTAAAATAATGTCGTGCCAACTTTGATTAAGTCTCGATCGATAGAATGAACGGCATGATGTCCTGATCTGATGCCATTAGACTCCTTTTGTGGGGATATGTCAAAAGTAAAAAAGTATTATATACATAATTAAAACCCTCCACTTAGATGACTTAAAAAACCGAATCACGAAAGCGATGAGATCAGTCACGACTGAGATATTGACAAACGTTAGAAGACATTTCTATTCTAGATTAGAAGCAAAAGTTTTTAAAATCAACATGAACATGAATTAGGTGTATGTAGCGAATTTGAAAATTGAAAACACTTGATATTTTGGAAACAGTGAAGATATGACATTGTATATGAATTGTGTCTAGAGTTTTCGATCGGATCGAAGAAATGAATATGAGGATGGTTCCAGAAGTATCTGGCCGAGCAAAGAGAACACAAAAATGTTGGGAAAAAATATATTTATTTTTCAACGCAATCTCGTTTTAGCTCCACACACTTTTCCTAGTGATGTTCGATACCCTGTTAATCATAAGAATCGTCAAGCTCAAATTTTTGACCACCGCTTTGTGGATTTTCATCAACGTTTCTGGACTCGTCACCTCATTTATTCGAATACTGTGATGCTGGTCTTCGCAGGTCGTATGGCCTTGTTTAACCTCTGCTACCCAATATTGATAACGAAGGATCAGTCTCACTCAGAATATCGTATCACATAACTATGACCAATTTTTTCCAAATTCACAAATTCAATGAAAACGTTCACTACTGATTGCTGCCAAACAAATACTAAACAACGTATATAGATTATGTACTTTCTAATACAGTGGTATTTTTCAAGCAACTACCACAATCTCTAGGTCAGTCCAGGTACTTCTGGAATTTTCCTCTTAATATACAGAGGGTTGAATTAAATATGAGAAAGCTGCTATTGATCACTGTCGTATGACACAAATTTATTTTTGAAAAAAAGGTTAACCATATAGTTATCACCTTGTGAGCCTTATAAATAAATTGGGTGATTTTTGGATTGAAATCGAAGGACTTTTCATTCATAAATTTGTACTTTTTTCGCCACTTAAGGAGTCCAATTAATAAAAAGTCTTTTCTCAGTTCTTTTATATATTTAGATTAGTCGTGGTCATCTTCACGTAATTCAGCATCGATTTCAAAAGCTATACAAACGGTTTTCTAGTTTAGTTCCTATTTAGTCCTACATCTTTTTGTTATTTGTTTGTACTTTTTTATACTAAACATCATTAAGTTTCAATATTGTATTATATAATTCAAAGGAACTATAATACCTCTGGTATAACAGTTAATTATATACAAATAATTCAAAAGATACAAAATAAGGGGATATAATTTATCATATCTCATGAATATTAACCAAACTTTGGGACTAACCACAATCGGAGATTCACGAATCCTTTAAACAATAAAAGGATGAAATCCATTTCAAATTACTGATAAATAATTTAGATTCAACCCCAAAGTTCCAAAAACTTTCACTTGTGGTACACCAACACAGGACTGTGCGTATAACATGTTATTTAAATACACTTAATTATGGAAAGAATAAAATTAATCCCGGTCAGATCTATTTGAGGGATTAAACTGGATCTGGACCTTCTTCTTCGCAAGAAACTGTAGTCTCTAATCAGGCTTGAGCAATTTGAAAGAATCCTGACAATTCTGTATAGATTTACCTGATACAATGCTGTGAAACGCAATAAAATGGGTGAAAATGACTTTCATTCAGCTGAATGTTGAATTGCAGTGAAGTTAGATGGAGAGTAGTGAAGATTAAGAGGGGCTTGTATATCCAGTGGTAGAAACGAATATTCATGTTCCTTCTATCACCCATATCATATCACCACCTCTATAATAAAAATCTAACGCTGATAAATGTTAAAAAAACAAATTCAATAACCATGGTTGAAAAGTTTCAAAGCGGCAATTTTAGTTTCAGATAAAATTTTGTTGATAATGCCACCTACATTATAAGATATAATATAGGATTCTGCACCTGGATTAAAATAAATTCAGGATCCCAGAAAGCTTGTTATATATAATATATATCTTTTTGATTATTCTAGCAAATCACGTTTTATCTTTTCTTTTCTTGTCATATGTTTGGATCGGTAGGTAGAGATACCAATAATTTGATTATTTCTAATTCATAAAGAAATGGAAACATGGAAAAACGGATTGTGAATAACTCTGATGAAGTTCTATAAAATATGTAAATCTGGATAGTGCGATAATTTAGAGACATTTAGGAATAAACGATACCGAGTTCACACGGTGAGACTCGTTAGATTTCCTGGTCATAGCATTGGTATCACAGAAATGAAATTGTTAACAATCCTATAAATTTCAAATGTTTTCCCTTTATCGATACATTTTACAGATAAAATAAGTACATTCGTGGGTGAAATGACGCCATACAATACATACTAATCTTTGTATAATATTACATTAAAAATAGCAATCTCCATCTCCATGGATTCGTATGGGTAGAAAAATAATACATCTACAAGTTTTGTTTGTCGTAGTTAAGCCTCAGCTAAATGCATCGAATCTATGAATTTAAATTTGAGAATTTCATTACTTATATTGATATTATAAATATAATCACAATCTAAATATACACTGTACAAGGGATACGATTTATATTCACGTGCAATAACTTATTGCGATTACTCAAGATATTTATATATAAATTATACAGTGTGTTCCGAGACATGATGCAAAAAATTCGGTAGTGAGTAGATGACGTGAAAATAATGATGAGTCATAGAAAAATTCTCTCGTTTCTGAGCTTTATATTATTATATATAAGTTGCGAGATCAGAACTTATATTTATGTATATTTGAAAATTATGAATTTTTATTGGATGATTACGTATATCCATGTAGTGTTTGACGGCATAAATAATTCTACATTACTATCTGAAAACCAACCATGCCCAATGGTAAATAATCCCTAACTTTTATGGGGACAACCTGTACAATCCAAAGATAGTAAAAACGAATTTTTCAATCGATTTTTTAACCAAAAGGTATTCTTTGAGTTGATTTATAGTTTAGGAAATATGTAGATTTTTAGATTGTTGCACATGCCAAGGAAACTGTTCGCTATAAAGAGATATTCTGATAAAAATTATCATAAATTGTAATTATTCATTGAAAATACTAACTAAAATACTTTACTAAAACTTATCAAATAAAACCAAAAAAAAACTATGAATGTTCGAAGTGGACTTCCGGAGGATATTTCTTTGAATTTGGAGCATTCCAAAATTCTTCCTTATAACGTCACAATGAAAGTTCATTCTATGAATACCCAGATATTTTTAGGATATCCCTTAAAAAAGAATCCATTGTATTTAATTCAGGGGGAGCATGGTGGTCATACAAACGGACCTCACCGACCGATTTTCAATAAATAATTACAGTTTATCATCATTTTCTTCAGAATGTCTCTTTATGGCCAACACTTTCCTTGGCATATAAAACGATCTAAAAATCCACATATCTTGTAAACCATAAAGATTATCGAGTCAAACAAAGATTAATTTGATAAGTTCTAGGCTAACCCACTAAATTTTTCTATATTTCAATTATTTCCTTATGAAAGTATCACGATATTCTGTAAGTTTTTTCAATAAATAATTACAATTTGAGATCATTTTCTTCAGAATGTCTCTTTATGACGAATGATTTCTTGGCGTATACAAAAATCTACAAATCTCCTAAACCATAATTTTTATCGAGTTAAACAAAGAGTACCTTTTTTTTTAGAAAATCGATTTTTATTTAGAATGTACAGGTTGTCCCTGTAAAAGTTACGGATTGTTGAGCCGCCCCTGGCATTCAGATCGTAGTGTGGAATTATTTATTCTGTCAAATACACTAACATGTACATACGTAATCATCCATTAATATATTTAATTGTAAGTTCCGGCGTATAACTGAGAAACGAAGGGTCGTAATTTTTGTCACAGTATTATTTTCACATCATCTACTCACTTCCGAATTTTGCATAAAGTCCCGGAATACCCTGTATAGTGTATAAAGATTATAATTATTCACATGAAATGGTTAAGTTAAAGAATGTGTTTGAATTCATAATAATAATTACTGTATCCATCTAAATATCTTTATAATAATAACAATTTATCACTAAACGTGTTGATTTTTTCATGAATAACTCCATCTATTTATAAAAACTTTTTGAAAACCACTTTCATAGTTTTGAGTTTATACCTAACAGACAGATACACGTTACGGAGGACTTTGTTTTCCAATTTGCAGCTTTTATTTTAGAAAATCCCTCTAATATACGACACTGTATAGAACGCCACAGTTCTATCTGCATAATTTGTTCTGATTTCTATCGTCTGCTACCTGAAAAGCCTTCCCATTCCAAATTCTGTCTCAAAGTTTCAATACCCAACCATAAATTACAATGTAAAGAGAAATCCCGTCATTGTGTTAGAAAATGGAAAACGGCGAGCATTAAAGTTCGATGTTAGTCGTCTCGACGGCGACTAGTGAAAGTCGGTGGGGGGTGGTAGAGGGTTGGGTTAAAAGAGTCGATGTCTGGCGTCCTTGACCTTGACTGCCGTTCTATCCCGACCTACCCCATCCAGAAGTTGGGGAAGGTTCTCCTTTCACTCCCACTTTTCTATCACCCTAGAAACGGCGCAATATCGTAAGCTAGTGCAATGTTATTTTTGACGAGTATACGTATAAAATTCGAATCATTAACAAACCCTTTATGTTTATGATCTTTTGTTAGAAGGAGAATATTGATTAAATGTTTTTCAAATATAATTAAAAACAAGTTGTAAAAGAAATATTAAAGAGTTAATAGAGGAAAATTAGTCCATTTAATAGGATATTATAAACTTTTTTTGAAGGATACATATGATGAAGACTTGAAGACTTAATACAACTGTCTGTGCTATGGATAATAAATATAATATTGGGCGTTGGAGCTTCTCTGAGGTATACAGAAATAAAAACATATGATTGAATGGAATATAAAAGAAAGACGCGGGTATGATGATAATTCGATGACAATTGTTATTAGTACTAAAGACAAATGTATTAACTGATTAAAACGATCAGTGGTGAGGTCCACTAAAATATACAATCAAAAAAAAAGCGGAAAGAAAGTTTGAACTCAAATATGTTATGTGCTGTAGGACAATGTGAAAAATGCAAATAAAGACGCAGAAGAATGTCCAAGTAGTAAAATCTGAGACAGCAATGAAGTTCAAATAAGCTCTTTGGAATTACCGTTAATAAACTCAATGTGGGAGGGAATTGAAGAATGATAAAAAGCCATTAGTTTCATTGCACGCAATGAAATTTAATATAATATCATTTTCATATTTTAGGACTATTTAAAAAGTAAAATAAGAAAAGAACTCCTTCATAAGTAGACTTTCCATTAAGTAGATTTTTGAGAAGTCAACAAAAAACGGCAACGCCGCTTCCAACGAAATGGTATAGATGGCCCTACTGTCGCGTTACCAGTGCTGGCAGTTCAAGGTCTGGCAATGTGGCCGTAGCTCGATAATATCGCAACGCCAAGGTCGTACGAGGAAAGCTTGAAAAGCGTCGAGAGAAGGAGAGATGGAGTAGAGTGAGATATGAAAACTCTACGTAAAAGTTCCCATTTAATAGATTTATGTATAATAGGTATTAGAAAAGCTACGTTTATTTGAGGGACTATATATATAATCTATTTTAGGGTAGCACTAAAAAATTGCAAGGGTGTAATATCTGGAATTAATATTTAGTGATATAAAGCAGATCTAAAGATAGTTGGTAGGTATTAGCTTCTGCTTTTGCGATGTGATTATGGATTAAACTGATATGAAACAAAAGATTTATCAACGGAAATCAAAAATTACTTATCACTTAGTTAAAGAGTTTAAAGAATTATCGAGAATTACACATTTATGGTTAGTATTGTAAGATTGTACATAAGAAATCTTCTTAAAACCGGATACAGACGAAATCTATGAAAGAATATTACCGTAATTTCAATTCCAAGAAGTATCCGGACAAAATAGTGATTTCCGAACTGGTTGGCTCGTGCTGTGAATCAATGTGAAAAGATGCAGATTAAATACAAAATGTAATCAAGTGACATGAAATGTCGATTGAGTTATTAAAACGTATATCTTCCCGAAGGCTCCCATGTACTTTTAAGTGTATTTTTGCGCCAGGAAAATCATTTTTCGCGTTTATCTCGAAAACGACGAACAATATAAAAAGAGTTTGAAATTAAACTTGTAGACCGTCAATTTATATAGATATATGAAAGATCCACGACACTGCCACGCGTTTAGCGGTTTCCAAAGAATAATTAATAATATTCAATGGTCAGTGGATTCCAAAATATGGATCAAATATTTCAGTTCATTGCAATTTTAGAGTTCATTGTTATTTGTTTTGTAGATTTGTGATTTTTCTGTTAAGTTATTTTCTGTAAAAATTAAAAGTCGTTTATTGTGAATATTTAAAAAAAGTTGAATTGAATTATATAATTGAAGGTTGTTGTTTGGTACATATAAGGTCAGGTGGACAAACAATGTTGAATAAATTTTCCTTAATATATATGCCCCTACTACTATTTGCATCGTCGAAACAAAAGGCATATAATTGAAATTATGATCAAAACTTATTGTTAACCTTCCTCTACTTTTTATAAAAATAAAGAGGTGAGTGCTCAATATTCGTGATAAATTCTCAAATTGTTTATATAGCAAGTAATTACTCAAGCTTAGGTTAAATTGTTGACATTACAAGATTGTTTGATATATAACAAGTATTTTCCTCTAATCTTAATAGAACGTTCAATTTCTTGAAATATCATGATTATTCCAAGAGCACAGGGCTCCGTGAACCGAAATTCCTAATACGGCTTCTTCGTGGAAACTCTTTTCTATTAAAACATATTTGTCATTCAAAATGTTGAATTAGTGTTGTGAATTATTTGAAAAGGGGAACCACTTTTTATATAAAGGTTCAATTTCACGTAGTTTTCATTCACTTCCTATTCATTGAGACTGCCATAATTACATTGATTTTTATTCAAAACGCATTTTTAGTCCTAACTAATCACTTTTCAACACAACACTACACTTTAAACTGTAATGGCATTACACGCAATTCTGTCTTCTTTGTTTACAGCAAAACTAATATGAGATGAGGTCCATAGAAAGATGATATCATTATCTCATTATTTTAACGATATATTTCGTATATTGATTTACAAACAGTCCTTGGTTATAAAATATATTAATTTAAATAGCAGCGTACAAAAATCTGTATAAAATGATAACTTCTTGAACATCAACTGACTTTTTTACCATACGAAAACTAAACATGCGTTACAAAAATATCTTTAAAAATAATTGTGAAGAAAACTGTTAACGCAATGGCCTTTTACATTCTCGTTGACTCGATTTACTTCAGGTTCTGCAACTATATCTCGTTTCTGGAGGATATTTCTACCATCATTTCCACTCTTCTAATCTGTATCTTTTTTTTGTTATTTTTTATGTTTATTTTTGAGTTTTTACAAGCTTTTGTATACAAATTGTAACAATTTTTTGACAATAAAGCATTTCTCTCTCTCTCTCTCTCTCTCTCACGCTTTGAAATTTTTCGAGAATGAGAAATCCCAGCGCTTCCTTCTTTATCATCCAATGCCCGTCATCGTGCGCGAGGTTTTCACGTTCTACCTTCCGGCGCCTCCGTCTACTTGGGTCCATCAATTCAGCAGTTATCTCATTATCAATCAAAGCATCACTTTGCCTCCTTCCTTTCCGTCTACTACGTCTCCTCCTACTCCTACTACAACGTCTACGTCTGCATATTTCTTCATTCGGCAGTATCGAACTCGTAGTCATTTTAAGAGAAGGTGAATCTTCTTGAGTGTCTGAATTAAGTTCATAGTCAACAAACAACCTCAAATTTTTTCTTCTCTCTATCTGAATCAGTTGCATTATCTAAATATTGGTTTTCATTATTAAATCCGTTATTATTATCTCTACCAGGTGAACTGTCATTTATTGTTTCTTCCTCCTTGAAATCTAGAGATGTTTCCTCTTTTTTTTTGCAAAGCAATCTCTATAGAAAAACTTTCTTACTTCTTCATATTCAAATTTGTTCCTACTTGTGAGCAGTCTCTTCTTAAATGAGGTCCTTCACACTCAAACCATTTTATACCGTTCTTTTCATTATTCTCACTTTTCATAAAACTTTAACAACTAACATTACAAAATCATTAGTTGACATCGCTGTTGCTTCCTCACTATTCTCAGTTCGATGTTCCTCGAGCAATAACCTCGATATCAGCTGTCACGAAATGATCCATACTTTCTGCTAGAGACATCAACACTTTTGTCATAACCATTTTGTCACTTATTCCTTCCCCCAAAGACTTTAATGAGCCTCTAATATCTCTAACTGTGACAAATAATCAACAACAATCTTTGAATTGTAAACTGAAAAATCTTTGAATCAACAAATGAACACTAACCTGCGACTGCTGTTCATAAATAATTTTTAACTTAGTCCACATTTCAGAAGATGTCTGGTATGACATTACAAGTTCAATAACTTGCTCATCTAATCTTGGAACGATGATTTTTTATGCCTTTATGTCTTTACCCTCCCACTCCTTTATTTCACTGAAAGGAATTGGTCTTTGTTCTATGCCTTCCGCAATATCAAAATCCCCTTTAGACTAGATAGTGTTACCTGAACTTGAAATTTCCACACTGTCCCGTCAAATATCCGGTCGAATGTAGTAACGTCAACTTTCAACGACTTTTTACTTTTCGAAAACTTTTCACAAAAACTAGATGTTAATTTATAATATTTATTAATTTAAATAGCAGCATATAATAATGTGTATAAAATAATTACTGTCTTCTTGAATGTCGTCTCTACAACTGGTTTTTATTAAACGAAAACTAAGTATACGCTACAAAAATAGTACGACAGTAAAATAATTTTATTGGCTAATTTTAATACATTCCTTAGCAAAATCGAGTTCTCTCTTAATACAATAAACCAAAGGGTGTTTTGAATATTAGTTTGTATACGGTGGTTGAAGGAACTGATGAACTTAAAAAGTTTTTTTTAAATTCCGCGTCGATTTTAAGATAAACGCAAAATCGGAAAAGTTAACAATTTTTCGTAATTCTTTCTAATTACCTAGTTAGGTTGAATGTAATATGAACTACTTTATAATGAAATTGAACATAAATATAAGCTAAATAAAATTGAGTTTCCTGTTTGAAATATATCAACTAAACTAAAGATTTTTATGCCAAAGCTATAATTGGGTGATTCCGTTCTAACTGTGATTTTTTGTATTCAAAATTTCAAGATTTTAAAATTTAACTTTTCTAACTTTTTTATGCATATTATTCATCTATTTTACTGTAAAAATAAAACTCTAAGAGGAATTTACTACAACTTCAAAGTATCACGAGCAAGACACAAATGTCGGATTTTGAGTTCCACGGTACTGACTCATTTATCCACGGTACTGACATGGTAACTTAAGATATTAAACAACAAGTGCATCAATTTTCCTCAGTTTGATCATAAACATTAGAATTTATAAGGTAATTAGTTTAAATCATTTGTTACGACAAAAAAAATTAATAATTTATCGGTAAATTCTAGGAATGGACATGACACGGTACTGACATTCAAGTGATGTAGTATAAGTTTTCTTTAAGTGGCAAGTTATATTGTATAAAAATAATGTTTAAATATCTTAAGAATTATTCAATTAACACAAAATTTTTATTAATTGATTATTAATTAATGACTAGTACAAAAAAACAATACAGGACATTGAATATCACAGTTATAATGGAATCACCCAATTATACTATTCATAACCTGATTTTAATAAAATTCTCCAAAATATTTTAGAATTTCAGAGGAAGCAAACGATCAAATTTAATAAGAAGCAAAGTTAACTTGACACTATAAAATATCAATAGCTATTAATCAAATTCTATAGCTCACACAATTCCAAATAAATCATTTAATTATCGTGGCATCTATATCTGTGATATATAGCAAATATCAATCAAGAAATCCATAATTGACCAATTTTACGCAGATTCTTGGCTTGTTTTCTGCCGTTCCGGTCTGTCAAGTTTGACTAGAAGCTTTGACACTTTAAGGAATTTGAAAAGGGCGAGCATATACAACGTTGACATTATGATTTAGTGATTCGTATAATGGCCAGCTCATATGTGCACACGCAACAGGTTCACACGGTGGCGCTACGGATGAATAAATAAGTACCAAGGAAGTGGCTACGAGTACAACTTTTTAAAAGATAAATTTATGAACGGAACAAACTATATCAACAGTTATAATTTATAATTTTCGTATGAAGTTGATATTATACTTGAAAAGAAGTATTTTGATTTGATATTCAAATTTGATGTTTATTAAGTATTGATAAAAAATTACGTACAACATAATGAGCTTGAAAAGGAATGTATTTTATTACAGTTCGTTAGAGAGACTCGTTGGGCTGTTTTTATTTGGGAAGCAGCATACATTTTGTGAGGGAGTTGGTTCATTTCTAGGATGGCACTGATATAGAGGCAAGGCAGCGATTATGATTGTTCCCAGTAAGGTTTTCTTTTGATGTGATATCGCTTCATTGCTAGTTCGTCTGCTTACAACCGTGAGGGATATAAAAAACTGGCTAGACGAACCCAACAGCCTTTTAGAGATAGATGTCTGGTTGTGAGTAAAAGTACAACTCCAGTTGTGTTATTCTCTATCGTCGGCGATTTGGCTGGTGATTTGGTTGCAGGAAAACCATAATAAACGGGCAATACCAAGGATCAAGTTCGTTAATGACTATTTAAAATTTATACGTTCATTGAGAAGTATAAATGGATCAAATCAAAGGCCATGACTTGATCTTTTGTAATTGCAGTTATTTTATACCCTAAAACAAACATTTCTACTTGTGGTTACTTCTTTGTTCGAGTATATGTGTCCCTGATAGATGGGTTCAAAATTTTTTATAAAGAATATTCTGCGTAAACTATTTTTATATGATCTATTATGTGACTTCGCAGCTTATACATTAATGATATAAATATATTTGTGTAGTTTAAAACAAAAATTATAATACAGGGTGTCTGAAAATTATATTTGAAGCAAAACTACACTCTTAATGGGTTACAATTTTTTATATAAAATGTTCTGTGTGATACATATTTAGTGATGTTATATACATTGAATAAATTAAACTATTCATTAGTTAAGACCAAGATTATTATATAGAATGTATCAAAACCAAACTGCTCTCTAAAAGATATCAAGCTCCCGATTTATACGTACAATATGCAGCAATCATTGATTTTTTTTCAAAATTCTCATCATTGTATATAATTAATGTTTTTTCTTTCGTTTACTATGTTTTTGTTTGCAGAACAAAGTATAATGTTTTTGTAAAATTCAAAAGTAACAGACAGACAGAATATACACATACTCCTTCCAATTTCTACCTTTCGACATTAAAAATTTGTATTCATTTATTTGAATACTTGCTGCGTTAAATTAAATGTAAAAAACATTGAATATTGAATTATTAGTTTGCAATAGGCTGTAATTTTATGATTTTTTACCAAACAAACAGAAACGAAGCAACATAAAGGCGTACTCTCAGACACTACCAGTTTCCCTTTAAAATGTAAAGTAACCTTTTTAGTTTTTACAAGATAAAGGGAGAGAGTATACGTGTCTTTTTTCGTAACGCGATATCCCAGGTCATTTGATTTGAAATTCTAGACATAACACCTTTTACGAAAAAAGTATATTTAGAAAATGTGGGTGGTATGACAAAATAATCAAAATAATCGAATAAATAATTGATATAGATAACAATAAAGTTTCAATTTACTGCCAATTCATCAACACTCACATATACACTGTTTCGATAACTAAGTTATCGTCTTCAGAGACCGAATGTGAACTGTTTATCCAATCGCTAGTCAGGCAGCGTAATTGTGAGTATTAGAGTGGTGGGTTTAGTAAAGAGAGTGAAAAATTTGGAAAAAACGAGTTTTTCCGATTTAGCGACATTTATAGTTTGAAATTTCTTCAAAATGAAGGTAAGCGTGGAAATAGCAGGTGATGTTAGGAAAAAAATGCATCATTGATAAATATCAGTATCGGAATAAGATAATTATGTTATTATGTAAAATAAAATATTTTTAGCTTATGTAGCTCACTCGTATTGTGAAATTGAACGGTTCATGTAAAAAGTGATATAATTAACTTTATTAATCAATATATTGATTGTTATGGTGATCATTTTGTTTTGTAATTAACAATATATCCATCAATAAGAACAGATTATTCAATAACAATGATAAATACAGTTTATTTTTAAAAATATTGCGCAAATTAAATGCCAAAAGTAAGTAAATTTACGTTGATCCAGAATCATGTCATTGATATTGCTCTGACAAAATTTATATGTTTAGTTTTTTTCTTTTAATGAGTTCATTGATGAGATTTACGATCAACAGTAATTGTTTAAGTCGTTAAGCGTTTTATTTATAAGAAATGAGAGAAGGCTGAGGATATAAATTAACAAAAATTTCAACGAAATGCGTAAGATTTATAAAATTATCATCGCGAAACAGGAACATCGCGAAAAATTGACCCAAATGCCCGACTATTTTTATTCAGACACAAACAACAAAATTATTATTTAACTCAGTTGCGAAAGATTATAAATTGGATCATCTTATAATAACTCTAGTTGCAGAAACAAATTCAAATTCAATTTTTGATATCAATATTCGACCATCGATTTATAAATCACCACATTGTAATAAACCATTTTATATAGACTTACTCTAGAAACGGTTAAAACTGTTGAAGCCCTACAATAGAAGCTCGAATTACTTGCATTTAGAACAATTAATCCCGATGCGAACTCACGAAGAAGATGTGGAATCTGCAGTATCATACAACACAATATAAAGATGGTAACGTAAAATTAGGTAAATGACGAAACCTCAATCGCTACCATTCACAACATAAGAAGGCAAAAACTTGAAGTCTTGAACTCGTGTAGGATTTAGAGTTCGGGAAAGATCTGTCTTGATAGCTGATTCCACAGGTTTGCATTCTCTAAAAGAATTCTGGGCGTCTGCAGGCACACCTGCCTATCGAATAGATCTGGCAAATACTTCTCTGGGTGGGATTATGTCAGACAGCTCGGAGTCTCAAGGTTTTTGTAAAGCTTCTATATTTGCTTTTACCACATGACTTCGCCAGCAGATTTACTCTTAATCTCAACACCCAATCAGCGAATTTGCAATTATGTTAATATTTTATATCCAAACAGGACCAAATCCGCAACGCCGGTCTTCTTTGTGAAAACAATCGTCTTCACTGCGTTAATCTAAGTTTTCTTCTACTCCATTCCAAAATATTTTTTAAAATCGGTATTGATCCTAGAGATTTGTTGTTACCTATGGATTAAGTTTTAGCCAAGTTTATTGTAGTGGCTAATTAAAATAACCAGTATATAGATCGATCTTTGAGATAGCTACTGAACCAGTCTTAGTTTATTTAGGTTTGTATATCTAAATCTTTATTAGTAAATTCATACCCGTCTTTATTCTAACTAAACTGTGCAATTTCATTTTCTTCATTCACCCATGGTCTGAAGAACGCTATATTTCTATTTATTTGAAGAAATTTATTAATTAAATTAAAATCTGACAGGAATATTTCGAAGAAATTTTGTACATATATCATGGCTTCGGCCAATAGAAATGCATTTATGTTTACGGTTCGATATTGTCATTGGGAAACAGTGGAGATGATGAATCCACGTGGACTGACAGTTTGTTAGATGTTTACCGAATTTCATACGGGGAGTAAACATTATTTTTCATTTCTTAATTTGGTATGAGTGCCGTGCGTATTTATGAAATATTGATTGTTCCTCGCAGTCTGCAATTGATATTGGAACAACCATAACTGGAATGTGTAACAGCGAGAATTCTTAGGTGTTATTCTAAGTGGAGAAAATTTTTATTTCAATCACTATTTACCAGCAATTCATACTGTTTATAACAAAGAAAAAATTAAAACTAATAGTCATATTCGATTATTTAATGTCAAGTCAACAGTATCAATAATTTGCAATAATTATTAGAGTAAAACGAAAGTTTCCAAATCTGAAGAGTGCAACAGATTTTAACTCAGTTTACTAAATTTGAAATAATATGGGTACGTTCTTCATATTATTAAAATTAGTTTATCAAGATATTGATATTGTGGAATGTTGATTATTTTATATCATCGATATACTTTAATAAAACACAGTAATATTTTAATAGTTACATGACACTTTCTATAATAGTATTTTCACTTCTTTTAACCACTTTCCACTTAGCTTCTGGACACAAGTGTAATTCACAATTACTATTTCTACATGGGTTTTTACAGTCAACATCACAACTATTATGAACCATTTTCCCACGTGTTTATTCGTATTAAGAGCATGATGTGACGATTATTTTACCACGTTAAGCGTTGTGATCGATTCAGTTATCCCCATTATATACCTCGCTCCCTGCAAATAATATACTATTTCGGACCAACGTATATGTAAGACATTCAAAGTAGCAATATATAGCAATCAACAGAAATATCAATAATTTTTTATTCATTGCTTCATAGCTAGTATCATTCTTCCCTATTCGTCTATCTTGAATGTACAATTCAAACTCATTACTATCATACATTTGAATTACCTTTTTTCTAAGTGTACAACGAAAATTCCTATGAAACATTTTACTGCTACTGCTCACAATAGCGGTCCCTGTATTGCCTCGTAGCTAGTTTTCTCATTTTCCATTAAGTTTGTTACTATTCGCAATAATTTATCCCGATCGGTCAATAAATTTCACTTTAAACGTTTTGCCGGTACTCAATCCTAATCAATCCTAATGTGTCAAAAAGCAATAAACAACTATCTCTGCGCGGTTTTCAAAACAGGATAAAAAAAAGTAATACAAGATAATATCATTAGTGAAATATCCCCAATTCTCGGCATGTGTCCTAGTTTTTTTGGCATGAAACAAAAAAGCCGCCTGCTGTCCTCAATATTTTTTCAATTTCACCCTAGACATCCCTAAACATCCCTTTCGATTGACTTGATGCAAAAGTCACGCACGGAACAAGGGTATTTAACAGTTGAGTTTTTTTTCTGAAGAATTTTTATATTTCCGAAAAAAGATGTTTACAAAACGACACACTACGTGCAGAGGAAATGAATGACTTGTTTCAAAGGGAGTTCTCAACCCACATGTGCTTGCTTTTAAATGAATAATCTGAGTATTATGGAATGATTATTTTCAGCGAGAGCAAATAACAGATGAAAAAATACATATTCAATGTGTTTTCAAAAAGGATACGGTCAAGTAACAAAATATATTTATATATACGAGGATGGTTTGACGAAACATTAATTATTCATTTTATGTTACAGCAAGAAAGATCTTTTCAACATAAGCTCCTCTTAATAGTATACACTTAGTCTTTCGGAAATTACACAAAATACACGTTTGTATCTATCGTAACTTTTCCATTTTTCCGCGATCCACCAAGCCATTTCTTAAATGTGAGTGGTAAAACTCAGTTTTGTAGCATCTTTCTCGGGCTTGGGAATTTCGATTCCATAATAGGTCGTTTGATAGGCTGCAGAGTTTAAGAAAATCACCAAGTCTTTAGTGCCTGAATAGATATTCTATTTTATACGAAAACTTTGATACTGAAAGTTGCATGAAGTGGGTTGTTTTCATTTTTTATGGGTGATTCTGTGGAGGCTCCGGGTTAAGTTTCTGGTATTAATATCAGTTTCGATAGCAAAGTCCCATAGGAAATTTGGAATGTTGTTTAGAGTAAGGAGAGCTTACAGATTATTTTGGAAAACGGCAGCTTTTTCTTCTGATGTAAAATATTTTTTACCGTGAACTTCGAGATGCGATACATGCATCTTAGTTGAAATATTTACTTCATCAACTGTCTCACACACTTTCATTCGAAAATTACTGATTAAAAGTACACGAATTTTTGTTATTAATTTCTGGAGTAGTTTCAGTAAATGACGGTACTGGATGTTCAACAACACCCGCGTTCACATGAATATTTTGAGTCCACACGACGACTTACAAATCATTCTATAAGACGAGATAGATTCAATATAACATTTAGATAACTTTTCTTCGGTTTCTGCACGTTTAATTAGCATAGTTTTCTTCATATTTATGTGTCAGATTCATGTAAAATTTTAAGAAATGATATAAGAAACTTATATAAGTTACTGTTCAATAAAACTTCCCTCGTGCAGTTTTTTTTAAACCATTTACGAACGCACAACATACGTTGATTTAAAAGTTACATAAATCACACCTTAAAAAAAGAATTCAATGAAAGTAAAACTGCATTAAAAGTGGGCTTGGCAAGCGAGATATCCGTACAATTGGGTCACAAAAAATAAAATCAGATACGATTTGCCAGAAAAAATTACTATTTACACTGTAGAATGTAGTAGTGTGACCTACTACGCAGACAAATAATGAGATAATGAATGAATCATTTATTTCTTATGAATAGAGTAAATGAAAAATTATAGTCAATTATACTTTAGCTAAAGAAATTAATTATACTGGCTAATGCAGAGCATTAGCTCGAAATTAAATAAAAGAGGAAGTATGCTGATGTACATCTCACTGTTCCATATGTCAAGTACAAAATGTTTATACATGGCCTTGTTGCGTAATTGATAGTAAGTCGATATTGAACTCGCATCTAAGATAGTAAGAGGCCCCATTTACTATCAATTTTCTCATCAATCAGATCGTATGAGTTGAAAAAGATCATTTTGAACCGATCCGACGCATTTGTATACTCTGTGAAACGTATTAGCTCCAACTGTATAAACGGCAAACTTCAGGTGAAACGTCTGTACAATTTTCAAACGATAACGAACTATATACAGAGTGAGTTTTACTTTTTACTCCGAAATTATGGAATTTAGATATAGAGAATATTGCATGACAAATAATCAGTATTTCTTAAGGATTTCTAAAAACACAAAATATATAGGGTGATCCATTTGAGATAACAACATTCATTATTTTTCGGGAAGTAGGAAAGATATGACAACAATGTGAAAAACACTATAATACCGGCCATATCATAAGACCTTTGCGGTTACTCTTGTTTCTCCTTTAACTTAGCCATATATAACTATGTAGCCACTAAAATTTCTGGAGTTGTTCTCTCAAAACATAAAATTAGCTCCAAAAACAAAAAGAGAGAAAGAGTTGTTTTTATTTTAATTTAATCACAATTGATCTAGAGATGAAATTATATGTATGGCATCAAACTCCTTAAAAGGATTATCATCAGTTTTAAAAGAGTTTTTCTAGTCTGATTTTTAGTATGAGTTTATGCACATTTTCTTCTTACTTATTCCTTCTATGGAGTGGCGTGGTTTTTACTTTATGTTCGATATTTCTCCACCTTCTGTTCCCCACTATTTTCTTCCAATTCGCACTTTTAGCTCTTAGTTTATTTGGTCTTCCCATTGGTCTATTTTCTAGTGGTCTCCACATTATGATTTCTTTCATCAGTTATCTTTTCCTGTTTATATGTCCAAACCATTTTAATATTTGTGCTTTTACGTACTTACTATGTCTTCTCCTCTCCTTTTTCTGAGTAATGTCGACGACATAATAGCAAAGGAGACCATCATTTAAGTATGATAGACAGTAACGACGCTCTACGAAGTGTCTTCTATATGTATTAAATTACACATTAAAGATCATCAAATGTAGTAAAAAAGAGATCCGTTATTTATATAATCAAGATATTAGTGTCACAATGTTGTGATTTGTGAGCTGTTTACAATTATTCTACGTTTAATCGATGTGTCAATTTCCGGTAAAAGTGGGACATCGTTGGCTGCTCGCCAAATCTCGCATTCCCTAAAGTAAATGTTACAGGGTCAATTACGATTAACTATCTGTTTTAATGAATTATTACTAAACCTAATAACATTGTTGAAATGTTACTCTAAAGTGTGTCAAAGTGAGAACGAGGAAACAGTAGTTCCAATTATTTAAAACTCCATTTAACCATATAATTCGTTTTAAAATCACTATCTTGTAATATAGATACTTAAATAATTATAACATATTGTAAGTTCTCATATTCCTCATTTAAATAATGTCTGTTTTTCCCTCATTAGCAGCACGGAAACGGAAAATCAAATAAACATAAAATAACTGTTACACTTCTCATCATAAGAAAGGAGTTTACAGTTGGGGTAAGCACTCGTCTATTTATCTGACTTCCCACCTCTAACAACCACACTACCCACACTACTGGTGACATGGATGAACCCTAAATAATCAATTATAACAACGAGCACAAGATCGGTGCCGACAAAATGAGTAGATGGCCGATGGTCATATTCTACATTAAAGAAATTAATTTCCATATCATATTTTTCGCTAAGCAAAATTAGGTTAAAAGTCGAGGATTATCTCTTGAAGGGAAGTTAATTCAGGTCCAGTTGGTTAGAAGAACACACAACCTGAGCTTTTCTCGGTCGTTATGTCAATAAGAACTACCCAAGAAAAACGAAAACGATGTATTCCCTGTCTGTTCTTTGTCTCTAATGATAGAAGACTGACTATCGTTGCACTTATTGTAGACAGTACTTATGCTGCAGAACTGTTCCTTTGTCTGCATTGAAGTGTTAATATGGACAAATCAACAAACCCCATTAGTTTGAAAACTGATAACTAAAACAACGACTAAAGGAGTCAAACGTTAAAGATTAATTTTATGTTTGTTTAAAATTAGAACCTGAGATATAGATCTTTGAATATAGAAAAATTGCCAAAAACCTACAAAAATCCACATTGAATGTCCGCGCCTAGCTCCTCTCCAACTCAACCGATTTAAGTGTTCAAAAACTCAAAAGAAAGAAGGTGTTTCAGCGAGTGTTCTTAAATCAAAACGAAGTCTCTATCTTGAATAGAACATGAGATATTGAGGATAAAACGTGTGTATGTGAAAAACTCCCATAAGTAATGTACAGGGGGAAATCGCATTTGAGTATCACTTGTGAATGGTGAAAATTAGATGAAATCCGATGGTTGATTGCTGATCTGTGCATCAATACCTTTCATTGAAAAAAAAAATTAAGCAAATCGGTTGGGTAGAACGCCGGAATGGACTCGGAATGGAAATCATCCATTTTTTTATTATATAAGATGAGAATATGATAAAAATAAAATTATAGTATCAGGAACAATGATTTTAGATATTAGATGCAGTAAGAGGTGATAAACGATAATATAATCGAGTTTAATTCCGATAAATAAGAAAAAAGTGACGTTTTTCTTTAAATATTTATTTCTTTGATCACGTATTGTGGCACAATAGTCTGATTTTTTTATTATAACATTCAAGTTTTCTAGTCGATTCCTTCGATTTCACGAATTCAATTCGATGAGTGAAAAAAGACACATTTTGCATAAATTATTTTTTCTATAGTCCTATACAAAAAAAAAAATAGAAATTTGGGATATCTCAACCAAACTCCTTCGGTAAATTACAATGAATAACGAATGTATAATGATTGAATTGAAAGTTGATTGTAGACAACGATATTAAGAAAAACTAACAACTAAATGATATATTTCGGTTTCACTTTGCAATGTGATTATTGAAAATACAATTGTTGGGTTGACACGTGAATTTTCGATCGAGTCACGCTTGTGTATATTTTTTTACCAGATAAAGCTTCATTTAAGTAGGGAATATTTATAATAGTCAAATCGGTCTCTGGATTCTCATATGATGTAGAAGGTGGTTTAAAAAACTTCTGTTATTAATTCCTTATAAAATTTATTTTTGTATTGAGAGACTTGCTCAGATACCCTCGATAACAGCAGTGGATTTTCATCCTCCATGTTGTTTTAATTGAAGAATGTCTCCACCCGAATCAACTAGAAGCGATGCCAAGTTCGTCGAAACGTATTACCTGTTTATTCTTCTGAATGCGGTAAACTTTTCGAAAAAGTGTTTATTTCAACATTTCAATATGATAGGAAGAAGTGGTTGCTGGTAGTGTTTTTCTGTCTCAGATTATATAATATTTTTGATATAAATGTAATAAATTTACGTTCTTCAATAACTGTTAAACGCAGACTTGTATGCGTTTTTGAATCGTGATGAATAGAAACTCCCTCGTATTTTCAATGTCATCAGTTTTCATTTTATACACCTCTTCTCTTTGACAAACTGTAGCTGTAGCTATTTCCAGTGTTAATATACCGTACGAATTAATAAAAAAAGTAACAAAAAACTAATTGAAAATTTGAAATTTTCACCTTAAACATCAAATATTTATCGTCTGGAGCATCCAATAAAACCTTGTTTATTTTCTCTCTTGAGAATATATTAGATTTTTTAAGTTCGTACCCAATCGATTTTCGTCGTAGAAATGCTATTAATTTGGCATGTTTACTTAAATCTACATTATCATTTATAATTAAAGTTACTTTTAGTTTAGAATAGCTATACTATAGTGTAGAGCAGTGTTTCACAACCTATGGTCCGCGGTGTCATCTCTGAACCATACATAAATGCTAATTTCTCGTATCGCTACGCTTGTTTACCACGGAAAACGTACGCCAACGTGCGCGGTGAGCGAGACTAAATGAAAAGCAAATGAAAAACCTTCGACTTCATAGGTTAAACGTCGCAAGTTTTGCGACGAAATACTTAGCTTTCGGTTTCACAAGTACCAATTTAAACGGGGAAGACAGACCTAATATCGTTAGAAATCAAAAGCCAAAAGCAAGTATCCTTGCTAGTTGCAAAAAATGGTAAGCTCTACCGTGCACTAAAATTATGCTTTTCGCTATGTTAGGCGATAAAACTTCAAAAGAATTGGACGTTGTATCGTTATCAAAAACAATGTGAAGAAGAGAATTGATGAAATGTCAGGAAATGATGAAGAGGAGCTGATTTTCAACGTTAAAGTGAGCAGATTTTATGCTTTGCAATTAGATGAGAGCACAGATATTAGCAATTATGCTAACTTGCATATGTTTGTTACGAACACAACAACAACATAAGTGATGATTTTTTATTTTGTTTACCTCTGCCTTTGCATACTACAGGTGAAGTAATATTTGAAGTGTTCAACAATTTGTGGCAGTTAGCACCGATGGTGCTCGGGCTATAATCGGGACACGAATAGGGCGCGCGTGAACAAGGTGAATCCAGCTATTATCTGGCATCATTGCTGCATTCATAGGGAGGCATTAGCAGCTAAAAATATACCAGAAAAATTTACAGTGTGAGATTACATAGTGCAAGTGATGAATGTTATTAAGGCTACGCCTTTAAATTCCTGTATTTTCGGTATCATTTGCGAAGAAAAGGGAAGCATTCACAAGCGGTTGTTATTGCACGCAGAAGTGCGTTTATTGTCTTGTGGCAAAGTTGTGTCGCGTGTTTTCGAGCTAAGAGATGAGAACAAAATGTTCTTTTTGAAGGATTCCGTACACGGCGTCAACAAACATGTTGATCACTTTGAATGGCAGCATATTTAGTTGATATATTTAGTGCCCTTAACGAGCTAACCTTGTGTTTACAAGGGAGAGATGACAACATCTTCGAAGTCGATGATAAAATTGAATCCTCTGGTGAAGCAATATTGCCAGCACATGTACAAGATGAAATGGTTACATACCTCCGCGCTTTGAGATCTTCGTTTTGGGATTATTTTCTAGTAGCCGACAAAAATAAAAATTGGATATCAGACTCTTTCAACACGGATGTTACTGATATTACTGGCTTGACAGTGGCACAGGAAAACCAATTAATAGAATTATTCTATGATTCAGCATTAAAATGCAATTTCAAAGAATCTTCATTATCAAGTTTTTGGGTGAATCTAAAAACAGATTATAAGGAGATATCGGACGAAGCAATGAAACATATACTGCTTTTTTCAACCACATACATATTATGTGAAAAGGCATTCTTGTATTCTATTCTTGTATATACAAAAAACAAATACAGAAACAGATTACAAGTAGAATCTGATTTGAGGTTACTACTTAATAGAAACATCAACCCGAATATCACTGATTTAGTTGCAAAAATGCAACACCAACAGTTATAAGTACCTATTTTGTATCTGTAATAACTAAAATAAATATCTGATCCGAATTTTTTTTGCTGTTTATTTTACTAAGGGGGTCCGTGAAAACTGTGCTTGATTTTCTAGGGATCCGTGGCTGAAAAAGGTTGGAAAACGAAAATTAATAGCGCGCATTCTGTTAAGCTAAGAATATGATTCTGGTTCCGCAATCTCATAAAAGTTTTCTTTGGATTTCTCCGGCAACGAATTTTATGTTGCCACATTTGCCTTTTCTATGATTTTCTATGACTACTCGGAATCTTCACTTTCCATCTTCCATCTTAACAATATTAATGATAGAACGCCATTACTAAATTAAATCAAATCGAATTACTGAATAAAGTCCAATCAGTTCATTAGTTGTCATGTCAAAATCAAAGGTGATATATTTTTCAATAAAGGTGTGTATGAATTGCACTAATCAAGTGTGTTAGCTTTTGGAAAGCGTGAAATAAAGTTAACAATATGGCTCTTTTTTAACGCTTTTTTTACTTTTTTTCTCTTTAACCGTAAACAAACGCATTAAGTGCTTCAAACCGGTGTTAAATACGGTACTTTAAAGATGGGGCATAGAAAAAAATAATTTTCAAACTAAATTGTAGTGCATAGACATCCAGGTAGCTGATATAGTTTACTGTTAATGTTAATAAAAAGAATGGTTGAAGAACTAAAATGGGGTAGAAAAATAACCAATAGTAACATCAAGACTCAATATGGGTTTTGAGACAAAAGCCAATATCTACATGAATTTAAAAGCAAAATTGATACAATCGTTACAGTTGGAACTGAAAACGGAAGTCTCGAGGAAATGAGAGAATTCACAAAACAATTTTAAGACATACAATATTGTAGAGCTTGGGGTGTGAATATCAAGTAAGAAACTAAACTTCGGGTATACTGCGAAGAATCTCTGTCAAGAAAAAAAAATGAGATATAGGTACGAAGATCAAACAATGATATAAATGAATTGTACAGAGGAAAACAATCCAATCTGTGTTCTACGTTCTTAATTTATTTAAACACTATACAATACACTTAACTTATAATAATTCACTTATAAATATCACTATAAAGAATTTCAGCGAATACTTTACCAATTCGTTCTATTCACTACGACTATTTATTTAAAACTGAACTTACTGTGCTATCTAAACTTATTTATACACCACAAATGGAATTCTACAAAGTTCTACAACAAAAACAAACACAAGAAATGAATAAATAAACTCTCCCAGACATTATTTAAAAGAAATACTGTAATAAACCGCCTTCTATAATAAAAAGTTCATCAAAAGCGCGTCTGCCATTTATAGAAAACAGATTAAAGGCGTTGCGTGAATTCGCCGAATTTTAAAATTTCATTGAAGCTAGACAGGGCCCGCCTATTTTGCAAGTTTGTTCGTACAGTACGATGGAGAGCGAGTGACAGACAAAACTTTCAACCCCGAGGGGTTTTACGAAGCTCTGCCCGATATGAAACATTCTTGGAGATATGCAATTTTGCATATGCACTTTGTAAAGATACGTTACGTTATGACAATTTTTTAAAAAAAAAGCCTCCAAAATATAACGGAAGAGCAGCATAAAGGACACTAAGGCATGAAAGATTATCTGAAAACCCGACAGTAAACAGCAGGATGAGGGGAAGTAATACTATTTAATATTAGTACTAGGAGGAAGTTTATCCCGACAGTTTAGTTAATAAAAGTAACATTTCTTAAAATATGAGTGTTGTCCTTTGACTGAAATGTGTCTTAAACAATTATACCACTCGTATGAATCATGATAAATAACTGCCTGTATTGACGCTTCTAGCGACAAAAAAAACATAAGTTGTGACTAAATATGTTTCCACTTGTGCCTTGAGGAATTTCAAAAATCTACTAATACTAAATAAGTGATTTGGCATGTAGTAACCACCTGCTTTCATTTTCAAGTAGTATCTATTAAATCCATTTAACAGACCGTTTAAAAACAAAGGGACCGTCGGCGTGTGAAAATAACACCTTGGCAGCAATAATTATCATTCAAAATAGACATTGGAGGAGTAAAATCGATTTTCATAAGGTTATATACTTAATATTAATTTCTATATTTGATTGTGATAAGAACAGATTCTGAAAAGAAAACAAAATTGAAGAAGACTAGATATATTGAAGAAGTGGCATTTATATTTCTTCATTACTTTCAAGCAAATTAATTTTTTCTTAAAAGGAAGATTCAGGTTTTGTCATAAAATAACATTTAAATACCGGATGTTTATAAATTTGCTAACGCTTTTGATTTTTAAAACATACAGTTATAAGTGATATGTCAAATGAAAGAGTAAGAGTTTGATGTGTTGTCACGAGTGCACGCAATGTTTCCGCTGCAATCTCCGAACAGCTGTAACAGTGTGGTAACCACTTTTTTTTGGTTGTGTCCAAATCTTGGATGACGAATAGCAAACCAGCTGACGCTGGCTTTTCGACCTACTACGACTAACCTAAAGCAAGCAGCATGGCACACGTGCAACGTTTGTCTACCAAGATCTGGCCAAAATAGTAAAGATGGCGACTGGTGAACATAAGGCGTTCGACAATTTGCCAAGACTGAATCTCCAACTACTATGCAACGTGCGTTCCACATTAAATTGTTATCCTCCAACTGATTATAACATACATAGATGGTATTCATCAGTTTGAAAGTACCAGATGCCTTCGTAAAGAAAAGAGCACAGGACAGGACAAAAGTTAGTGAAGAGACTGTTAGACAAGAGAAGTTAATCTATTTGTAGCCTTAAAAAATCAATTCGAAAGGTTAGCGGCAATTAGTAATTCCTATGTGGACTATTTGGATGTTTTTAAAGAAACTTTAACAACTACGTCCTTACCGAAAAGCTTTTCTTCTTTGAGAAGCAACTGGTCCTTCTTACCTTATATACTACAGCAACAGCTCTCGCGCCAGTTGAAAGAACAATAACTATAAAATTTCATTTTCTAACAAGATGGTGATCGATCTCTCACTCGCATAATGATGTACGCGATTGGTTGAACTTTAACAAAACCGAGTTGCTCTTTGATTTGACTTTGATTTATAAGCGTAATTTAAGTGTGATAAATATTATAAAGCCCATAGAGTTAATATTCATCAAAAAGAGCATCATCGGTTTACCACTCTTTATCTGTTTCTAATAGTTTCTGATTGGTGTATTATGTATTGATTTTGATATTTTAATATAGAAATTCTAGTGTACCGATGTTCTTCTTTTGAATGAAGCTCTCATACTTTGCTTTCTCTATCTATAATATCTACTATATGTAAAACCCAAATATTCATTTATAAACACCCTGTATATTTATGTAATAGTGTTGAATCAATGTAATCGTATGATTTGTTTTCTTTTCCTAATAGTACTAGCTTTATTAAGTCTACAAACGATTTTCTAAATACCTCTATAGTATTTAAGAACTATTGATTGCTTTTATTACACAATCATCACTGTAAATAATCGTATTCATCTTCATTATTGTTGGTAATATGAACAATTAACATTTTTGATTGGTAATGATAGAAGTAATAATTGAAAATTAGCATTTCAGTGACATTTAGCACCAAAAATGGAACTTATATATGCTACTTTTGGGTACACTTGTTATATCTTAGGTGTACCAGTTGTGTAATATTTGAATGTCTTGTTATATGATCCTTTCAGACGCCGCGTCCATTGCAGTGGATACGGCGACATCATTTGAATGAAATTTTTCTCACGCAAATTTTAACGGCCTGTGTTTACAGAATATGCTATTGGGAAAAGGAGTTTCAAAACTGAAAAATATTGATCAACTTATTGACAGAAGTTCAAATATCGCAAAGAACCTAATGATTGCAGTAACATCCATTGAGATGAACCAAAATTGTTTGTTGAAGAGCTAATGCACATACTTGGAAATCATGAAACTGCTTACGAAAAACTGATTATGAAGGTATGATTTTTTTAAACACAACATATAAGCTTATTCTTTCAAGTTTTAGATCATAAATTGAAAACTTAAATTAGAATAAAAAAGTGAACATGAACCAGAGATTTAAAATTAGATAGTTTTTATGGAATTTTCTAGATGTAAAATCGAAAAATTCTGATTTGTCAGAGTGTTTACTGAAATTAAGAAACTACATATTACAAGTGGAAGAATCAAAAACATCTGTAGACTTAGTTCCACGTCAATTTGTGCTTACCATCGTTACTCATAGTTTAGATCATCTTATTCGCGAAATAAATAAAAAAATTATAAAGAATTTGTCAGTCATACTGGACAAAAAAAGTCTGGACACTAGAAAAATAGGACCAAAATACTTGAAAGAAAAATTGAGTGAAAACTTATCTAAAATAGTTCATCATGAATTCTCTCTAATAAATGTACCCATAGGTACTATTCGGAATTTGGAAACTTGATCATTTCCTACAAAATATTGATTAAATAATGTATCTCCATACCGCAGAAAACAAGAGAAGAGGACACACACGGATTAACTTTCCTTATTTAGAAGACATTTTCAACCACGTCACAATTATTATTCATTATCCAATTGATCTGGTTCATACATTTTGCACGAATATGTAACTTAATAATTAAAACATAGATTATAAATTGAACACATTTCTATAGTACCTGGACTAACAAAAGAAAAAATTTGTAGTTGTAGAAAATTTTATACGAAAATCTCTTGAAAATTTATTTCGTTCATTGGGATTTTTTTGGATTTTTCTAAATTTCAACAGAAAGAAGATAAAGCCAAATGTGTAAAATTTATTACAGAAGCTAAGTGTTACTTACTGAATTCCCCAAAAATTATTGCTGGTTGCAAATATTTAGATTTTTCCCGAAGAAGTGAAAACTGTTTCTGTTACGACGTTAAGAATTAAATACAAAATTCTATTGAAAATTAACAACAATAGAAGGTACAGATACCAAAAAGACCTCCTTATACTTGTTGGAGAAGGAATGAAATTTTAGGTGAATAAATAGTTATCCTTGAAAAACTGCCAGTCTTATTGTATAATTTAGATTGGAAGGCAGAAATCGAAACAGTTTTCTAAACAAAGAAATGATATCGTAGCTTGGCGATCCAAATGTTTACGTAAACTTGGAAATAAAAGGCAGAGCAATCATAGATTTATTAAATAGATGAGGATAGGCTAAACTATAAATGATGTATGGGTAGATAAGTACATTACAACTCCCATAGCAGTCCATTTCAGAAGACTTTCGACTAGATTGAAACATCATTCCAACAAAGATTTTGTTCCTCTTCGAATAAAAACAGATTGGAGGTTACCACCACGACATGAATGCGAAGGTTTCTGAAGATTGGTTGGATAAAATGGGTTACATTGACTTGGATAATTCAATGTGAAATTTCAAAAACCGAACTATTAATTTTAGTTAAATCTAATGAGGCAGTAGAGAAATAACTACGTTGTAGATGAAGTGGCTTCACTTACACAATTCACAGTATTAAGAATATCTTACATCTTAAAAGTGTGAATTGAGCCTGATAGAACTAAAATACTGGGTGTTGTGGCAAGAAATGATACTAGATGTTATGAAGATTAACACTAAACAAGCAATAGAGATGAAAAGAATGTAATAGTATGAGAAAATTAGATGGGATCATGGACAATAAACTTGGGATAACTATATTATAAAAAATATTGTGGGATGATTCAATTGATAGCGATTTTTGTTTATTAATAAATGTTCCTAAAAATAAATTTAATCTGTTTTAATATGGTTCAATACCTAAATAAGAATCTAAACCTTACATTTATAATAAATCTAAGCTGGGAAGCTTGTCAAATTAAGTTAAATTCTTTATAAAATTTCATTTTTATATCTAAAAACTTCGCTTATGGTTGTGAAATCCTAAGTTTTTGAAATATTTAAGTATTTTAAGATTGAGTAAAAAAGATTCACAATATTCTGATTTATTACTCTAAGCACTCTCAGGGTTATTTGAACACATTAGTCAAAACCAACTACAAATTAATATAGCCCCTGTATACTTCCAAATAAAATTGAGCCAATAATATTATTTTGTTTATAAACAATATAAAACGCGTGTGGGTTGATTTAAGAATACCTGCATAAAAAAATACGCGGTATACATACGTATTTATATATCTATGTGTATGCAATGTGTGTATGAGTCTTACCCAATCGATTGGTCGAGGTGTTAGCCTCGTCCTGGATTGTTGTGTTGTTTATCCGGCCAATACTGTCATTTGTTTCTATATTTTTTAAGCGGATCACGTATATCTGTGATATGTACGAGAATTTGCAAAGGATAATTTGTAAATGACAAGATTGGCAATGTTGTCCTAATCTGGGTTAACTATGAATAAATAATTAACGATTACCGCAACTTTTTTTTCTAATGACATTATTTCTTATTTGTATTTCAATATACCTACTGGAAATTTTAGAGTTTAAAGCTTTGTTTATGCAGCCAAGTTACCATTGAACTAACAAATTAAATTATTAGTTGAAAGACATTAAAATCCTACTTGTGCTTCATGCAGAAAATTTAAATTTAAACTAAGAGTTCGCTAACTTTCAACTTCTTAATTTAATTCCTCAATTTTGTAAGGTTATGAGCACAGAATACGTTAGGTCAGTTAACACATCCTTGTTCTTTGGTTATGGTTATATTATTCGCGTTATTGTGCCGATTTCCGCAGTGGATTTTATTTTTGAAACTGATATAAAAAATAGGAAAACGCATTGTCTGAAAGTCAGCACTGTCCTTTAGATGATAGAACACAGATAGTGTCAGGAGCTTCCCACATTTGTATGACAAAAAGCGAACTTCTATTAGTTTACCAGTAATTTATGATTATCCTCAATCCACTACATAAACCAAAAAATTACTATAAAGAAAGTTGTTTTAATTTTGGCTGCATAAACCAAGATTAACTTGAGTGATTTAAATAGTTCTTGGAAACTGCTTTTTCATATTTTTGCGGATAGATTTGAGAAGATGATAACTGTACTTATTAAGTTTTGTGAAATTATCTAATTACACCATCCACGTAGGAAATGAAGAGGCTAACATCTTAGACAAAGAAGAATTGTAAGGATCCACCATAGTTTTTTTGTGGTGTTGCGGCAGGTCTTTTCGAATCACAAACTAAGTGAACGGAGAGTCCCAAATTTAGTATAAACTAAGATTAGAACAATGAGAAGTAGAGCAATTTACCAAGTACTACTCGCTCCAGTTTACAATAGACCTAATGAGCTACAACAATTACAAATTTGCCAAGTTTCTAGAGAATCCGAACAGCAAATAGCATGTGCAGAAGCAGATACACACTTATATTGTTACTATGTAAGCTCTGGTTAGAAGTAACTGATTTTATATAATATAGTAAAGGTGTCGGATGTATTATATAAAATTCGTTTAAAAAAATATGAAGGATACTAGTTTTCATAAAAAAGTTGGTGTTTTTAGGTTCTCATGAGATATTCAATAAGAAATTTTCAGAACTCTATTTTTTACGTGTTTAATTGACTTAATTTTGGTGTTACTTGGGTGATATGAACGATAATTATCATTCCGTTTTCTTTTCTATTTCGATCTCTTCTGCTATTGCTCCGATACACATACATCCAGTTTTTTTGCTTTTACTTCGAGACCCTATGTATACTTCTATGAGATTTTGAGTCATGTAGCTTAAAGCGTCATGATCCTATGCTACTACTATTTATGCGAAGCAAAGCGTGTATAGTGTAGGGTTGATATTGAGAGATATTCCCATCCCATTGCAGAAAATAATTCCTCAAATATCTATCTACATATCTGAAAATAGATAAATTTGGAAAAATGAATGTGGTCACCATGGCACACGTTTCAAACTTATATCATAATATTTTTATTTTCGAATAGAAGGTCTGATATTATGCTCAACGTACCATGAAAATTCTCGGCATATTGTACAATTATCTCTACACGGTCTAAACAAGAAGAAATTAGCACAACGTTCCAATGGAAATTGTCGACACCCAAACGACTTCGGGGTTCAAATTATACCGTCTAGTGAGCATGATTGTCAAGATCAATTCTTCACCTTTGAATACGATATATTTATGTTTTGAACTCATACGAGATGTAATTTATGTGGTTAAAAGTCTTGAGGTCAAATTAAATTCTTGCTCAGTTTCAAAGTATGAATGAATTAAGTGATTATCGCTTATGTTGTGATTTAAATATTAAAAATAAGTATTATAATCATTAAATACATTCCAGTTATGTTATTATTATTATTATTGTTATTAAATTATTAAAAAAAGGGAAAAATTGATTTGGAATAACTTTCTATATGTTAATTACATTCTTGTTTGTTTATTTATGCTTGTTATTGATTCAATCCGGAATCTTGTGACACAATTCAGATTTGAATTTTGAGGAACTTGAGCTAAATAGTTTTTCTTAGTATACATATTTAAAATTAATGCATTTGACCTCAATAATTTATTAAAATAAGCACTACAATTTCTTGCATATTTGACACTTACTATATATCATAATTTTATTATTAATTTTAGTGATTAAGAAAATTTTCACGTATTTTATTGCATATCTTCATTATAGTTTTCAAAATAGACAACTTTCGAGCTAATAGAAGCATGCCAACGCTTAAAGCAATTTTTCACACACTTATTGTAAGCCTCTGCTGGAATGACTTTCAGTAGCTTGAGTTAGTTATTCTTGTAGCTTCAATAGACTCGTGGCGCGTTTTCCAAAATAGATTTTTGAGTTTCAAAAAAAGGTAAATATTACATCTGACGAATACGATGGCTGAGCGATGACTCTTGTTTCGTGGTTAGTCAAAAAATCAGTCACAATAATGCTGAAGAGTTACGGCGCATTACCGTGGTGAAAAATCCATTCAATGTCTGTACTCAAATCTGTTCATTTACGAATTTCTTCATGTGGACGTTTGATCCTATTGAATGAATTCATAGTGAACTAAATCGCGGTAATCGAAAAAAATGATGGGCCACACATTGATTATGGATCAACTTTGGTTTCGACTCATTTTTGGAACACAAATCGCTAGATTGATGTTCAAGGTACTCTTGCTAGATGCCTCAGCAGACGTAAATAATGAAGCAAACTTATAATTCTTGTATAGAATGCGATTGAACACTGACACTGTACTGACAATAATCAATCAATCAAAAAAAGCAGTCTTCTTCATCATAAGACATCTTAACGTGCCGCAATTCATCAACGACCATGTTTATCGCATGCAAACCTAATCTAACCTAACCTAATATAACTTAACCTAACCTACAATATTGGCTCTGTTATTCTTTTCTGTTGCAATAAATTGTCTTTCATACTTATCACCTGATATTTTAGTTTTAATACGAAATTGGTTACTCGAACTACAATTCTGTTTGTACTATGACAAGAATTATTCTGTTTAGTAATACACAATCATCCATAAATTAAGTGACGTATTGGAAGAAAAGAATGTGCAAAAAATATCTATATGGTATAAACTCAATTGAATGATTTCCAAAATGGATGTATTTAGAAGCAATATTAATCAAATTGCAAGAAATTTCATCACCCTTAATAAAAAATAAAAAGGTTAAATATGTTTGAGGTATCAATCATTGATTGTTCAAGTGAAAATTTAAATTGATGTATGACAGTGAATAAACAATAAATTAATGAAATTGGTGGGATATTAAAATAGTACCCGCTATTGTCGGTGTTTGTGGTCTTATGTAATCGAGTATTTTGATTATATTGCATACGTACAATACATTTTAATATCCGACTGGCTTTCACTTTGACCTAGTGGACCCAGTGCGTGGATAAGACTAGTAGTCAATTCGACTTAATTAAATGAATTTTCTGTATTTATATTTACCTTTGGGGCTTTCTAAATATTAATTTTGCATGAAGCACCCATATCAAACAACAGAATAAAAACAACAAAAAATCGAAAGCTGTTTTGTTTTTCTGTGTAATTCTCATGTTTTTATATGTGTTTTGTCATATAATGTCAATCGTCACGATTTTTGAGAATGCAAGTATGTATTGAATAAGTTATCATCTTATCAGATAGATAAAACCCAAATAGAGTTCTCTTAAATTGTAATTGTGTGAAAAAACTTGTTCTATCTAAATTACATTAGTTAGCACTTAACACACCTTTTTTCCAAATGATTTTCCTTTTGGTACATTTTCGATTGTGAGGAGCATCTTTCTGAAGTGACCATCAGTGATCTGGTGCAATCGGTCACCTTGCATATCACTCGATTCTTCTAAATTTTCTGTAGTTCAGATGAGAGTAAAGAGAATGTACTCTTTAGTCAACCTAAATCTTAAAATACTTTAAACATTCTTGCAACGTTGCATTGGTAGTTAGCTAAGAAATTTTCTATGACCTCTTTAAAGTCAATTCACCTTTCTGTTTGAGGTTGTTCCATAATTGTGATAAATTTTAGTTCAACCAAATGCGGTCTAATATTTGTTCCAACGACAACACATTCCTTCATCTTTACCTCCGAGAGGTAATCTTTGATATTAAGTATTTGAATCTATTTCCATCTCTCGGAAGTGACAAATTACTTCACCAATACCAGCTTTGTGTGAAGCGCTGGTAAAAAAGCAGGAGCCACCAAAATCAACTATACTACTTTTTTTCTCAAACTTTGATATCCCTTGAAAGCAAATACTTTGTTGGTTGGCAAATGTTGTAGGTTGCCATGAGATGTACGGAATAACCCACATAAATGGAGCGTAAAAGAACCATTGTAAGGGAGAATTGCTTGAATCCTTTTTCTGTAAAATCTATGAAAATACGTCATATGGTGACGGATCGTAAATCTTAAATATAACTATAAACATTAGTACAATAAACAAGACACCCTTAGCAAAAGTAAGTTCCTGTTTTGCAGCCTTGCTCCGAGTAGGTCACTAGCGTCTTTAGAAAGATTTAGATCATTTGGCTCGTAGTGGAAACAAAATATCAGAATGCTGTTATCTTCCAAACTAGACTTATTATCGGGTTTATGGCAAAACTTGGAACCTCTTCCAAAGTAGCAGGGGCTTTGGGCATTGGTATTTCGCTCCTATGAGAGATAGAATGAATAGCTGATTGCAAATTGGTATGAAATTGACCGATTCTCTTTTGGATTATCATACCTTATACATTGTATAAACAAAGCAGAAATCATCACTATGATTCGTTCGCAACATACCAAAAGAATCTCACATCGGAAACTTCTTTTCTTGCCCTCAACTCAATTTCGAAACAATTCATTTGCAGACTTTATTAGATGCTCAAACTTTGGCCTAATATACATATATATACATATAATTCATACCGTACAAACTACATGGCTCTATATTGAAACAAGATCTATAAAATAATGACGGGATAACATGTGATTGAACCACACCACTCTTAATGCTTAACAAGCTCTTTTTTACAGTAAAATTTAGAGATTTGCAATATTAAAGTAATCTAGCTGTCCACTTAATATTGCATCTTCGACATTTCATCATTCAGCATTCTCTAATAATTCTTAAATAATTTTCAGATGTCCGATTTTTACCTTTAAATGTATTACTAATTATAACCTGTGAAGCTTGTTCAAACATTTACTTACATACATACAGTTTTACCTCCCCGTTCAACATGAATAATAATTTATAAGAAAATAGGATTGTATCGGAAGCTATTCCATTTCAATTTGGTCTATTCGTCAATATTTTGCCGAATTCTATTCTATTGTCTATATATGTTAGCTCCTGCTCAAAAGCCAATTAAAATGGATGAAGCTTTCCTTTTTTGACGTGAACACAAAATTTATGGAACATACACTTTCATAATCATTCGGTTTTCATTCTAAAAATTTCTCTAAATTTTGAAAGAATATGAAGGCAAGTCCCTTGCGAAACTTTAGATAACTGATTGACTTCTGCAAGTATCCCCATAATTGGTCATAATTAAAATTTCAAATAAATATTTTACTTCTAAAATTATTTATTGTTAAACAACACAATATAAAAATAATTTTTTTTTCAGTACTGTATTGTTGAACAATATAATTCTGGTCATAGTACAAACAGAATAACTGTTTTAGAAAATAATCTTGCCAAACCAAAATATTAGATGATAAGTATGCAATTACCTACAGATTGATTACGCTTACACGAAAGAATTCCAGAATATTTTGACTGTTGTTTACTAGAAACTTTTAAAAGTAACAATCCCGGAATATTCAAATAAGTAAGTAACAACTGATAACATATTGGACATGCAGGAAAAAGCTTCATTGTCATTATTATTTATAGCGAAATATTTTTTCGTGGTCAGAAAAAAATAACTGTATTTAGTGAAAAATAAAGATGTGTTTTAATTTTGGAAAGGATTTGAGGTGTTTAAATACCTCATGAATCAAATAAAAAATGTGTCGCGAGATGTGTAGATTCACTCACAAAGGAACCATGAAATTAAGTGAAATTTACTATTTTGAAAGTAAAATGTCAATTGAGGGAAAGCATTTGATATGATTCGGGCACGGGGATGGGGAGGAAAGATTGCCAAAAATCTGAATCTGGATCCTACAAGAGAACAGGAAGAGAGGAAGACTAATTTATCTAATTTTGAGCTATTCGTGAAAAAAACTAAAATCTATGATCGTATCAGGAAATATTCAGTTTTTACTTATTCTCTCATATGACTAGTCATAAAGACTAGTCGAATTTACGATCATCTATATCCTTAAACTGAACCGAGTTAATACAAATTATGTATTTCAATAATAGTGACTCAACTGGTATACCATAAACTCAATTCACTCAAGACGAAAGAGGCAAAAGAGGTGTGTATGAATACATACAAGTTATGAATCGGTACCGGTTCGTTACCGAAATAAAAATTACTAGAATGGTAATACAATTTTGGTATTTACATAACATTCTATTAATTATTTAGGTTGGGTAAACTAATTCGATTGAAGCGAAGTTATTCGGCTACTTGTCAAATTCGATGAACAGTTGAGAACAATTTGTCCAGGACATAAAAATAAAATAAAAAAGTAAAGTGAAAATATTTTTATGATGCATTACAAAATTAAGTTATTAATATGAATTATTTATTGTACAAAAAATCGTTATTAAATTACTAAGAAAAGTTAATTTGAATAAAAATACAGGCAAAAATATTTTTGTTAATTACAAAATCTAATCAAATTTGATCCGGACTGGTGTTGATCATTGAGTTTGCTTGAAATTTGGTGCTTGCAATGAAATTACGGCTATGAAACCGATTAAAATGTTGTAGAAGTGTTTTAAGAAGCCTACTTTATCACAATAGAGATAGTAGAGGCTTCCAGCATTTCTTATGGATCGTCGCAACTATTTTGGTTAATTTACTTATATCAATGCTAGTCTCATACCATAAGATTTGTCGAGTAGAGGTCGTGAAAGAGATGCTTAGCAACGTAGTTGAGGGCCTTACATTCAAGAATCGTATCAGTACTGGTGACAAAACGTGGATTTATCAATTTAATTTCGAAACAACCTAGTGAATGGCGCTCCAAAAATAAAAACACCACGTCAAATTGTTTGGAAAATCAAGGTGATGCTCATCGTTTTCTTCGGTTACCGTGGTGTGGTGGATCATAAATTAATGCCATAGAGTTTTACTTGGCCGTTTGGTGGTGCCTTGATAACCGTCAAACAAAGTTTGCTCTCTCAAATAATTGGCTTAAGGTATTGGAGGTCATCCTAGCCAAGGCTTACAACAAGATATGGAAAATTGGATTAAGCATTGGCATACTCGTATTGGCTCAAAAGAAGCCTATTTTATAAGCGATTACAAAATTGGTAAATACGTGAAAATATTGTTTCATTTTGTCAGTTTCAATTTGTATCATAAAAATTGGACACAAATACTAGAAATAAAGCTTTAAAACAATTTACAAACCAAGTATTATAACATATGAATAATGTCTCGATATTATTTTTAGTTCTATATTTCTTAGTTGTGAAACGAGGCACTTCCCTGGGTTAACTCCTCATTTTACGCACTAGTTTACGTTTCGATAACTAATTTACGTCTTCAGAGACTGAGGGACGTTTATCTTCTTATACCAGTATGAATAACCGCAACGTTTCCAGAAATTTCATTTTTCAATTTCAAGAAAGATCACTAGGTATTAATCATAACAGGTAAATAAAATTTATGGAAAAGTTATTGATAATGAATTTTTATTGATTTTATAAAAAACAGTATAATATATGGAAAAGTGAATTATTTCTCTATTTCCAAGATAGATCGCATATGATTATTTAATTAATATACGAATCAGAGTATAACACGTGTGGATTTATTTATTTCCTAGACAAATTCCAATTAACTAAACAGCTTATAGTTGAATGAAGCAGATCTAGTTGAGCCTTGAAATAGGTTGATGACATTTCAACACATATAAATACTAAGCACACGCACTCTAGATTCAATCATTGTCATCCACACTTATACATGTCTAACTAGGTAAGGAATGACATGATAGACGTTTCGTAATTATTTGTCACCGCCTGTTGTGTTAGCAGGTTAATTTAAATCAACAACGTATAAAATATACCGTTTTTTATTTATTTAAACTGCATTTATGTATAATTATATGATATTTTTTATATTCTTATTTATGTAAATATCGATATTATTACTGTAATAAACCTATAATAAAACTTATGTAAATTTTAAATATAGCTTGTCACGAAAAGTGATGTTAAGAAAGAAGAGTGAAAAAATTCACTTTCAATGGAATGTTGTCTTCAAATCAGAACCGGAGCTGTGGCTAAAGTCAAAAATATATGTTTTATGTTTTTTTTTTTACTTTTTATTAGTAAAAAGATATGATTTCGTGACTCAGAGATATTAAAGATATTCAAATATTCAAATAACGGGTGGGCCAAAACTTTTTGCATTTTCGGAATTGCAATGGAAAAAATGCATTCAAACAATTTCTTTTAAATAAATAATATAAAAAGAGAAATTATTAAGTTCCAGTTGTAGCCATGTTGAAGCTGAATCCCTGAAGCTGCCTAGCTTAGAAAACTTAGTGTGTTACCCATTTCTTGAAGAATTTTAATTGAATTAGTTTTCTTGGTTTGAAGGAAAACCCAGGAAAAGAAATAACTGGGGATAGGTCTGGGCTGCAGAGATGCTATGGAATATAATTTCTTTAACCACGGGGTAAACTGTGTACATCCATCATTCTTGCTGGTTTTCCGTCTAAGGTTCAGCTTGTTTATTTACAATACGTTTTTCGAGCACGTACCATTATCTTTTTCTTTTTCTGTTGTTATCATATTTGTGTTTCCGTTTCGATCTCTTCTTGAGCTTCCAACTTACTATATCAAGTTTACCTCACTATTGCCATATTTGTGTATTTTCTTTTGATTTAAGATGATTCTTTAAATTTTTATTTTCTGTTATTCTTGATATATTTTCTTCCTTTCTTTCAGCCATGAGTGTTGGAATTGCACAAAAAGTATGAATAGCCAATTTGGTCTTCGAATTGCTTATGGTACACCAATTTTAAGGCCATCTTATAGTCCGCATTTAACACCTTGTAACATGTTTTCGTACAACGTTTATATAGAACATTTCAATCATCCCTATTTGTGACAAAGTTAAAGGAAGAGGTATTCATTTATAATGACAATAACAGTAATTGATGGAATAACTACAAAGTTTCAAATGAGGCTAGTAAGGTTATTTTTTTATCTATTTCATATTTGTCAAACTTATGAAGCAGTTATCGAATATTTGGTAAAGGTAAAGCTCAAATCTTCTAATGACGCCAAAGAAGATATGTGTTGAGTCTTCAGTGGCCACTGATACCAGGAATACTAAAGAAAAATTGTTAAAAAACAGTGGATGCCGCTTTCTAAAGCTGTTATGTTCCGTTTTAAAAATTTAAACGAATGTATGGATATCTTCAAACGTAATCCTGCGTTGATATGTCACAAGATGCAACTTGGGTATAGGATGTGCTTTTAGAAAAGTAAAAACGATTTCTTCGACCATTATGATTATAGGCACAACGTTTTCTGGTTCCAAAAGTGTGTTGGTGCTAAGACGTTTAAATAGTGAATTCAAGAAAAAAGTTCTGTTTCATCACGTCAATACTAGAGTTAAAATACTATTATGCTGAAAAATGTATCTTTTTCTATAGTAAAGTAACTCACCCATTAAGAAATCTCTGTTTAGTCAAATTGCATTTGTAAGTGACAAAACGCGAATTAATTTTCCTTGTCAGATTACTAATGTAATCATTTTACATAGTTGTTGCTCGAAAAATCACGCGAGTTTTCAAGACTTTAATATCCACTTATACTTTAATATACTATTATATCGCGTGCTTTTATTCTTCAATCATAAATACGAGCTTGGAAATACTCTAGTCATCAATTACTGTAGAAAAAACATAAACCTTAACGAAACAATATAAAATTTGTCATTTCCCATTTGAAATGAATCGTTTTATTACATCATTTTCTCTATATCGCCATATAAATTCCCAGAAACCTTTCTGATAGTTGTATATCGTGTAATTTTTATTTATTTCCCTCAGAAAATTTATTTGGAACTTGGTGGTTCCCAGGAAAACTTTTTCATTATATCTGCTAACAACAATTATCGAAGATAACATTATTCTTATTTATAAATTAATTACGATTCATATAATCAACTATTTTTTAAATCCGGTTCTGTCGAGACCCCAGAGGCCTAAGTAGTAGCAAACAATCGGCAACACAACGTATTGGAGTTAAAGCTTATTATTTGCAACATCGCAAATTGAGATCAGGCGGTCAAGGATGATGTGATAGGTTGATAGCTAGCAGCGGAAATTGTTTACTTGCGAGTAATTTGTTGAAATTGACGATTGCTGGCGAAATCTTCATTGTGGAGTGAATCTGTGGGAAAAAGTAGCCGCAACAGAAAATGCATAATCGACTATATAATTGTAAATATATTTGATTTTTTTAAATTAGATCGAACACAAAACGGATTAACCTAGTGGATAATTTTGAAACAAGGTAGTAAGGTTATTCTTCTTTTTCCTGGAACCTGACCTTTGTGTATCTCATTAGGCTGTTACTGAATATTCAAGTATGTAACTGTAAAATTTTGATCCCTGAAATAAATAGTCGGTAACCTCAGTGTGTACAATAAAGAATTTTCTAATTTCATAGTATATGAATCTAGAAAAACTTTAACGAGAAATTTGGAAAGATGTAAGATTTATATTTTAAACTTGAATAAGTGGCTTTATTGCTTTTTCTCGATGGCACTTCGAAAACAAATTATGAGAATGGAACTACCTTCCATACCTAAGGAGGAGTTCTAATATTCGACCAATCTAAAAAGTCTAGCGCACAGACACATTATAAGAAATATCCCTAGAGGTCAAGAGATTCAACAATTCTCCAAAAACATCAGAAATTGCAGGACACGAAATGGTAAACAATTTTAACTATCTTGGTTCCTTAATTACCAACACTGGGAAATGCGAAAGCGAAATACACCGTCGGTCGTCTGACTATGGCAAGGTTAGCGACTACCAAGTTAAATAAAATATGTATACGTACAAGACTGCTAACCAGAATAAACCGCATGTATCTGCAGGATCCTACCATATTGCTACAAGATCAGGAATAACGGAACGATTAATTATAGAAGGGAAAGTAGAAGGCAAACGCCCTAGAGGGAGATCTCCAGCTAGATGGGTAGACCAAACAAAATCCTTAATAAATATAAGATTGCATCATGCCGAAAAAATTTCGCAGGATAGGCAATCATGGAAACAACTGCTGAATCACTTCATCCTTAGGAGGATAATGGAGAGAGGAGAGAGTTCAAAAATATCAGTTGATGATTTCATGTCATTAAAGAACATTATATCATTAATCATACTTATGATAATTTAATATTTGTTGGCAATTAATAAACAATGATCGATCGTTACACTGAGTGAGTTCGGAGGTGTATTATAAATAATTTTAGGAAACAAAATCGACCTAGTCGAGCATAGAGCTACTGAACCGCTGACAGAACCCGAGCCCGCAGAAGGGGTTCCTTATTCATGGAACAACTTAAACTGTGCGAAAGGAAGAAAAGTAAGCAGGCCTGGCTATAATAGTCATATGGTTGTAAACAAGTCAAAACCTTCATTAGTGAGTAAAATAATCTCAATCTGAGCTGGGGAAATGATGCATCCAAGTAGAGGGGAGGCAGAAATTAGATCCTGCGGGAGAACCAGTGAATAGCGATTCTTATGATTTTATCCAAGTCGTCAGTCGTTGAGTCAGTCAATTTTTGCAGGTTAATGCTGCATCGTCACATAGACATTTGAATTTTTACATGAAAATAATGTAAAAGTCATTAAAAGTTCAATTTAATCATATAATTTTGTCAAGTGTGATTGATTTCATAAATTTTTTGAGTGAATTTCAACAGATGATTAGATTCAAGCTTTTAAGTTATGATCTTCGTTTACACAAGTTCATTGATGTAACTGGTGATTTTGAATACAAATAAAATAATTTTTCTTAATAGACTTGTATTTTTCTTGTATCTTAAAGCATATACCGTTACTTATATATTTCTTAACAATCTATTAGTTCTCCAATGTAAATTAATCATTTAATGAATATTGTAGAGATATCAATTGAGAAATCAATGTGAATAAATAAGTATTGATATTATTTAAAATTAATCTGGATATAATTTAAGTTATACGTTATTAATTATTTATAACTAAATAAAGACATAGACTTGCACGCAAGTAAAAACCAATTTATTGAAATGTACGATTCGCAATCTCAGAATCTACAACTGGAAATGTCGTAATGTGAAACTCATTTACGTGTTAAGAAACAGCCGACAATTAGCTTTTTACTAAAGCAGTTCACGTTGTCCTTCTTGCCAAATCGTTAACGGCTCCTCGTATGGCAATATGATCTTTACAGAACGAAGAAGAGAGGTACCAATAAAAAAACTGTATCCGTAAAGATCGAAACCTCGTAATCAACAATTAGAATTTATTCAGTGAGATAAGCACCGTACTGGTACTTATTTCACCGCTTTTTGTAAAGTCAACAAACCGTGAGAACTTTATTTTTCTTTTAAAATAATACACAATCACATTTTTTTAAAAAAATTTTGTCTCCAATTTTGATTTTTCTTTTGCTTTCTAGCTGCAGCTGGGATGATGAAGACCAGCTTTCATACTATATTGTAGGTGGTCGGGATGTATTAGGTTTTTCTTCCTTTGCAATCTTTGCCAATCTGTCATCTGACATTCTGTCCACGTGGTATCTCCATTCCCTTCGCTGATTTCTAGCCCATCTCACTACATCCTGGATATCACATATCTCCCTCAATTCATCATTTCTCTTGCGGTCAAATAATATGTGTCCCGCTATTGATCTCAGCGTTTCAGTAGTTCTTAAAAGTCGCTATTCTCTGGATAATGCAAAAGATTTGGTTTTTTTTCAGGGATATTTGCATGTTAAAAGCTTTCGATATTTGTTCAAACCTATACAGTAGCCTTTGTAAGTTATCTTCGTCTTTTGAGATGATCACTGCGTCATCAGCATTACTATTTTTATTTCTTTGTTTCCCATCCGGTATCCTCTTCCAGGTTGCTTTACCTCGTTTATAATCTCATCCATTATGATGCTGAACAAGATCGGGCTGAGGCTGTTTCCTTGTCTGATACCGGCCGTCTTAAGTAGAGTTGTTACATCCCTCAATCGTATCCTATCATTAAATTTTGACATCTTGTCATCCTAAACTTTCCTCGTTTCATTAAAAAGACGATAAAGCTCACGTAGAAAGTTATATAAATTTCATCGGGCGCATATCTGAAAAAGCAACCCTTTTCCTGTCAATAAGCCTCTGTTAATTGCCCTTTATCTACATTTGAACATGCTGCGCTTATTTAGTATTTGTTTAACAGCCTCTGGCAACTTATGGAAATGGTAGAAAACTGTGTGTTCGTTAAGCAAAAATTATTAATTAAATTTTTGTGTGGACTAAATCGATGTTATTCGCTCTATCTCTTACCTTTCCCAAACCCTTAACAGTCACTTTCTATTTCGTTTCGAATCATTGAAAGTAAATATTTTAGAAGATAATAATACATCGTTCGTTCTCTTACTCTGTCGGGTTTTCTTCCCCATACATCGGAATCTCTTTTCTATTTTATTAACATTATCTATTGTTTGAATATATTGTTAAAATACTCACAGTTGCCATTAAATAACTAAGAAAGGATTAAAGTCGATTAAATATTGAAATTGGAAGTTGAAATAAATATAAAACTGTAAAAATGTAAAACATCCATTTCTTCTGAAGTATACTTTTATTTACAACAAAAATAACGAAAAAAATATAACCCCTGAATCCAAACTAATTTTTTACATTCAAGTTTCCCCCTATTTCTATCACATTCCAAAACATACAAATCACCCTGTTTCCTTTGCCAGTCAACTCGCCCCTGAACCTTATTTTATATTTGTACAATGTGTTCATACGTCCGTTCATATTAACGACAATTTTTTAAAAATTACAAGTTCCTGTCGAAAAAATTCCGAACGCCTCTTCAAGATGCTTTTTATTTTGTTTTCTAATGATGGGCAATCGTTTATGGAGACAGCTCGTAGATATTGAATATACAAGATGTTTTTTACTCCTGTTTTCCTTAACTATGCATCTTTTTTAATTCGACAAATGCATTAATAGAAAAATTGTAAATGTAGTTCATATTATATGTAGTTCACAAAAGTCAAGTGTTTTTATATAATCATCTGATATCAAAATATTTTGATTAAGACTGAGTCAAAATTATGAAAAAAAAACAATTTCATAACAGAAGAGACCTTAAGTCAAGACAATTTAGAAACATACACATATCTAAAAGTTATGTTATCACCCCGTTGCTTGGTTGATTCCAAGGACTCAATCTGCCAACTCCTTTGAATTTTACCGCCGAAATGAAAACCTTCTGAATTAGCTGAAGACCAGCAGTGAATGTGTTAATGTTAACAGTGTTCTTGATGGTAACCATATTATTTTCATCTTCTATTTTAATCATTCCCCCCACAATCCCACTACGGAAGCGCTTCGGCCGTTTTGGACGCTTCCTATCTGTTTAACATTCGCCTAAGTGAATCATTGTAAATATTTTTCTGGAAATGGAAAAAATTGACTGTTTTTAGAATACAATACATCTTCGTAAATGGAAGAGAAACTAGAAACTCTGTTCCAAGACTCCGTACCATCACTTACGGCCGTAAAATGTCACGCAGCCGCAAACGTGGCAGGTTGACTGACGACGGTTAAAAGCTGCGACCACCAGCGTATCATCGAAAAATTTCACCAAATGGTACGGGATTTCCATCGGATTAATATTAAAGAGAAAGAAAAGGCTATTGGAATATCAAAAGAGACTATTTTCTGTATACTCACCAAAAAATTATGCTATTCGCTTATTGGATGGGTCGATTCATAACTATAGATGAAACCTGGATCAAGTACCAAGAAAGTGTATTGCAAATGAAAAACCTACTGCCAAAAATAGAAAGACGGTCTCAAGTGACAGTGCTCGTTGTTTGGGATAATCATAGGATTGTGTTAATCAATTATCTTCAAAAATAAAAAAAAACAACAAGAGAGTAGTACAAATCACTGCAAGATAAGGTATGTAACATCGTTAATGACAATAATAATAGTTTCATTTCCTTTGATCTCCTCAAATTCATATTTAATTATGTTTAAGTAGTCCTAATCTCCTTAATTCTGCCACTAACTTCCTTTTCACGTATTTCAAATCAGTATACTTCAATGCCAGAATAGTTTTATTATCCCAGACACATAAATACCATCTACTATGTTTAAAATTTTTATTTTTCAATTTGCAATCTGCTATATTATCTGCTAGAGTACTTAACAAATATGAAATCATTTATTTCTTCTGCTGTTTTTTGAAATGATGAATTAGGTTCTGCAATTATTTTACTACAGAAGTTTGAATTAAAAGTATTCAGTTCACGAAATGGGTAGGTAACTAAACAGAATTATTATTAATTTTTAAATGTGTCAGAAAAACGTTAAATAGAATAAAAAATAAAATTTATAGCAACAACATATGTTACAACTTTATAAAAACAAACCTTTTTAAACCAAAACAGATGATTACGATTGTCTGAAACGTAATTTTGTTAATTTGAATATTCAAATCGAAACACGTCCTGTGAAAACCTCAACTACTTGGTATATATCACAATCAAAATAAAAAAAATGAAACGTCCTTGACAGAAATATGTATTCGGAATCGGAAAACCCATAAAGACTTCTTGATAAGAATTGCGCAAAACCACATGCTGCCAGACTTCAACATCGAATACCAGAAGTCCTCGTACCCAAAAACTGAATTCTCGATGCCATAACGAATTGACACTCTCGATAATCGAGGTACACTCACTCGAAGCTTTAACATTCTTTTATCATACATGAAATTACTACAGAACAGAAAAACATACCGTGATGTACCTGCTTCAAATAGTCGACGCGCTCAATCAAAACTAAAAATTGTTTATTTTAATCATCTAATAATTTAGTTCTTCTCAATTTTACGATAGTCCAGTACACAGATATTCCTGAACTAGAAATCTAGAGAAAATATTTTCAGCTTTGGAAAATTTCAAACTGAGCATATTAAGTCTGAGTCTCCTACCTTAGACACTAAGCTAAAAATGATGGGGGTTCAAAAACTGTTTCGGAAACTGAAGCTTGGAAAAGTTTTGTTTTGCTAATCTTTTCTGATGATGATGATGATGATGATGATGTATAAATTGTGCAAAATATGCTGATAAATTTTGAGATTCTAGTTTCAAATATGTGTATTTTCGTAATTATATAAATAGATATCCAAATAATTTAAAAAATTATACATACTTCCATACTTAATTTCTAACTTTAATTCCTTGGTATAAAACGAAACTGTCATAATCAAATTTGTTATTTTAATTCATGTTTTTCGATGTTTGCGCAGTAAAATGTAAATAAAAATTTAAAAAAAGAAACGAGGGCAAATCTTATAAAATCATTGATAGTTTCATAAATTGAGATCACTAATATATCCAAAATCAATCTTATAACAAGGATAATAAAACCACTTTAGACCAGCGATATTCATTCTTTACAAAAAGAAAGCTGATAATGTTTGATAAAAAATCACCTCCAATCTCTATCCGTTCCTAAGATATAGTATACATCCCAAACCTTCCACGATATAGGATTGAATATCTTGGCTATACCTCATAAATTTATTTATTCAATACTTTGACATGTATTTTTGGTAAAAGTTGATTGGTCAGTAGGACTAGGTACCTCTAACCCAATGCCGTCTTTTAAATATATCAAAAATAAAAATATTTTTGCCATGTTACTAGTTACAAATAGGTAAACTTGATAGAGATGCCCTGGCGATAGTGATAGCCAGTAGTTTAAATCGGAAAATAAACATATGTACGATCGTGCAGACGGTTCCAACCGAGTTAGTTGGTTACCCATAATTTGAGCACAAAGTGTGTTGTTATGTTTGAAAATTCCTTTGTTTTTACAAAACTTTATAATATTTTTTAAGCTAGAAGCAACTTTTTTTACTACAAATATGTCTAATTTGTATCAGTATTGATCTCTAATCGTTTTATTTGCAATTTGATCGGTGTACATCTAGGTACAATCCAAACCTCAAAAATTAATTATCTATTGGTTTATACACATTGCACAATAGGTCATCTGCTATACCTTTTTGGTAGAGATGCCTCGGTGTCATATGAATATGTTCTCAAAGAGGTATCTGGACAGAGGAAAATTTATTGGCAGCCATCCAGGCACTTGAAAAAGGCGAGCTAAGTACTAATGTAGAAGTGCACTCTTAAGGAATACCATCAAGAACTCTCGAAAGAAGTTGCTGCGGGAAAATACTGCTTACGATGTTTCCATAGAAGAAATTTGGAACTTTCCATAGGGTTTGTAAGAAAAAGGAAATAATAATTTCATATTATGACATATAGGCCATCACTACTGCAACGTAAGAGGCATCTTACCCAACTCTAGAGGTACAGATAGCTGAATTTTTTTTTGTTTATATTTCGAAGAATAGTTTTTTTTCTGAAAATTTGTATGTATATTAGTTCTTACTATATAAAGTTTGATTTCCTCATACATGTCTTTGTTTTATTTAAATTAACAAAGTTAAATTGCTAGGAAAGAGATGTGGGGCATCTTTACCAACTTTACCCAATACGCATCAAATGCCAACCACAGAAAAAAATGTATAGTGGCATGCAGCGTCAGACGCTGCATAAGCAAGTCCCACAAGGTCCACGGTCACACAAAGTGTATTGGCACATCAAGTGGAAGTTGTTTTAGCATTTCTGCAGTCCCGTGATTTCCTTATATATGCATCGCAAAGAAAAAAACATCTCAAAGGAAAGCAATTTTACCATGATGACGAACCGACCAGTGGCTCTGTTCACATTCACATAAAATCTGGCTGACAAGTGCAAGGTCTAGTTTATTGGGGTCACTGGGACGACGAGCGCATTCTTGGTATAGCTATTACATCCCGGAGTATCTGCTCGTAAAATAAACTCTGCGGAAGCGGACGATCGGGAAAACCGCTGATGCATGAAAGAAGAAGAAATTGCAGACCAAGCCATCGGTGAATGCCTGGTACTCACCCGTGCGAAGTTGAAACACTTGGACAAGCCTTACAATTCGCCTGGTGACGTTGAAAGATTCATGCCAAGGAGCCTGATTAACTTTTTAGAGAAAATCAAGCTTTGGTTATTTTAAGTGGGGGGCGACGAGCCTATCAGGAGTGCGCAACAGTCTTTGACCTCCCACTGATGAACTATGAACAATGGTTAGTTCGGTTAGTTAAATAGTGGGAGATTAATGTTCAACCCTCTACGTATTATTTTTAAATAAAGCTTTTGATCCACATTATCGTCTTTATTTAAACTGTCGTCGTATCAACGAATATAGTTATTGTTGTTATTCATATATATAATTTGGTCGTAAATTCCTCTTGCCAAAAAGAAAAAATTCAGGTGGTTCACTACACCAGTCCAATTTTATAATAACGTTCGACTAACTTATTCCAACAATTTTCAAAGTTTTTATTCGAGAAATATTTTTTTCTGGCTGGGATCCCCGACTATAATTGTTTTGTATGTATATATAGTCGCCGAAGAAGCAGGTCATGGCTAACTCGGATCTTTCTCAGTCCTAGTTGAGTCAGTTTCACTTTTCTGCATAAGGAAGACTCTACTTGACTCAACTAAGACGTTGGTAAGAAGAAAGGGAAATCCTAGTTGGGATAAGGTTAATTACACTGATATAAAAAATAACAAGATAATTTGAAATAACAAAAAACCGCTGTGATTGTGAAAATTTTCCAGTTTATCTTTCTAGATAAAAAAAAGTAATTTTTAAGAAAATTAAAAGGAAACACAAGATGAACACTGGAAAAATAACTATTGACATAACTTTTTTTGGTTGGTTGATTGACCGCTTAGAAAATGGCAATTCAAGACTTCATTTTAGGAGTATTTACTACAGAATAACAAACTGAAAATTTAATTAAACAGCTATATTATCGGCATATAAAAACATTCAAATTCAAACGCCAGATATAAATGAATTACTTCGACGTTATGTATATAAAATGTTGCTTGTTGCAAATCTATTGATAGAAATATGTATTAAACATGTGACATCAGCTTTTGTGATCAGTGATGAACGGAGTACAAATGACGAAGTCACAAAAAAAAAGGTTTCCATTTGAAAAGGAAAAAGCACTGATTCGTCAAGATGCACCTTGTCATCAATTTATGAAAACAATGGCAAAATTGCATGAATTGAGGTACAAATTATTTCCGTATCCACCAGATCTGACCCCAGTGACTTTTGCCTGTTATCAGAAGACATCGTTTTAAAATTTTCATTGCTTCTATTTACAAATAGAGTGAAAAAATGTTTTTCAATTCCCATAAATACTATACGATTCCGGGGCTAAAAAATTAAATTTTCAAAAGATTTTTTAACAAAAATAAACTCTTAACTAGATAGAATGTATAAGAATAATGTTAATTTTTGAATGAGTAATGAATGAGTTAATTATTTTACTTAATTTTGTATCAAGTGAACCTAATTTCGTTAAGTTATTACCTTTATTATTAAAAAACATGTGGCATATTTCAGTTGATTCAGAAACAGATTTAAGTATCTTTATTTAGTTCAGATAAAATTTCCCAAGGTACGATATCACATTTAGATTCATCACCAAACGTGTTTGAAACATGTACAAATTGTACGGGTGAATACATGTATCTAATATCAAAGAACGTTAGAGTAATTTCATCCTCAGCAATATGTTATTTACCCCAATTTACCACCAACCCTTTTAAAGGATACGCCAATAGTTCATAAGAAAATCATTCGCTTTATTTTGTGTTCAAGTTAATATACTAGGAAAGTCAAAATGTCATACAAAATAGTTGTTTTGTAAGAAAATTATACAGTTTTATGAAAAGTTTCCATATTTCAATTTCTTATATCCATTTCGAAAATTTTGAAAATATAAAAAAATACAGTAGAACCTGTTGATGGCCTAAGACACTGTGACTAAGTGATCAATATACGGAGGTGGTCAACTTGAATAATTTTTAGAAAATAAAATTAGATACAATAATAGAAATAAATTATTAACCTAAATTATAATAAACGTTTGAATAACTGTAATAAATAATATGTTTATCATGAAATTCCAACAACTGCTTAAATTTATGTTCTATATTTCTATCTACAAATCCATTCCCAAAAAAAATTTATCCTTGCCATTTCGCCCAAATAAAAACGCGTCCTCATCTCGCACTTTTAAATACTTATTTAAAAAAGAGCAAAAAATATTTTTTTCTTCTCTTCTCGGTTGTTTGGGATTTTACGAAAAATCTATTTAATATTTCTAAACAAGGTTTATAGAATTTTGTTGATTACTTTAGATATTAAAAACATAGAAAACAAATTTCTTACCATCTAGTTGATATTAACCTGAAGCAATATTAAAGCTAAATATTCAAAAATTTGGCGATTTTGAAATTTTTATTTGGCATTATTTTCGACAGTTTTTTACCTAATTTTTACAAAAGCTTTAAAAAATAGATCAAAATATGCAAAAATGGATTGAGAAGATTATCTAAATAACATTTAACATTAGTGTCACCAGTGCATTGCACCATGTAATTATCATTGCTTTCGCATCTAGTGTATTCTTCTGATCGAAGGAGAAGTCGTTGTTGGAACAGAATCTAATTATAATGCAAAAGAACAAAATATAGAAATTGATGGAGAAGAAGTTGGACAGATTATATCACTCTCGAAGCTAACTATCTTTATGAATTGAACTAAAGATTAATTATAAATTATTTCTATATTTATAAATAAATGATTCTGACATTTCGAACCGTGTATAACTTAAAACATTAAAGCCAAGCCGGGGGTATACTGTTAGTCCCGCCACAAACTACTATGAGCCAAATACAAAACTAAATGGAAAGTATATTGTGGAAAACTTTATAAAGATAATTTATTTCATAAAATAAACAACTGCCAGAAGAAATAACTACCCCTCAATAGTCTGATATACTAAGATCGGAAGTTGAAAATGCCTAGAAACTTCTCCGAGACAAAAAATCACCAGCTTCGGATCAAATAACGGCAGAGGTCTTAAAGGCTCTGGGCAAGGAAGGAATAGAAATATTTCACAAAATCTGTAACCTTATATGGAAAACAGAACAATGGCCTGTAGATTGGAGAGAGTCGCTGTATCTCGCAGTATATCTAGTTTTTATATTATCAACACGCGTTTGATAAAGTTAACTGGAGCTTATCTTTGGATCATAATGGAGGAAATGGGAACGCAAAAACACCTAGTTCATCTAGTGCTCAACCTCTATCAGAAAAACAACGCGAAAGTTAGAATAGACGGTGTTTACTCGGGGACATTCAGAACGACCGCAGGAGCTAGACAGAAATGTAAATACGAATATAATGATAGTTGCTTCCTTAATAACTAATACTAAAGATGGAAAGACAAATCTATCACGAAAATAATGAAACTCCATTTAGTTGATGCTCTTATCTTTCCCATTGCAACGTACGCATCGGAAACATGAACTTTAAACAAAGCAGATAAAAACCGAATAGCGGCTTTCGAAATGTGAGTCTATAGACTTCTCTTACGAGTATCATGGACAGAACACCGAACCAACATATCCGTATTACAAGAAATTGGTCCAAGTACAAGGTTGCTAACCAGAATAAACCGCATGTATCTGCAGTTCTTGCGATATATAGCTATAAGATTAGGAAATATCGAACTATTAATCATAGAAGGCAAAGTAGAAGGCAAACGCCCAACTAGATAATTGGAACAGGATAGGCAAGCATGGAAACAAAAGCTGAATCAAATATAAATGATGTCACTTCATCCTCTGGAGGTTAATGGAAAGAGGATTCGATTATGGTATGTGACACTCTTTTGTAATTAACAACTAATTATTTTAAATGAACTAAAAATATATAACAAAAAATTAAATAGACTGCGCTTTGGAGATGTGCATTATTCAAATATTTCTGTAATTTATAGTTTTCTCTCTTTTCGCGATCATTTATATTTATGATTGGCAATTACAGCAGGATGTCGTGTAGCAAAACCACATACTTAGTTTGTTCATGAAAATTGTGAGAATTCTTTGTTATTGATATATAATTAAGTGCATTTCACCGGTGCATTCTACTTGAATTCACACAGAAGTGAAAAGGAAATCTAAATTCTATTGACACGTTTTATACTTTCCTTAAATATCAAAAAATACTTTCTTTTATCACGTCTCGCTTTTTTCTTTGTGAAATTATTTAAAAACCACCAATTGATAGTAAATATTAATAAAGAATATTTAATATTCAATATTTATCAATGTTCTTAACATCAACAGAATTATAAACATGAGTTTTTAAACATTCATCCATTAAATTCGTCCTTTATACTTTTAGAAAATTGATTTATGATTCTGTATTATTAAAATGTTTACTAATCAACACAGATATTTACCTCTCTTTTTTACGTTTAAGTATAATTAATTAAACTTTTGAGGAAAAATCCTTCAACAACGATCAGGGAATATTGTTTATTTGAAATATTTTTTTGATGTTGAAAAAAAGTTCAGAGGAAAAGGAAAGTATATAACTAAAATTAATCCTTAGCATATGATATGTATTAAGTGATTTCTTCTACCTCTCTCTTCAATACATAGTCGTGTTTTGGAGTTACGTCCTCATTCCTGGTATGCCAGATACCAATTTTCGTAAGTGTAGCATGTCTTCGGTGATCTTTGGCCATTCAGTAACTAAAAATTCTTTACTAATTTTGGCTATCCGATCATCAATTATTTTTTTCCGCATCATATTATTAGTCTCTTCTCCTACCTCTGATCCATCTAACTAGTGTCTACTCAAACAATATTACTTGACATTTTCTTCATTGTGAAAGATGTTTATTTCTATCTCATTTATTATTTCAGGAGATAATCCTGTCTGGGAGCTACGTCGTCATCATTACTGCAATGCCGTAAACCAGCTTTCTTCCCATATATTCGGTCCAATTGATCTTTTCAAACTCTTCTTCTACCTCTGACCCATCGCAAATTTGTCGTAGTCTTAGCCCTATATTTCCCGTAGTATTCTTAATTTAATAATGGGAGTAGTAGTTTCGGCTGTTTCTTCTCCAGCATCTGTCATAAAAGATCTTCCATAATACTTTTAGATTCTCACTTTACACTCAATTGACGCATACATATTTCTCCAGAGGATTTCTGTTAAAATGGTCGATGTCTTTGTCAACTGACTTTTCACTTCTTTTACTATATTTCTGCTACTCGTAATATTCACTCCTTCTGTAAAAATATATTTAGATTTATTCTCTTTACTACTCGTCATTTATGTAGCAGTTAATTTTCGCATCCTCGTATGCTACTGTCCATTTCAAAGGTTATTGCGTCCATGATCAAGAAGAGGATTGGCATAAAGCTGTTTTCACTTCTATTTGTATTTCCTCTGATATTTTATTAACTGTTTTTATTGTTGTTGGTGTACAGGTTTTAAATTTATTTTATAAATCGTTGGTCGTGTTTCAGAAAGTCTTCAAATCGTACCTAGTCAAAAACTTGCGTTAGTTCCGCCGAATTCGATGCTTTCCTATGCTATCTGTCTTAGGATGAATATTGTTTAAATGATTAATTTGTTAAGGCGCAGGCTGCGTAGAGAGAGCCCAAGTGTAATACAAATATTGAGAGTTGGGAAAAGGTATGTAAGGGTTTATGGCAAGAAGTTATTGAAGAAGCATGCGTAGATAAGTCGTAAGAATATTTAGAAAGTTATAAGTAATACAGGATAAGATGTAATTGGTTATAATGATATGTAAAATAGAAATTTCATTGGTTGGAATGATGATATATATATGGTTGAAAAGGTAGGATTAGAATCCAATAGTTACGGTTCTACCAGTTGATCTTACTACTTACCTAAATTTACAGACAATTTACAAATCGAGGAAACGATGATGATAATTAAAAAATCTAACCAAACGATAATAGTTCCTGTTTTATTCTTATTTGGGTGGTAGACATTCTATCGATAATAGTAGATAGCCCATTTCCTTATTTTCTTAACTATTTTTAACATTTAATTAACATGTATACACGTGAAAAAAATATAGAAACATCAAATACACTTTATTCCTTTTTAGAGGTAACCTATAAATTATAGAGCTTACTAATTTTTCTACCATAGAATGTTTTTTTCCATTTTTTGGATGTTTTGAGGGATGTGGCTAAGGCCCCTTTGCTCTAAAACTATCAATATATACCAAGTACTACCGAAATACAATTTTTACTGGATGTTCAAGTTTCCATGTCACTTTTTCAACTTTTTCTCGAGCATGAAATATTACGGTCGTAATAAATTTCATTATATCAAATTTGAATCAAATAATTTTCATTTATCAAACGTGAAGGCAGTTTCTTAATCTGATATTAAATTATTATAAAATTAACTGTAGAAGATACACTTCTCTTACCTACCCCACTTTTTACACCCTCTAATTTTCCAATTTCCTAACTCACCCCCTTGTAGACGACAAATTTATAGACCCTAAAAGAAAGCGGTAAATTACAGTTTTTTTATTGCTCTTCTTACATATTCAAAGCGTGTGATCTGAATCGAGTAAGGTCATCCCTTTTGCCCTCTTTACCATTAACAATTATGGGTTTATAGGATGTTTTAACTAGAAACACATGTTGAACGTTCAAGAGACTGATCGAGACACCACACACAGAAGCACAGTTTGTATTTAGTATATAGTTATAAAATAAATAATTGATGTGGCTATAAAAAACGATGAACACTAATAAAGAGTTTCATCTTTACAGTTTACAGAGTGAGTAAGTTTAGTATTTATTTTCAACAACTTTACATTGCACTGCCTGAGTTTACGAGTTAGTCCAAGAGCCCCAACCAAAAAACTAGGTTCTGAAAAAAATGAACAGCGCTCCAAACTTTTTTAAATATGGTTTTTACTATATATTTAGTTAATGATCAAAGATAAATTTCATTGGAAACCTATGCGTTATACAAAAAAAAGTTTCAAATAAAAAATATGGAAAATATTATCTACAATAATGATCTCTACAATTTTTGTCGTATGATGCACGGTTCGCGAGATATTTAATGAAACGTGTTTTTCAAGAAGCCCCCCATGACGCCCACTTGAATTTAAATTTTGGGGACACCCCTGAACATATTAAAAAAAATACCTGTTCCCATACGTTTTTTACAAAAAAAAACCCGGCTCTTGGCCTACGTGTAATTGGAATATTCTTCTAGATATTTTTGTTATACGGATCATAATTATTGGTACTCTTGTGCCAATGTCAAAATTGAAGGTATTAACCATTATAAAATGAATTATTCCTCCCAGTAATTCTTTGTACAGTTGCTGGAATAATGCTAAGAATTGATGTTGAGAATAGGAAGGGTTTGTCCCTTAAAAATACAAAAAGTTCAGAATTTCAGAAATGGAGAAATATTTCAAAGATTTTACAACAGGTATACCAAAGCAGAAAACCAAACAGTACGAGGAAAACCCTTTTTCAATGGGCTACGAGAAAGTTTCCAGCTAAAAACACTAAAAGTTTTCACACCTATTCATCTGTTTATATACATGTGTCATTCAGAGCTAATCTAACAGAGAAACAATAAAAAAATTAGCTAATCTGATCCTCTTCAACAAAGTACATCTTAAGAGCGAGAAAATAAATATCGGAAAGAATGTAAGAAGGAGAACTGGGAAGAGGATTACATAACCCTAATAAAATAAATACCATTCCAGGAGTGTTTAGGGTTAGTACCAAATACTAGAATTCTGTTCAAGAATCTCACATACATACTTGCTATGAAGATCAACTTAAAATTTTAGAGAAAAATCCTATATCAATAATTCTGATAGTTATGTATCTATCAGAACAGTGAGCTCTCATATCATCGCTTCAAAACTAATGTGAGAATACCCAAGAGTATGCGAGATTCATACAGTTTATTTATTGGAAAAACCTACTATTACCAATGAGTTGCCATACCTTTAATTGGATTTTTGTAGGGAAGGAAAACGATCCTATAGGAAAGAGTTACGGAAAGAGGTACCTTCCTTAGCTGTATCATTCCAAAAAGTACTTCCAGAACTTTGATAATCAAAGCAAAAATAAGCTACACCTCCTGATTACCTTGCTGTTTCAGAAAACACCTGATGATGTATCAAAAACTAACAGGCGTAGATACTGTTGCTAGAAAGGAAAAATGTTCATGATTATAGGTGCAAGTTGAACTCAAGAAACCAACAATTTACATACAAACAAAGTAATAGATTAAGTTCAGCGCGTAAGACTTTTATTGATTCAACAAATTACATTGATATTATTGTAATCGATAAATTTTCTGTATTCAATATTTTTTTCTATTTCAAGTATGGAAAGACAACTGTATAAATATAATTATAAGTCATATTCGATACTAGGATTGAAATCTATCCAAAAGAATATTAAAGTGTCTTGTTTGAAAAGAATTTGAGAATTTGTTAAAGACATTCCAGGTAATTCCTCATACTAATTGGTTTAATTAATTGTAGTACAAGATTCACTAAAATGATTAGCTTGGTGTCGCTTAGTTTAATAGCAAAATCTGCACCAATATATGACAATATATTTGTTCGAAAATAGCCTATTAATATCAAATACATTGGAAAATGAAGAAAAAGAGTTACAGCATGAGATTTTCTATACGAAACTTTTCATTTTTGAGCCAAAATGAATTTAAATTTCCTAATTCAATCCGTTAATAAATAGATCCTACTTAAAATCATAACCAACGATAACTCTTTTTTATCACACTTATGGTTCCCACTACGGAAATTACAAGTCTCTAAATTATCTATTTTACCTAATTGAGTATATCTCTTATGAAGATTTTACATTTTTCTTATTCATTTTCGAAAAATGGCATTCGCATCAACTCTCATTAAAGAATTTTGCCTTATTAAAATTTTATTGGTATTTTTGTTTCCTACTTATTATTAATAAAAGGAAAAAATTCTACTCATAACACATACCAACATTACATTACCAACATATATTTATGTCATGAATAGTTACAGTTTACATGACTACAATGTTCCAATATAATAAAACACTTTGTAACATTTAATATTTACATAACCTTTACAATTATGCACAAATATCTAAAATAAAGTTCACCTTCGTCTAATTAATATCTGAACAGGTCCAACTATTTATCCTCAAACACATAAATAACGTAATAAATCAACAATTCTCAATGACATTCTAAAAATGTATTTTCCAAAATTCTCATCCTCCTGCAACTCAATGTTTTTATGTTCACTTACCTTTTTCTACTTTTGGTATTAGTGGCGCCAGCTGTGATCTATTACCCGAACTTGGTCCGAGTTGTGTTAAATTCTGTTCGCTTGGTGTAGAAAGTTTCTCGGCGAGAATCGGATTCGCGGCCGCGATTGTATATTTTCGCATTTCGAGTAGCACTTGCGCGCTCTTTTGGTCGGAAGAAGAATTATTGTCGGGGTCATCATTAGGAGAATTATTGTTTTCTTCTTGCTGAAATAAGAACTTTCGTTTTAGTATGGATTCAAACTTATTTCAATAGATGGCGAGAGCAACTTTAACATGATGTGAATTATATTTCTTTTGAAAACTCAGTTTGATATTGTTGATTTACACTAAAGTGTGAGAATAGTGATTGTTTTTCTGTCAACTATAAATTATAGTATCCAAATTCAAATCAATAAAGATAATATTTTGACTTGTTCCTGCCTACTTCAAAACCAAAGTAACTAAAGGAAAGAAATCTGTAATTTTGCTGATAGATACTAGTCTCTTTTTTATAACTGCTGCTAGAGGTCGTTTTTTTGAAATAATAGATATGAAGAAATTAAGCTAATATGTTATTCTACTCTTATTTATTCTTATCTATTGGTCCTCTTTTTGTTAAAATTATAATTTTACAGAATTTTCGACATAATTAAAGTATTTTTTGTTAACAAATAAATTGAATTCAAGATATAGTATTCTCATCTTCACCTGGACTTAGTAAATTAATTGGGTATTAAAATAGCTCTCGATTGTGAATTTATTACATCGTATCTAAACAGAAGACAACTAAATCATTATGTCTCAATAACTTCTTTCAAGTCGAAACTTTCTGTTGCAGTCGAACAAAAAGAAACTGACGTGCATAAACATTTACCACTCTCACTTCTATTCAACGTATATTAAAGTTATCGCTTTATTACTTCATTCATAGGTGGCACTACTAAACGCTTTAAAAAAATATTTATAAATTATTTCATACTTACCTTAATATAAGTCGTTTGACTAAATTCACTTAAAATACTTTCAATTTCAATGGCAGTTGTATCTGACAAATGCTTAAATATATCTTCATCAGCTATATTAGGTTCCTGCATGGGCGGTTCAACGAGGGTGTTGAGATCGGATTGAGATAATTCACCCAAGCCATTGGCTCCAGTGGCGACGTTTTGTTGACCAACAGCAACGGAGGCATCCTAAAAAATTATTGATAAGAAAATAAGGAGCTATAATTGTTCAAACATTGAATTCTGAAGTTCATTGAAATGTTTAAACGAATAATTATTGTAATTTGAGTAATAAAGTGATCATCAGATTTCCAAAATTCGATATTAAAAATGAAGTATCATAAACTACATGTATTATATGGTTGCTTACTTGGAGGCAGGAAGATATATCAACCATCTTTCCGTCATGATCGGAGCTCCATAGTAAGTCGTTGTCAATAAATGGCATCACCAACGACATGGGCAACTGGTGGCCCCCGAGGGATTGCGCCCCCTCCACGTTGCTAACCTCCTGCCCAATTAAAAACTCACAATGTCTCCAGTCTATCCTATCTTAGATGCCTCCCAATATATTATCAGAAGAGATCTGAAAAATTGGAAAATATCTTAAAAATATCAAACAAAGTTAAATGAAGATGATGGTTAAAGTACAAAGACGTTATATACATATGCTTTTAATCAATTCCAAAGAAGCCTACTTCACTTAAAAAGATGCTGCCAGAATAATTATAAAAATAGGCAGAATCGTTAATAATGGCACAACATAGATGGAATACGGAATAAATCAACTTAATTGAAAATTTGTATTGTGCCAAAAAACTGATCATAATCACAGGTGGGTGATAAAGAATAATTGAGGTTCACATTTTGTGTTCAAGACTGATAAATCTGTGAGACGTCAATTTAAAAAATTTGTAATAGCATTTTAAGTACAAAAACATATCCCAAATGCGACATAAACATAAACTATCGAAAGAGTATTTCTTAGTTTGAAGGACCTCACATGCCATTATACGACCATAATTTCGAAAGAGATGACGCTGGCAATTAATTCAATGCGGAGCATACCATGTATGGTCAAAAACAAAAGATATAATTAATAATGAAGGGCACAGTCGAGTGCAGAAGTTATGTGTTATAATGAACACACTTCAGTTTACAGACAATGAAATTTGTAATTTTCCTATAAGAAGATTATTTCTTAAGTAGGAAATCTATAATTATAATAGAATTTCGATTCTAATCATTTAAAATACCAATACATATACCTTGAAATGTCCCTGTGAATCTTGAACCTTTTCCAAAACATGAACCTTGATTTTGTTTTAATCTGTAACAAAAATATAGTAAATTAAATCAAATGATTCCCACAAAAAGTTAAGAACAAATATAGTTTGGGAACTACCCAAATAAAAGTTGCAAACTACAATTCCCAAATTTCGATAACATTTGCCTTCAGTGCATTCGTCGCATTAAATTCAGTTGATCAACCTAGGAACTCGTCAAAAGTCGCAAGAAGCTGTACGAAGGTTGAAAAAAGTATACGACTTGCTTTTTTAGAAAAATCCTGCAGAATAAAGACCAATGAATACGCTGAAGCATTGTCGTGATAAATCACTTGTCCAAAGTTATATCCGTTTCACTACTATAACGTTGTTTTCCTAGGAGTAAAAGAAAACAGTAACAGTTGTATTCATTTTGATTCGACTTTGACGTGCTTTTATGATCCTGTTCGTTCATTTTGACGAGGTGATATGGAGGTAGAATCGATACTTTCGAAACCTCGTGTATCCAAACTTGACTTATCGCTCACGAAAAGTCGAATAATAGTGTTAAGTTGATTACACTGTCTAATGGCTCGAGGATAATGTAATAACATCTGACCACCATAGTAGTGAGACGGAAGTAAATGAACTTATTCATTACCATAAAGGATCATAAATAATACATAAACTTCAATATTATCTAATATATTTCAAGACTTTCACTAACAGCTTCAAGATAATACCATGGAAGTGATAATTTCTCCATAAAATTCGGTTTTTATTGATTTATATTTCTTCACTGTTGCGACTTAGTGTTTCTTTTCAGTTTCAACTAATTAAATGAATGATTTGCTACTTATGAGCTCTTATTTATTATTATTTTTTTACTTCTCACTACAACTGACATTTATAGGGATCTTTTAAACTTCGGAAAAATAGTCCGGGATAAAACAATTTATGTGAGATGTCATAGAAGCAATCCTGAATGAATGAATATTCGTTAGCAACAATCTGTTATTAAGTATTTTCTCTATTAAATCAATTGGTTTCAATGTACTTACGTCACTTCTAGATGGTATTTATTACTCGATTTCATGGAGGATAGAGTAAAAAAAAGAATATCTGTTATGGGAGAAAAGTATCCAGCTGTATACGATTATAAATAACAGTTCAGAAACCTTCCAGAATGATGCTGTCATAGACATTCATATTATTTTTAACTCAATCATTTCTTTATGAAGTTTATCGCCTTGAGTTGTACAAAATAATGTACATATAACATTAAACAAATTTATCCTGATGCTAATGTGGCGCCACCCTTATTTAACGTATTTCGACCGACAGTTTTTTTATTTAGTTTACACATTCTCTGGACTTCTACTTCACTTTAGCCTCTGACAGGATGGCAATATCGATTAATAGAAACGTCGTATTTTTGAAGTCCTTGATTATCATATCCAGTTTATTCGCCACCACTGTCTATTTGTAGTTGAGTATCCTTTATTTCATCATAGACATCCATAAGTGATCAATTGTTTCATTCTACTGGAGTTTACTTTGTCTTTGAAAATCTTCTCTGTACTTGGTTGAATGGCTTGGCCTTGTGACGCTATTATAAATCATATTGTTTCACTTTTATGAATTTCTGTTGTCATTAAACTGAATGTCTATTTTTTCTTTATATCATCCTTGTGACTAAGATGGAATTTCTCTGAAGACGATAACTTAGTTATCGAAACCCAATGTAATTGTGAATGTTGGTCTAGTGGTGGTGTAAACAGTGTATTCAGTACCATCCTTGTGGATTTCTTTGGCGTAGTATCGATGCATTTCTTTCCATTTATTAGGTTTTTGCCTTTGTCTCTCTGTTATGTAGTTTTTATTATTGTTCATTGCTTATGAATCCTCTTCCTTTGCCATTATCTGATTATTATCAACATTCAAAAGACTTATGTCCTAGTCAGCCTAGATCCAGTATCATTTACCTATATCAGATACAAAATATTGAAAGGATTAAACTCCGTTCACATGATAAACACGCGCCTTGTGTGGTAAAGATTTAGTGAAAATGTTTTTTGATAATCCCAGTTTGGTCACATTTAATTAATCTCAATTGTACGATTTGCGTACTTGGCCTGTTTCTCCTGATGTTAAGAATATTAAGAGTTTTCAGTATGGAATGTCGACGAGAAGGACTGACTTGACTCTTCTTAGAACCCCCACGATGTCATTTTGTACTATGGTGTATAGGTATTGGGAAGATCGAACTTGTTGGCCAATTTCTGGTAAATGATGTTGCACCCTTGATTAAGCCGATGCTTAGTACTACAAGCAGATGTTATATATGTGCTGACAACTTATCCCCCATGAAGACTTCAGTATTTGGAAAGGGTCTTTCATTCGTAAGCCATCTGTTTGAAGTTTGGTTCTCAATATTTGACTGGTTGAGGTCGTGATGATGCCTACCGTGTAATGACTTTTGTAACCATTGCTTTAGATAAAGAATCCTTGGATATAATCCGATGTAATGCTAAGGTTTTTGATTTTTAGTTAAATAATTCAGGTAGTTTAATTACCTATCGAAATTGTAGGTTGACAATGTTAATTAAATATTTTTCACCCTCTTTTCGGAGTTATGTTGTTTCGATAGTGGATCACTTCGAGTGGTCGATCTTCTAACTCTGTTTTTGTCCATTTGAGAATTCGAAAAGGGTACGTTGAAATAGGCGTGGTATAGGTTTTGATTGCCTGGTCTAAATTGCCCGTATCTATTTCGATTTAATATTATCATTATTATTTGTAATAGTTATTATTACGTATTAGACTTCTTGGCTAATTCCGATTCTGTATACTGAAAATATTCATTGGTTATGTCACTTTCACTATTAGTCCAATTAAAAGTTTATTTCTCTCATAGAGGTCGCGAGAGCGGAGAAAGTTTTTACCGTCAAGCACAACGCATAACCGAGAAAATCCATCGAAATGGAAAACTACGTAAATAAATATTACAACAATTGTAATTGGCTTGGGTCAACATACTGCGATGTAATCTAGAGGATGAATGGATCATTTTATAACGTTATTCAAAATGCAAAGGAACGAGGATAATGAGTCAAGATTCTATTTTAATGGACTAATAATTTACAATTATTAAACATTTTTATCTTAGTAATTGACAAAAATTCACTTCCGTCTACGCAACATATTCTTTATCGGCATGATTAATTTAATGAAATACTGCTTGAATCTTGAGAAAATCAGGTTCATATTACTATCATTTTTGTAATAATATTTTGTTATTTATAATGTTTTTATTCTTCATTGTGCTATTTTTGTGCTTACAGAAAGCTAAAGCAGCTCGTAATCTGTAAACTTTAAACTTTAACTCTATACTTTTTTAAATTATTCAACAGATAAAAAAAATATGCTGTTTGGAAGACAATTTAATATGGTTTAATGTGAGTATAAATTTATGAAAACTATTTTTAACATAGTGACATTAATGCATTAAACAAATTAAGCTTTTCTATTATTATATAACAGAATCGTAATAGTCCATATGAATTGCTCAAATCTTCTCAATATATCTATCCCAAATCATGCAGGAACCAACTCCATAAGCAATTTGCTCTTCAAAGCAGCAAACTACAAACCGCTCTCTTGGTCTTCGGCACACAGGCGTGCTTGCCCCCTATTACTGTCCACTGACTAATAGTCACTGAACGATTGTAAATCGTCTTCTGTCTGTTCGCTGACTGTCCTTTTTCGATTAACGTAATAACTTGGGCGCATTTTTGTGATGTAATATGCATACTAGAACATTATTGAGATTATAAAAAACGTCAAAAGTCAAAGTCAAAAGTTTACAGTTGGCCGTTCAATATTCAAAATTTCCTCAATCTCCACACTAATTTAAATTCTGGCAACATTGTACGTACGTCATCTCTTACTCGCGTCTGTTTTTCTTGAAATTTTGTACTACAATATAAATGCTAAAACACATTTGCTGTGAATAATAACAAACATTTAACGTCAAATATGGTTCCTGCAACAAGGTATAATATAATGTAAGAAAAAAATTCCACGAAATAAATAATCACAGAGCGAAGACAAACGATGTATTTTATTAAACAATTTAGAAATAGAAAGTTTATTATTGTTGTAATCAACAGAATCATTTCTCCGAGTACGGCTTTCACGATAATGCACATTTTCTCGCTTGAAGTATCCGTTGCATTATTGAATAATTAATTTGAAATTCATTCTTAATATTACACAATAATAAGGAAAGTGAAATTTTTGTACTTTCGTCAAATTCTATTCAATCCATCGGGTATTAACTGTATCACTTAATTTAGTTTCCATATGTATCCTTTAAAAATAATACGCTCATGATTATGAACTATGGTTCACATAAATATATAATATAACATAAGGAAAGAAAGAAACCTGTAATATGGTTCATTAGTTTTATAATCGTCCACTAGCTGTCACCACTTATTCATTTCGTTGTAAATGAGTGTATGGTTTTAGTTTTATTTTTAGGTTAGTGAAGCAATGGCTAACAGCGTAAACAGTGGTGATAATAGTGAAGAAATACCTGAAAATAGGGAATATAATCCTCAATTAGATTTCTTCAGTAATAAATTTGACCCTTTACTAGCTTTATCAACTCGTAATATAAAATTACCTGGACTTAAAGTTAAAAAATACGACAATTTAGCAGCATATACATCTGCTATAGATAAAGAGAAAAATCCTGGTAATTACACTAAAAAGAAAGTCGTTGAGCAAGAGTCTGTAATAATTGAGAGACGATGGAAGGAGCATCAATGTGAGTAGTCTTCATTTGATATAATTTCCAATTATTGGCAAGTAAATAGAAATTGTAACCTCACAAATACTCATGTAATCAATCCAGTCGGCGTTGCCAATGTTTCATTTTTATTGTAATGTTACATTCGATTTACAAAGAAAAAGTTTTAATGAAAAATAGTAAAGTTAGGGTCATTGACTTTGATTTTTTGCGAGTGTACATAGGAATGTGCTAACACCATTTAAAATGTTTGATCAACAGCTAGTGATATTGTTTATTTTTATATGGAATTAATTGAAGCGATAACTTAGTATTTGGCGCAATTAAAAATTTTCGATAGAGATGCGAATTGTAAGTAGATAGAAGGTGTTTAGCTGCAGTTAAATTTTCTACTCTACAGGGGTGGTTCAAAAAGTTGATCGGTAACTTGGGGAGAATAATTTTGTGTACGTACGTATAGATTACATTGTGTGTTATCAACATTTTTAATGTGAAGCGTTGAAAATATTTAGAATATAATTGTTTGTAGAATCTTTTGAACTATTTAATAGTATTTCCATTGTAAGTTTTGTGAGAGAATGCGCTTGTGAGAAACAATATTTCACTTTATCAATATGTATAATATTTTTTAAAGATGATTAATAATATTACATGATAATTTTATTCGACTAACGACCATCTTCTTTTTTTATATTTATCAAATATGTTTTCGTGACGTGTTGGTGCTTTTTTTCGATATCTAAATTTTGTCTAATCATGTTGAGAACAACTTAAAACATTTAAACAATAGAGTTTCCAAAATAATTTTTTTAAATATTATAATTGAGCGCTTCCTGAAGTTGATAATATATAGAAATCTAGTTTTACATATGTTTTCAGTTAATTTATTGGCGGGTAGGGTTGGCAGCTATTATTTTCATTAACATCAACGCCAGTCGACTTGTAATCAGAGTGCACTAATACGATCATTAAGATTATGAAAACACACATGCATTCATTTTACGGGTGGATAAAATAAAATCATCACTTAGATATTTCAATCAAGTGTGGTAAAGTTAGTATATAAAAAAACTTTTGTATGTATAAGTTTAATTACACTAACTTATAATATTAAAACAATTATATGTCAATAACTTCTAAATAAAACAAAAAATATTCATGAAGCCCTAATACCTATTAATTTTGTATATGTTATTTAAATCTTTTTTTGTTCGCAAGTAGTAAATTTTGAGGCGTTATTAAATTCGTCTATATTTATAAACAGAATAACACTGTTTTTTTATTCTTATTGTTTTCATGCATGATTTCATCAAATTTTGTTCTCTAAACACGGAATCTGACATACAATTAAGCACCGCACGTAGACTTCGAATATAATATTTATTATCTCATTATATGGTGAGATAATTTAAGTGAATTTGTGGGTTTTTTTTCCTTTTCATCGTTTCTATTGGAATTTCTCGGCGAATTGACCAACAAAAATCAGCAAGCATTGCTGTTGATAATTTCCTACTGTAGCGTTTTTCAATTTGCATTATATTCTTATGAAACCTTTTACCATGTTGATCTGATACGGTTCCCAGATTTTCAGGCAAGAAATCCAAATGTGAGAGTCCAAAAAATGAATCTTGAGCGGCATATTGCATCCTAAAGCTTTATTAGCAGAAATAAGGTTCCTAATGATTTGTCGGCAGTTCTCAGCTTTTGTTTTCCCAAGAAAATTATGATAAACTTCCAGAAAGGACAAGTTCTTTTTTCTTCTTTGCCCAAATTCGAATCAAAAGCTTCGTCTTTCATCAGTTCACGTATCTGCAGACCAACAAAAATTCCTTTCTACAATTTTACGTCATTGATTCGAAGAAATGTTGCTTTTATATGTTGAAAACCTGTACCATGTTTATTTATAACTTTCACAAAGTTTTTTATGAGTTTCAACTTTATGTGAAGGGGTGGCAGAAAAATATTCTCACTTGGCACCAAAGATTTCTGAGAAACATTTTTTAGCCCAAAAGTTTTTTTTCTTAGTGGTCAAGTTATTATTACCCATTGCACATGCTACGAACATGTGCAATCTTATTTTTGAAGTAACAATAAAAAGTCTCCATTCACTAGAATCTTCTGGAAAGTTCCTGAAGAAGCCCTGCAGCATCATTACAACCTTTGAAATCATCTTCTTTGGAAAAGTAACTCGTCAAATCTTTTTGCCTCGTACAAAAATATGAAACTAATAGTTTTATCCAATAGATTCCACAAAATTGATATTTTTATATAACTAGGACTGAAAGCTATTGCAAAGAAGAAAGTGTAAGATTGAATACACGAATCTGCAATCTGTTCTAAGAACTGCTACCACAAAGCTGACTTCCTTGTACCGACGGCGTCTTTAGATTTATATTCTCTAAGTCCATATTAATGCCTGGTTCCAGGTCTAGTGAGCTACATTGGATCGTTAGCGATTTAGCACGTGATTTGAGGATGTCGAAGCAACAAATAGAACTTCTCGTCTTTAGGACTGGAACTTTCTTGCCGAAAATTACAACTTTTAGAAAAGAAATACTGTGTTTTTTACATTTTCTTTCATGGCCAACTCGTTGTGTGTTTGTACTGATATCGGTGGTTTAATGTAGCAACTTGATGTCAACTATTATCAAGCATTTTACTTATGAATGGCGCTTGTCCATAGACTCATAGAAATATAGTTCAAAAGTTGTGTTATCGTACAATAGAAATTTAAAATCATCTATCAGTTTCATTTGGTGAGAATGAAAGAAAACTATGAAAATATGCGCCCCCTTTTCTATAAACAAATAGTACAAGTGGCAGATATGTGATGATTTCAGTAGGACTTTAGAATTTGCGAGTTGTCAAGTATGAAAACAATGGAAATTCGGTACAAAGGGCGATGGAATACACCTATTTGTGTAATTACTGGTGCAATTGTTGTTCTTAGATAGGTTTTTTCTACTTTAGTATGCTCTATGTTACAGCAAGACATTCATTTTCTGTACCAGTTTTATATACTATACAAAATTGAATCAAGAAATGCGATATTTGCAACTGAAATAAAAAGAAAATGTTTTCACTCTCTTTTCCTAAGTAACGGAATGTTCGGAAACGATTATCACCTACTTAAAAATATTGGATAGCCTTGAAACTTTGCGTAGTTGTAGACAATACAATAAATTTGTAAATTTTAACTCAGATCCTGGCTAGGATCGTCAGGAAGTTGCAACCTGTATTAAAACGAGTTTGAGGTCTTTTATACCATTACGAGATGAAGAAATGAGGTTAATACGTGAGTCAGAGGCTCAAAATGAAATAAATACTATTACCATTTTCATGGTTTCGAATTACCAATTCGAATTTTATATAATAATTTGGAAGTTATCCATTGCAAATAAAGAAATTTTAATATAGAATATAGATTGTTGAATTCATATTGAGTCAAAGATGTTTGAAAATAAGAAAAAACAAATTTTTAAATTACAACTATAGCAAAACTAACAATAACACTATCTGAAGCGTGTTATGATAACCATATTATCGTCTTCAGAGGCTGAAGGTAAACAGGCGATCACTGAAATGTGAGAAGATGCGTTGTCCTGATGGAAAAGCATTTTCTTCTGATTCAAATGCGGCTGATTTTTTGCAATATATCCTTTGACATTAGCAATCAACGATGTGTAGTAGTAGATAAAACCTTCATTTTGTTTTTCGTACCAGACATCTCAGGGGTCTAGTCGTCGTCGATTTCAATTACAGTTATGAATCGACGCGACAAATCCAAATCCACGCGCGGATAGATAATTCTTCAGTCACTCTATGGCAAATGGCTTCTTTCTATATTCTGATAACCTCTACTATTTCACTAACCTTAAACCGATGGGCGTCCGAGACCATTTGATCAACGATTTATCGATTTTTTGGTTGTATCGAACGCTCTTCACCAGTCAAGCTTATACGGTCACGTTTGAACTCTGCTACCCAAAATTTTATGGTCGTAAATGATTATGAAGTGACTCCGTACACAGCATCTAACTCTCCTTTATTTGCCTTGACGTCTTGTCTTTCAAAAAACAAATATTCAATGACGGATACTTAACTTTTTTCAATTTTTAAAAACATCTTCAGAACGACTAACTTATACGATTATCATACAGAAATTAATCGTCCAAAATTGCTGAAAGTTTAGTGAAAAATCTCTCAATAAATGTCTCAACTTATATTGTTGACATCTCCTTAGACCAATATTTGTTCAAATTGCAAATAAGTATATAATTACAAATTATCGTAATCACCCCGTAAAATGATCGTTTATTCATTTGTGTAGGTACGTGTATATACAACAAACACATACACACATCGGGCAAGCTAGCAACATTGGCCGTGGAGGTCGTTAACCTCCTAGGCTAAGTTTGCACATATCTCCGTCTCTCTCGATTTTCTCATCTAGTCGGGGCTTTGGCTAGAGCAAAAGCCAAAAGCTAGTAGTCTACCTAGAAGACTAAGTAAGTTACAATTCACCTCCGACATCCCAACTATGCATTTTATTTTACGACGTAACGTTAAACAAATGAAAAATGACTATTTTTAGATGTTTCGCCGGTAATATTTCAACAGAGAAACGTTTTATTATGTTTATAATATATAAGGACCTTTATCTATGGGTATCTATAAAATATGAGAGAATAAACATAAAAATTGATTAGGTATAAAAAAAAAATATCTCTTTTTACTATTGTCATTTTTTTCATTTTCAAATCAAATTTTAAATACAAACGAAATGAATTTATTAGGATTTTGTTTCGTTTTCTGATCAGAGTTGGATTTACATATTTGGGGGCCCTTTTTGTCTACAGTTGAATATTATTCTTCATTTTCCCATTTTGTAAAATACGTTTTATTAAAATGGAATTCTAGCCTTACAATGGAGTATTTTGTTTTTATAGACCCATCGAAAATAATAGAATAACTCATTTACACTTTTTTACTTATGTCTTTCCAACCTTAGAGGTGTAAGACGGGGAGTTGAGTTTTTTTTATAGTTTGTATATTTTTCTGTTGTTGTCCAAGTTTCGTGACCAAATGTGAGAAGGGCCTTGGTGAATGAAAATGAGATTCTTAAAACTTATTCTTAAGTCTTGATAACTTTTTTCATCGCTTTTTGAGCAGCAAGTTTTTATCAGTTTGTTATAGATTCACTTACTATATAGAGAATTGCCGAGTGGGTGATTTTCCGAAAAAGTGGAAAAGGTTTTTTTCCTCTCCACACCACTTAAGCATCTCTCACTCGTTATGAATAAATGTAAATAGTTTTTACAGCCAACAGACCTTGGTCACAGAGTATTGGGATTTATTGCTGGGTGGAGGCGGTGTAATTATGTATAAACTATGAAAACTGAAATGAAGTCAGTTGGAAAAAAATCAACAAGATTCTAAAAAGAATTTACTCCACCTCGTGCTCTTGTTTAATTCTTTTTTGCTTTGTTGAACTGTTGAACTTTCTACTCCTCTTCAATAGCCACTTCTTCGACTTCTGATCTTGAACATTGTTGGCCACTCCATAATAGTCATTTCTATATGTGGTTGGACTTTGTTACCTATAAAACTAGTTGTTCTAGCACCTTCTGGACGTATCATTATGAAATCAAATTATTCATATGAAACCCGATACGAATCGAAGATTATTTTTTACTTGAGAAAAACACTTCAAACCGTTTACGAACTTTCTCCAAAAGTCACTATTTGTTCTATATAGACCTGTGCAAATCATTCTATCTGCCTTTTCATCCATCTTGTTAATGTTTTCACAAACTATTGATATATATGTTCTCATTCCTCTTTAAGAACAAGCGTTAGTTCCTGGGGTGTTATTATAACATTTCCGAGGCGTATTGTTGTGAATTAGGATTGTTTAGATGAGACCCGATACGAATTAACGATCAGTTTTTCCTTTTAAATAAATTCCCTCCAAAAGTCACTCTTTCGTTAATACTGGTCGATGTAAATTGTTCTTTTTTTTTTCATCTATCTTTAACGAATAGTTGTGATAAACTTTCCCACTCCTGTTCAATAATCACCGTTATTTTCTGGAAAGTTTTTTGCGGGTCGACTCGATCTTTGTTTACCACAAGTATGTAGTAGGACGTTGTCTCTTATAATGGCGTGTCAGATGTTATTCAGGCACTACCTGGAAGGATCGTTATGCATTTATATTCCGGAACGAATTGAGGATCATTTTTTCTTTCTAAAGAAGCCAAAGTCCACGAATCTGCTCAAAAATTCTGAACAAATCTCTTTGATTCGGTATACTTTTTTGTTTACATCGATTTCAATTAAGGCAAATTGTCGCGCTTGGTGATGCGCTGGAGTTAATTGTGGACCTTTGGTGGGTTTTTAAGGGACTGCAAGTTTCTGATTCACTGGTATTACGGAATCGCTGTTTCCAAATTCATATACATTCCTCATATACATTCCTCAGTTCTAAAAAGCCTTTACTTTACTTTACTTTACTCACTTTACTACCTTACTGCTGATCGATTCAAATAAGGGCGTCTAGCCACGATCGCCGATTCGAACCAGTCTGGATCAGTACTACAACTTGAGCGGACTTAGTTTATGTACTATCCATGTTTCAAAAAATGTTTTGTTAATTCAAATTAAGGTGACAAGTCTTTACTTTAGGTTTTGTTTTCCCAATCTTGGTTTTTATATATTGGGTGCCGAATTGATACTAAAGGGATGGAACCATTTTTGTAATTTAATTTATTTAAATAATTCTCAAATTACTAAATGTGAATTTAGGAAAACAGGATGAACTTTTTTAGTAGCCAGAATCCCTTTGAGATTATTGTCTATTTCAGAATTCCAAATTTAAAAAACTTATAAAATTAAAATCAACTTCTAAGAAAAGATTTATGCGATTCGTAAGTTGATCGGTGCTTCGAGTATCAACAAAAACGTGTGAAAATAATTAAATACAATTCTAAAATTATGACATAATGCACCGAACAGTACTATGAAGAAAAGACCAAAGAGAAATACCGAAATTACATAAGACTCGAAGCTATAAAATGAAATAGTTCATCGAGTGCCAAGTTGTATGATGTTGAGACGTTCATCTAAATGGCTTCAGTCAGAAATATATTTAAAATAGTCCAGGCCTTTTAACATAAAAACAAATTTTATAATAAAATAGTTTATATCAAGAAGTCCAAATTATTATTTTGAGAATATACTATATTTAAAAAGACATTGGTTATTTTTATTAACTTATTCATCGGTTTTGAAGATGATGCTCTAGCTTTAGTCGAAGAAGTGTTCAGCCAAATCATCGTTTAAGAAGAGTTTGTCACGTAAGAGTTCCTTTAGCTTGCGGAAGAGGTGATAATCACTGGGGGTTGAATCCGGAGTGAACGGGGCATGGGGCATAACAGTGCTCCCCAAATTTCTCTACTCCACTCGTCAATCGTTCTCCTCATTGATTCTGAATTGCTCATTGGAGTTTGATGGATGTTTCAAAATATCTGCATGAGTTAGGTTGTTGTTGTTGTTGTTGTCCCAGATTACATTAAACCGAGTATTCCCTCCCCTTCCCCTCCCAAAACACAGTCGCCATAACATCTTCTGCGACTGCGCGTGTTTGAATTTTTTATGATGGCGGGGAACCAAAGTGATGCCACAGACAAGATTGTTGTTTTGTTTCAGGGGTGTAATGAAACACCATGTCTCATCTCCTGTACAACAATTTCACCTTGCTGAACACCCTCAACCTATTATCCCACTTAATGGAAAACAAATAGAATGGGTGCAAGTATTCCTTTATGTTTGCAAACAGAAATCTAAACCTCCACGTCAGAATAGGATTCATGGAATGTTATGTGTGGTCAGTACTGCTATCCAGAGTGGAAACTTGAACCTTGAAACGTCAAAAGACCAAAAAACTTGAGGCATTTGAGATGTGGCTTTATAGACGCATCCTGAAGATACCCTGAACCGACAGAATCACCAACGACGAGGTACAAAGAAAGCTGTTGACAATTATTAAAATCTGACATAGGACACATCTTACGCAACGAGTTGACAGAGACTGAAGACGATAACTTGGTTATCGAAACGCGCGTCAGACAGTGTAATCGTGAGGGTTGGTGAATTGGTGGTGCAAACAGTGTATTCAGTATTGATACCCCATACCCCTCTTACACAGGGTGTATCTAAATTCATGCAACAATATTCAGGAGGTGATTGCTCATAAGATTGCTTCCCTGTAACAAAATTTACTCAGCCCACCCCTTTCTAAGATATCACTCTTTAAAAGTTGTGTGTGACTAAAATTGAGTTTATTTTTTATTCCATAACAATTTCATACAAGCAATCAACTCCTGAACTTCGTCGCATGAATTTAGAAACTCCTTGTATATAACTATGTGTAGGATAGAATAGATAAAATGAAAGCACCTATTTTGAATCAGTAGAGATAATAAGACTCTTAGAACATTCATACTTTTGTCAATTTGTCATTTTTTAGATTAATCAAAACGCTAATCAATCAAGAAGATGACTGGTTAATGTAATTCTTTAATAATACGTTTAAAAGAACTCATAATTCTCCAAATTGTGTACTGTACAGTGAAAAGAAGATTTTTGGTGATATTTTTACCAGTTTTTATAAATTAAAAAGTACTTTACATTAGATAAATTTCCTGAAATATATAAATCACTAACTGTTACATAGAGCTAAGTTGTTGGCAACGTTGCCCATAAATTAGTGACCGTAGACAATGAGACGGTTGCTAGTAACACAGGGCGTTGCTCTCTATCACTCACGGATGACGTCTCCACACCAAACACTACTAACATCGCTATTAAAACATCTAAATTTAAATGAACTGTCGATAGTTTTCCAATGTCCTGTTTTACTGCGGAATTCTATAATATAATGAAATTGCGTTTTAATCATACACATTCCAAATATGTACACAAATCAACAAACCAATTGTTTGATGTTCTGATTGAAGAAGGTGTATAATATCTTCTAATAATATTGATTGAATTGAAGTTCATTCGGAGTATTAAATTACTGCGAATCTAGATAAAAAGGATCGGAAATTACGTGAGAACTTTGGATGTAACGTAATAGATTTTAAATAAAAACTTAATTCAATTTGTGGAAAATCGATATGAAATTCCAAGTCAAATCTTGCTTCATGAACATTATTTTCTATCACTTTCGCCTTATATGATTTCATTTATTAATGCACAATAAATGTAATGAAACTTTTTCGATTTATCTGTTAGGTTTCACAGGTGATAATAAAATTAAACTGAATGTATAGAAATCATTCCGTATTCATTTGATTACAGTTTAAAAAAAATTCAAATATTGTAATGAACTCTAGATATTAATGGTGGTAGATAGAACTTATTTTAACTTGATAAGGATTCTACAGACAGAAAATCTAGGGTCTCTGAACTTCATGCTTGGTGCAGTACTGTATTTCTAAGACGGTCACCTTCAAACCTTGGTTCAAAAGTGATTTAATCTTTATCTCTTGTTTTTTGCTCTCTTCAAATAAAGCATCTCTTTCGTCAACGGGACAAGCATTAGGTTCTCTAGGCAAAACTGATAATCTGGTCCTAAAAACAACATGAAAAACTGGGGTGATGAAGATAACCCCAGTTAAACAACACTAGTCTGATATGCTTGAGTATCATTGGGGTACACGCCACACCACAGTCTTAGAGGCACTGGTAAACCTAACTCGCCTTCAGAGAGAAAAAGTTGAGCCAGTGCTGATAAGTTAAGTGAGAATTGTAGAATTGATAAAGGAAGAATGCAGTGACAAACCAATGGACCAAATGCATAGCATGATAGACTCAGATATCCAATTCGAAGCGGTGAGCAGATAGCTTTGCCAAAAAAGAAACGACATTAAAGTGTTGGTTAGTCTTCTGACAGGTCACTGTCTAGCTTTATAAATATTACAAATTACTGAACAACTTTGAGTGGACTTGAGTTTAAATTTTAAGTACAGAGCACCTCATAGAGAAGACTTTTCAATTTTAAACACGTTTAAAATATGAGTCTCGTCACCGACGGATGATATGTGGTAATTGCTTTCCATGCACTAATGTTTCAAAAATAAACCATTCTAGTGTATAAATTTGTGTTTATTTTTATAATTCCTCGGTGGGTATCAAGTTAACTTCTACTTGTGAGATGTGGTCAACCAAACCGTTTGACTACCAAAACTGTTTAAAGTAGTCATTTTCAACAGATTCTAATAATGCTTATTAATTAGAATTGGTTTATGTTATTTCCACAATTTATTTACCTAATCTCCTAGTCTGAATGTTTCTTTTGATTGAATTCTCACTGAGCTTTAGTCAACCTATTGACCGCCTACTGTCTCGCTTTTGATGAATACTGTTCTAGTTTGCATTTTTTTTATTCTTTAACAAAATTTTTAATTAAATTAGTAGAAAAATCCTCTATTGAGTCAAGTTCAATTGATAACTTCTGATGTCTATTGTTATATATTTGGGTGAATTTAAGTATAATAATGTCAGATATTGTTGATTAATATCCATCGAAGCCGATTGAGGTCGATTGTCACTTCATGTTGATTGATAATTTCTGATGTCTATTGACGCCAATTGAGGTCTAATCATATCAACTTTTATATATTTTGGTGTATTGGCGTTTACTTTTGTCAGATATAGTCGATTAACATCTATTGAAGCCGATTGAGGTCGATTGTAACTTCATGTTGATTGAAAATTTCTGATGTCTATTAAGAAAGTATGAGCTTTCCATATTAATAAATTATGCGGATTACTGTTTACATGGAATCCACAAACTCAAATTTCGGGTTGTCCAGGTGAAATTTTTCCGGAAATGACGTGACTATTGTGAAAACTATCAAATTTTTTTATCTTTTGCGTTTATCTCGAAGGCGATGAGGAATTTCAAGCAAAGTTCCAAAATAAAAGTTGTATATCGTTAATTTCTAAATCGAAATATGTGAGTTTTCGTCGAACTGAAACAAAAATTGAGAGAGTTTCGAAATTTCTCTTCGTTTTTGAGATAAACGCGAAAACAAAGAATTTGACAGTTTTTCGTATTTTCCCCGATTTTATGGGGAAAATTTCGACTGACAAACCCAAAATTCAAGTTCCCAGGACAGATATAAAATTGCAATTGGCAGACCTCAGGGATAGAAATGGTAACCTATTCCAATTACGGGTATTTTGTTATTTACTAATATATTTCAATGAAATTATCAATTGTAATGGTTTCGTATCGTTCAGAATGAATAAATTATTATAAATTTATGATTCATAAACATTTATAATGAATATTAGAAGTCCTCTACGCTCGAAAATAAACATGAAGGAAGTAGGAAGTATTTTGACACTTTTAAAATCTCATTTTAATGCTACTTCCAGACATAATTAAAAAAATATAATTAGCTAAAATGCTGCATATTACGTCCAACTCATATGCATTAACAGCACTATAATACCCATTTAAATTAAATAATTATTCTTATATAACCTCACTTACCGGAACCTTGGACAGACACTCAAAGTGGTGCTATTATCAACATATTATTGTTTTTGTCGCTTTTTACTGAAACATTTTATCTAATTTATTTTTTGCAAATTTTTCTATTAACAATTTCTAAAATTACGACAATTACATGACTTTTGTTATTTTGATTGTAAAATGGGTTTACGTAACAAAGATTAATGGTTTTTTTTTCAAACTGTACATTAAACAGACATTTTTTTATTAATGATAAGTCATTGGACTGTTTTTCATTCAATAAAATTTCAAGAATAATTTAAATATCTATTTCAAAGTATTTAAATGATCATCAACTTTTGCTAGTTTTCAACATTTGTCAATATTTTTTATACTGAATACACTGTTTACATCACCACTACACCATCACTCACAATTACCCTGCCTGACGCGCGTTTCGATAACCAAGTTATCGTCTTCAGAGACTGAAGGTAAACTACAGTCTAATGACTCGACTTACCTGTTTTATACTAAATTTTCCTACTAATAAACCTCCTTCCACGAAAATTAATTCCAGCGGGAAAAAAATTCCTTGGTGGGAATCTTCACATTCATTCCTTGACTACTAAACTAAAGAGAGGGCTGAAAGGAATTGGCCCTTTGTCCCTATTTAAGCTACTCTTACATCTAGCAATATCAATGCTCTCAAATGCATCCAACAATTTATTATTGGATACATTTTTTAACAATTTTACATTATTAATATTTATGTCATGATTGTGACTGGAAGCATGATCGGCAATAATGTCATATATACCACTCTTTTCCAAATTTGGTATTTTATCCTTAGGATTGGCCAACAATTGTTTTAATGTATTGTTGGATTTATAAACCAATTTTAAACCCACTCTGCTTAATATTCCTTCCAATCCTTTAGTATAAATAGGATTGAAAGGTATCAGAGCAAATGCTGCATTTGAAGGCATTGAAATTCCTGCAAAGAAATTTTTTTCCTGCTGGAATTAATTTTATTAATGGGAAAATTTAGTATAAAATAGGTAAGTCAAATCATTAGATTTTAATTCACCTTCATTCACTGAAGACGATAACTTGGTTATCGAAACGCGCGACAGAGTGTAATTGTGAGTGTTGGTGTAGTAGTGGTGTAAACAGTGTATTCAGTATGAATACCGCCAACGGTTCCAGGAATTCCAACTTAGTTAATATTTTTTATCCCGGTCTGTACTAGTCTTTATTCTATACATCAAGTAACTCATAGTACGACCTCACATGAATCGTAATTTTCGTTGCAGTACCAATTCCTTCGACTAAGAATAGAAAAGTAAAAAATATTTTTACCAAAATGGAAAAAGCATGTGGACCATTGGAAATGTTAAAGAGGTGCGTGGATGAAGAATTTAAAGTGAAGGTAAGTTTCATTTAGTATATTTTTGTACAGATAGATAATTTATCAAACATGGATCCAGAAATTAATTCTTGGGTTTAAGGCTATTCTTGGGTTTAAATTAGTGTTAACTCTGTGATAAAATAGACTGCCCTTGTCCTAACGTTAAATATAAAACAAGAAGCATATCTGGAAGATTATGCTCTTTTTACAACGATTTATGGTTCATACTTTATCCACTATTTGTACATTTTCATCTGTTTTTAATGTCGAGGGACGTCCCGACCACAACTCGTCCTTAACTGACCCATATAAACATTTTGTGAGTTTATTGTATGCAATACTTTGCATGAAAGGTTTCATACCTTGTAATAAAGTCCGGATCGGACTTTAATACAAATCATGGATGCCCTGGGCATTACCTGCATTCAATTCATTAGATTATTGGAAAGTTTTGATGGTCGACCAAAGAGGCTCCTCACCTACGTTATTAAATACATAAAAGATGACCCGACGACTTCACTACCATTCCGTAGCTTTAATTCCATTGTACACTCCTAGCTCAAATTTTTTTCCATTGTCATTATCAGATAAACATTTCTCATTGTGAAAAATCAGATGACAAACACACAAAGATTGCGATATGTCAGTCAAACTTCACGTGAAGATACAAATTTAGAAAAAAAATTTTAAGGATTCCCGCGAGCAATTTTAATGCACTAGTGGAGTCAAATTTGATCACACCTTGTATGAATATGCTATGTGCAAGGTAGGTGACACGATTTATTGATGCTGTTAAAAATCTCGGTATTAACAACGAACGTTTGGGTATCACTAGTAAATATTATACATACATACATATATTTTCAACTAGAAAACTATCGCTACTACGTAGCCCGGCTTTCTGTTGTATTTTCGGATTGTTTACAAATCCCTTGTTGGTGAGCCATCATAATGAAACAATATATTTGACCCTTAACTATAAATAGATATTTATTAGACAACATCTATACTCTGAAACAAACAAATTCATGTATGTATATTCACGAAATAAAAACCAGTTCTTTTTATTACATAATGTGGGTACACCAACAATGTCATACTCAATAGAAATACCAATTTAAGGTATTACGAAACTCTGTCGATCGTATAACAATCATATAAGTTATCAATAACATGAGAAACAACCTTTTAGGATATGTTAACGTAAAAAGGTCAAGTTTGTGCTTCCTTTTGGTATTCACCCAGTTTCGTTTTCAGCTATAAAATTTGGCAATCACCCACTAACATTGGCCGTGGTACTACTTATATTATTAATAGTACTGTTTTCGAATAGAACGTGGGTTTGTTAAAATCATAATTACGACATTTCGAAACAGATTAACGAAACGACCATTCAGGGACTTTTGATAAAAATTTATTTGGTGTAACAAGATATTTTGATAAAGATCGAAGTAGGTCAAAACTTCAATATCAAAAGTCAATTTTGATTGAAAGAGACCTAAGAACAAGATAATTTAATAGCATTATTCACACACTTTACTTTATACATGTATATATACCCTAGGTTTATATTAATTTCTGGTAGCCATCTTTATTGTTTTCTTTCCTCATTGATTTTTTCATTGAAGACGTTCCTGGTATATGTATAATTGTAGCTTTTTCTGTTTCTACCTTTTCCCAAATTTCCCAATAAAATTTCTGCTGTTTCTGATTATTCATATTCAAAGTACCCACTTAAAAAATATCAGACGTGACCTAGGACATTTAATATTGTGTTTGTTCGAACTATCAGATGCAATATTTTTCTGAATATTTGAATAAGAACAAACATCATTTAACTTTGTTATTGGCAAGGTCGACGATGATTATTATTCGAAAGGTTACTTTTGTTGTTTCTAATATTTTTATGCAATTAGATATGTTGGTTTTAATGAGGACGTTACAACACATGACAACAAAATGGCAAATGTACTTTGGGTAAGGATTAGCATTCTTAAAATTGCCTCCTATCTTCTTTTTACTGATTTTAAAGGTGTTATGTAGATGGTGTGTATTTCGGTCCATTTGTGACAAATTATTCTAATACTTTTTTTAATATTATTTCGTCACGATGTATTCAACTTGTTCTCTTAGTTCATCTTTGGGGTGTGAATATATGATTCAGGAGAGTCAAATAACTGTGCTTCTTTATACAGCGTGTTTTAAAAAAAAGCCGTGAGCTTTCCATCTTCCATAAAATGAATTTCTTGGAAATGATATCAATTCTCAATATTATTTCTTTATATGGAAAATTTGCTATTCCTCAATAACTTTTCATTTCACAAGTTAATTCTCCTCTCTCTCGAATGAAAATTCATAATTTCAATAGACCCGGTGGTCTCGAACCCTCTTGTACAATTCCAATTGACAACAAAGAAAAAATTGTCATAATGACAAGAAATTTCGAAAATGGGAAGTAAAAAAAATCACCCTAGCAACGATCATACTCGTATTATTCATTAAATAGGAGGCGGTCCAGTTCAACAATTACAACGATCAAAATGATTTCGGGCGTTTTGTGCTAGAAGAACTGAAGAAGAAAACTTTGAACTTGAGAAAGACAATTCTTCAACATCACCCCTACTTGCATGCGAAGTTCGAACCCTCTAGTTAAACTTTTTCTGGACAAAAAATAAGAAAATATAACAAAAATGACCATAAAATGGAGAGGGGGGGTGGAGATGGAATCATCTCGCAACTAATTGAACCTACATGTGAAATTTCATTTTTCAGTCGCTTTTCGTTTGACCTGCAGAGGTGAGCAAAGGCCAAAAACCACTTTTTTTGCACTGCGACCCCTCGAAATATTCATTTGTTTTCAATCAAACTCTAATAACATCAATCCGCCGCCAAAAAAGCCATGTATGCTAATTTTGAACCAAATCGGACCCATAGCAATTGCTCGAGAGACGAAAATAAGATTTGTAGCTTAAACAGATATATAGATATATATATATATAAACTACAGACATTCGAAAAACCATCATAATCGTGTTCAGGAGGTCTCAAAACATGGGAAAAATGATGTGCCCCCCATTTTTCTTCTAGTCATGCCTACCGTAAAAGGTGAACACGTCTCTAGGATAGGTAGAAAACTAAATAATATTTGGGATTTGCTCATTAAAGAATTTTCGTAAAGCGTATTCAAGATAAAGGAAGTTAAAGAAAAAAAATATACATATTTTTCACAATTTTGCGCTACTGAAGCATTGGTTATCACTTCATAATTCAAATATTCTAAAAACGGTAAACAGTTTTATCAAGAGTACCTTTTTGGTGTAAAATTGAATGATGTTCAAATTCACTTGAAAATTTGTTTAATAAATCTAATATTGGAAAACTTATGTTCAATACTACTTGGTACGAACCTTGTAACTAGCGCCTTCTATGAGAGTTATAAAAACAAGTTCATTGGATGTATCAGCGTCCAGAACATATTCGTATAAAATTTCAATCCAATATTACCAGTAGTTACGACAAAATCGTAAAATATGTATATATATGTTTTTTCTTCAACACCCTTGGCTTTACGAATATTTTTTACTGAGCGAACCCCAACTATTTTCCAGTTTTCTATCTATCCTACAGACGTAATTACTTTTTGATGAAACATCCTGTATATCGCTAAACTTATATTTTTTTTTGAAAATTTGTAAACATAAATCGATTTCAAGTTTTTTTTTGTATCAGTTGTCTAGAGATGAATCTTTCAATTCTCTATAGAAAACAAACAAAAAGGGTAAAATAAGGTTTCAAATGTCAATTTTTCCCAGTATAACTAGAATAAATTTTTAGTTTAAAACTATTTTTAATCTATGGAACTAAAAAGAAAATAAAATTCAAAAACATTCAGTAAAAATTTCGATATATGTTGGATGTTTTGGAGCAGAAGCATAACATGAATTATTTTCAAATAATTTCAAATTTATCACGTCCATACTAATGAATTACCCAATATAGCTCATAATATACTTTTTACACATATACAATGATGTAATGTCAGTAATGAATTCCCGATAACATCAAGTTAAAGAGTCTAAGTAACATTAATAAAAACTTTAGCTCTCTCTACAGCTTCTGTTCACAATATCCCAAGTAATTCCTAATCTACCTTCCGTGGGTTTACATGGGTTTTATTTTTCAAACGCAATAACAATATCAACCATCACAATCGTAGCAGATACCTTCCATGCATTCCACATGTCCATTAAGTCAATAATTATTTTTCAAACGCAATGACAGTACCAACCAACATTCGTAGCAGATAACCTCGCTATTCGGAAACAAAGGATAAAAATACAAGTTATGGAACTGGAATGCAATTAGGTAGCTCATCATTGATACGCAGGCTTGAGAAAGTTATGAAGCAATAATCAATAATAGAAAAAATAAACAAGAAATAACTGAATTGGTATAAACGTATTGTAATACTTATACATATAAACATAAGCCCCCTTTAAACGAAGGTATAGAGTCCCTTTTACGAGGATGTATTGATATTTAGTTAGCCTAGACCAGTTCCATGCATAAACAAAATATTGCGTTAACATAGCAATGAACAATAACTTATTAGGAGTGTCAGTGTAAAGTTTGACTTCAAAAAAGTAAACCAGAGCTATGCAATAAATTAAAAGAAAAAAAAATGTCCACCGAAATTGTCAAAATCGAAAAATTGGAGTATCGAGACATCATCAAGTACCTGTATTTAAAAGGATTAAGAGGTAAGTAGATTTATGAAGATATGTTTAATACCCTTGGTGATCAATTCATTCGTATGCGACCGTGAAAAATTGGACTGCAAGCTTCAAAAGAGGTAAATTTTCGATTGAAGATGATGACCGATCGGGAAGGCCAGTTTCTGTGTCAGTCCCCAAATGTTTGAATGTTGACCAAAAGCGTGCAAGGGTAGAAGCACCGCGTTCGATCTGTGCTCGATTTGAAAACAAAACCGAATTGTTACTATGGATGAGACTTGGGTACATTTCTACGATCCAAAAACAAAGCAACAATCGATGAAAGGGCGACATTCTGGTTCTCCAAGACCTAAGAAGTTTCGTGTCCAAAAACCTTCTGGAAAAGTTCTTGTTTTAGTTTTTTGAGATTGCCATGGAGTAATAATGATTGATTTTTTGGATAAGGGTAGAAAAATAACTGTAGATTACTATTTGACATTACTGACCACTCTACGGGAAAAATTAAAGAGAAAAGACGCGAAAAGCTATCCAAAGTTGTTTTTTTTTGCAGGAGAACGCCCCTGCACACAAATCTCAGGTTGCTATTCAAAAAATTCGTGATTTAGGGTTTGAATTACTAGAACACCCCCCTTATTCACCAGATTTGGCTCCGTCCGACTATCATCTCTTTCCTCAACTGAAAAAAAGTTTAAAAGATCGTAAATTTTCTTCCATCGAGGAACATAATAAAAGCTCTGGTGGTCTGGTTTGCAGAGCAAGAAGAAACATTTTTTTTGAAAGGTCTAGAGACGTTGCAGGTTCACTGTAATAAATGTGTCCAATTAAGAGGAGAATATGTTGATAAATAAAATATTTTGACATTTAAATTTTGTTCTATAGTATGCTAAGAATTTTTCAATATATCCTCGTATGTTTTCTTGCCATGAATATACTTAACACATTTTTTAATTTTTTGTCATTGTTCTTACTTGGTTCCATGTTTTCTCTTTTTTCCAATATTTCTGTTATTGTTGATTCTAAGTTTTTTTGGGTCCACTTCCCTTCCGTTTTGTTTTTTGATCGTGCTTTTCATATAGCCCCAATTGGTCTGTTATTTGTCATTCCAACCATGTGCCCAAATCATTTGAGCTTGTTATTTTCTCTTATTCCATCTATTGATTCAATAATTAATTCTTCTTCTGCTTCGTTTCTGATTCTGTCTTCGCTCTCCTCAATTACTTCATTCCATCGTTTATATTCTTCTTTAATTCTGTTTTTTTAGTACTCAGCTTTCCATATGTTAATTTTGGCCCATACATCATCATTTTGTTTTTCCTGCTGGATGGATTTTCTATTTTGTCTATGATATAGTTTCATTTATATCGGTTTCTTTAATCTGTACTGTCTCCCCTAAATATCTAATCATTTCCATTTTTTCTTCTCCTATCGCTATGTTCATCTGTTTTTTGGGCATTGTATTCTCCAACATTAACCTTCAAATTTCTAAGAAGGCAATGTATACTTCATTTAGACTGCTTTTCTCTGTTGATTATTCAATTATGGATTGATGTTGATCTTCAACCAGTGCTTCTTTTCTAGTATGTTTTTGTGTACTTTGATATAATGCTTGATTAATTAATGACTCTTTAATTGATGCAATTAAGGCCGTTTTTCCAGTTTTATTAAGTATTCTTAATCTCCATTTCCATTTCTCCATTTTTACCTTGATATATTATCATTTCAGGTTATATCTTCACTTCTCTTCAATTCTTTAATCTCTTCTATTATTTCCAGTCTCTCATTATGCTCTGCAAAATATCCTTATTCTCTACCTTCTTGAGTGGTATTGATTGTTGAGTACTACTTCCAACGTTGCATTACTCCTTGGCCATATGTTATTGTATCGAAGGGAGAGAATGGGTGAAAGAAATAAAGAGAATGGAGGAATTTATAAAGGTGGCAGAAAATAGAAAATAGTAGAAGAAATGGAGACGAGCGGGATTAAAATCATCGTGAGCCAACACCTGATAGAGTATAAGATAAAAGCTGTGGAGAAGATGGAATATATGTTATAATTATTAAAAAAATACCAAGTATAAACAGCTAAATTCTCAGTGCATATCATGAACTACTATAAATGCCATATAGGCCCAAAAGAAGTTCATACCGATTATGTTATTCTCATTGTTTGTTTCATTTTATTTCATTACAGTTTTAGATCTTATAAAATTAAATCGTAGAGTGATGCCCACGTATTTAATAGCGATTAAATATTTTTCGACAAGCGACGAATTCTTAAAACCCATTGTATAAAACGTTTTCACATAAATTGAAATACCTGTGAATAAACTAGACATAACAAATAAATATAAATCTTAATACTACCGTTATAAAACTACTCATCTGATTCAAAACGTAAAGATATATCAGTCATCTCTTATTAACATATTTATACATAACAAACAAGAGAGAAACAAAATATCAATATAATAAAAAAAATTCCCGCTAGTACCAAATAGAGCCTCGTCAATGGCAACCGGTGCTGGGCATTGAAAAAATCTCGGATGACCTTTGTCGATAGAATTTAAATAGTTATTGCTTAACAAGGAAAACAGAGTCAGAAGGTTAGTGGATTTCTTACCAAATAGTCGACCAGATTCTTATTCGACATATTAACTACCGAGTGTACTCTAAAAGTACGTTTGTTAAACAAAAATTATTTTTATCTAATCTACTAATTCAAATCTGATTTACTAATTCTTAATAGTCTTTTTTCTGCTGTATAATTTTACGACGGCGTATTCAAAAATATATATTCAAGTTAAATATTATATAAGTAAAAAGAGAACGTTAAATATACGAATAAAGCTACGTTGCGCGTTGTAGTGAACTAAAGCGGCTTAAAACACAGAAATGTGACTTTTAATGATTCTTCCTATGGCTACAGTTTGGCGGTCGAGCCGATTGGAACTTACCGTTTATTATGGCCGACTTGTGGATACTATTAATTAGATTTCGATATTGAAAACTAGAACTATAAGGTGGTAAAATTTGAGCGGTTCAAAGTAGAAGAAATGCTGTCGATTATTCGGAAAATATAAAAGGATCGTGAAAAAGTACGATTTTGTTTTTCAAATTTTCGACCAGACGGGAATTCATATTACTTATTCTGAAAAGAACGCATTCAATTTCTTAACATACCCCGGAATATATGAAAATCAATTTAATGACTTTAATTAATTTTAAAATATACATATAATAATACAAACAATCCGCGTCTCTCATGGCTATAGAGCTTTCTTCATATTGTTAGCTAAATCTCCTTTACTGAATTTATTCATTTGATTTTGTTCTGTGCCGCTTCTTCCCATCTTTCTATACCAATCTTTATTATATCTGCCTTCACTCCTATCTGTTCCTTTGGTATTTCATTCTACTTTTCCTCCGTTCTCTTGATCTTTTTTGGTCGGTTTTATAATAATCATTCGTGAAACGTGCCCCAGTCATCTAACTCCATTGTACCCTTATTGCATTGGTAGTTAATGGTAGATCAGAAACGGTCATTATTTCTTTATTTGTTTTTCTTCAAACCCCTTCATTAGATGCAAAGAAAGACTTCTAGTTTATTTGCTTTTTTAATAATATCCTATTTCGCAGCAGCAGAGCACTGCTTTTCGCTGATTTTAATAATTTTTTGGAACAATGCTTTTATATCTCCTGCTGCCGTTTCAAATCTTTTCACCACCTCTTCAATTTCTATATTTTTATTGTAATTGTTACCTCTAGATAATCAATGGGGTACCTCCTCAAAACTGTATTGTGTGGGTCACTCTGTGACATAGAAAGCTCATGATATTATGCACAAGCTTTTAATCTACTGTTACCTTTCTTGTAGTTTTCTTCAAAATCATGCGCACTAATTTGATTATCTCCATTGGGACTCCAAAGTATTGCATTGCTTCATACAACTTTGGTGTGCATGGTTCTCTCATTTCTGCTCTTTTTTAAATCATTTAAATATTTTTCATAAAGTTGTTTTCTCGACATCTTAGATTAATTTCTTGTTTGACACACACATGTAGAATTAAAACTTTGCGAGATGATAAAGTGGCGCTATGATGAAATCTTTACTGGAGCTGGTCTATAAAATTATCCCAAGTGGAATTATTGTAGTAATTCCAAAAAAGTTTCAGGATCTTTTGAATTGTAGTTTACTCTGTGCTTATGGCGTGCTTTACACGTGATATTTTACCGCTCGACCACAAGAAAATAACAGACGTTGCTTTCGACGTTCGTAAATCCCCGTGTAAACAACAGCGGTGATTTACGTGTTAATCAGTTTTTCTTTGTTGGTTAAGTTAATGCTTGAAGACTTTTTCTTCTGCTCTTCCTATTTATATTTATTAAAATCAGTACACTGCATTTAAACTCTATTCATTACCATGGCGTGGAGTGGCGTGAAGGTTGGTTGAACACTGCGGTAAAAAAGTTTCTACGAGCTAAAGTAGAAAGTGAGAAAGGTATGAAGAGCAAGCACGAAGAGGATGTGGATAATGAAGTTGATGATCAGGTCAAGCATATATATGAACGAATGCAAACAAATCAAGGATTTGATATAAAGAGTATCGACCCTTTGTATTTTCTACGACTCTTTTCTTTCCTAACAAGGTATAGAAGATTTTTATAGCTATCTAGTAGTCAAGTCAAGTCGCGATCAATCCGTTCACAAAACTGTGAAGTATGGCCGTAGCGAAAACAAAAATTGACTCATATATATATCTGCTCTTATAAAACGGTGTGAAAACATGGAAAAGCTTGAGTAAAGACTATGAGGAAGTTTGGTAATATTTATAATGAACTATTTATAATTACTGTCAATAATTGTTCTTTCACCGAGTCTGACATAAGCGACTGTTGTTAATTTTTTGTTACTTATTACAATTTGAAAATTTGTGATTCCTCTACATTTCAGTTTATCTGAGGACAAAGTTTAAATATGAAAATGAAATTTTTTTGTGCTAAAGAAGAAGGAATCGATAACTTTCAAATCATAATAATCATTATTATTCAAATCGTTTATTGTATTCGTCACCAGAGTAACTTTAGTTGCAGTCAATTTCTTGACAATAAAAAAGATTCTAGACTCGTCTTGGTACGGAGTAAAGCTACTTGTCCTTTACGGATATAGGGAAAAATGTTTTAATAGGTAACTTGGTTGATTTGTGTGGATATGGATTTGCAAGAAATATTTAACACTTTTTTGCATTCATGAATGAAATATAGTTTTACTTATACCGTCCAACAAAGAACTTATATTATTCGTATTCAATACAACATTCGACCCATATTGTCTAAATGCATTTGTATTCTCCATTGATAAGTACGTAATTATTATTTAATTGAATACACTATTGAGTTTCGTATTTTATTTCTATATTTATCAATTAGTAATTTTGTTATTAAAATTGTTAACGTAGTTGATAAGCAAACAAAATAAACAGGTTATAAACGCACGTATCGACGAGTATTGTATCTGACCAACTGACATTCACGGTCAGACCAACTGATAAATGTCAAGAAGTTATTATTACGTCACAGTTCGATTGCTGAAATTGATCGTAATCACTTTTAAATCCACATCGAAGGTATGCTACTTTGAAATAGAAAAGCGCCTTGATAAAAAAAAGATTGTTATGTACATACCCAAAAAGTGAACTGGTTTCAAAATGTGATATCTCTAACAATTGTATTTGGTGTGACCAGAAATGACCTTATTAGATAAAATAAATGGTTAAGGTAGATTTTCGTATGTTTTTGGCACATTATCACACATTTTAAACAGTTTTTGGACCTAGTAGTAATATAGTACTTCAAGTTGTAATTTCGTGTGAATTGAGTATTCAATTCCACCATCAAGCTGAAAGCATATTAGTTTTTGGAACTCTGCGGACACTTTCGTCCACATTCGAGATAGTTTACTCAAAAAGCAATTGATTTTTATTGATTGGGTATTGAAAATTTGCACATTAGAATGCAAAATGTTGTTGCCACGAGTGTAGCATCATCTGTATGGAATTTAAGAAAGCGACATTACTTTCGCGTTTCTCCTTGTATTACCTATATTCTCTCTCCAATTCTAACAGTGGTCTAGTTTTTAAAAAACTTGTCGATATTACCGAAGTACGTTTGTTTATAAATTACAGAGCTAGTATCTAGTAATAGCAAAGATGGCAACTGGTGAACAGTTGCAAAGATCTAATTTGTAATTACTGTACAACGTGCGGTAGGTTGTGATTCTCTAAGAGATAATAACACCCTTAGGTGGTATCACTTCGAATACATATCGGCTTGGATAGCTAATCGCAAATCTATCGACTGTGTGAATGATTTGGACGAAATGTTCACAACTACGTGCTTACCGTTAATAGCTGTAACACCAGCCAAGTTTTCTACTGAAATGTTAGACGATAAAAATTTTATCGATCATGTTGTCAGTTATGAATCGATTCTTTACATTTGTGGACAACAGTTAAAATGTGCGGATTGGGGCTAAGAAACGCCTCACGAGTTGGTCTAGCTGAATCTCCTAAAATGTTTTCATAGCACATACCGATGGAAGGTTTATGGGCTTTTCTTTTTGGATGAAGCAACTGCTACTGATACTTCTCACCTAGGTACTAGATTTTCCAGTTAGATGATGGGCGACATCTTTGGCCGATTGCTGGATTAGTCGCAAAAGTGCTAATGACAGAGTTTGCTTTGCACGACCTACACCAGATCTAACGCCACGTGATTACTAAAATTTGTCAAAGTTTGAGAAGAACTCGGTTTGATGTGTGCCGCGTGACTAATGGTGCTCACACTGGATGGGGTAATAGTTTTGGTACAAGAGCATTTAAAAATAATAAAATATCAAAATGGCTTTGTAACTAAAAATTTTTTATTTTCTTGACATTAGTTATACAAGTTCTTTTCTATGTCAGCTGCATTGAAATGTCTTATAAATTGGAAGTAATAAAAGTATTTAAAATTTGGTTGGACAGATCCCTAAGCCTGATATAGTTCGCATTTTTTAAAACTAAAATATTTTCCACACAAACATTTATCGTCTTATAGCCGAATTTGAAGAAGTGTATAACCAAGAATTTCAACTCAAGAAAGAGCAGAAAGACTAGTAAATAGAGCAAAAGACAGAGACGGGAGTTTTGTAAGAAATTTTCCACGTGAATACCATACTTCAAAGAGAACCGTAAGGCGAAATTTAGCAAGAAATGGTCAAATATATCGAAAGTGCCCTAAATATATCCTAAATCAATTAGCAAAGATGCAAAGTTGTTGGCATCAACGAAGGTGAATACATTTTGGGAATGAGAGAGTCAATGTTATGGACAATGAAAAATACCAATTCGGCAATCTAAGGAGAAATGGTTTTTTTATTTGGACAATATAGGAGAGTACCCTAACAATGTAAAATGTGAAGAAAAAGTAAAATTCGCTAATAATTGGCTACTTAAAAATAATATACCTTTTGTATCAAAATTTACCTCAGACCCGTGCAATTAAGATTTTTTGGCATTTTATGTCGCAACGTGTATGATGGAGGGTGGCAAATGAGGAACAATTACGGTGTAAAATTTTTAGAAAAATACACGAAATAATTAATATACTCATGACAAAAATATACGGTCAAATATTCCGCACCAAAATTATTGGGACATACGTTATCATTTATAACTGTAAGTTTATTGTAATGAATATTACAAAGCGTTGAAACCCAGATATTCATTTGATATAAGTTTAATAAGCCACGTGTCTATTTAATTCCTAGCAAATGAAATTTTGAATACTTAAAATCGAATAATCGTCTTGAATAATATTATCGTCGACATTACACAAGGTAGTACCCGTTGACCGCAGTGTTCTTTAGGCGTAGTAACCTTGCTTGTTTTCCAAACGGCCTCGTCAGGACCTTCTTTCAAGGATCTCTTCAATAATTTATCTCTCACTTTAGCGATTGATCGATCGTTGTTACCGAGAAAGTACCTACTCATTTTCAGAGGCCAATAATTGTAGCACGGTATCTAAAGTTCTCTAAATCAAGTACTTCCTCAATGGTAATTTATAAACTGATAATTATCGATAGATAATTAATATGTTAAATTCTATATCAATATAGATATATATGGGAGCGGTTGTTAATAAATTTAACATCAAAACAAAATTTTGATAATTCAAATATATTAATTAAATTTCCGGAATGCAAACTTGAAAGGTATATTATAATTTTATATAATAAACCTAGTTTAAATGTGCAAAAAGGAGAAAAACATAATTTTCTATTATTGTTTTCACATCTACTGATATGCATTATTTAGTTCGTAATATATCCGCATATTCATAAATGAAAAATTAATGATTTTTTATATCAAAATATTGTCTTCATTGATTATAAAATATTATATAAGTGACCACCACTAGAATTAAGAACAATAAGGAACCCAGAGAACTCTTATCCAGAACTTCCAGTTTTCCAGTGTATTTTGTTTTTGAGAGTCTCATGCTTCATTAAATCCCACAAAAAGAAGTCTAGAACGGTTAAATCGGGCAATGTTGCCGTCCAGAGCTAAGAGATAAGCCGATCCAGAAATGCAATTCACAAAACTTCTGTTGTAGCTCGTGTTCAATCATGTTAAAACGATACTCTCGATGCCCAATTTACCAATTTCAGGTATGAGAAAGTCGTTTAGCACTTCTCTGTAGCGCATGCCGTCATAGTAGTCGTTTGTCAAAAAAATAAACTAGTGGTAGAGGTGGGAAAGAACCTAATCGTTCATTACAATAAAAACTTGTTTTCCTCATGGTCCAAAGTACTAGATTTCGGTGGTCAACGGCTAGCAGCTGATCTGATATAAATTCTCTGTAAAGATTGTTGCACAATTTCGTGGCGCGTTGATTGGTCGATACTTCTTTAGCCACGGATAAAATATTTTTATTATAATAGCTGCTCCAGAGTCATCGAGACCTAATATCATATTTAGACTATCTGTTAAATGTCGTACTATTTGACCAATTAGTGTCGGACGACTCGGAAATCTACGTTTAAATTGCAACACCACTGATGAAATATGGACTAGTGAATAAGGTCTTATTGACGTATATTTTGTATCTGTTCAATCCAGAAATGTGTATGCAGATCTGGAATTTTCTGCCATTTGGAAAAATTAAAGTATATTCCGATAGAATTGAAACATAGTTATTTTTTATGTAGACGTAGATCTTTAAATTTGTAGCGACACTTTCATTCAAAAGATCATTAAGATTGAATACTTTGTAATTAATAGAAGTTAGTTAAAATGCGAATTTTCAATTAAAAGAAAGATTCTATTGGCACTAGGATTTAACATTTTTCATATCCATGATCACATTTTATGTTTATAATTTGTTGATGAGTTTAAATTAAAAATAGAAATAATTCACGACATGTAAAATATTTCTTTCTTAATTTTGGAATAATAATTTGTTATATTTATTTATATTGCTCTGTTAGAAGTATTATAATAACGATGTGATTTACAATTCTTGTAGATTTATACGAGAAATGATAGGGAAGTTCGAGGATATTGTATTGCTTACGTCATTGCTTTCGATAAACATTTTAATATGGCACTGAAAGAAGTCACAGAAAAATGGGTTAGGCGAAAGAAGCAGAAAACACCAGCGTTTGGTAAGAAAATTTTAATATTCATCTGTTTTGAGAAAAAATAATATGGGAAACAAAATAGGAATAATAACAAATATTACCACAAACCAAACATTTTTGATTATATCTCATTTTGTTACCGTGAATATCTTTATTATTATTATTTATTTATATTGAAAATTGTGATAAAAATTTGAAAAGTAATATTTACAATATATTTTAGACAGTGTGGAACCGATCAAAAAAACGAAATTCCAAAGACAATTCCGACCTCCTGAAATAAAAGTAACTCCCCATGAAACTGACAAAAAATTAGAAAATTGCTCTAGGTACGTCAGCCAACTGATGATGCGAGGAGAACATGTAGTATTAATAAACATAATAGATGATAGAAATGATGTAAAAAAGGTAATGGAAGGTGTCGAAAATAAACCTAGTGCAAAGAAAGAGAAATTTTTTGATATTTTTAAAAAGATGCAAGCTAAACTTGATATTGATCCCTAGAAGTAGGAGGATATTCTTTATTGTGAACTATTCAGCGCCGCAACGTGACTTTATATGATAATTTTTTTGTACCACGTCTAAGATTTTGGTAATATATGGTTGTTATTTTATATAAGTTATTATAAATTATTGAATCTGTTATATCTCTTATATTTTTTTAATAAATAACAACATTTTCTTGTTGTTTATTCAATTCAAGTCAACTTTTGGAAAAACTATAGTTCATCAAAACGTTAGTGCAATGGCTTCTAAATGGACTTTGTAAACAAACAAACGGTCTAGTTGTGTGGCATTTTTCAGCTCCTGTAGAGGCATCTATAGCCACCAATATAATTTATATAATATTAACAAAGATCTGCAACGAGACTCTTTAAATATGATAGCGTTTGATATCATTTTAATTATTGTTTTGAATAACCTCGAACCTTATATTTTTTGAGAATCCTTCTTGAAACTCTTTAAAATATTTCTCCACACAAAAAACGACTTGAGTTGATACCCAGAAGAAAAAGAGATCGACTGATGTTATTTTGCCAATGCCATACGCTTTCGTAGCTCTCTCGCTGAGACTTCGTGGCTCTCAGTTTAGTATAAAAGTGTGAAATAAGGTCCGGACTAGAATCATTTGGAGTCCTAAGATAAAACCTCTAACGTGGGTCTGGGGGTGTTGCAATACTCCTAGAAAAGTGAGGTACCTCCCCCAGACACTTTTTGAAAATTAAATGCGTTAAAACGCGTTTTTGGAACTTATAAAGAAGAAGAATTTGAGGTACGTATATATACGAATACATATTATGGTTTTCGATTTTTGAGAACTTGTTGAAATAAGGAATTCACAGTATTTTTAGGATACCAAACAATAAAAAAAATTAGCAGAACTGCGTATGAGTACAAAGGGATTTTAAATGCAATATTTTATTCAAAGTACATTTTTCAAAATTGTTTGTGTAATAAAAATGATAACTAACCGACGAATAGTTTTTAATATTATAATAGAAAAGAAGGGATTAACAGAGATGATTCGGCGTTTCACTTCCGTATCCCTAATATCTTCTTTGTAAGCAACTCTTCATAAGAACCGAAAAAAGCACTTGTGCAACATTGTCTATTTTCAGATCAGTACATGTCAGTATTTGGTTGGGTTTCAATAGTCTTCTGCGTCACTGCATTTGTCTCCGTAGTTCTCAGTGTACTCTGTTGTTATGAAGTTGCAGTATTGTTGTGCAAAATGTCGCAGCTCCATCAACAACTAATTTCTTTCCATTTTAGACAGTTTAGAAATATTGTGGAGGGTTTCTATTGGCAATGTTCCGAGTTTCAAGATAGAGTCAAACTTTTTGGCATCCAACCAAAAGCAATCTTTGTAAAAGTCTTTGTTTGCGCAAAATTTTTATTCGATTCTCATCCTCGCACAGTCTAAAACATCAAAATGTATAATTTTGTGATGTTGAATAGTTGAATAGAGAGTCAGTTCCATCTTTTGATTTTTCACCAATCATCAATTATTTTGTTGCTCTTTTTATCTAAAGGTCCAGCTCTAACTCAACATCGATGTTATCTTCGTCTAGCTTGACATTAACTGCGCTTGCATAGGTTCTGGAACAGTTCCAAGCTAAAGCATAGCTAACAGAATAAAAGAGATAAAGAAGTTCTCAAGTTTGACCATTGACTTATCAGGTTTATAGCGGTGAATCAAGATTTGCTGTCAAAACTTCTATTGGAGATTGTAAACTATTGATTAAGTTTGGACACTACACTGTTCCCAATTACTTACCCAACATTGTAGCAGAGTTTTTCACGATGCTTATTTATTATAATTTCCGCTGTAATTCATTGAAGAATTTTTGATACTCTCATTGCAGTGCAATTATTGGTGGTGCATTTCAAGTTGACCTATTAGAATATGCACGAAATTTAGGTTACGATGTATAAAGATGAATATCAAAGAATTAAATTCAAATATATAGTGAATTCATCAATAATTTGTATAAACATATCTATAAAAATAATTTAAAAAGCTACATGATCAAAATATGTGCATTTAAATAATTTATATGAAAAATTTTGTGCTGTAGCCAAAGTTCAACTCAAAATCACATTCAAGGCTTCAATTATTTAAAACAGAAATAAAATAAATGGCTCCAAACTACTACTATGACACATCAAAATCGTTATATTTGTTTGATGAATAATAATTTATCACATAAGGCAGAGATGCATTATAAAATGTTTTTATGAACACATCGAAAAAACTTTCTCAAGATGTTGAATCTAATAGTTCTTTTTCAATTTTACCAATATATTCGAAATAATTACATGAAAGAATAAAAGAATCTATATTTTTAAGTACCAGTAGAGGAAAAAATAAGAGCTGTTGAACTAGATTGTTTTAAATGAATCGTTGTCTTGATGCTTTCGTAGATAACCCAAAGATAATGGGAGTTATAATTTGAAAATAACATAATTTCCCTAAAACATCCCTTCATATTTAGGTAAAACTGTACAAATTTTTCAGCACTTGGTAATTCCAACAATTCAAAGATTGCATACCTTATACCATGCGTACACTTTGAAACAAATCAAGTTCGTATGTACGACACTACTCAATCTGTTGGTTGGAGTGAGGAAGAGAATTAGGAAAGGTGAATATCCTAGTCTTAAAGCAACTCTGGTTATCTGCCTAAGACAGTGTAGAGGGCAAAAAGTGTCTTAACAGAAACTTGTTGGAAGAAAAAGCAAGAGAATTCGCGTTTACTCAAAGCATCAACAACTTTGCGTCAATTGAGGAATGCGAATGGAAAATGTCGCGAGAAAAACATATTGCAGTGAGATTAGCACTTTGATTTGCATCATAATTAAACCGTGCTATTTCAAAGGATTAACATCGTTTTCCACTGATTATCGGGCTAATAAAAAAGCTACGGAGCTTTTTAATGATTATCGTGGAGATGAAACGGCAAAAACAGAAAATTCTTAGACAATTTTACTGACCACAACAATCCTACCGAATAATACTTCCATAATTTTAAGGCGTTCTATGACAAATAAATTGTTGGCTAGTTTAAGAATCTCTGGACACTCATCTAACTGTAAATAATATGATCCTGGTGGCTATATAACTGGTTGACAAAGTATGAAGAGTTGTGATATCAGCAACGATTCTCAACTGCTAAAAAAATACGTTTTTGTTAAAGAAGATTGAGAAAATCACATACGGAAGATGAATAAAAGCAATAACACAATTGGTGATATGCAGCGTGTGAGTTTTTATGTCTTTATTCAGGTGGATGAAGATGTTGCTTTCTTGGTAAAGGTGTCAATGAAGGTAGCGAGAACCGCATTCGACACATTACAATGTTTCTGTCTACACAACAACTGAAGAAACGGCATTTCAGGCACTATGTTATTGATCAGTTTTAGCAATATAGGTACTCAATTTACCTTCAGTCTTTGAAGACGATAACTTGGTTATCGAAACGCGCGTCAGACAGTATTTGGGAGTGGTGGTGTAAACAGTGTATTCAGTATTATTCCTCTTGAAAATTTCGAACATGTGATATTTCAAACTCTAGATAATTCGTACTATTCTCAAAGTCCCTTGAGCTTAGAATTAATGAAGGTCGACTGTAGCTGATTGTAGGAAGAAAAAGTAAAACACTCACCGGAGGTGACACGACTAGTCAATATAAAAAAAAATTTGACAATCATACAATAATCAGCGTAATTGGAAAATATATAGAGGTAAGGTTGTTTTTTATGAGTGAAAATACCCACGCATCAATTCTTGATTGAAGATAAGACTGAAGATAAATAGTATGGAGTGCGATAAATAGGGAATCCGTGTATTGTTACGAAAATGATGGAAACACGATAAATGAGCGAATGAAACAGCGTGTGTAATACTGTTTTATTAGTGGAGAATTGCCGCTCAAAGATCGTTTGCGTTAAGGACGTCCCTCTGTGTGGGATATTGAGGTTACAAGGGAAGCAGAACAAAATAAGCTGGTACCAGCACTCGCCGATCATCGGACTCCCTTGAACATTCTAAAGATAGTATATATCGCCATTTGGAATCATTAGGTAAGATCTATAAAAGTTGTCGAAAATTGCTACAAGAATGAACCGATATTCAAGCAAAACGTCGAGTAGAACTGCGTATGCAGCTCGTATTATTAGAAGCATCATTACTTGCATTGCAAAATTGATTCATCTAAACAACCGTAACATGAAAAATCGATGGTCAAAGAAAGAACAATTACCAGAACCCGTTGCAACGAGAGGTGGATGTGAGCGGAAAGTCTTGTTGTGTGGCAAGTAATTATAAGGGTGCAGTCTACTTCGAACTCCCGGTCGAGGTATATAGTGAATAATTGATGCGAATGTATCAGGTTTTATCGGACACACATAAGACAGTCCTAAACCACATAATGCGAAAGTTACGCGGAATAAGATTGAATAATCCAAAGAAGATGTTGAAAATGCAATGCGACAATTTTTAGCATATACCTAAGCCAACGTTTCAAAGAGCTTGCTGAACGTTGGGTTTGAACCATAGAGTACGATGGGTCGTCGAACTTCAAAGATTGAAGTTTTCTTTTTGTATGATTTTATATCTCTCTTTTACTAATAGATAGAGAATTTTTATGCCGAATTGTAGACGGTAGAAAAAGTACAATTTTTTTTGGATCAGGCATTTAACAAGTAGAAACGAGCTGCTTTTGAACATTACAGTTAGTCCGACCCTGTCTGGTGCATTAATGAACTAGAATAAAAGCATCACAGATATTTTCGAGAATGCCCTGACATTTTCGTAACTGCATTTTCTACCTATGTGTTTTTAAAAATAAAACTTTCATTTTGTTATGACAATTTTATTTAACTTGTGAACTTGTTTATTATCATAACAAACAAAAAGGTATTTGTTAAATGTTCGTAATCTCTATTCAACACTTTAATCTACGATGGAAAATAATTTATGTTATCATTTATTTATACCTTTTTATTTTTATACCTATATTAATTGACTGAATAACAAAAACACAGTGGTGGCATTTAAAATAGAAATTTAACATGTCACTTTTAATACAAGGAAATGGATCCTCAAATGAAAATTCTGAGCAAGTTCCTAAATTTTTAATCGAATAATCAAAATAGATTTGTCAAGATATTATGACAAATGAATAAGAAATATTTTCTTTAATTCGATAATATGAGAAATAAACATTTAGGTAGACTAAAATCAAAAACAATTAATATTATATATCAAGTACCTTCTAATGATTGAGACATTGTCTACATAGGGCAGACATCTCAGCATTCAGAAAATAGACTCAAAGGTCATTAATACGATGAAAAAATAAATCTGTAGTAACGAACCGCAAAGGTCGAATCGTCAAATTTTATCTGTCTTTATAAAATAAAAAAACTACTTTCGAATCAGAAGAGACCTAAAATCAAGACGATTTAGAAACATTCAAGTCTATATACTAGCGATGCTCTTTCTTCTCAAAGAAGATGTTTATATATATGCAATAACGTCCTCGTCTCATAATAATCTAATAGTCTTTTGATATGTCGATAGCCTCTTCTAATAATCTTTTTTTAAGATATCGCTGGTTGTCGCCAAGACCATCGTTAGTCAAACTGGGCCACGTATGAATTCAGTTGCCCAAAATTTTAGGGTCGTAAAATATGATGTAGATCAGGGGTGGACAAAAGTCGACCCGTGGGCCGGATCTGTTTGTTTTACTTAGTTTATCAGAAAAATCCGGCATGCAATTTTTTTAATCTTTAATGCGATTCTGTTGAAATCGACAATATTAGTGTGCGTAGTGAATAATAAAATTTACAAACAATAGAGAGATTTCGTGACATATTTTACTTGACAGACATTGTTCCCATATACACCCAAGTAAGATAATTTTTTATTAGTATTATATATTATAGTTGATAATATGATACTTATAGTGGTTTTGTCAAAAAACTTGTTGGGTAGAGAAAAAATTTCACTAAAACATTTTGAAAATTTCATTTTGGCCCATGCTTAAAAGTATTTGCGTACCACTGGTATAGAGTCTTTGGACGTAGTGTTTATAATTCTTCCAATATCAATTGCAGATTATAAAAACCCTTGCCGACAATTTTGTTTGATCTACCATAAGCGTAGATACCTTATTTTATAAATTTATTATCTTATGCGAGAAAGTATTCGTTAAAAGGCAATCGAATCATTATTAATTGGACGACATTATATGACGTTATTAAGACAGGTGCACTTAATTGTAGTCCTACTTGGAACTTAGAAAAAAATCATTTTTAGACATTGTTAACTTGCTACAACTGAATATTAAATTATAAAACGTAAATAGAAGAGTAAAATGTACCTGCCTGTAAGGAAGTTTGGTTTAAACAGGGTACTAGACCGGAACTGAGCCCTTGTTGTACCCCATTCATTTATTAGAACTTTGGTAGTCTTTTATCTGACGCAAATAATCTTGTCGCCATCGAACTATCCTTAACGATTCGGTTATTGCCTTCCGTTCATTCATTTTTTTGTCTTTAAAACCCCATGCTGACAAATTTTAACGCAACGTTTCTAAACTGGTATAATTGTCTTCTGGATAATTTGCTAACAATTCCTACATTACTTCTAATATCGCAACCCTGTTCTCCTCATATAAACTATAAATTGTCCTACGTTTAAAATCTTGAGTAGCAGCAACCCCTTTCGTGACTACTCGATAAATGGAAAATTCATTTACTCTAGTTAAGTCAAAAATTCTTATTATGATTGAATTATCAGATTGCTGAATATTCTCCTTTTTTAAACATTTGAATATATTTAAAATAACATGCTGTGTTCTAAAGAACGCCATAATTCTATTTATTTAAAGAAATTTTTGAATTGAATAAATCTCACCGAGCCACGTCACTGCTTATCGCAGACTCTCTAGCCTTCCGACAGCTTCGGCCAATAGTGCATTTGCATTTATGTTTACGATTCGATGTTTTCATTGGGAAACGATGGAGATGATGAGCCTACGTGAACTGACGGTTTGTTAGATGCTTACCGAATTTTATAGGGGGAGTAAGCATTATTTTTTTCCGTGCGTGTTTATGAAATATTGATTGTTCCTTGCATATCTGTCTTCTGCAATTGATATTGGAAGAAATATAACTTCTCTTGCATTTGCGTAGGCCTATTTAAAAAAAATTTCATTCACAATTCACAACGACTCATATTGTAAACAGAAACTAAGCTATCAAAATAGATGAAATTTATTGACCCACGCGTAAATATATTTCGCAACTTATATAAAAACATACAAACTAACAATAAGTTGAATAAAGTTTGGTAATAACACAAATTCTACATCAATAATTGATTTTTGTTCATTGTTGGTCGTTTCTGATCCCGGATTTCGTCCTCGTGTATTGGTGTACGATTACAATAAACAGAATAATAAAATTGAAAATGTGATTGATTGGACCAGTGTTCTTGAAATTTAATTTTACTGCCAATATTATACAATCGCAACTCGTACTGGTTTCTGATTGGCTGCGTATTGTAATTAAAACATGAATCATCGGATGTTAATGTATAAAGGTTTGAAGTATGGCCACAATTTCTTAACGTATTGAAGTTATACGAGTATTTTGGGGAAAGTTTAGGAATTAAAAAAATATAATAATAATAATAATAATAATAGTGCGTGATATATAATTGTAGATATTCGATTTAAAGTCACGATCTGACCTATGGTTTTAATGAACTTCGTCTACTTCATTTTCCAATGTTCGATTTGACCACGTACAATATGAATTTGTTAATAAATATCCAATTCTGAGAAATATATCTAAATATATGCGAATGTACAATATTTTTCAATGTTTCATTTTTTTATTTTACATTTTATATTCGATGAGAGCGATGTCATATTTTCTAGATAAAAGTTGTTTTGGATAATCCGCACAAAAAAGTAATAAAAATCAAAAGTTCTTGTTGATCTGGTTTTAAATTTGGAATATCTACCGAAAATTTAACGGCACGTTCGGAAACTGTGATCTAAAACTCGATCTGGGTTAGTTAGTTGATCTACCTGACCTCAGATCATATTTTCCGAAAAGCCCTACTTATGCTCATTGTGTTCTTTGTAGCCAGAGGAGGGTGGTTCACAAGCGCTGCAGTGCTGAAGAACTCTCAAATAAATTAATTGTATTAATATTTGGATGAACTCCTCGCGGACATGATTAAAGTGATACTTTGGATACTCGAGGCATATTTCTGGGATTTATAATTGCTCCTATAAGTGAGTCACGAATCATACCTTAATTAGTGGACATTTTCTGAACAACAAAATACAAAAATGTCGCGCTGCATTGAGCAAACAATATTTAAGTTTGTTAATGTTTAAAATGCAAAGCAAGCTGCATATTTCGAGTGCATTAAAGTATTCTGAAAGATCTCTCTTCTAATATTCCATTTGAAGCCCAAAAATTCTCTTGTACTTATCCATTTTCTGACCCAGAAGCGTTTCGATTTCTCGGATCTATCTTCTCCAATCTCTTCTCAAATAATATTTATTCTATTTTCCATAGCTTTATTTAATTTCATACGACGTCTCTACCTGTACATTTTGATATTACTATTTGTTTGCTTGAACGAAAAATGATTAGTGGATAATGGCTACTAAATCACTTGCTACATAACTAAATTACTAGCCTAGTCTGGATCAGGTATGAGTTGTTCAAGACATTTTTAAGAATTGAAACATTACGAATTATCTTTAAATATAATAAAATTAATAAACCTTGGTAAAGACTTCACTAATGCTCGATTATTCATATTTTTTTTTGTTTTGCAACCGTTATAACAATACATAAATTCAGTAAGGAGCCGATGAAATCAATGGATATTTGACAAAAATTTCCACAAGGCAAGTTTTTTTATTCTCAACACCTAAAATTTTTTGTCATCGCATACTGTCACTATATTGCCATCAAAATTTTGTAATGAGACTACAAATCTTCAATTATCATTATGTGATTATGTGTTATCATTAACATCATTTAGTCAAAGTTCTATTTCCAAATATATAATAATAAATAAATTAAAATCAATTATTTTTAATCGATGTCGCTTACTTCAAACCCACATATAATAGAGTGTTTTACTGTTCTGATAGATTAAAAGAAACCCTACAACTTTATACTAAAGGCCATCAATATAAATACCACCTAAAAAATCCGTTCTAAAATCATGTGACGATTGCAAGGTTATTATCTCGCTTGAATCGTTGAAGGTTGCATAAGTTATTAAATAGACATTTGTAAAATAAAAATTTTAATTTATGATTTTCGCAAAACAAATCTTTTTTTATTTGTTTAACACATACACTTGAAAAGAATTTATTCGATCAAATTTATTTACTTCTAAATTACATCAAAGTAACAGAGAGATGTCTATTGATGTCTCTCCATATATATTGACGTATTTGATGTCTATCCACGTTATGGTACCTAGTAGAGAAAGGTCGGTCTATGTATATAACAATATAGAGTCGCGAAGAAGGTGAAGTCCAATTGCAGTAATTTTGTGATAAATAGAGCGGACGAGTTGGAAAAAACAGAGATGTTTGGAAACCTAACCGACGTCTGTTTATAATCATCGTATTGTTCTCGTTATTCAAATATAATTGTCTTCTATTTAATCTCGAGAAAGGGAAACATAACTTAAACAATATTGTCTACAGTTTGAAATAAAAATCTCAAATTTATCAGCCAGAATAGGTTCTGAAGAGCAAATAGGCTTACATCTATAAATAAAGAAAGTTGTCGACCAAGAGCTAAACTAAGTGAATATGTCAAGATAGGCTAGTTGTGCAATCTTTCGGTTTCTAACTGAGCTAATTTGTTAGTTATCATTCGATGCCCCAGGACCAAACTGAGAACTTTACTCACCTTTAATCAAGTTTATTTATTCAATTCTTGTAATTTGTCATTAAAAAGAATGTAATTATATTAAACAGAATAACTATAATAAATAATTAGAATAATAATAACGATTTTTTTATTACTTACCTCAAACAAATTGCCGACGTTTCCTTTCGAGTTACAGCTTTACGATAATTGAAGCCTCTAGCCGAATAAGTGGATTAGTTACATTTTTTCTATTTCTTTTTATTCTGGAATATGAATAATTATAAACCTACCACTAGCCAAACCAAAATAATTAATACTTCATATCTAAAAAGGTGATTTTATAGATTGATTCTGGAATATATTTGTTGGAACAAGAATGTATGTAAGTGCAAAGCTGGGACCGGAGATAATTTCGAATAGGATTACATGTGATTCTAACAGTCTAACAGATGTTCAAAGTGTGAGAATAAGGATACATGTAGCAATAACAAACAAGGTAACAAAATTTGACCTTTTCTAGGTTTCTGCGTTTCCTTTTTCTCATTTTAGCTCGTTTTGGTTATTTAGTTTAATTCAAATAGTAGCAGTTACCCTTTTTTCTCTCTAAATAATGTCCGGAGTGAAAAAACGAGATCCTGGTCAACAATATTCAAGAAAACGAAAGATAGTTCTACCATCAAGGGCTATTCCTTCCGTAGTAGGTGAATTTTATGTAATAAATATTCTACAGTATTGCCTTCTTAATATTTGTCTATATAATTATTTGCTATCAAGTGGGTCACAGTTACCATGTGACCGAGACTTCGCCCTTATTGAGAAAAGTAAAAAAACAGCAATCGTATATGTGCCTTCACAATGGAAGGAAGTAATAGCTGGTTCAAGGCTAAATAAGCCATTTCAAATGTTCGAGATGGAACAGAGCGACTTCAAAAATTTTCATACATTCGAAGAGAACCTAATCAAGAAAGGAAAGGCAAATTTTTAAATCACCAAGGTCATGTGGATTAGGCAGAGTATTAAGGACTCTAGATCAATTTCAGGTCGGTCTAGTCATAATATTTTGAAAGCATTTGAAAGTTCTTTGGTTTTCAGTTTCCATATCTCTACCCTTTCCTTCAGCTGCTGATCTCCCTAGATTATATCATGCTCCATTACCCATAACAAAAGAAAAAAAAGAAAATCTAATGTATATGTGTGAGTTCATTCCAGTTGAATACAAAGCTTCCTATGAAAACATAGTTTGTTGATTAGGGATTTAATACATTTTGTGTATACCAAACATTTTTTCAAATAAATTTGCCGTACTTTTACTTTTACATAGAAATGCATTTTTTTAGCCTCCTTTTATTCACTTGGAGTATGGGTGACCCCTATTCGGCTAGATGCTTCAATTAGTGTCTTGTTTAGCAATATTAGAAGCGACCTTTGACAGCAGCTCATAATACTGTGATCTTGAACAATATAACTGGAAATTATCAAATAAGGTAAAAATTTCTCCATTTTCTGGTCTACCTTGAATTTATTTATTCAGTCAAAAACTTGGATTTCGGATAATAAGTAATAACAACCTTTTTCTGTGTTGAGTATTGAAATCGTCATCGGACCTTTCTTCATCATTCATATTTCCTTTTTGAACTCTACATACATAGCAACTGATTGTAATTGACTCAATTATTGGTAGACACCCAACTTATTTCTAGCTTAGCTCCCGTAAATTAAGTTTGGTTCGCTTAGATTAGCTGGGATATACCTTAGCTCTTGGTCGATATCCCGCTTAATATTGTTACCGAAAAGTATCCAATAGTATAAAATTTATACTGAACACACTGTTTACAATACCACTACACCAACACTCACAATTATAAAGGCAAGGTTGTTTACCTTTTATCTCTGAAGATGAAAATTTGGTTATCGAAACGCGTGTCAGAAAGTATAATTCGGAGTGTTGGTGGTGGTAACGTAAACGGTGTCTTCAGAATTAATATCACCAACGGTTTGATTTGATAAGCGAGTCGGATACAATGTATAAATTTATGAAAAAATTACAGTGGCACTCCAAAAACATCTTATTCAACTAAGTGACCTTCTTCAAATGTCTAACCAGTCAAGTATAACCATGAATATGAAATGAAGCGACTATTTAATAGTATTCTAAATTATAGATTGTAACGGCGCCAAATTTGCGTAACCTTGAGTTTTTGCTATTTTGTAGTTTTTAAATAGAATATTTACAAGCGAGTTTAATGCTCGAATAATATTTAACTGCAATCTATAAGTAGGTATATTTTATTGTTTGCCTCATTAAAACTATAGTATTTTTTATTCCCAAAAATATTACATATTATGATGCAATTATAAAAAGAAAAAATATAACAACGGGTAAATTTTAAATTTTTCGCTTCTTAACTGAAAATACAACTTGTCCATTGATCACAAACTTCTTTCCGGATGCCGTTCAAGTGTCCGAATGGACAAAAATATTGAAAAAATTCGAGATCGTCGAATGACAAATTATAAACTGTCAGTAATTGGTTATCTTGGAGCTCTATTAAGAGAATTTATCGCAAGAATTGGGAGCAAAAAGGTTTGCTGCGAGGTTTGTTCCTAGAGTTCTGACTGACAATCAGAAAGAAGATTGACTTCAAAGATGTCGTGTTTTGAAAGAGAAAAAAATTTGTTTCTATGGTTCATCGACAAATGCAGGAAATTGATTATAATAGACTTATAACGTAGACAATTGTCAGTTATTTCAATTAAGTGATTACAGGTAGTTTGAAACAATTATTCTTAGATATTCTATAAAGACTCCACGAGGATTGTATCAAAAGCATCCGTCATAGTAAAAAAACAAGACATTTTTCTCCAAAATCATTTGCATAGTTTTCTTTTAAGTCTATATATTGTTACCTTTTTACTTGAAACAGTAATTCTCTCTGGGGGCCAGATATGGTGAATACGGTGGATGATCAACCAATTCGAAGTACAATGCCTGAATTTTAGCTATAGCAATAACCGAAATGCAGGAAGGTACGTAGTGCTGTACTAGAACTTTATTTGTCTTCAAATGCGGTCGCGTTTGTACATTTTCCTCTTTTACCTAACAAGCAACTCACTGTCTTTACTGTTTTTTCAATTCAGCCGTGTCAAGAAGGTCTGAGAAATCCTCATTCGAATGCACTTTTGGTCCAAAGTGAGCAAACATGATACTTAATGAGCAAATAGCTTAATACATTATTTTTCAGTAATTTTGTGGCGAATGCGTACTTTTGATATGCCTATAGCCTTTTATATATCTCTAACCTTAATCCGATGGTCCTAAAGTACTATTTGGCAAACTAAATGAAGGTATATAGACTCCTTACACAGTATTCAACTCGTACTTCATTCGCATAGGTTTGTTACTCAATTTTTTGTATTTTCCGCAAAATATTGACAACGACTCACTTATACGATAATCAAACATTTATTAGTACTGACACCTTTAGGGTGAAGTCGTAAACTTTCCAAACATAAACATCAGTCTTCTCATGTCAACTTTTCACAATTTCTGATATTGTGGTAAGTGGTTTTTGTTTTTAAGTGTTAATACCTGTTTTGACAATGGTTGCTCAAGATTTGCTTATTCGATGTTTGTTGTTTATTCTGATACGAACTTTAGTGGATCCCAAGAATGGAAACTGAGAGTGATTTTATTGTTTACATTTGAATAGTTTTCTGAAACATAATGAGGAAGGGACACCCACCCGTATCATCCGACGTTATAAGGAGACTGAATCATACGAGCGCAGCCTAGGACTAGGACACCTTAGATTGTCGTTTCGTGGTCAAAGAAGGCACCAAAAATCGAGGTAGCTATCGTGTAGAAAGATTAGCATTCACTCGGGACTACCGATATTGGACAAATGAGCGGGGTCATAATTTATTTTTGCGCGAATTTCGTGATGGAAGGAAAAGAATGCGTAGATATCGAAAACAACGTTATCATCAAGCACATTTCACTGGAACTGTGTTATATGTTGAAGAATAAATAGTGGTTTGGAGTGGCGTATTGCTGCACGCCTATGAGTCGTTGATTTCTTGTTTCTTTTCCCCTTGGACCCGCAAAGTTCTACATTGAAAATATGAATCACACTATACATATAAAAGAAAATAAAAAATATGTATATCCTTGTTCTCTTTACTAATAATATTCTTTCTTCTTATAACCATTCTACATAAAACGCAACTCATTGCCAAACTACTAGTAAAAATTAGTCAAACAAACATTACAAGTCCACATATTCTATTTCAAAATGCAATAAATTTTATGGGATCACCCTTCGCAAATAAAATATACAGTTAAAAGTCATTGGTTTCATATTTATTAGTAAGTGTTAATATTTAGAGTAGATTCAACTTGAAATTTATAGTAAACATTTGCATTAGAGTGTGAGATTTTGATAAACAAGACAAGGACGATATTCAGTCAATGGCATAAAGTACGTGCCAATTGCGTTTTTCTTTTGTGAGTTAACTTCCGCGTGTTTACCTAAGTTTAGAAGGTAAAAACACTCACCGGTATAAGTTGATATTAGAGTGGCTTACCCATATTTTTTATCGACAGGTTTAAAAAAATTGAGGATATTCATTTACCAAAATAAATGTGGGGATATACACTACAAAGGCATCATTTTTATGAATATATCTAATGAAATATAGAAAACATAATTCACCATAGCTATGAATAAAGCGTCAAAGGAGAAATTAAAAAATTCACAACTAATAAACGAGTGAGACGAATCTGCAAAAGAATTTATTCTATTACCGGACCAGGTAAAAAGAAAATGTGAATAAAAGCAATTTATGGAACAGCGGAGATCAAATCCTTGTATGCGTGTAATCCTAATTATAAAAAATAGGAACAAAATTATGATATATGGATAGAAATTCAATAAGAGGAAAATAGATTATGAATTTTATGAAGTATAAAACTTCATATATTTAGGAAAAATGATTAACAGTAAGTACTTTCATTAAGTATCTTCATTGCTTTTTCTGTTGCAGCGAAAAGAATGATCAACCATTCTATTCCGTATTATTTTTTTCTTTTTATTTTTATAATTCTATGATTGTGATTTCCCTATCTGTTTAACAAAGTTTGTTATTCATTTATTCAAAAATTATTCTACTTCTAGATAATCAACATTCCATATCTCTACAATTTATTTTTTTAACCTGACTTTTTATATTCTCTTTTCTCATCTTACTCATTTATCATTACGTCAACATTCAGATTGATTACTTAATACAAATTTCGTTGAATTTTTTTGTATATTTTCGTTCTAATCGCTAACGAAAACTTACAAACGATCAAAGGGAATTTGTATAAAGATCTGAAAATGAATTTTGACGTAGTTATAAATGAGAATAGTAAGACGAGAGAGGAGAATGAAAAAAGGATTAAGAAAATAGATAGGATAGACAATTTATGAAGCAATGAATACAAACTTTGCTAGAAACAGAGAAATCGCAATCAAAAAATATAAAAGAAATAAAGGAAATAATAATATGACATTAGTTAGAAGATCACTATACGACTAACCAACACAACTAACACGACTAACGACACTAACCAAATATTTCAACGGAATCTTTAGGACCGTTTAAGCTCTTTTTAGTAGGTCATCTGACTCCTGCTTTTCACAATAATCAAAGAGTTCGTAATCGATCCCATAGAAGGCATTTAACTTATTGATGCTCAAATGATTAGTTATTCCTTCTGTTTTATATCTCTTCTGGTACACCAATTTTCTCTTACCTTTTGAATTGTTGTTGCTTTAACACAGCATGATTCTTTATTAATTATGATATGGAATTTGCTAGAATGATTCCATTGTTGTAAATTGCCATACATTATGTCTCGTAATTACTTTACTTTCAATTTTGTTTGCTTTGCTTGACCTTTTCAATTCATTATCACTCGGTTAGCATATGAAATTGTGAAATTTATTACTCATTTTTTTTCTATAGGTTGTAGTACTCGGGAAATACGTGCCTTGGTAGCTAATTCCTCAGGTCTGGACTTCTCCAAAGAAATGAATCCCAATAAATTCAAGTTCTGGGCGTCTGCTGGCGAATTCGGTATGTATGAGCCACGTCTGTCTATCGAACTGCTCTCTTCTGTATTGAGTTGAGCATCTTCAGGATACGCTTAGAAGCCGAGCTCCAAATGTACGAGCAGTATTCTAAAGATGGACGAATCTGGGCCTTGCAGGCCTATAGCTTCCAACTTCAACACCCAACAAGCGAATTAACGGTGACGGTGATATTTGCTGCATTGAACTCAATTAGATTGCTTTCATCCCATTTCAGAATGTTTTCAAGATCGGTATTAATGGTGGTGATATGAATGTATCTATGGATTTGGGTAATAGCGTGCTATATAAGCATATTATTTCTCTTTTCCAAATATGTGTAAAATTCTTTAGAACTGAGAAGCTTCTGAAACTGATAGATATCTATGTAGTGGAATGTGAAGTGATGCGTGAATTTGTTCCATGGGAACCTTATGGTATATTCTGCACGTACTTCGCGTGATTCTTTCATTTTTTCAATTTTCAATAGTTTTCAGCATAACGTTCATTAAATATTAGTTGATATTCGAATAATTCATATTGTCAAAACTTGATATTTATTATTGACGAATTTGAGTCACATATTCGTGTTTTTAACTTCCGTTACTACTGACTTCCATTCCATGATAATGTTCTTTTGAAGGTATATGTCAAATTACACCCAATAGCACATTACTGGTCCTTGAATATCAGTCGTTGGTCTGGGATGAGCGAAAGTATTTGGTCTTGGAGTTACAGCTGATATTTTCTGCCGCGATTTCGCGTTATCTTGGTCTTCTTTTTGCTTGGGTCTACTCCGCGTTAACGCCGATATTCCCAGTCGTTCGCCAATCACTGAATCCGAATTTCATCAGTTGAGAATAACAAAGCAACTAATACTAGTTTCTAAAGAATTACATACAAATTTAACTACAGCAACGAAATAAACAGACTAATTACTAAAAGTGAATCTTCAAAAATTGTAAAACTGTTTTTAAAACATCTCAGTTTCCTAGATAATGACAAATCTAATAAACAGGCATCGTAAACTGATCAAAAAGCCGTGGAAATTCTAGGTAAACGTTAAGTGAAATGCAAATCTTGAGCGCTCTAATCTCATCCTCAAGAATATTCGTAATTTTTATTCACTCAACTTATTATCAATTGCCTATCTTTTGAAATTGCCTTATTCTGAAATTGATTCCTAGTTTTATTTCCTAATTAAATATCCAAGTATACAACACTGTAAATTTTTTATTTGACAATATCTTAGACATTTTTAATTCGTTCATGATATGGGTACCGCAAGGTTAAATCTGAAGGCCAATTCCATTGTTTATGAGTGATACAAGTCCATTTTACTTTGTATAATTTAGACATTAGCATGTTTTCAGGTTTGTATTATTTATCATTTTCATATTATATTCGACGATATATGACAATAAAAAAGGAAACTAAAATTTCAAGAAGAAAGTAGTAATTAATTTAGATCTAAAATGATATCACAATATGACAATTGTTCAAAAGGGAATTGTAGTAAAGAAATTTTTAGAGCTAAGTATAGCACCTATATGTATGAGTGGCTATGAAATATATTGAGTGTTTTTTTAAGTGGCAAAATATATCACCTCGTTTTATATTTTCTAGATTTCATACAAATTTAAAGGAATCTCTTTGGTACTAATTGTGATCTTCTAAGTAAAAATTGATAAAGTACATAATCTTTTCACAAAAAATTGTTCCCCAATTCAAGATTCTACATATTTATATATAGTAAATTTTCTTTTACATACATTTCTTGCATATTTCATATTCAGTATAAGGCGTCGAGACTTTCCGTTGCCGCGCCGGCCGTCGTTCTGTCCACAACGTGCAAATGAATACGAGTTCTAGTGTATGTGTTTGTAATCTAGCATGAACTTCTTCATAGAACCTCAATATCTCAATACGAATTTCAAGCATAAACGTAATTTCATAAAATTGATATTAGTGTTAGCCAATGACAGAATTTGTTTCCTTTTTCTTCGTATCAAGTCTCCTTGTCGCTGGCGATCAGTATGTCAAAAAACCCTCTCTAACTTGAGCTAGTCTAAATAACTGCTTCTCTTATCCCAGTCCATTCTCTAATATTCTTCAACCAAGACGCTTGTTTCCTTCCAATCCCTCTACGACCAAATAAGCTATTTGTTTCCAGACTTACGAAAAGAAATGTAAAGTGAATCGATATTAGTGATTGCCAGTGTCGGAAAAGTAAATACCTATCTGCCTATTAGCACTAATGAGGAGCTGGAAGTGACATTTAAAGGAGAGTATAAAAAATTTTTTCTGCAGGTAGAAATACCGGAAAAATATCCTGTGGGGAATTGTCCAAATGCTTCTGATCGCGGTTGCTTCGTCATATCTTGTCGAAGAAAGTTTTAATGCCCTTATAAACTTAATAACAAAAAAGCAGATTGAATATCACAGAACTTGGGAGATATGCGGTTATTCCTTACAAAGCTCCAGTCAAATATTGATAATTTGCTTCCAATCCATCAAGTACTTCCCTTTTATTAGAATTATATTTCTTTGTAATTGCCATTACGTTATAAGTGTTTAATTTTGATTATATTACGACCATTATAACAATAATAATTATTAATGTTATAATTTATATATTTGAATGAGTACATTCAAGAATATATATCATATTTCTTTTTTACTACTCCAAATGGGACGTTTTCTAAACAAAATTTTTGAGAATTGATTGGTTCTTGTGCTGTGAGTCACTGTAGATTTCAAAAAAGTAAAGTTGAATGTAGTCACTTTTTTGATTGACCAACTTTTCTTTTTTGATATCCACTCACAGCACAATCAATTGAAGTTTAATTGAAAATTTGTTTAGTTGATTCTATTATCAAATAATTAACCATAGCAAGCAATCAATTCTAGCCTTTTTTTAGAAAATTCTTCCTTGAAACTTATCCACAACACAAGTTTCTATAAATAGAACTAGAGGTTTGGAAATTTGTAGTAATGTAGCTGCAGGATTCAGCAAAATTTTGAAAGTGGTCTATGAAACAAAAAGTTTGGGAACCTACGATTAAAAGTATTAACGCAGTTCTTATAATTTAATCCTTTCTATTTTAAATATAAATATCTTCTCTTGATTCTTGTGATTTAAATAATCACTTTCCAACCCACGCAAACAATTTTTTAAATAAATCTTCATATCTAGGACGAATATTTTGATGTATTAAAATTGTTTTGTTGAAAAGAAATTTTTGTATAATAAAAAAAAATGGTCGAATCAACAAAAGTAGTAACGACTCCTTCGACGCGTAATCATCTCATATTGTACTTTCTCTAACGAATCGTAGTAGGCGAAAGTCAAAAATAACCAAAAATTCAGGTTAGTCAGCTTCATGCACCGATGAATAAAAGAAAAATTAATAAAATAAAAAAGTAAAACTTAATAAATGAGAGTGTTCCACTTTAAAAAAATATACGTCTAAATCTCACAATGAGGATTTATAATAAATACAATGGATATAGTTTAATAAATTTATTTGTTAAAAGAAGAGAACTGGATGAAAGAATGTCTGTGAGAAGAGGTCTGTCAATTGAATAATAAGATTGATTTGGGTCAAAGTGCCGGATCTATCGCCCTGTGACCTCTTTTCAAAATCAAAAACGTCGCGAGAGAAATGTTTTTAAATCAATTCCAGACATCCAGACAACTGTTACCACTTTGGTACCTGAGGCTTGAGTTAGATTTCCAGAATTATTACAACTCCTTAGGGTGACTGTTTTAATGCGGAAAGGAATAACTTCAAATGGAATCATGTTGTCACTGTAAAATTTTATTATTTTTACAGAATCAATCTCATTACTTAAATATGATACCTCGTAGAAGCTGTTCTTTATTCTTTTTCCTACATTTCCGCTTCCTCTTTCTGATATTCATATCTCTTTTTAATCGAGTAGGTTTCTGAGTATTCCACAAAACTCTACCTTACCCAAAACTTTCTATCTGCTCATTGTCTATGATTATTCCACCGTACTCTCTTCAATCTTTCCATATATATTCTTCCTTTCGTAATCGTACAATGTTTTAATGTTGTATTAATCATTAATGACTTTCACTATAAGGTCTTCCAGCTAGTTTTTTTGTCAACTAGATCTTTTTAATGAAATTCTTTTTAAAATGACAATTAAAATTCAATAACAACGATGATATACTGACACATTACACATTAAATGTTGCAGTGACAATTAAGATGAAATTTATTTTTATGAACTTTGTGAATTGTACTCTTTGGAGTGACATTCAAGGCAACATATATTATTTTATACAATCAATTTCATTTTCTTTTAAATTGACGTATAAGGTAACGTTGTATATAAAATGCAACCTTATTTTTCAAGTTGTTTTGAAAGTAACTGAATTTGAAGACTTCAAAATTATCACTATGTTAACTATAATAGCAGCAGTGGCAGACATGCGTGTGTGGGGAAAGAAGAATGTAGAGGAATACTAAGAAGACTTAACTGGTCAACAGATAGATCTGTTATTTTGTTTACACTATATCGCAACATTCGAGCTTTTTCTTTCTTTTCATACCAACCACTTTTGTCTACGTATCAGTGTACGTCACCAGCTATTGCAAAGAACGGCAATACTAGGTTATATATCACTTAGATGCCCATTACTATCGTAGGAGTTAAGAGCTTGAGTTACTGTTGACTTTTGGTGTAATGGTTTAGAGGACTATTGCTTATTGTAGTCGATCGCCACTATGTTGATGATTTGATACAAATCACTTTAATGATTCAAAAAGGCGTGTACAAGTGAACATCAAACGAGTGGAATATGATGTGGAGGAGAATGTCAAGTTGTACGGGAGTTTATTCAGAAAATCCCCAAACACGTTATTAAATTTTTTCTGAGAATACCTACGTTATGTCTTTTAAGTATTAATTAATCATTTTTAATACATAACATATAAACTGTGGATACACATATTGATGGATCGGTACAAAATATAGGCACGTTTTGTTAAAAATAATCTGAAAAGTTTCCGACCTCATCCTGGAGATGTCAGCCTTTTTCAGTATAAGTTGGGAAATATACCTACGAATGTGTTGAGGGATTCTCACCAAAATTTCAGCCGTTTTGACAATTGTATGATTAAATGTATCATTAAATATTTGTTCTTCAAAGGCAATACACTTATGCAAATTAAAGAGAAGTTAAACACTTTATACGAAGATTCTGCACCATCATTTACGATCGTAAAATTTTGGGCAGCTGAAATATAATGTAGTGTATCAGCTTGACTGACGACGAGTGTTCGAAAAATTGCAACAAACAGCAATATCATTTGAAAACTGTACAGCCAAGAGAATTTCAAGTTTATTACTATAATTGACTATGGATAGTAAATTTTACCAAATTAATGGAGATTGTTGAAATAAGAATAAGCTTTTAATGACAGTGAGAATCATGTGAAGTGGATAAGTTATTTACCATAGCTATTCGTACAAAAGATTATACGACGATTTCTTTCTTGAAATTTCTTGGTTTGAATAGAATTAATATCGGTTAAATTATTACACAGCTGAGACAATGAACAATTATTCTGACATTACAATGATATACGAAGCAATAGACATCTACACAACTTGTATCTCTAGAATGCACTAGCGGGCACTATATTCTTCACATAACCTTTTGCTATGAACATTTTTAGAAATAGATAATAAATTCCAGTCTGTTTGTCTCGAACTATATTGTGAACGATTTGAAATAAAATGAAAACGATTGAGGTAGGTAAACTAAGAAGACAATGTATTATCCAGTGAGATTAAATGGAATAAAGGGAAATTGGAGATGGAATAAAATCAAAGCCTGCATCGATAGCACCTCACACTCTGGAACCACTCAATTGGAAAAGGTAGGATGCGGATTAGTGTTAACGAATATGACATTGTGTCCGTAACAAAGCATGTAAGTAAAACAATTATAAATTTTGTAAAGCAGTTAAGTAAAAACTCTATATGAGAAATCGAAAAGGAAAATGAAATTGCTATAGAATTTCCGGTAATAAAGAAACTTTGACAAGAATACATTTCTATTTAAAATATCAAAAAATCGAAGATTTAATTCTATAGGTTTTATTAATAACTGAAATTCTGTTTCTATAGGACAAACATATCAAAATTGATTACAAAGACATCAATTTTATAAAAAATAAAACTGCAACAAACCCAAACGTGATGAAATAATCAGAATTTTTTTGGAAATTGTCTCGTACGAATGAATAAAAGCAATTATATATTTTTTCTAATAATACAATAAATTTGAATATTCGTTCTGAATTAATATTATTTTATTATACTACTGACATCCCCCTTTTTCATTTGCATAATAATACAAACACTTTGTGTCCTTATTTATTAAGGATCAAGTTTTAATTTACGAATACTACTTTTTTCATGAGACCTTGATGCATTTTTTTCACAAATTTCTCGTTTTCGATCGATACTAATTTTTTGTATTCTAAAGGTTATTTAAATTTCCCATTTAACAGAACATTTTTGTCCACATTTTCTCTCATAAACATTTATCCCTCCCCAAAGTTGATTCATAACCTAAATACTCTAGTTTGGCTTTTAATTATTTAATTAATTTTTGTTAAATCTATGAGTAATAGATAATAAGTTTTATTTTCGTAACATATAAAACAAGTTTGAAACATAATACAAAGATTTGTTCGATACTCATCCAACTATATCTCTATATGAAAATATTTGAGAAAAATATTTATTGTGATGAAGGTCTAGTCCTTAGCTTCTTAAAAATATTTTGTTGGATAACATACATGACGTTTAATTAACGCATAGAAATTGTAGTTGCATTTTGATTGATTTATTTTCAACATGCAACAATGTTTCAGAAGTTTTGCTGGTTATGGTTGAAAGAAAATATTGTTAACATAAACTAATAACTGTCGACACAGTTAATGACCATAAATTCTCATTTACGCCCGAGTATTGATAGGCAAGTACCCATTATTTGCATTTTCTCGTTTCATTTAATCTCATCGGTCTTTGTACTTCATCAGATTTTACCTGATAGGTTTTTGTTTTTACCAGTTTTTATTAACTTAAAATACGTGGTCGTTTCAAAATTTGAATGAGAGCGCTATAAAATTTTCTAATTTTATAAAAACATGTATTAATTGGCGAAGCAAAAATTAAATAAATTTTTAATTATAACATAACTTTATTACAACATCGAGAGTTGTACAATTTTTCGTATTTACGGAATTACTGAATGGGGATTAGAATTTTAAAATAGAATATCATTTTTACAATTTATTTATGTAAACGATTAATAAAAGCGTATTATTTTTAGATTTTTTATTAAAGATAGGTTTGCATCTATATTTATACTGCAATTAAATGTTACTATAATTACAACAAAATATTTGCATTTATTCAGAGTAATTCTTTATCTTATTGTTCGTGCAATCGAATAAGAAATAATCATATCTTGTTTTGACTTTGTCTACAAAAAAGATCATCTAGAAAAAATACAAAAAAACCAACTGATGCAGTTTAATTTCAGCAACCTTGTTTTAAAATCACCGAAGAGATCTATTATCTATTCCAATCGAAAAATGAAAATCATAGATAATCAAAATCATTTTCTGCAACAAATATAGTACAATACTTGCTCACAAACAAATCAATTGAAAAAGTAAGATAAAAAGTTGACGAAACTACATATTGAACATCGAAATAAAAAGAAAGACAGCAATTGAAAAATTTTTATTTTGTATATAATTTTTTGAAACAATTATTTGTTTAGAGCTTGTCGTGGACGAAGATGCACACAATTATTATATATAATTAGCGACCTGAGCAGCATTTCAATGTATGTCTTAGCAAAGACAGAAATATGCATCGGTATTTTGAACCAAACCTCACATTATACGAAATATTCTCTTATATGTTTCCAATATTAGTCAGTATGTGCTGGAAGTAAGTGGAAAATTATAGGATCTTGATAATAATTGATATGTTGGTCGATTTAGAAGAATTATTGGACAATATGAGAAATGATAATTTGTATTTATTAGGAAAAATTATCAAAACACAACATTGGTTAAAAGTGGTTGTGTTGATCTTGATTCAAGATTGATTTTGGATATGGCCACAATTTATGAAACTGTCCAGGATTTTGTGAGATATGTTTTTGTCGGTTTTCTTTTGAAAAATTAGATTCGCCGAATTAAATAGAGTGGAAAATGTCGAATGCATATGAAACATTCCAGTTTTATTAGAACACTGGCATTGTACTGATTTTTGTTAATTTGGCAACATAATTTTTTCTCACATCATACGAATAACATACTTTTAAAACGTAAATAGGCCGAGAGAGGTTTTTATTTTTTAAAACAGGCCATTTTGTAGAGTGTAAGTTAGAGCTCTGTAGGAATATCAAAGTCACGTAACACAGAACTTTGGCACCCAAGGTTTATCTAGCTTGTACAGTAAAAACCGAAATATTCAACATAAGTCTCCTTTACAAGGTCTATTATATTTTTTGTTTTTACCACATTTACACTTTCTTAGTGATGAAATTATAATTTGAAAGACAAGATAAATATATATTATTAAAATGAACATTTAGTAAATGAAGCATAGTATTAATACATGACAATTACCCAGATTCACGTGTAAGCACTTCGATATTGTCAAATAACTTTCTCAGCTGTTCTGCATGGTTAGATATCTGAGAGTGGAGATCATGTGATGCTTCTAGGCGTGAAAAAGTGAGCAGAAACATGATCATTGCGGGAACAATTGATTTTATTAATATTAAACCGTTAATTTGCCAGAATATTCAAAAATCATCAATCATCATCATCAATATATTTGTAATATGCGTTGATAACTTTTTTTTAAGTTATGTAATCGTTTGCATACACGAATTTTGATGTTTTCAAAACATGAATAATTTAAATGTAACTGATTTAAAATATATGAAGTATTAAACATAAATGACAATTGTATCTGAAACATAATAGAATATGGATTGAAATAATTTACTATCTTTATCATCCATTGGCAAAAATTATATTGACTGGAATAAAGGAATATATAGGAATGTACATAGTTAATTCCATTATTCGTGCGAGAAACTAGGATAGTAAGGAAAGTTTTAATCATATTTTCGTATGAATTCATGATACCCCAAAACTTCTTTGGTTATTAAAAACCAAGAACATGATTACAACGAACTCTCAATGATCCCAATATTCATTTCTCAACATGAATTCAAAGTTCAAAGGCATTGTGGTATAGAAGAAGTAAATGTGGTTGTAAACGGGTTGATTGATTGATTGATAAATGGTTTATTAATTTTTTGGATTTTTTTTGATAAATTCTCGAAATTTATCTGATTTTACAGATAGACAGAAAATTTACAATGTGTTACCGAATAGGTGACATAACTCATATAAGGGATGGCAAATTCTTGATTCCTTTTTTTATTTTTTGAGGATTAGACCCGCTTGTAAAAGATTATTTCTAAAGGCCGCTTGACATGATGCAATACAATGCAAGACGCAATATTTCTTGATCAAAAGCATGCACAGATAATTGTTTCATTCAAAATCTGGTAATTGCAGCATTATCGATTTGGTGCCATTTTTAATACGTGCAAATTGCATTTCTAGGCAAAAGTTAGTTTTCGCGAAACAACCCACATGTTAATCAGGCTCCAACCTTAATGTCCACTTTGTTATGTTTATTTCTAAGCGGGTCACAATGAAATTAAATGAAATTTGACGTTAGGAATTTGTATAATTTACTTATGGAATTTTGACTTTGGAAAAAATTGCATGCAATTTCTTCTCAAGCTGTCTTAACGCAGTTGTTTAAAATCAAGTGTACCTTTTATCAAAAAATACCTTTTCTGTAAATTAATTATTTATCCAATCAGTAATCCTTTGAGTAGAAAGAGCAGGGAAACCGTCATGTTGAAAGATATGAATCTAATATTTAAAGGAAGTTCGTCAACAAATTTTTGTAGAATATATAAAATATACTGCCTTCTTGCTTATTGTGGTAAAAATAGTTTTGCCAGAAAAAATTATTAATAAATGAATATTCTATTTTGTAAAATTAACTTCCCTAAAGAAAACATTAATCGCCTTGCTTCGACACCCTCTTCCAAAATGTGATAAATTAGAACTTTGTACCGATAATTTCTTTTTTTTTTGAAAGCAGATCGCATCTACCACAGGGGTAGTTAGCGAAAGGAATTGAAGTGAATTATCGTTTAAATATTTGAAAAGATTTTTGATATTACAATTTTTGTCAAATGTTTGTTCTATAGTGTTATTAAGGTTATTGTCAATATGAGAAGGAGTCCAAAGAATTTCCACACAATTATTCATTTGTTGTAATTGTGATAATTCGAATTTAATTTGGAATGCTATTTAGTGTGTGGGATAAAGATGACTAAATATATGGATTTAGTTGAGAGAGTCTGTTATTATGAGGGATTTTTGAATATTTTTGGTTTTTATGTGAATGGGTGTCTACAGAATAGCGTATCTCCGGTACAGACGCTGCTTGTTTCAGGTAACTTAAATTAGAGTTTGCTGTTTGCTTCTTAAATTTTTTGTAAATGTGTTTCAATGAAATGCCGCTTCGATTTCTGAGTGACCTTTTGGATCTGCATCTATTGAACTAAAGTTTTATATCTATCGATCAATTTATGATCTTTATTATAAAGAACATTGATTTGGAAGGTAAATTAGAAATGTTTTTAGTAAAATCTGTTCGACGAAGAAGCTATAAAATGTTATTAATTGTATAGATTCCATCAATAAAATGAATATTTCAATATTTGAAGGTTGAATAATTATAATAACTCTAAGACGTGATCACCATTAATTATTTACTGACTAATAATATCAAATTTTAAGGATGATGGAATCGTTTTTTTATACTTATTTGTAATGTAATGTATTTTTTCGTTTATTTATAAAAAGGTCCAAATCACATCAGCAATTTATGAAGTGAAGTAATCATTTACTGTTAATAAAAGCTCAAAACATGTACATTAACTATTTTGTTTTCGTTATGAACAGTTATGAACGAGAAGCTGGATGGAGCTGAGTATTCAAAATATGAGAAACTTATATAGTTTTTATTCTGTATATTGCCAAAAGGTATACTGGTCCTTCTATGTAAAAGTAAATGGACTACGGCTACGGAACCATTCTAAATTATGATTTCATTGATAAAATTTTATCATATCTTATAAATAAAAATACTTATAGGCAGTCAATTAAAAAATATCAAAAAAGTTAAAAATAAGAACGGGAATTGTTGATAAAAAGTTATTTAGTGGAAAAGAACAAATTCCAACATAATTCATATAAAGTAAACGAAAATAATCAATTTTTTTTATACTAAGACTCGATATTAATGTATTTCCACAATGTTTTAAAGATTCGTAACAAATATAATGTGTCTTTTTCAAAACAATAAGTAACTGGTATGCCTTATGACAAATGACATACAAAAAGTTATCCGCTGATTCCGCTTCTAGGAATTTAGTTGTAAATTTCTAACAAAACAAACTTTTATTTGACAATTTCTAGCACATTTATATGGAAGAATCAAGTTTGTCACTTGCTGTAGGTATTATTTCTTATATTTGTTTACATAGCTCAACAAGTTTTAATGTTCCTGCATTGAATATCCTTGAATAGGTTTCTAAATGGTTCGAATTCAAAGTCAGGTAGGTAGTTTAACAAATTGAGAGCTTTTCAATTTGAACCGTCAAATCCTCGATAAGTATTTAATTCTGAATTATCTATCTATGTGCCATACTATCAATAGTATAAATTTTGGAAGATTATCAATTTAAAATATCCTGTCGTGTATTCGTATCATACTTATAATTCTTTTCAAATCAAAGAACGAGTTAAGATGTTGGTAAATTTCCAGTAAAACTCTTCTGCAGTAAACTGCTGAAATCTAAATTCATAACATCGACGCGCAGAGCCAAGAGAGGAAAGAAAAACGGTCAAATTACCAGCAAAGCTGCTGGAAATATGGGTTTTTCTGTTGCTGGTATCTCAGGTAAAGAGTTTGAGTATAGTTACCACATCTTGCGTATTTAATTTCGTTTGCGCCTGCACCATAACACCTTGTTGGTTTATATTTTATTTTTCACATAATTTGTAACTATTTTATAATTAGAAATTAGTACAAATCTTGAGAATAAATGATTTAATAAAATAATATAAAGGGTCTTAATTAATTTACAAAGCTAAATGTGAATATTATTGACGTATAATTGGAATGAAGAAGCGGAAAGAAGTGATTGATATTTGGTCTGAATCACGAATAGAGAACCATAAATACTACGATCCAGATATTCTGAAAATTTTTAACATATGAAGGTAAAGACATGTATTAGTTTTCGAACTATAGGTAAATACAGAAATATATTGTCACATGGAATATTTTATGATAAAAAAAATTGAAAATATGATTAGTGCCGTAATTTCCAGTATTTTCAAGAATGTAGACATTCTAATAATAGTGACAACAAATTTTTTTACATAATAAATATTGCATAAACTAGTCTGAAATAATTTTTAAAATTAAATAAAATATTATTAACGAGAAATTATTCATAGACGATATTTTTTAAAATCATTATAATTTCGAGTCATATTTATTCGGCAAACCTGCTTTAAGATTTTTCCCCTCATTCACCATATTCACCCGATCTGAAAATAATTTGTTGGACAGCGATTACAGACAAATGACAAGTTATTTTGCGAAAAGGAAAATTGGAAAAATTGGACGGTTTGAGATAATTGGAAACTAGCCGATTTCCTCAATTCCTAATATTCCTTTAATTGAAGAAAAAATGGTCACTGTTTCTTCTCCCTATTTGAGTTGAATCCGGAGAGACCAATGAGTATTAGACAGATTATTTTATGCTTAACTTGTCTACCATTGACTACATTATAGAATATGTCTATATTGCTATTGTCCATGTGATGAATAAAAAATATGCATAATTTCTTTTTAGTGTTTCATGTGCTTCTATAAGTAACGTTAAAGTAGTCGTAGCTCGCGAGAATTGAGTTTGTTTATAATTTATAATATATATTGAAATTATCCAGCTTCATCTTTATTACTGTTTTCAATTTCAACAACACATATAACAAAGAGAAAACAAACGCTTTGAAATTAACATGCTTATGGATATAGTGGGTAGGTTAGGTTAAAATTATATACAATGAAGCTACAGTTTTATTATTTTGGGAGAAGAGAAAAGTTGTTGTAAAGTGAAATTTTTAACAGAAGCTTGTTCACGTAGAAGCAAATACATTGATGCATTCAGCTTTTCTATAATATGTGCTTTAAATTGAGTTATACAAGGTGTTTCTAAAATCATGCCACAAAATTGAGGAGGTGATTGTTCGTATGAAATTACTTTCCTCAGACCACCCCTTTCGTAGATATCATCCTTAAAAAGTGGTGACTAAAATTAAGTTTAATTTTTTTTCTCTCTAAAATTTCAGCAATGCTAAAAAACTTGAAATTTCGTAATTTCGTGCACTCGCAAACGACTAATTACGGGTATTTTTCCCAATATTACTGTTACATTATATGAGGGTGAAATCAGCAACAGTTAGTTTATTCCATATCAAAACTTTTTATTAAGTTGAAGTTTCATAAAATAAAATTATAACTTAAAATCCTTGTTTTATTTATAAATTTTTTTTATGTAAAATAAAACCTGCAGAGAAGAAAAATAAACACCGTGATTTATAATTTTTTTGTAATAAATTAAGTGGAGAACAGTAAAGATGTAAAATGTAATTCGATTCCAACGGGTGCTACCTCCTTTTTAAATAATGTATTATTTACGGACGAGACACATTATTCAAGATTCATATATTTTCACAATAATCACGGATGGGCAGATGAGAATCCCCATCAAATTATAGAGTAACAATTACAAAACGATTTTTCAGTAAACGAATGGTTTGGTAATGTAGGTGATAACTTAATTGGACCTAATTTTCTGCCTCAGCCAATTAATGGGATTTCTTACACCAGTTTTTTCGAAAATGATCTGCCTGAACTGCTTGAAGACATGACACTTAAGATCTTACAAAACACGAGGTTCATTCACGATGGTGCTCCAGTACACCTCAGTCGGACTGCTGGGCAACATTAGATGCAGCATATCCCAACCGTTGGACAGGCCGAGGAGGTCCCTAACATTGGCCTCCTTGATCTCCAGAGTTGAATTCTTGTGATTTGAAGAATCGTATTGAAATAGCGGTGACACCATAAGAAATACACCTCAAATATTTGAACGTGTACGGAAATCCATGACACGTAGGCTACGTTCATGTATTTTGGCTAGAGATGGTTATTTCCAGCATTTATTATGAATCGTACTACGTTTACATCTTTACTATACCCCACTCAATTTATTAGAAAAATTATAAATTTGTGACCACCTTTTAAGGGTGATATTTCTGACAGAGGTAGGTTGAGAAACTTTTGCTATAGGAAAGACCCATCTTAAGTTCATACGAGCAACCACTTTCTGAATTTGGTTGCATGAATTTAGAAACACCTTGTATATTATGTACATTCAGCAGGAAATACTAATTTCAATGGAGCCTTTATGGGTCGCTGTCATTTTTTTGGATTATATTTGAAAATATACATGTAAGTATATTCTACTAGTAATAACTGAATTTAAAATTTACAAGAGCCATTATAGAATCAAAATATTCAAGATTTAAATCAAATTTTACAACAATTCGAATGAGCTCGTTCTTCTGGCATTTGCTGTATTTTTTAAATAGGTTCTAGGTCTAATAAATCTTCGAAAATATCCATGTTTTATTTTCAATTATTTATAATAATGATTATTTTGAAAAGTGAACTAGGTCAAATATATAATAATAAATATTCAACTTATTTGGCAAATAATTTTTGGTTCAAAATTAATTCTTTTGTCAAACTGTCCTTTTAAATTTGTAATTATATTTCTCAAAATTAACATTAAAAAATAATAAAATCCACGCATATTTTTAATAGTATTTTTTCTCATTACCACCTGATAGATAAGGTGAATAGTTTACGAATTTAAATACAAAAATAATCCAATGTATGTTTTATTTTTGTTTTCCATTATTATAAATAACTCATAGGCGACAAGAGCCTTGTGATTTTTGAACAAATATAATAAAGTTCGAAGTTTTTAACGAACACCTTGAACATTAACTACAACCAATTTATTGTATTTAAAAAATATTATTTAAAAAGTTTCAAAACTGATATATAGTTGAGAAACTTTTGGACTATTGATTGTAGACAAACATTGCTATTGATTGGCAATAAAATAGTGACTGACGAGAAATAATTAAAATTCATTAGTTGTTATATAAACGAAGTTAATTCTTATATTTCAAATTTTGACAAAAAAATTGAAAAATTCATAAATTATCAACACATAACTTGTAGAGTTCAGGCAGGCAAATGTACCAAGCTAAGTGAAATAAGTAATTGACATCTTTACATTATTCTCTGTGTACAATTCTGATAGAAAAAAACCAAATTGATTTTATAAATGCATGAAAAAATTATAAATTTCTAAAAAACAAACATATGTAACTTGTTTTGAATAAAGTGTATACAGTCTAAATTGTGTTAATTTGCATTTCTAACTATATTTCCTTTACTATTTCAAATGAAACTTGAACACTATTTTCTAAATTGTCAGAGATTTGTTTATGGGTGATTCCGTTCTAACTGTGATTTTTTGTATTCAAAATTTCAAGATTTTAAAATTTAACTTTTCTAACTTTTTTATGCATATTATTCATCTATTTTACTGTAAAAATAAAACTCTAAGAGGAATTTACTACAACTTCAAAGTATCACGAGCAAGACACAAATGTCGGATTTTGAGTTCCACGGTACTGACTCATTTATCCACGGTACTGACATGGTAACTTAAGATATTAAACAACAAGTGCATCAATTTTCCTCAGTTTGATCATAAACATTAGAATTTATAAGGTAATTAGTTTAAATCATTTGTTACGACAAAAAAAATTAATAATTTATCGGTAAATTCTAGGAATGGACATGACACGGTACTGACATGGTAACTTAAGATATTAAACAATTAAAAGATTATTAATTAATGACTAGTACAAAAAAACAATACAGGACATTGAATATCACAGTTAGAACGGAATCACCCTTATACTGATATTTGGCCAAACAATATTCTCATTCTGATTCTATATAAATTGATACTAAATGTAATTCTGTTTAGTGTGGGTTTGTGTTAGTACCTCTTGTAGAGACGATCTTTTAAGCATTGTTTACAGACATTCCTTAAGCTAACTTAGCTACATATCGCATTTTTGTTAGTTTTCAAATTTCAGTTTGTGATATCATTGTTGCTTGGCTCGGCTAGCATGGGATTTGAAGCATATCGGTCTAGTTTTAATGACAAAAACCGTATCGCTCTCATGACCAATGAAATTTAATTGAAACTACCCTAATTATCCTAAAAATAATCCAATTTTACTTGCATTACCATCAAAATTACTCTGTATTACCTTATTTTTGAAATTAAAATAATCAAATGCCGCTTTTTTGATTCTCACTTTCATTTGATTCGTCAAATTTTAAAGACTCATTTTAAAACTAGAACTGATTTGACAATTTTTCTCTAATTTTGACAAAATATGTACTACATACACTTTGCTGTGTTATATAGTTTAATTATAGCTTTTCTCAATTCATAATAACTATATCATTGAATTTTTTTATATAAGTTTGCTAAATTTTTACATGATCTTCACGTTTTTCGAAATTTCTTTTCTTAAACTTTTTTGCTATTGAGTTGAATTCAATTTCAAGCTGATTCCAATTTATGGAGATGCCTTTAATATATCCTCTATCTATCAACAATGCCGCAAATTTGAGCCATTACTACATGTTAAACAGGAGAAAAATATTTTTTCTCTAACGACTTTTTTTGATCGTCACTATATTAATAACAAATTTTTTGAGCCTTGAAATCTAAGAACTCGTTAAAAACAATGTGATTCAATTCATACGTGATTTATATATTTTAAAATCACCAATTTTGGAATTTAAATTGAAAAATAATTGTCGATCTTCTACTTACTATAGGTTAATTGTGACTATAATTTGTATATATAATTATAAATCGCTGATGTTGAACGATTCGTTTTAAAACAAGTATAAGTACTAACCCTAATTCCATCCCAGGAACCAATAAAAACACAGTAAATCCAATGAAAATAATCCAAATTAAATAGAAAAACACACAAAAAAATTCACACCACAAAAAAATCACCAATTATCCACACTAGTCACGAAAATAATTTCTATTGTTCACTGGTAACAAATATCCAAGAGAATTTCAACAATCACCAAAGAAAAAGTGAATTTCATGTCATAACACAAATTATTCTTTAATTCATGTTCTTAAGTTTACAAAAATGTCAAAAATTCGCATCATTCGAACACGCGTTCCGGTATCTCGTTGCCCTAACGCACCGCGAGTTGCATTTGTTTTGGATGTGAAGTAACGGTAAGTCAGGTCAACCGGGGTATGTGTATGAAACGCGATGTGAGACAACTGAGCGCGTTGCTATGTTTCGCGTTTCCTAAGCTTGCTTAGCTAAGTCGATCTAAACACTCCGCGAAAGCGCGCGACCAGAGACGAATGCAAGGTTGCTGTAGTACGCAATGTTGTCAAGTCATCGGGAGGTTAAATTTGATAGATCGCGTATTGAAGGTTCATGACTTCAGTTGCTTGATATATTTTATTTAATGGGCTTACACTATAATTGATTACGGGTTATTATTGGAAAATTATAAATTGATTACACCTTTATTAAAATATTCATGATAGCTGAAATGGATGCGTTGACTCGTTTTTATGGACAAGATCGTCAACAATTTAAAATACAGTGCAAAACATTGAATAATAAGCAGTTTAACGAATATTGTCTAGTGTGATTTTAATAAAAAATACACTAAAAGGAAAATCAAAGTAAATATCATTCAAGGTAATGACCGTCCGTTAAAACCACTACCAATAATATGTCACTATAAAATAGGTAAGCCTTAGACGACAATTTTTTAGCAGTGTATTAAAAAAAAGGAAAAATGTTGTTACATCAAGTTCTTTGCCTTAGTTATTAGCATTTCTGTACCCTTTTTTTAGGGGTCGCTAGTACATAAGCGCTGCAGTACTGCACAACTGCAAAACAATGATAATTACAAAATTTAAATAATAGGTCATTCTTCTTCTTTCAATACCTTATCCGTTGCGGACGACGGCTATTATCTTGTTTTTACTGCGTTTCTAAACAGATCAACAACAGATGACACTCCAAACCATTCGCGTAGATTGTGCAACCATGAATTCCGTCTTCTCCCTGGTCTCCTCTTACTATCCACTTGGCCTTGGACAATCAACTACAAAAGACGGTATTTGTCTTAGTATTTAGCCAACTTCCATGTTGGTAATATGCTCTGACCAGGATGTTTTTAAAATACGCCGATATATCCACATTTCGAAAGACTCCAGTTTTTTTAAAGTAGTCTCGGTTGTAATTCAAGTCTATACCATAGAACAAAACGGAAAATATTTAGCACTTGACTAATATAAAGTTTCTTCATGTTGTTAAACGCGAGCTCTATCTATCCGTGATCGTATTTCTGATCCTTGGTCCCATTTCGCGATTACTGTGGTTCCGAGATATGTATACGTTTCCACCTGATCTATGTCTTCACCGTTTATCGTTAACTGGAGGATGTTGACTTTTGCTAATAATCATATGTTTTGAATTTGATATATTCAAGAAAAGTCCATATTCTTCACTTGCTACGTATATTTTTTGCATAATATTATGTAGCTCTCTATTGTTATTTGCTATAATTACTGTGTCGTCTAATGTTGTTGAAGGCTTCTCCATGATTTTGATGCCATCTGGTAGTTCTGCCTGTACTTATCTTAGTATTTAGAAAATAGGTCATTGCCAAATATTATTATAGAAACCAACTCGTGTACGTAAAGTAAAAACTCACATAACAAAAATTACTCAATATATTTATGGCACTTATGATTGAATTTGTAATTGTAACCAAAAGAAAGTTGTCTACTCCGCTTACTTTCTAATGGAAGAAAAGAGATATGAAAATTCCAAAATCTATCTTTATATGCATGGAGCGTTATTAAGATCAACCAATATTTTGGCTGAATTAGATTCAGTTTACTGGTGAAATATTCAGAGGCCTAAGATATATTGGCAAAAATTATTAGTTGTATTAAGTTCTATGGGTCATTTGATTTGGCTGATATGATGAAAACATGAACTTGAACTTACAAATTTTTTGACTGAATAAGAGTTCCGAGAACGAACCTTAGTTTAATGAACAGTCAACATGGATAAGTTACTGGAACTGTTAAAACTGTTTAAGTTGTTCAGGAAGTTTGAAATATAGACAATGAAAGTGAAGTGGTAGAGCATTTCAGTGCATCCGAGTCTTAGCATGTAAGGATAGAATAAGAAGTCAAGATGCTATTAAATGAGATTCACTAGTATTTGAATTTTTTTCGAATCGTTCATCTTCTCGCATTTTGATTTGTGCCGTTCTGTCTAGACATGTGGTGTCACCAAAAATTTCCTATTTCCGATCCAGATCCAATCCCTAATTAACTACCTGGAATATTCTAACCAGTTAAACTGAAAAGGGGCGCAAACTAGATAATCAGTATCATCTTGTATTTGTTCGTCGTCTATTTTGATTGGTTCCTTGACATTCATTTAGCGATTTATTATCAATAATTTTATACTCAATTTTTGTTCCAAAAATTAAAAGTGAAAATTCTATCTACATAAACTAACAAACAAAGTTGAATAAAGTGTGTTAAGAATGATTCACGTATTTCATTTTGTGCGATCATTTTGAAAAAAAATTGTTTTGTAATTGAAAAATTCAAAATTACCAAAAATTATCATTGGCAGAATGATTGTCAATAATCGTTAACGAATAAACATTCAAAATTCAATTTTAGAAAGAGCAGATGTTTTTGCCAATTTGAATTCACTTAATAATTAGTGATATAATATGGGACCATCATAGAGAAATCGAGCATGAATATTCAAGAAACTCTTAAATAACAACAAAAATGAAAATCTTCTAATTTTAATTTGAAAAATAGTCTTCGAAGAAACTTCATTTTTAATTCAAATATTTAGTAAATATCTAAGCATTTATTATTATTTCATTTCTTACATATGTAATAAAATTCAGCTACCGGTTGACCTACAAATATACCAAACTACACTTCAAAAAATATGTAAAATATTTGCCGTGAAAAATGTAGAACTAACAAAACGCTTAATTTATTGTTGTTATGAAACGTAAAAATATATAATTGTCACGATGTGATTTATTTTTATGAATATCGTTTTTGATAAAATTCGAACAAATTACAGAGTTGAAATATGCTTTAGGCGACAGCTGATGAATCATTTCGACTTAATGCAAAAATAACTATTAGAAAGTACCTAAAATATAAAAAACAAAACAGATTATATACAAACCTTCTTGAGAAATATTGAAATTCAAGATTCACCAACTCGGTTTCATGGAAAGAATTTATGAGGAAATGAATTAGATATTTCGAAGTATTTACTACTGAAAATAGAGTTTGATTACTGAGCTTTTGAACACCTTTTTAACTATTTTCTTGCATAGCAATTACAAAAAACAATAATCACAAACAATATTTGTTTATTTGTTTATCAAAATTATTATATATTTCAAATAGTGATACATTTTCTATTACTTGTTAAGAAGAACATTTCTTTTACTTCGCAGTCGCTTTGTAATACTTCAGTAAACAATTGCAAAGGAAATCCCAGCAAGTAATAAAATTAAATAGCAGAGTATTCCTCATCTTGTTCTTCCCCCGGTTATTTCGACTGATATCTTCCTCTGTTGTATACTTGGCTATCAAAATAAACGATTTTTACTAATCACCTCTGGAATAATTTCGAAATTTAATATTTCAAAAATATATTCTGCCGAAAACAACTACTTTCCTGGCTAATGCATCGACGAATATTGAATTTACATCTCCTCTGAAGAGCATGATGTCAATCGACCTTTTTATAGATATTAACATCCCCAATGACAACGTCAAAGAGTATCGCTGTTTGGTTCACGTAGCACATTCAATGTTCGTCGAGGCATTAGCCATTAAAGTAGTTGTTTTCTCCGTTGAAGAACGGCAGAATATATTTTCGAAATATTAAATTTATTTTCGCTTCTTTTCATGCTATGCCTCTTTTCTCAAGTATTACTTGGTCACATGTCGCTTTAGGTCACCCTGTTTTTTGTTTTTGTCTACTTTCGCTTCCCATACTCTCTTCACTGGTCTTGACTCTTCCGTTCTTTGTAAATACCCCACCAACTCAACTGTTTTGGCTTAATATATTCCATAAGTGACGTAACTCCCAGATCTTGTAATATTGTGTCAATTATTAATCTATTCTTTTTTATTACATCTCACACAAGCCTTAAACGTTTCATCTCTACTGCTTGCAATGCACTTTTTTGTCTATTAGTGAAAATCCATATTTCGCAGCCATAGGTTAATATTGGTAGGTAAATTGCTTTATAAACATTTAGTTTTGTACTTCTTGAGACTTCTCTGTTATCTATTAGGCAGTTGTTTATGCTGCAATATGGGTTTATGGTATTTTTTATTCTCTTCGTCTTCATTGCCTGTATTTAAATGTTCTCACCGTTTTAATCCTATGTCTCTCTATTTCTATGTTTATCATTTATTGCGCCAGTGTCATTACTGCAGTCTTTTCTACATTTATTTTCATACCAAACTGCTTCTGTGTGTTTTCCAGTCTTAATCTTACCTTTTCAACTCTTCTATGTTCTCATATTTAGGTGGGAAGTAAAGTAAATAAAGAGACAGAGGAATAAAAACTAGGTTGTTGGACGTTAACCAGATAACACATTGAACATTTTTGGAATCGACCTGAAAGATATGCGATTTAAAAATTGTCATTGGTTGGTAACAAAACAAATATCTTAATACTTGGACCGCCTGACCAACTAAAGGTGAAGTGTTACTCACTTATCCTCAGTCTCTGAAGACGATAACTTGGTTATCGAAATGGGCGTCAAAGTAATTGTTAGTTGTGGTAGTGTAAAGATTCAGTATGAATATCACCAACGGTTCCAGAAATTCCAAATTAGCTGAACGCATTTTAAACTAATAATGATTGATATCAAAATAATCAAAGATATTTTATGAATAAAACGATGTATTTTGCGATTATTTGTTATGTTTGAAGTGTACTAGTCATTAATTACTTTTGATTTTGTCGGCATTACAAAAGATAGTCGACATCTGCGAAATGCATGAAGAAAATTATAGTTGCTCGCCAATAAATATATTCTTAAGGAGAGAAAGTCTTCTTTTATTCTTCGATTGATTGTAATTTGTAGTTTTCAGCAAGTAGTATTTTAGAATATGTATGTATTTATTTATTCATATTATAATTTGAGGGGTAACTTCTGCAGGTGGTCTCTATTATGTAAAACGATTGACAAAGTTGTAAAGATACATTGTTAGGCTGGTATATAATTTTTGTTTATCCAGTGTGTTTCACAAAACTCAGAAATTATATAAGAATTGATTAGAATATTTTCGTTCAAAAATCCTTTTTGGTACTAACATACTAATATATTGATTATAATGTTGAAAATTCAACTACAAAATAATTGAAATATTAATCAGTTTTTGAATAATACAATACACAGTGATTTTTATGAATTGAATATTGTGAGGGCTTAGCTTCATTCGCTATAGTGAGATTGTCGGATATTAAGTTTTTCTAAAAACATAACGAACTTTGTTATTTCAAATAGATCACTCCGTATTTGATGTCACGTAACCACATTTGTTAGTTTTACAAAATTCAGAAATTGTATAAGAATTGATTAGAATGTTTTCGTTCAAACATCTTTTTTGGCACTAATATACTAATATATTGATTGTAATGTTGAAAATTTAACTACAAAATAATTGAAATATTAATCAGTTTTTGAATAATACAATACACAGTGATTTTTCTCAATTAAATATTGTGAGGGCTACATTTCAGATTGTCAGATATTAAGATTTTCTAAAATCATAACGAACTTTGTTATTTCAAATAGATCACTCCGTATTTGATGTCACGTAACCACATTTGTTAGTTTTACAAAATTCAGAAATTATATAAGAATTGATTAGAATGTTTTCGTTCAAAAATCTTTTTTGGCACTAATATACTAATATATTGATTGTAATGTTGAAAATTTAACTACAAAATAATTGAAATATTAATCAGTTTTTGAATAATACAATACACAGTGATTTTTCTCAATTAAATATTGTGAGGGCTACATTTCAGATTGTCAGATATTAAGATTTTCTAAAATCATAACGAACTTTGTTATTTCTAATAGATCACTCCGTGTTCGATGTTGATGTTACGTAACCACACTCGTTAATTTTTTAACTATTACATATATATTAAATTTATAATTTAACCAAATCACTTTCTACTTTTTAGTTTTTTTAGATGGAATTTTGCAATAGAATTTTCACTACCTTTGAATTAACCTATTGACTTGAAATTTCACATATTTTCTCGCTCTTAACGACAATACGTGAGGTGTCTGAAAATGTTCCGACCCAACAAAAAACAGGACATTTTTTTCAACCAGCATTTTTAGCCAATGAACACAATTCCATGACTATCTGAAACAACGGTCGCTGTTTTCCGTTTGAACCGCCTTTTACTTTTCCTTTTAATCCACTGTCTTGACTGTTTTCTCGTTTCAGCATATAGAAGTGTTTTCATCTATAGTTATGAATCGATGTTATTTTGCTGAAATAACATCAATAAGACGGAAATGTTTATTCGAATACGCTTTTGAGCAAATACTGCACCCAAGAAAATCTTGCTTATATCTCCAGCAATAAAATCTAATAATACATGCCTAAACAAGTAAAACCTATCGTTATCCTGTTCACTACAGGATACAATCAAGTCGAAAATTCGCAAATTTAAAATGTAGATCAATCGTCACTAAATCAAGTTCAGGCACAGCAAGGTATTCTTAAATCCGTCCCAGGTCTTCAATTATAGCAACTATCGATTTCTGTTATTGTAAAGTTTAATAAACCGCTTAACCTCTGATAAGAATTTAGAAAATGCATTTATATTTCCGGTATCCAATTTTTTAATAATATTTTGATATTTATTAATTGAAGTGTTTTATACTCATTTCTCACAGTACATCAAATATAAAATACAACGAACCCATATAGTCAATTTTAATCTTTATTTGCATCGTTGTAGTAACAAATATTTTCGATTGTTTTTCATATTTTTTCCCTACCTTTGGTGTTTATTTGCAGCACTTATTTTTTATTAACAACAATATGTTTCATTATTTGTCCAGGTTCAACATAAATAATAACAATTTACAAAAGAATTAATTGAGAAATATAATTAATGTCGAATCCAGTATGCAAATACTTGAAAATATAATGGAATGAAAACAAGAACTTCCAATAAAATGTTTTGAACAATTTAAGCAAAAAATATATTTTTTATAATAATAATAATAATAATAACTTATATTTGATCAATATTAAATATAGGAAATAATTTCTTTGTGAAGCGGATTATTTTTCAAAATTAGTATTTTTCACGAAAAAACTAACAAAACCGTGAGTTTGAATATTGAGCTAGTTTATCAAATTTATTGATTATTGTAGATGAAGAAATTTATTTTTCTACAGTTTTTTATTGATTTTAAGTTGGAAGTTCATCATAACATATTGCATGTGTCATTATGAACAGGAAATAGTTATAACTGATAGGGTAGACAAATGATGTAGTCAGTCGAACAGACGTTCTAGTCAGTGGTATAGAGCACTCTTCTTAATATTTGTCAAAATGACTAAAGTGTCATCATTTAATGACCCATTTTATGTAGGAGTTTATTTATCCTAGTACTTTGCAGTACTTAACCTATTTCTCGTCTCTTCTTGTCGTATAGCTTCGATTACTCTCAAAATCAAATTTTAGAATAATTGAATAAGTACTAATAATTTATTGTCTACACTGAATTCTCGATAATATAAATAATTATTGTTAATTAATTAACAACTGTACAGCGGTTACTTCGGTTACTTCGAATTTTATAAATTACAGGATGACATAATAAATCTTGCATCCCATCATATAATTATGACGTACTTTAGTCAACCAGTGTATCGATAGGTACGGAGGTGACCTTTATACAAAATAGTAGATTGGAAATTGTTCCCTACCACCATTTTAAAATGTATATTTTTCTATTTCCGTTTTTTTAAGAGTACGTACTCTCAAACTTCGCTCTCAAATGTTTTCTTTATGTTTCATTTTTACTTGTTTACCTTGGTCTTCTTTTCTTTTCTCACACCCTATTAGCCTTTAAGATCTTGTGTAATCCCCTTTATAATCTGGGACTCAATCTACGACGATGGTCTCAGAAGTACCTGGATTGTCCTTAAGATGCAGTTGCTTGAAAAATACCACAGTATTAGATAGTACACAATATATTCAGCATATGTTTCAAGTTTGAAGACGCCACGTTGTTTAGTACTTGTAAGTTCAGAATTTGTAAACATAAAAAAATTTGGTCAATTAGCCTAGCCAAAAAAACTACTCTGGGTGAAAATACTCCTTCGTTATCAACAGTGAACTATTGGGTAGCAGAGTTTAAACGAGGCGAAGACCAGCATCGCAGTGGTCGACCAAATGAGGTGACGACTTCAGAAATGTTGATAAAAATCCACAAAGCGGTATTGGATGATGGTCGGCAAAAGTGCGCGAATTAGCAGGCATTTTAAAAAGTGCAATACAACCCATATTAACTGAATATTTAAACATGAGAAAGCTGTGTATACGATAGATGCCGCGTTTGTTCAAAATGGAACAAAAATAGCGTCGTTAAGATGTTTAACAATGTTTCACAGAAATAGAACCCAATTTTTGCACCATTTGACTTCACACTCGAAACAAAAGAGCAATCAAAACAATGGACTCGAAAGAGGGAACTGGCTCCAAAGCAGGCAAAGACCGTTTCATCAGGAGGCAAAGTCATAGCGTCGGTTTTATATCTTGCATCTTGAAAAAGGAAAAACTATGCAATGACGAGTATAATGCGAACTTATTGTTACGTTTGAGTGAAGAAATCAAGAGAAAATGGCCGCATTTGGCTAAAAACAAAGTGTTCATCAAGACAATGCACCAGCTCAAATATCCGTTATTGCTATGGCCAAAATAATTGAATTGAAGTTTGAATTGTGCCCTATTCAACAGATTTAGCCCCCTCGGATTTTTCTCTGTTTCCAGACTAGAAAGAATGACTCAGTAGTCGGCAGTTAATGGCTATTTTGAGGAGCTTGACGATTCTTATTATGAAAAGGGTATCTACTATATTGAATATCGCTGGGAAAAGTGTATGGAGCTAAAAAAAGATTACGATGACATATAAATATTTTTTTGCAAACTTTCAGTGTTTTCTTTGATATGACAGGTACTTCTGGGACCATCCTCGTATATTTTCTAGCTATCTCGCTTTCTGTGCTTTATTTATATGGGTTATATTTGGGTTCTTATGAATCTAATAATTTTTTGTTTGTTCTATACACTTTATCTTCTTCAATTTAGCCGAAGTCTTCAGCTTAGCATTCTTTCTGCCTCACTGCTTTTTTCTATTATTCTTTCTTCCTCTCCTTTATTTGTGAGAGTGACTCTCAAATATTCGATTTGTTTGTCCTTTTCTAATCTATAGCTACTATTTCCACTACAATTTATAATAAAGGCGGTTTTTTATTGTTCTTTATCTATTTTCATTTTCTTTCTCCTCCAGTAGCTTAAATACGCTGTGGTACTATTTACCGTATTTTGTCATGAGGGACGAAAGATTTTCACACCACTTTCTCCTAATAGAATTTTTTGAAGTAAATTGGAGAAGGTTGTGAAGAATTAATTTTCCCATATATTGATAAATATAAATTAATTGTCGCACTCTATAGGAAAAATTATCAGTTTCGTTTTCGAAGTTAGAAGAAAAAGACTTCATTCAAAACTATGTATTTGTACCATAATACTTCATTTTCACGTGGAAATTATAGTAACTATTTGGATTAATTATTGTTTATTATTAACGAACTTTTTTAATCAATATATAACAAAAAATACACGCAAGTGTTTTAAATTTGAATAGGTTGTGAGGTATTCAAGTATCTCAAAACTGTGTCCCGAGATTGCGGATTGCAATGTTAAGAAAAGAATAAAAAAATAAATATAAAAAGAGATTCTTATATTTCAGTTGAATCAAGAAAAAACCATTTAAGATCACAAACATCCAATTTTTATGAAAAATCTAAATATCTCTACAACACCATACTGTATATAATTATATTAATAAATAACTTATAACAAGTGTTCTTTCACATATGAAGTTTTAGTAACAATTATTGATAATTATTGTGAGATATCTCTTTAAATATATGAAATTTATATGATTGAATCAAATTTTTTTGTTATATTCTACTAACAAAAAAATCATAGGTCAAAACCTTCATCTTTAATCTGAAATAACTAATAAACGCGTTAGATAAGACCAAACAAAGATTATTGCATTCTTCATCTTGTGTGTGAATTTCAAGCATTTGGTGAATTGATTCGAAAACTAAAGGTCAGTTTAGTCATTTGAGGTCGTTATCTACGTAATACTAGACAAGGTCTATTACACTTGGATTGGATATTTAATTATTTTCGTTCAATTAAAAACACCAACCCAAAAAAACAACTTAGTATAAACTAATATAAAGATTGGAATACAAAAAATATATTCCGTATACCAGGTGACTGATTAAGAAGGACATTTAGGCTCATCTCAAAAAGTAAATTAATTGATTTCACTTAGGTACCTTGTGGTCTATTCCTCTGTTCCTCTATTGTACACCTTAAATTATATAATACATTTTTTAGCTTCATTCGTGTTATGCAATTGAAGTCTTTATTTAGTTCCTGGTCCATGGTTTCCTTATTTCTATGTATGTATTATAATGTCGCATGTAGATTGTACCCCGCAGTTCCTTCTTATAATAGACAAAAGCGACTCTTCCTTCAACTCTAATAATTTGAAAGTTTCACTTATGTTAAAGACCTATTGGACTAATCCTCTAGCACGTTGAGCCCTGGTACGGATCATAGGCCCGCAACCCAGAATGGTCCTATATACCGCGCGACATATTTTATTACAAACTTCCTCCAAGGCCCAAGAGACCGCGTATAAATGTATTTTACAGTTTGGTTAGGTAATATTCCAAGGACCGTCTTGGGTCCTTGGAATATTACCCTACACTTGGTTCATTCGATTTTGTTTTAATTTTTATATTTTTTTTTTGTTTTCTTCGAAATAATTCAAATAATATTTGATTAAATCTGTTAACTTATACTACCTCTACATTACATGTACCTATTATTGTTAATTTTGTTTTTAAGGGTAGAAGAAACAAGATGAAAAACATAAAATATTAAAAAAATGTTGTTACAATCTTAATTATTTATGTTTTCCGCAAAACACCGAATACAATAATGTGGTTATCCAAAACAAACACAATAAGTAATCGCTTTTTCACTTTTTTACAATAATTTTTTCCATTGTACCCTACGCCATCTCTTCTCATCTTTTGACTTAAACCTTCTTTTTTTAATAAGCAATGGGTTTTTTTGGTTTTGGCGTCTCTTGATCAGCAGCATCCGTAGTTTCTTTCTTCAGTAACTTCTTTGCTACACTGATTTAAAAAATCAGTAATTTTTATAGTATTCTTTTATAAAGACTATGGTCAATTACCATTGCTGTACTAAGTAACAGCTCAATAGCAACTTTTCTATACCAAATCAACGTCCTCACATAATTTGCCATTTGTTCACATATAGAAGATTTGCCTTTGTTATAGTCGACCACGTTTTGAAGCTTTACAACCACTTCTGATCGTCTGTGAATCTTTACTGTCTTATCCGCATGTTTTGTAGAAAGCTTTAGTGGTAAACTTTACTTTGGGCCCAGAGCAGGCGTATGAACCGCATAAAAAAACGTGTAAACACAAAAAAAGTCTTCGGGCCCGGGGAAAAGTTTATCAATTTTGGTTGGTGCTCAACGTGTTAAATGCAAATGATATTTTCAAAGCAATCTTACTTATCTGGGAGACTGTTTCGTATAAAACAGGCAGTAGAATATTCGACTTAAAAGATATAAAAAGGTAGCTTGATGGGATCTGTACATGATCTATTTTTACGACATCCCAAAAGTAGAGAATTAAAAAACTACTTTCTGAGACGATATTGGTATTATTGCGATGAGAACTAATATTGAAAATATTATAGGAAAACTACAACGATCAACTCCTAATCCTCTAGCGGTAATGTGAATTTTCCTAACATAAACGGCAAGATGGGGTTGAATCAGACCCCATCTTTCAAATATCGATTTTTCGTGGTAAAATAAAAAATGAATAATGGGAAAAAGTTTTATTATCAATTAAACACATATAATATTTGTTATATATACCTTAATAGAAATATTCTCTATAAAATTATACAAAACATAGTAAAAATTAATAGATTCAGTCATCAACTAGGAACTTGAGTGCTTTAGAAATTCTAAAAGTAGGAACTAAATGAGAACATCTCTCGGCGGCTCCTGCCGTACAATCAAATGCATCATCCTCGTCATCATTATTAGTTAATACATCATCCTCGGTTTCTGAAAAGTCTTCTGAATCCATATTGTCGCCATCCTCTGACTCAGCCTCCTGTCGGATAAACTCGTATTTCTCCTCCTCAGGAGTTCTAAGGAGTTGATGCGCCATTTTAGATATTAGAAAAGAAAACAAAACTCAGATGTAATATAAACATCAAAATGGGGTTGAATCCTCCCCACAAAAGAAACTAATAAGTGTGTCTTAAACAGTAAGGTGGGGTCGGATCCAACCCGAACACGGCTAATGTAGGGTTCGGATAGAGAGGGTTGCTGAAGTTCCCTCACCAGACTGACGTGGCCTTCTCAGCGTTCTCGTGACGACTGCACATGGACAAAAAGTGAACGGGGCTAGATATTAAATACAAAAAAAATATGGACTTCTCTATTACATACAGTTATCTGTATATAATAATTTATTATAATATAAGTAAATATTGAAACATATATGGATCTATGGGGTTCAGTTATGGGGACTACACAAAAAAAACAATCAAATTTCAAAATAAGTTCTTCGAAATACGATTGCAGTACCATGTAATCAAGTAATGTCCCATTCTGTACATCAAATAAAACTTTCCTTGATCTATTGCACTTTTAAAAATCATTGAAATTTGATATTTGTTTATTAAGTGTAATCACAAATCGGTATCTTTTTGACTCTTCAATGTAGCTATTAGACAACAAGGCTCGAAATGTAATCTTCTGTTAGAGATCAAGGAACATACACGGCCACGAAATTTTTTGAGATGCAATCGAAATATAAATAGATGACAAATGAATATTTAGTTAATTTGTTACATAAATATTATGTTAAACTGACACTATACAACGCGTCCAACGTTTGTACGAACATTTACCTTCCAAAACTTTGACTGAACATTGGACAAAGGCTGGAACCTCACCTAAACTTACCGAAAGAAATGAAAACGTGGCAAAAAGTGATTAACAACATACAATAGATATAAATTCTCCTAAAATAAACTGGACAGTACTAGCAACTTTGATTTTTTATACAAAACACGGAGCAATCAGGCACAAAAATATTTTGTTTTTTATGTGACTACGTCATTAATGCACGTGAATATATTTGACATTTTCGAAATATTAGCTTAAAGGCTATATAATGAAGAAAAATAGTAAACCAAAACATTGATTAGCACGTGAACATCCCAGGTGAAACGTAGCGCGGCGTTGTTATTGATTCAAATCAGTGGCACCATAATACACCATAAACTAAAAGCCGCGTGGGAGGGGCGACGCAGCATCGATGCAGAAGCCGCTAGATCAGATGTAGTACAAGGACGGCATCGTATTATCGTACTGCAGCAATATTGTCTATATTTGTCTTTTGCATAAATTTCTTAAACATGTCTGAAACAGCTGATGAAGTTGTTGACATTAGCTATAATCCGTCTTAGAAGAGAGCTAAATATTTATAAAAATGGAATGCAAGAAAATAACGACAAGGCTGTTGATGACGTTATTTTCAGCACGGGAAATGTTTCGGGAGTATCTTCTTCAAGTGTCTACTGAATACTACGCCATTACAGTGGCCGACCCAAAAAAGTATGCATCAATAAAAAAATTGACGATTCAATTGATGATTTTGACAGAAGCTCTCTCAGAAGAATCGTGTACAATTTTTTCTTTTAAAAGCTCTGAGAGTAGTTAACGAAGATAAGGACTTGCCGGATTTCAAGATCAACATTTTATAATTTTTTAAAAGAAATGGGTTTTCAATACACAAAACAAGGAAAGAACAGTTTATTGTTGAAAAAATAAAATATAATTATGTGGAAGTGAGAGAATACTAAATTAAGAAATTTCGTGAAGAAAATAGAAAAATGTACTACCAGGATCAAACATGGGTGAACGCTAGGCCTACTAAGGATAAGTTTTGGTTGAGCTCTTCCATACAATACTCAAGGCAAGCATTCTTGGATAGACTTTTCACCGGATTATAAAATCCATCAGGTAGGTAAACTATTTTACAAGCTTTTATTTAGTGTCACCCATCTGTATATGTATGTGTGTAATCATATCTTCTCTTCTTATTTGATCAAAGGCTATAGATAAGCTTGTTTCTAAAAAGATTTTTATATTGTATATTCTTATAATAATAATTGTATGAAACCGCTAATTGTAGAGTGCGGTCCTGTTACATTCTCAGTTTTAGTTTACTATTTTTCTTCGATAAATAGACTTTAGAAAGAGCATTTTAAATATTTGGTAGTAATCTGACGTGTATTAAAAATTCGGTGAGCCAACCAATTTTGTGTTTACCTCTAGCACATATAACGAGAACCATCGAACTACGTATAAAACTGAACTTATTAATTTGTTAGACGGAATAATGTGTACATGGCGATCGACCCTGATTTGGCGGTCACGATTATCGAATGTTGATTGGGGATCGTAATGAATTAGCGGCCTCTACTGTTCACAACATTTTGGAGGTCGACCACTCGATTGTAAAATTTGAATTTAAAAAGTGGGTGTTACGATGACGAATTTTTTGCCTATTAAATAATTATTGTTATTAATATCGTCGGTCCATTTTATCAAAATATCAAGTATGATTATGGAGGAAAAAAAAAATTTTTGATTTCCATTCACGAAACAAGAAAGTCGTCAGATAATAAATCAGCTGACGGTGAGTAATAAGATAATAATCGTAATTATTCCGTATCAAGCAATAATAGTATATTATTCAATGAGCGAATAATAGCCATTACTAGCGAATTGAATACTATATTTCATCTATAACCATCAGAGAAAAAAGATAATTTATTATTAAGTATTGTAAACAAATAACTAAAATTAATAATATTTAAAATTTGGACCTGAGGCCCTGCCTCTATATCTTTCAAGCTCTAGCAAATTTTGAAACTCCTTATTCAGTTGAGCCACTTTCAATAGAAAGCCCTATTAACTCCCCTATCAAGTATTTGCTCGATTGGTGATTGTCATGCTTGAAGGTCTGCATTTTTTCCAATTTTGATCATCAATAACTATTATATCTGAAATGGCATTGAATTCCCTTACCTTTTTTTAGCCCTATTTTCCTAACTTTCTCAAATTGAAATCCCTCCTATCTCCTGATTCCCATGCACTTTTATATTGCATCTTTAACATTCTCATTCACACATATAGTTCTTTAAAGCTCAGTCCGTACCATTCCACACGTAAATTCTTCATTTCTTGCTCCCCCTAAATCGAAACGAAATAAATATACACCAAAATTGTCACGTCCTTTCGCCAATTGCACCTCTTTTTCCATCTGGTGAGCCCTTGTACCTTTCTGCATACTCAATATAGTGTTTTTCCAAAATACTGGGTATTCCATTCAAAATAAGGAAGAAAGGTCCAGTATCCATAAATTCTGTATAGTAAAGATCAAAATTATTATTTAATCAAATACTGTATAGTTCGAAATAATTTCAAAATATCGATCTTAAATTTATCTAATTAATTTAACTTTCTTACTAACATTTTTGATATCTCCTAAATATTGGAACACCTTGCCGATATTCTTAAATATTTGGATCACTACCAATTTTTAATATCGAATGGGAATCACATCAAAAATATTCAATCAATATAATAATTATTCCTCAATGAAAATACGAAGGTTATCTGGAAAATTTCCTACCTCCACCTGAAGATGTCAGCAGATATTGGGCACAAAGTTTCTGTTTGACAATCGTATAAGTGAGTCGTTGAAATCTGCGACAACTAGTGATATCATCATCGAAAAAGATCATCAGATTAAGGTTAGAAAGATAGAAGAGACCATTGACATATCAAAATAATGCATTTGCCATATACTGACCGGAGAATTATTCTGGAGTAAACTATCCATGCATTTGGTGCCGCGTTTGCTCACTTGTGACCAAAAACGCATTCGGATGAACATAGCCTAGGCCTTATTGATGCGGTTTAAGCAAAATTGTGTCGATTCAAAACTGTAAATAAATATTGGATCCACCACTAAACTCCTGAAACGAAAACGCACCAGCCATTTCATCGGTCGGGAAAGTGACTGTTTTTTGGTATAATCGATTACAAGTTAAATTGAAAAAAGTGAACCAATAACAGGAGAGTATCACGAATAATTGCTTGATAAGGTAATGGAAGAAACTGCAAATTAGTGACCACATATAAAGAAAAAGAAGGGCTTTTCTATTAGGGCAGCGCACCTTGTCACAATTCGGGGATCATCATGGCTAATATTCACGAACTGCATATCGAATTGGTTAACCACCTACCACATTCACCTGTTTCCTAATTTTAGAGTTTCACTTGCAGGATATATATGACGTAATCGCATATTTAAACATCTATTTTGAGTATATAGACTTAAGGAGACGATATTGAAAAATAAAAATGATTATGGAAAAAAATATCTTGTTTCTTTAGTAGATCGGAAGCTTTTCAGACATCCCTTGTAACCCTTCAAAGAAAAATTGTGATTTCCACGTTTATTTCATCAGGTACTAATTTTAATGATAATTTAAGTTCTCATATCCAAATAAGTACTTTTTAATTAGAGAAAACTATTTTCTCATTGTAAAACGCTTTTTTTGGATTTGACATCGGTCTTCAATAACATTCTAAACGCAGTTAAAGAGAGCTTGAACTTTCGACCCCCGTCTTCATTCGATTTTCGTGAGTTGAAAGAAACCAATGGAGAAAGTATCATGATCTTCAATGTTAACTATCTCGATTGCAAAGCAAGCCATTATTAGGTCAAAAAATCGACCCATAGCATGGTAATGTTTTTCTAATGCTTTGATGCATTGATGCAGCTGTCTCCTCTCAACTATAATTGATTGTCCATGGAGAAATTCAGTCGGTGTAACTTTTTTTTTAAATTATGTTGACTTATAACCTTGCACGATAAATTTATTCGCAAAGGCAGTGGTGTATTTAGTATTTTTATCTATAGACAAAAATTTTTTGGATAATGCTTGTTTTATTACGATTGTATGGAAATATTTTCTAATAATTGGTTGCTTTCAGCCTACATATCCGAATTGCTCTTACTTAAATTGTGTGGCTGTGAAAATACTAATTTCACTAAGATTTGGTTACTATCCCAGTTAGGTATCCAGTATTTTTCTCAATAATAATAATAATATCTTTTGTAAAGGGATTAGAGTCTTCAATAAGTAGGTTTTATACGATGCATTAATTTGGTGTGCGATATATTTTTTATGAAAAATTATCCTTTATATTAAAGTTCATCTTGTAAATTATTAATAAAAATTTTGATTCATAACATCAACGTTATAACAAGGATAAATTTCGTTGAAATACAGATCTTTACATATTATTTGTATTGTTGGATATGACGTTTTTTGCAGAAATTTGAGGGCAGACTACCAAAATGAAAGTGTTGATGAATAAAAATAAAAAATGATAATAATATGTTGACTTATTACTTAACGCAGGTGAATATAGTTCTTAAGAAAGCAGGAGATCATTTTCTAAAAAATTCTTACGTAAAATTATAGTTAAGACAAATTTATAAATCATATTATAATTCTTAGGTGTTTGACACTATATATCCAAAAAGTGGCGATTTTTTGCTTTCGACGTTTTGTAAAAAAGAAACGAGAAAGTAGTTTTTGGGCTATCACTGAATTTTATGAAAAAATGAACGAGATATGAAACAAATATATAGTCATCAGCAGAATTAATGCATAATTTGTGAAATATATAGTCCTTGGTATACTGAAAAGTTTGTAAACATCGCTAAAAATTGAAAAATGCTATTAGTTTTCATCATATTTTGCAATGAAGATTGAAAAAATTTTTCATTTAAATCAATTTAGCTCACTGAACGGTTTAAAATCACTCAGTGAACCATTTCAAGATTTTGCACACATTCTGTTGTTACTAAAAATAACTCACGTAGAAGGGTTGACCCAATGACCTGACCCAGTCGTATAATGATATAAAGCTTTGTATGCTTACAAAGAAATTTTTGGTACCATGAAAACTTAGTAATAAGCCAAAATGCGATAAGAAAAGACTTGCTATAAATGGTAGAGCATCCTCTGGTCCATTATAGAGTATTGATTAAGAAAGATGGCAAATATTTTATTTTGGTTTGATTAATGAAGATTGATTATATAACAGAGTATACAGAAGGCATGAAGAACGCCAACAACAGAGTGAAACTATAGGAATTGTGTAGTATAGTGACGGTTCAGTAATGGTGAATAATGGGATTGATTTGGAGTTCCATCGAATAGGTACTGGTCCACTTACAGCACAAAGGTAGATTACGGACTTTTAGAAAAGCATGCCTCTTCATTTGACCCATCTATTAGGAAAAATTTCATGTTTATGCATGATAATGTTGGGATACAAATTGCAAGAATTGCATAGCAAAATCATCAGAGAGTTGGTAAAACCATTGAATAAATATAAATAGATAAGCGATTTTCGGTGGGTCCAACAATGTGTGTAATCATATTATGAAGTTTCGCGAGAAGTTCAGAATCGTAATGAATCGCTTCAGAATAGCTTCAAGTTCAGAAATAAGCGAAGTTGCTTTCGGCATTCTGTGGAGAGCGAAAACATGAATTTCTTGAGGAGACTCTAACGGATCGAAAAAACATTCGAAGACATAGCTCTTGGGGAAGCCAGAAATGAATATAACGCCAAAAGAAAAGAAGTAGAAGCCCCAGAGGAAATAAAGCTCAGTTCTGCAGCTCTGACAACTGAAGAGATCATCAAGGTTGAGGAAGACTTTGACGAAATCTTACTTACTAGAACTTTTCAAAGCAACTAAAAACCGAATATCAAAATGAATCGATGGGAAGAAGACTGGAATATGGTACAAAAATTCTCCCATTGGTATTAGCAAACTCAATAAAAGGACACAAAATCGCTCTTACGCTGCGCTGTAAGCAATCTGATAAAATTTGGAGGCAATTTTTAACAAGTTGTGTCATTTGATGGTAAGGTTTTAAACATGTCTCTTGGGTCATAAATAAACTTAAGCAAGGTACATCGTTGAAAAAATGAGAAAAAAAAACGCTGACGTATACTACAATTTTTGTACGTATTCTATGGTTATAATTCTCTTTGAGACCTTGGGAAAACTATTCTGTGGACTTAGATGTAAAAAATTGTCGCACTGCACCAGACTCACAACAAGACGTTCGAATAGACCTCTCTTTACGACAGGCTTTGGCAATTGTCCTTTGCCTAACCACTCATTTTCCATATTCTGGTTGTTAAGATAAATCCTTTTAAATAAATTAATTTAATAAAACGATCATCATTGAGCAGAGTAAGAAGCTACTCAGCTTTCGGTTGAATCTCGATTTATTTGTGTGCCACTGTCCTTTCACAACTTTTATAGATCTTTAAGAGTGTAATGTCCATTATTAAAATTATTAAACCAACTATGTGCCGTTTACTCATTAACTGTGTCTTTCCCTTTAATTCCACACAGTGTCCATCCCGCCACGGCTGTTTATTTTTAATAATGTCTCAACAATGTTGATGTTACGACATGTTTGAAATTAAGTCGTAGGAATTTTCACATATGAAACATCCTCTGTGTAATCGATGCAATGAAGATCAGACCGTTCATAATTAATGAATAACGAACTAAAAATGACATGTAGGCATGTCATTGTGTGTGTCTAAATATTACATAACAATTAGAGCATAGTCCTTCATTACCGGCTAACTATATTATGATATGATATATTATTACAAAATGGTTGTGAATGCTTCGTTTGTTCCCCATTTCCAATCCTAGGTCCCTAAGAAGGTCCCAGTTTCTTACATACCAGAAGTGTTAACAATATCTCTTAATACTCTCAATACCTCCATACAAAGTCTCAAAAAATTTAATTTAAAATAGTATTGAAATCACAGAAAGTGATTTTGTAATTTGAATTCCTAAAAATAACAGTTTTCTATTTTAATTTAATAAGTAGTCAAGAAAATGTGAATATTTTGAGTTGTGGAATATTTTAACAATCTTGTGGATATAAAAAAACGAACCAAACAGAATTTATTGGTGTTATTTAAATATTGAGGTCCCTGTTTTTCTACAATATAATGTTAACCGTGTTAGACGAAAATACTTAACGACAGCGAAATACTCAACGTTAAAATACTGTTTGTGAGTAATTTATTAAACGAAAACAAAACAATAAAGATCATACAAAATAATATAAGTAGTAGTTATAGAAATTGAAAACGAATTTAAAGCTAGCGTCAGCCTTTAAATTTAAAATAGTGTTATGAGACCTCGCAATTGTAGAATGCTCCGGAACCTTCAAATTAATGTTGAATTTGCATACTAAATCGATATTTTGTTCAGTAGTTTAATAATCCAATGACTTTTATTATTCATGTATATTAACGTGTATAATTATTAGTTTTTGAATCATACACACAATTTTCAAATTTGCTACAATTATAATTTATTACATTTGTCGTATGGAATTTTTTTGAATCGATAAACAGCATGAGCTTAATTGTCACAAAACTGATATAGAAAAAATTCAAGAACTGTATACAGTAAAAGTAAAATACAATATTAAAATATTTTAATAATCTAAAATCAAAATACTGAAAAATATCAATAATATTATAATTATATTGTTTACATTGGGTAAACAACCCAATACTGGCAAAATAGATTTAACAGTAATAAAACTGAACTATCAAAGATGTAGAAATAATAAATAGACTTGAAATAGTGTTCAAAAATTCTGAAAAATTTGTATTAAATTGGATATAAGTTTATTGAGAATTCAATTACTATTGAACATATGAACTCATGAAGTAGTGATATTTTTCTACAACTGTTTTAAGAAGGAACGAATTTCTTTCTCATAACAGGTTAGACTAATTACTTCATTTAGAGAGTCAACAGAAATCGAGAAAAACTCAAGTAGTTGGTAAATGTTCAGTTATACTGATATATCCACATATCAAACCTTACGTCCACTATTGGAAAGAAAATATGATATTTACGTTAAAAAGAAGTTTTTTAGGATCCCGTTATGGTTCCCAATTCTATCATATACGTAGATGTACTTTTAAATTGAACTTATAAGGCGAGTAGTAAAATCACAGGAAATATAAGCCATCAATCCATAACGATACTGTTTGAATAAATACGTATGTAGTGCAGATCATAAAGAAAAAGAAACTGTGATTATTTTTCAATATATTCTCCCTTTAATGCCACAAACTTTTCAAAATGTCTGACTAAAGCTTTTGTGCCACTATAAGAGTCAAAATATTCATACGACAGTTTCATTTCATCGTCGCTATCAAATATTTTACCCCTTACTCATAAGGGGCTAGATCAGAGCTATATGGTGGGTATTTAATCTCTGCTAATCCACATTCATTGTGTTTTTTTCTAAAATTTTTAGTCAGTGTGCCGCGTTCATGTATTTTATTCCTAAAAGTCAATCAAACGGATGTCCTTGAAGCGACAAAATATTGTAGCCATCACTTTTTTGATGATTTACGTAACCTTTTTTTGCACGAGCTATCGTTTCCGATGTCACATAGTAAAAGACAACAGTTTCATAACCTGTTACAATTGATCGGATTATACTTTCTTGGTCCTCGCGGGAACGCTCTAAAACTCGCTCACAATATTATACTGATACACAATATTCGCACTGTGCTTTTTCGTAAATTTGAATGATCATGTAGGATCCAAGATTTTTAGAGCAATTTCTTGCATTCATTTAATGTTTTCTGTTGAAGTCAACGTCAGAGGGCCCCCCGCATGTGAGTCAGCTTCTGATAATTCTTATCCCCAGCGACCAACTTTAATTGTTGAAAATGATAGACACAAGTCACCGAAGTCACCGGGAACAGTTTCCATTCTGTTTTGTGTGTTGATGTTAATCTTTCTTTAATCAGAAACATGGCGAAACTCTATTGAAGATATTTTTTAAACCGACTTCGTTGAGTGGTCGTTCAAGCTGTACAATTATAGAATGAATAGAAATGGCAAGTTGAAACTATGTGTAAAGCTTATTGAAACTTGTCTAATTTACTATATAAGGCCAAGAACTCATAGATCGCACTACGTTTTGTGACTATTCCATAATATGGACTGAGTGAAAGAAAGAGTCAACAAAGTCAAAAATGGGAGATCGATAATTGATGAAATAATAGTGGCAGATAATAAAGATGGCCTACAGGGCCAACTATACAGAATGCAGACAACGGCAGATAAATATACTTTAACGCAGAAGACTCAATGAATGGTCGTAGTCAGAGACCCAATTAGATGTAAACCAAATACATACCATAAGCAATAAATCCAACTACCTTGAAGTAGACTTATCAAATGAGAGAAAACATGAACTCAAGCGATAAAAGCATCAAGTATAAACTTATCTTTGAGAAAAACGATTTGGAAAAAAATATGACGAAATGAGAATCTACAAAACATGTATTGGGTCTTATACATGTTCTCACATATGCAACGGAGTTAAAACTGAAATGAAAACGATACGAACAATAAAGGAAGTGGAATTCAGAGATATAATGAGTAGTTAGGATATAAGAAAATTAGAATTTGTTGAGATGGGTGAACAGGGATACAGAGATGAGGTTTGAATGTAACAAAGCAGCTGAGCGAAATGAGCAAACCAGAAACTAAACGCAACGACTTGATTAGATAGACCACAAAAAGATTCATGTGATAGCTGGAGCTTATCATCTCAAGAAGAGTTTTAAAAAAGACTTAGAATTTGGCACATGGACAGCCCGGGCTAACCATCCTGAGGAAATCCACTAAGTAATTTTTTTTATTTGCTATTATAATTTGAAACATTACACAACATTCTTTTAAAAATTCATTAAAATATGTAAGAATTTACTAGATTGTAAAATGTAAATGTATGTAGAATAATGTAGCATTAAAATAATTGCTAATGGTGGAAGAAGACATTAACCCCAGGGAGAAAGTTACTGAACGAGATCGACGACTGTTTTTACTTTCTACGAATAGTTAATATCATTACTAATACGACTATCAAACGGTTTTAACAGAAATCATGTTATAGACCAGGCAACGCATTAACAGAATTGAAACAAAATTACCTCATAAACGATTAAAAAATATTAGATCCTGACTTTAACGCACATCTCACATTATATAATATTATAAATATATTTCACTGTTTTCTATGAACTCAAACTGAATCATTACTATGATTTTTAACCAATTGAACTTTCACTAGTATCCTATGATATAAGATATGAAACATTTCTTGGTGTTACGTTCAGCAGTGTCACCTATTTACTTAGGTTTATTAGGCAGGAATTAACCTAAAAAATTTGGAAAAAACTGTATGTTTATATATATATATATATATATATATATATATATATATATATTTTTTTTAAAGGTTTTAGTACCAACTTTCATATTGAGTACAATTAACCGAGCCAAGAGCAAATAAATTACAAATTTCTGCTCACTTTTCAACCATTTCAAACCATTAATTCCTTACTTCTTATTAATATGGTTTAACAGTGGCCTCAAATTAATATAATGATTATTAATTGCAAATTATCATTTAGAGTTGGACATTCGTCAAGATGCAAGGCAAAACGGTTGATTATACTGTCTATATCTAGGTTTTTGAGTGTTTGCAGCTGGATAAGATAAACTTATGTAATAGAATTAAGCATCGTTTAATCCTTGAATACTACAAATCACTAGATAGGCCCTTATATAAGGGCGATACATTATATGAAATAATTAGATTTTGGAAGAATTCATAAATTAACCCGATAGTTATATATTATTTAAGAAACAAATTATAGTTTAAGCCTACTATAGTTCATCAAACTAAAAAGTGAAGTATAATTCTAACCTAAGAGTGTACGAATAGACAATCTACTCATTAGTGCTCTATAGAGATAGTAAGTAATTCTAGGTTACTGATTATATAATTTCTATATTGAAGAATTGTGCCAATTTTAGAAAAAAGCAGCCTCTGGTTTAAGGTACCTAGAGCACAGTTCCACTGTGATTGGTGATTGGTGAAACGAGATCAAGGAATAGGATACAAGAAAAGAAAAAGGAACACTTGAAAGAGATAGCTCTACCTCAACTTTCTTTGCATCTCATTCTAATGTTGGAACACCAATTTTATTGAAAGCGCAGCCTAGTTTTACTTTGTATATGTACTACACCGTGTTATTTCTTAAATTATAGCTGCAAATATATATTTAATATCCGAAGTACAAAATGTCGTAAACATAATTCGAACAACCATAAACGATATTCATGTAGACAGCTGGAAATACTCTATCGATAGGTCAATTAATTCGAAGACAAATATATTGGTATTAAATCTAATAATAGAATCAGTATTTTATATATCTGAATCGTAGTCCCTACACGAAATGGGACAAGCTAACATGCACACATTATCGCGGTATATCTCTTTTATGCACCGCTTATAAAGTTTTCATATACATAAACAGTAAAAACTACTTCCATATGCAGAAGAAATCATTGGTGAGTATCAAACGGGATTCGGACCAAATACATCAGACTATCAACCAAATATTTAAAGTCAAAGAAACCTTGAAAAGGGCTTGGACATATGGCGTAAATATACACCAAATTATTAATTATCGGTCATAGCAAATAGCAGCTTAAGCTGATGACATCAATATAATGGAAAGACCACTACTAACAGTTATGTTTAAAACTGCACAATAATGCTAAGAAAGTAGGACTAGGAATTCAAATAGAAAAAAATGAAATTATTAACACAAGCCCGTACGAACAGAATGCTCAAGAACGTTACAATAGGAGATGATAATCTGGAAAGAGTAACAGATTTCACATAGCAAGGACGGAAACGAAAACACGGAGAAAAAGTGCGTAAGTCAATTTGAAGATCTTGAAAAAAGTGACAGGGAGAGTCGCAATCAAACTAAAGAAACGCAATTGAAGAGGGCAGCTTTGAATAGAATTAACTGGTGGGGAAAACTTAGGGAGATTAAGATCTGCAGAAGGCTGCAGCAACATAGAAAAAAAGTTTAATGTGTCTTAATATATTGGTTTTAAAATGTTCTCTGCTGTTATTTGATACCTAGTCATCATTAATGTCTATCCAGCAAAACTGGTCTTTCCTAATTTTAATCTGCTCGCACTCGTCGTCAGAAATCGAAAAGTATATTCGTTGCTTATTGTTTGGATATGTGGCTATATATGATTGTCGACAATTTTTATCTAAAATTCTACCAGCTCTGGATACACATTTCCAATCAATAGAAGACATGAGAGGTTTTTTGGTGACTTATTTGAGCCGATTTCTGGAATCTCTGTTAGAGGAATATTACTATTAGTACTTGCTGGTACGTTAATTCTTATCCTAAAGAGAATTTATTCACGATTAAAAGCTTACCATTAGAAAGTGAATTCACAAGCTATTACATTTCTAACAAAATATTCTGTTGAATCAGTTCGTAAGTATTTTCAACTAATTTTTTATGTTTTCTTTACTCAGGTTCGTAATTATTGGAATATAACAATTCAAATACATTCCGCCCATAAAAATGGCAACATTTTTTGCACATTTGCAGAAGAAAATCTAAAAGAAATGTTAATTGGATTTGGCTTCTTCTTCAATTTTTAATTGACACAATTTGAGACTATACAGTTTGGGTTTCATGGGTACTTTTAATTTAATATTTCCAAAAACTTACTAAATCAGTTCAATGGTTTATATGTGGGATCCTTTTTTGGGACAATATGACCTTGGTAAGCTTTCAGATGTCAAGAAAGTGTTGTTTTGCGAGAATATATTGTGGGACAATACTATCAAAAGGGAGAGATCTACAGATTTGATAGCAGCTAACCTTCAAAAACTACAAGAGGTATGACTGAGCGGGAAAATTTTGACCAAAATTTCTTAGAGGAGTTAATCAAAAGAATACCACGGCGTTGTCGTGATATAAGTAGAGTTCGAGGAGGGAACATACTAAATTTAATTTATTTATTTTTGAAAGAATTATTTTTTACTGATTATTTTTCTATATCTGAGTCCCTTTAACAACATGTATTCAATACATTACTTTTAAATGACGCGATCTTAGCCACCATGTGTGGAATTTCGATTGATCAATGGCACTATCTGAAAGGTCAGAAATTGGTCATAAAAGGTCAGTTAGTCTTATTAATTGGCCAGAGCTGGAAAATTATTAAGTGTTAAAGTTTTTAAGGTCATTCTGAAATTCACGAAAAAAATAAAAGATTCCACATATGCGCGATCAAGAAACTCTGATAATGAGTGAGCTTATATAAATATTTGGTCAGTTTAGAAATTAATTTTCATTGTAGTTTGTGAGGTATATAAAATATTCCTAATCTGAAAAAATGTATTCATATAAAATTATTATATAAGCTAGTTATCTATCATCCTCCAAATTCCATGCATGCACTTTGACCTTCACGTATTTTGAAAACATTTCCCGTTTTTCTGTCCACTGTTACATATTTGATAGTAGTACATGTCTTAAGATTCTTTTCTATTAAAGAATATCCACCCTCCTTTGCCGGGCTCATAGTAAAGAGCCGTGCGTCTTCACTGCCCTGATACAATTAAAAGACCCAAAGCTTGCGCGTTCCGACAATGATAACTTATGTATTTTTTTAAGTAATATATAAAACTTACCAAATAATTATATAAGCTGACCAATTATCAACGACTTTTCTTGATCGCGCATAAACGAATTTTTGTTTTGTTTCATGAATTACGTACTAAAATTTCTTAATGACCTTGAAAGACTTTATCCCTTAATAAAAAATTTTTTAACGCTGACCAATTCAAAATACAAACTCACCTTTTATGACCAATTTCTGACCTTTCAGATGGTGTAATTGGTCAATCGACATTCTACACATGGGGTGCTAAGATCGCGGAGCCCTTATGTCCCTTTCTATTGAGGCTGCTTGACATGAAACAATACAACGTGCAATGCAATACGAGACACAATATTTCTTAATAAAAATCATGCGCAGATGAAGTTCAGCTGATTGTTTCTGGCACTTGCAACATGACTAATTTTGTGCTATTTTTATTATGTGCAAGCTGCAATTCTAAGGAAAAATCCAGTTACTTTTGCCAACCTGTCCAACAGGCTCCAAAAGCATTTTCATTTTTAAGCCGATCAAATATTTTGTTAGTGATGCAGTTCAAGAGACGTCAAGCGACGTGCATTAATTTTTATACAGAAATCAGTTAAGTCTATCTGAAGACATTTATATAAATAGTACGAGTATATTTATTCTCATTGCAATGATCAGAAATCATAGTGATGCGACACTTTTTGGCAGAATGTATATTGGTATCACTGCCAATATACCTTCATTGAGAATTATAACACTTTAAGATACACCTGCCATTACCAGGAATAAATATTCACCATCTCGATTTTAGTTTACCTTTTGACGGTTGTTAAGTATTATACCTCGACACTTTTTCGAGCCTTTTCATTCGAACGGTGATTTTTTTAATAACTTAGATTACTTAAGCGAGGCGAGAAAATCGTAGCAGAAAAAAAATTTTCCATTGAAAAATAAGGAAACCGAATGTACCGTAATGAACTCGCAGTTCATTGACCTAACAAATCAATTTTGTTTTGGCAGTCATTCGTCTTCCTAGGCAGGGTTATTGTCGACAGTAGTTTGCTATTTTTATTTTTGTATTTTGTGTATTACGAGTGTCAATGGCATTTCAAACTCATGATTACACCAATTGCGCGAGTACACGGAGAGCCAATATTACTTTTAAAAAAAAGCGTCTGTTTCGGGTTAAGGTGGTTTTGTTTGCTTTGCCTTCTTATAGTATTTTATGAACAAACAAAATCTCTTGGAAAGTGATTTGGGACAAGTTTGTGTGAATTTATTTTTCCTTCTAGGCAACTCTTCTGAAATTTCTATTTTTTATATATATATGCTTTCTTTTCCTAACCATTTCCTACTATATTTTTTTGTTTTATTCGAAACTCAATAATATTTTTGAGGATCTGCGTAAAAACAAACGCAACTTCATCGGTAATCAGCCCTTATTCAGTGTGAATAACAAGTCTGTGACGGAAGTTAATGGGGTTTGGTATATAGGTTTCGTTGGAGGTGAGAACTCAAAATATGCAACCATTCATTGTGGAAATAAAATAGAGCGGGGTAATGAAAATTCTACAGCTGTAATTGGACAAAAATTGCATTTAATTAAAACAAAAATTGCTTGAAATAATTCGCGACACCTAGAACGAGTCTAAACTGACTCAGCTTAACCTAACCTAACTCAACCCAACCTAACTTAAAAAATTCTTTTATCTTTTTAGGTTCGAACCCAGAACGTTAGGTTACACAATGTCAGATACAATTTATCTATGTATGTGTTGAGTGATATTGCGTTAAAGGCTCATTAAAATTTTTAAACATTTTTCGGCTTTATAAACTTTATAAAAAATTATTGTATTTTCTTGTTTGGGTTTGATGGTTTTTTAAGCCCGGAGTACATCACAATGATCAAAAAATCACATTGGCATAGCTCCGCCCCCAGCTGCTACCACAATATTTCTTTCATATTAAGAGACCCCATCCCCATCTTACATACCGATCCTCACTACCATCCGTCACCTGCATAATACAGAAGCCCAGGGTGTTTCGAAAAAGATGACACTGTCTTTAGGGTAGCAGTAAATTGATAAATAATTGGGGTTTCCTTGGTGGAGAATTTTCTTGATATCTTCGTATTCAAGATAAATTCCGTTAAAAAAAATTATTTTTTAGAATTTTGCAGAAACTGCTAACAACATTATAATGTTTTGGGACAGGATGCATCCATTGAATTTGCTTCTATATCTGATTCTCAAAGAAGATGTCAATAATACGGTTCATACCAATTAGTATTGACTATAACTTTTCTAATGTTAGATTTATTAATCAAAATTTCAAGTGAACTTAAACATCAATCAATTTCCCACCAAAAAGTTACTCGTGTACTATTTTCGAAATATCTTCTTTTGATAATTTTGTTATAAAGAGTTCAGAATGTCCTCCGTTTTGACGAATATACAATAAAGAATCTGTTTATCTTCTAAATGGATGGGGATCAGCTATGATTTCGTTAAAGGATTAGAATCGTATGACCCAGAGGTATATGAATAGAAGCTCCTGTACCTCTACCAAACCTTTGTATTCGTTACTCAATTATGACACCTTTTATCAAAGTGCGGTGGAGCTCCATCGTGCTTAAAAAAATAGAGATCTTAACTGTTGGCATTATCTGTAATGATTAGGATGTAACTGCTCTTTGAGTATCTCCAAGCACTTGAAGAAGACGTACACATTTTTTTGTTTTGCCATATTCCTTACACTACCTATTGGATCGTGATCAACTAAATTCCAAATAATATTGTCGTTTAATGGTTCTTGTTGTTTTTGACCTCTCAGAATTCATTGTATTTTTGGTCCCATACCCCCAGCTTCTCGACAATGTCGTTCGATGACCCTAAATGTATTTTTACTGAGTAAGTTTTTTCTATAAAATTTATTGCATGGCGCGTAAACGCTGCACTAGAGTTTCCTGAACAATCGCCTAAGGTTAATAACATATCGGTGTATTTATTCTACATTTGAGTACATTTTGATTAACATTATCTGATCATTGTTAAGTTGTCGTCGTAACTATCACTAAGTGATAGATGCAAACAGAATTAAGATATATCGATTAATCATTTTTTCTGAAACGTCACAAGAAAAAAAACTCTCAATCCCAATTTTTAAACATGTATCTGTTTTAAATAATGTTCAAGTTCACTTTTGATAAAATCTAATCTAAAAAAAGTTATGTTCAATACTATTCGATATGAACAGTGTTACTGATGTGGTACGAGCCGTATAACTGCCGCCCTCTATTATAGTCATATATAAAAAAATATTCATGGGATGTATCGGCTTCTAAAACATAATCGTATTAAATTTCTTCAACGCTCTGTATCTATCTTGAAAACGGATAGCGATACGAAAATTTTTTTACCGATCAAACCACAATTATTTTTCAGCTTTCTACTTATCCTAGAGACTGGGTCGTTGTTTTAAACACCCTGTATACTTCAACACTGACATATGGAGATACGTATCAATTACCTCATCATCAACTGATGGTAACAAAACAGCCTGTATAACAGGTGAACTATCGTATTTTTTAATGAATCAGGTATCCTCTCCACCGTCTCTGAAAGGAATTATTTCGGTTATATTGTCTACCCACTCTCTCCAAAGTCATTTCTCTTCGTTCCAGTGCTATCAAGTAAAATTTTCTCTAAAGCCGTATCTGAATGTAGCCAGTTACCTTTTTCAATGCATTTGATTCATATCCATTCCGATTCAATTCGTTTTTTTCCTAAATCTGTTTAGTTTCGATTGCAGTTTTTCTAAGGAAGTCCAGTTCGACTGCTTTCCATTTCGTTCTTATTTTTTCTCAATAATAAATAAGAGAATTATAAATAGAGAATTTTTGTTTTATTGATTTTATATTAACCACCTTTATTTTCTTATTTTGCTACCCACTTTTAGGTATTCCATATCAACATATCCATTTCTTTCAATTTTCACGTGTTTATTTATATTTAGAGTATGATTTGACGATAATTTAATCAGTTTGAGCGCTGTGATGGATTCAGTTGTCCCCAGTATATACTTCTCTCTTTGCCAATAGTTTTATCGTCTATCAATTATGTCATAAGCTTTCTTTAGATCATGCAAACTTTACGAGTTTCTTCAAGTTACAATTTTTACCTACAGTTTAGTATCTAATCTCCAAAACACCACTAGTTCTTGTAATAAATCCTCGTTTTTATGGAATTATTAGTTTTCCAAACGTAAATCTTGCTTTGAGGACATAAAACTCATTTTCTAGGTGCTCAAACTTCTCTTTTTCTGGTTCTAATATTTTATAATGAGAAAGTAACATTCATTTTATCAATTCATCTATCCATTTAGAAGCTATATCAAATAATATATTTTCGGATCTAATTTTACTTGATTTGATTGACTAGAATAGAAAGCTCTTTAAAACATTAATGATTGTTTGGGTTTTGAAAAATACAAACATTTCTCGTCCACTTTGTATAAGTATGCGTACGGATCTAAGAATAAGCATATTTGTGTATTATACAGTAGATACCTACAATAAAAGTTTTAGTAAAAATAAAAATAAAGATAAAAATGGGGTCAACGACATAAAAAAACATATGGACGGTTATAGATTACAAAACATTCCTAAAAATATTCTGATTCATGTCTATCGCATGGTACGTATACACAAAAAAAATTTGGGGATTTATGAAAATATTGAATTTTTATTTCCCTGACGTCATGTTGCGTGGGATTATATATATATAGTTTAATATTTATTTATTACTAAGTTCGACTAATTCAAGTTAACATAATAAACAGAAAGTTCAACGAACTGATAATAAAAATGCTTGTATGATTTAATTTCTCGTAATTACCTGTATATTTTTTGCTTATAAACGAGATATTTTCTTTCATTTATGATGTTTATTAATATACATCAATTAGCCATTTTTTACGTTAATTTATACCCTAATTGGTTTATATTTTACCCAATGTATACTATGGAATTCAAGTAATGTAAACTATTGATGATATAATGGTAATAAAAGAAGTAGAAATCAAAAAAAAACTTGTTACACAGTTTTTTAAAGAGGAATAGATAAAGTAGCAGAGAATAAATGTGGAGCGGCCACTTAGAATACGCCAAAATGGATCACATTCCAACCGCTTCTATGCTTATCAGATGATAGTTAAAGATTTGTGTCCTTATTTAATTTAGGGCCCAACAATCAGCGATATTTCTATAAACAGAAAAATTCTGATGAAAACAAATAGTTGACATCTAAAGTATTCGTCCAATAGTTGACTTTTTTATCTTACCTCGGTGTGGACAACATGGAATCAAATGACTTTTGGAGCAATCATTTTGTAGAGGCTTCAAAATCACTGTTAGAACATTTCAAAAGTTCCATTTCTCGACAAATGCGCATATCAGAAAAACTTCACTACATGTGTAGTTATGGCTCAACTCAACACTAATTGAAAATTTGTAATCTCCATAAAAAAGAAAACGGGCAACTAAATTTCATTAAATCGTTTTGCTTTTAAAATTTCGCATGTGACGCAACTTTTAAAAGTGATGATTGTATGCTCTCAGCATATTTCCTTGATAGAAATAAAAATTTTCGTTTAAAAATTTATGTGTATGTATAGTTCTTCCAATATCAATTGCAGAAGACAGTTATGCGAGGATCAATCAATATTTCATAATTACGCACGCACTCATACCAAATTAAGAAATGAAAAATAATGTTTACTCCCCGTATAAAATTCAGTATATATCTAACAAACCGTCAGTCCCAGTGGACTCATCATCTCCACTGTTTACCAATGAAAACATCGAATTGTAAATATAAATGCATTTCTATTGGCCGAAGTCGATGGTAAACAATTTATTCGAAATATTCCTGCAAGAAAGTTTGCGATAAGCATTGGCGTGGCTCGGTGAGATTAATTGGCGAATGAAGACAATGAAATTATAAGAACTATAACTACTGTTCCTCGTATTTCTCTCGAAAAAAAAAATTATTATATTTTTACTAAAAACAAACCTTCAATATTGATAGGTAATCCCGGGTGGATATTTTTATTGCGATAGGTCAGTGCTTTGAAATGTATTGCGATTAAGTGTATCGTATACCAGTCACTGTGGATATAAAAGAAACAAATTGTGTCAATACGTAATTCTCCTGTAGATTAGAGAAGTTATTTTGATCATTGTGGGAAGTAGATTTATTTTTTTACTATTATTATGATCAAAAAGTTTAAATCAAAAAGATTTCAGTGAATTGTTATGATAAAGATCCGATTTTTAAAACTGTTTTATATAATTATATTCCCAAACTACAGTCAAAATTGAATTTTGATAGTTTCCTTAATTAAAAGTCAGTTAATTTTTTTTATTTTTAACAATAGAGCTACCTTTATCAAAGGAATATATACCCTTTAACATGCTTCCAAATAATTTTTCATAGTCTAGTGTTTTTAGTTCAAAAAAATAGGTCTCAAATACGAATCCTTCGTGAGTACCTGAATGTTGGACAAACGATAAATGATAGATAAAACATTTCAAATCAAAGTTGTACAAATCTTGAACTTAAACAAAAAAGGTCCTCTGAAGTTTTTCTCTATAAGTGATTTATACAAAGTTAACGTGGCTCGAGCCAGTTGATGGAAATAAAATTTTTAAATTACAATTTTGCAATTAAAAAAAATACTGAAATAAGAATTCATAATTTTTTCCACGTACTCGTTTAGAAACCACGTATAAAGAAAAACTCGTAGGACTATTTTGTGTGAATTTGAAGATCCAGAACTTCAATTGAAAGTCTTACCATTTTTTTCAACATTCAGTAGAAACAATTTTTATGAATTTTTTTCACCCTTACCAGTGGAATACTTCCACAAAATTCTTGACAAATCTATCTCAGAGACTTCAAAGTAACTTATACTGAAAATTTTATACTCGTCATTTAAGCCAATAAGACTAACATAATGCTATAACAACAAACTGAATTTTTTCAAGAATATTTCGGTCGGGTGACCTAACAGCAAAATTTATGAGTGATAATTTTCCAAGCTTAACTTACCTAAATGTCTGTGCTTCATAAAATGAAAATAATACTTCGATCTTACTTTGTTGCTTTCAATACTGAATATCCTCTGAATAAATGTCCTTTTTCGGGATTGATGCCACAATAGTTCACCAAATGCGTTAAATATTCAATATTTTTGTTATAAATTTTAATACGTCCAACTTCTGTACAAAAGCAACACAGATTGTGTTTTTATTTTATAATAACTTTGAAATCCAATCTAATCCCCAATATTCTAAAATTTTAGCAAGCTCCACTACAGATGTTCCTTCTTCAATTTTTCACTTTCTTTCTCCACAAAATCCCGAAAATTGTTTCCTTTTTGTTTATTTTTATTTCCTCGCATTGGACTTTATTAACTTATTTGCTCAATTTTTATTTCTTCAAAATTATCTTTCCTAAAACGCAACATTTTCTCACAAATAAAAGTTTAAGACGCTTCTCAAGAGCCAAGCGTTAAAAGAAAAGGTCATGTCACAGCAATCTTAATTTAATAAGTAAACAAATATCAAACCAAAATAAACGCTTATTAATATGTCAAAAATTGTATTTTTCAGTAATTATTTATATAAAAGTATACAATTTTACAGAATCTCCCAAGAGTTTGAATTAAACATCGTAAATATTTTACGAAAAAATTCACACATCGAAAAAATTTTCGGAAATAATTAAATGTCTAGGAAGATTATAAGTGAACATTTTTTTAAACTATTTTATAAACTGTGATAAAATACTTGCACCAATTTGTGCACTATTTTTTAGATGACAAGCCCAGTAAGTAAAAATTATTGTCCTTGATTCATCCATCCCAAAATAATGATCTAAAACTAGATATTTAGCTAATAATATTGTACATTTAGAAATCAGAAAACTAATCACTTTTCACTCAGTTAGATTGTTTACTCTTTCAATATAATATGTAGAATAAAATATTTCTAAGCTACCATTTTCTTATGTAGTTATTATGTTTCTAATATCCAAAGACCGGCCTAATATTAGATGGACCATAATCAGTGATCGAACCGAAAGGCCGTGAAGGCAAGACTAAAGGGTTGGAATAGCGGAAAGGTTAATGCCCTCTTGTTCTCTGTCTATACCTCTTCATTCTGCTTTCTGGGTGTACGGGACGGACCTTTCTCAATATTCATACGGACACCGACCTAACGGCATCGAAGGAGTTCGCAGGGTGTTTGACCCTACATTTGGTACTTTTTCTATCCGTTATTTCTTCATGAAAGACTGTGTCAACTTTGTCTATTTATAAGATATATTCTGCTTTAGATTTCCTAGTGCGTTTTACTTGATACCAGAAAACGCATAAAATGTTATGAAAAAAATAGATAAACAAGCAAATTAAACTGTTGGATTGTTCATTGTACACATGTCAGAGTTGTTTTAAGTACTAAGAAAAAGTACTCCAAGTAACAAGTACAAGTAGCCTTATAAATTATTCTCCCCAAGTAATAAGTACTTGGAATATTAAGTAATTTTATTTCAAACTAAATATACCAGTACACAGTACAAAATAATTATTCGTTTGGGTACTCTAAGCATTTTAGTCACTTAAAATAAATGAATGTACTTCAAGTAACACTACTTCCAGTACATAAATTACTTGAAGTAAATGAATGAAAGTACACACATTGAAGAAACTTGGGATATTAAAGAAAAGCTAGAAAGGAATTTTTGCCCACTGATCCGACTTCAAAAAAAATATGATAAATTCCATGCTTTTACTGCATGGAATAATAAAGTGCTACTTCTTTTAACCAAATGAAAATCTAAGATCGGTTCATAATTTATAAATATTTCCCACTTTTCTCTGTGTTTCGTTTAGAACTACTTTCTGTAGCTACTAAGTACATAAATTACTTCGAAATGAATGTGCTCTACTGTATATTCAACTAGAAATAAACCGTTTATGGACTACGGAATGAGCGATTAGGCAGAGAAAGGCAACTATCGGTTCATAGGAGATTAATCTTCGAAAGAGCATACCCGGACAACTATAAATTCGCACTCCAATTTTTCGGAAATTGATTGTCTACGAATCTATCATTGTCCCTTACTGCTTGATCAATAATCACCTGTTCCCCACCATACAATAAAACTGAATGAAATTATCTAACATCTAACCAAGTACGCTTGATGCACTGTGCTACACTAGCATGTAACCACCAAAGTATTTGAAACTGTGTGGGGCAAGATAAACAAACTATTTAATACCTCTAGGAAAATTTATTAAAAGAACCGTTACCAATCCACGTATTCATTCTAAATTACTTTTTCATATAATTTGTTGTTTTTCTTCCAGGTTTTGTTCCGTTGAGCGTGGCCTATCAATTCCGATGTACTAATAGTACTATATCTATTAATAATAAATAAAATAAAAATAAATGAAAGGTGATAGAAAAGAAAATTTTAGTGTATCCGCTTCAACCCGCCCTACCTCCCTGTATTGGTTCAATTAAACATCATTAAAACCCAAAAGTGAAGGTGAAACTTTAAATTTGTATATATGTAGGGCGGCAGGGGGTAGCGGAGCTTCCCGTTTTTTTAAATCAGTACAGACTCATAAATTGTTAACTTATATTGTTAACTTCTAACCTACCTTACAGACAACTTAACCTACTGAATTTAAACCCCTTGTACAACATGGTCAACATTCTCAACCTAACTTAATCTACCTTAACAACAGGGTCGAAGGGTACGTGCGCGGGCACAATGTCCACTGAATTCTAACCATAATAATATGAACATTTAATTCGACGGTCCATAATCTAGTTTGGCCAAATTTTAGCGATTTTTCTATCTTCTCCACTACTTAGTCAATTTTGAGTAAGTGTTATGGTTTATTGACTACGCACAGTTTATTAAAAACGAGCAGTTTGAATTGTATCCAGAACATTGGAACTGTTCAGACCATAGCCTACGAACGAATGTCAGGAAACAATTGAAGAATATAGCCATGTCGAAATGCTCTGGGAATAGCCTTGATGAGGTGTACAAAACTACAGTTTGGACATTCTATGCTTTATCTTTCCTACAGAAATTACAATTTCAATTATAACTACCCTGATAATTCGATATGACATGATGAGAGAGAACTTCAAATTATTAAAATTTCTACCTATAGCTAAGTACCTAGGGTTGAGGCTAATATCTCTTTAAAAGGGATGCATTCTCTCATAGGTGTGGTCTACCTTCACAAGAATGGCTCATCTATTTGTAATAATTTTATTAACGTTCTCTTTTCAATTCTGGAATATTTGTGAAAATCTTCCACATGTGTCAATTTGATTGTTCACTCTTAATCAACCATTTTTTCATCCACCGATTCCTTTTTGACTCACCGAATACTGCAGAGCTACACAAGCTTTCTTTCGATTGTCCATGTTCAAAAACTGAATGTCACGAAGGGAAAGACCTTATCTGAATGGTGGAAACGAACGCACTGAGATAATTTATTGATATAATTGTTAATAATATTGTTTGTGGGCTCTCAAGATTAAACGACAGTACTGACAATACTGTATTGGCAATATTATTGAGTTCGCTTACCATAACTTGCTGAAACATGAAAAAACATAAACCACGGAATATTTTAAACTATTTCAATGAAGACACCAGTGAACTGTTATTAATAAACCAACCGAGTAAAACTTCATAAGCCTGTACCTGTGGGTATCAATGGGTAGTGATTGTATACAAGAATTACTTTTGATTAAATGTGTATTATTCAGCTAACTATCTATTTAAAGTGTTGGGAGTATATCAAATTACTTACAATAAACTTTTACTTACTACTTATGGAAAGTACTGGAGGTAGGTCGATTATTTAGAGTAAATAAATTACTTACAGTACATTTTAAGTGAAGTTCAGGGAGCACAAGTATTGAGTACCTACAAAGTACTGGTAGTAAACTTTTTAAAGTAAAAAGTACTGAATACTTGCAGTACATTTTTACTTCAGGTAGCTCAACTCTTATAGTAATGAAATAACCTATTTCAGAGAATTTCACTCACAACAGTTTTTCATTTAAAAAACTCTTATCCAACTTCGGTCCAATGTTGGTTAGTACTTTGACGCGGATCAAATGAACCGACTTCCCATGCCAGCCTTCCACTGCCAACGTTGGAAGCGAAACATTCGTCGAATGATAAGCACACGTTGGAAACATTGGGCGCATCGTGTGGTACCGGCTTAACAGTATGTCAAATGAACAAATTTGAACTTGTAAGCTAGAATAAATATTTTGAAGAAATTTCTATAATAGTATTTTCCACCCAAAGATTTCGTTAACTAATTTATTCATCTTCAAGTTATATTCAATCTATAACTTCCTGTCTTTAGAAACATGATTTGAAAATAACAGGAGCTTAAAAATTAAGTATTTTTAATACATAAATCTTTTCCAAAACAGCTCATTCTAAAATTTCTAAACACCTGTATAAACGCCACTGATATTTTTATCCAATAGATTTGACAATAATATGTTTGTAGTATCTGCAAGAGAGCAAGCTGTTATACACTATAGATTACGAACAAGCTGCCAAAAAGTAGGCCAAACATCCTAGAAACCACACGGGAGCTAGTCTAGACCGGTTAATTTAAGCACCGAAGCTTTTAAACTCGAACTATGATTCGTATTCCTAGTAATAAGTTCACTGAACGCAATGTTATTGTTTGAGAATTCAAAATGTTTTCAACAGTGGCGCTGCTTACTGGAAGCTTTTAAAGAGGATACACTTTAGAATAATGATACCATGGTTGAAATGTAAAAACCTATTTTGAAACGTCAATAAAAACGTCAAATAAACATGCCGGTAAAAAATATTAAATCATTGTACATACTTAAATAAAAAAATACGATGTTAGTACAGGAAGCAAAGGCAAAAAATAACCAGTGTAAAAAGTTTTTTGATATATTCCGAAAGAAAAATGTTTACCGAAAAACAGATGGCGAAAGGCAAAAAATTTGAATTCAGAATAAGAGAATGCATTTTTTAATTCGAAGACTGAAAAAGTAGAAATAAACTTATTAAATTTCCTTCAAAAATGATCTCTTACCATTTTTGCGTATAATTAGTCTTAAAACGTGATTAAGAGCCAGGTTTTAACATGACTTTCTCATTTTACTGCCATTGCTGCTGTACGTACGGGAAAATAAACTTTGCTGAAAATCATCGCCGAAACCATTATCAAATTTTCTAAAAACCTTTGATTGGGGAATGAACTGAAGGTCTTGAGAATGAAGATTACCTTCTGCAGCAATCCTGCATAAGGTCATCAATCTCCTGGCTTCAAATCATGACTAATTTTTCATGAATCGTCGTTTCAGTATTTGGAGTTTAATCAAAAAATGCATTTTCTTATTTTGAACTCAAATTTTTTGTTACCTTCCACTACCTCTTTTTTAGTAAACAAATGTTTTCTCTTCAAATAATAACATTCATGAAAATGTATGCCAATTTTGATTGCTTCACAACACTTTTTCACCCCTAAATCTTATCATACTGTATGATCAATGAATTTATTATTAATTTTTGGTATTTGAATCTTAGGATGAGATTTTTCAGTTTAGAAAATAATAAAATAAATTTTTGAATAAACGTCTTTAACCTTACGTCTATCTGAATTATGTTATTGTTATAGAAAAGTGTGTTACATAGGACAGACATAGTAATATTTGGGGAATAGATTAAAAAGCCATCAATACAATAAAAAATAGAACAGCTTTCGAATGTAATGGAAAAACATACATTTTATCATAAAAATTCATAAATTCATGAAAATAAAAGTTAATAATTCAAACCAATTGGATTAAAACATGAGGAGACCTTAATAATGAAAAACCTCAACATTTAAGCCGAAGCCGAAAAGGAAAAGGAAAAATTTGATACCTAGGCTATGCAATATTTACTGAACATTATGAAGTTTCAAATGAAAATCAAGTAAGAACAAAAATAACAAACATTAAACGAGTGAGAAATGCGAGATATATATCTATATCCGAAACAAGAGGAGTAGAATTCGTTTCATTAATTCGATTTATATGTCTCAAGCACACATATTTTCAGTTTAATCATTACGTCGTTTTAAAAAACAAATTTATCATCTATCAGATAACGAAATGTAAATTCAATACTAATTTTTTTAGTTAATATGTAAAATTATTCGAATTGAAAAGGAAGATAGAATCTTTATTAATACACTTTGAACTCGATTGTTTCATTTTAAAACGTCCGACCAATTTGAAATTTTGCTCACTTATTGAGGACTAAAGAAAATACAATAATTTCATAAATTTGCACCATAACGTTGTCAGGATAACTAGAATAGTATGCTACAGATACTTTACTACCTATTTTACTTATTTTAAACGATCAGATGAATTCAATATTATATGCTTTTCAAGGACCGATGACAATACATTAATCAAATAATTTTCCCACATAGTCATCGTCAGGTTATTAGAAATCAATGTCTTCAAATCATTAGTTATTTTCTCGGAAATAAAATTATATGTATAAGTTATTTTTGCGACCTAAACTAAAGTAAAAATTTTCAGCATTCCGATGGATTTATAAGCGACTCCAATTTGTCAACTAGATAAATAAACAATAACAAATTAAAACGTACATTTAAAATATTTCATAATATATCCTAATCCTAACGACTCCACGAAAAAAAAAACAAAAAGATTTAACTGACTAAATAGCGAAATAGATTGGACTTGGATGCCGTTGGATGTTGCTGCTAGTGGAATGTTTGTGGGTTGATGTGTCTATAAAGAAAACAAAGACGAATATAGACACAGGTCTATTTAAAAAAACACTAGACGTAAAAAAGCTCTTTCAAATTCATCCATGCATTAATGGAATGGTTATAAATCAAACTAAAAACGTTTCGTTATTTTTCCTTTCATTTTATACATGATTTTCACCGAGATTGATAAAGTTCAAGTTGTAAATGGGAGAAAAACTTCAGTATATAATAAAATAAAACAAAAATAGGAACAGAATAATGGTTAGCAAACAAATTTGTTTCTGTTTATTGAATTCGACATTATAACATTTTATTTGGAACGCAAAACACGGTAAGTAAAAGAGCAAATGAATACATAAATATAATATTCATTTGATAGAAAATCGACATAATTAGATAAAAATAGAGGCTGGATTAATTGGGTCTCACAGGGGCCGTGTAAACACGTCCTACTACAGCCATAGAGGCGTTGCTAAACCTGTCTTCCTTTAATATTATTATAATAGAAGGGGAGTCTAGCGGCACCTACGATCCAATCCAGACCAAAATGTCAGGAAATTTGACAAGTTACCTAAAGATTCTAGAATTGATAATGCTAGAAAGCAGTGACAATATAATGGACCATAGCATGTTGGACACATTTGCAATGATAATCAGTGACCGCTAGTCAAAGTTCAATAAAGATCTTCGATAAGCTCGATGTTTATCTGTAAGTTATATTGTCTATAGATAAAGCACGGAGCTGGACTGAGCCCTTTTCGGACCAAAATCTTTCGATATAAACCTCTCTAGAAGCCAAGTGGCTTTGAAAGCCCTGAAGTGCATGTCCAAGTTAGGGTAAGAGTCTAAATAAACTCTAAAAGCATTAGCTAACAGAAGCAAAGTAAAACTAATCCAGGCAATGAGGAAGCAGATAATCTTGCTAAAAAGGGGGCAATGACTTTCAATGTCCTGCTGGAACCTTTTATCATGCTCATTTAGTACGGCATTGAGACTATCAGGAAAGAAAAAAAAATATATGAATGAATAAATAATTTATTCTAAAGTAATATAAGCAGAAATAATTATTTTTTAACTTGTATATCATAAAGAAAATTACACAGTTCTATAGAGGACGCCCAAACACCGTCCTCTGCTTTGGTTAACGTCGGATTAAAAGCTCCACCCCTCATAAATCTCATATTTCCGGACCTACACAAATTCTTTCTCCCAATTTCGAGTCACTGATTCCGAAAAATGTCATTTGGAGATATTGGAAGCTTGCACCCTCCTTGTTTGTAGTTTTTACAAAGGCATGGAACTTTCTTTTCGCTTCAAAGATGTACCCAATAATTATAATTATCAAAATGTTCTTTCGCTTTTAGCTTTACTGAATTCTTCTAGTAAGGTTTTAAAAATAATTATTGCTACGTAATCTGCTTCGATGTAGAGTTTTGCTAAAGCAGGCAGTAAGTCCTGCTTCAGTGTTTTTATATAGTTTTTTATAATTTTTTAACTTGTTCTGCGGATTTGTGAGGCTATCGTGTCTTTGTACGAAAAGTAATATTTTGTATTAACTATGTTCCAGAAAGATTGTACTTTCAATTTTGTTTTGCCTTTATAACAATAATATAGTATATCATTACTAATTTATTTTAGGTTTTGCTTCAGATTTCCAAAATAAAAGGATTCTAGGTTAGGTTAGCTTAGTACGATAAACCTCGATCTAAATCGATTGTATTTCACTCGGATGCCTGAGGTCAATTGTTTTACACTTCATTTACCACGATTTGGAAACAAAATCCCCTTCCTATCCCCTTCCTATCTTTCTCTTTTTTGTATTTCCAACAAAGCATAAAGTATTTCACTTTTTCCATTCCTAATTTTACGATTTTTTCCAAACATTTGACGTCTCTTCTCCTTCAAGGCTGGGAACCAGCAGAGCATATGCTCTATTGTTCTCAGCCCTTTTTTCGGGCGTCTTGTGCCCACAGTTTAATGTTCAGTGATCACTCCAATGGTCTTTAAATTGAGTGTTTAAGAAATCGCTTTTGTTTGACCATATTAACTTATTAAGTTGGAATTTCTAGAACCGTTGGCAAAATTCATACTAAACAACACACTGTTTACACTTCTACTACACCAACACTCACAATTGCACTGTCCGATGCGCGTTTCGATAACCAAGTTATCGTCTTCAGAGACTGAAGGTAAACTCCCACAATATTCTGTCCTAAATGACTAATCGGAAATCATAATCGTATTTAAAGAGGCGTTGTGAGGTACTTTAAGTGCGGGACTGTGAATTAGGGAGTACTTCTCCCACGGCTAGCTACGCTACTGCTAGATTCGCATTATTTGCTTTAATGTTTATTGAATGTCCCCCAAATATCGTAAATGTTTGTTTCTGGATCGTAGAAATGTACCCAACAAATGTGTCCAAATTGACGTGAACTATATGATGAACGCATTCGTATGAAATATTTAGTGCTTCAGATATCCGTTTTAGCCAATTCGACGGTCTGATAAAATCATGTCATGAAGTGGATCGATATTTTCGGGGACTGACACAGAAACTGGCCTTCCCGATCGATCATCATCTTCAATGGAAAATTTACCTCTTTTGAAGATGGCAGTCCAATTTTCTGAATCTCACAATTTCGGTGGACATCTTTTTTCTATTTATTAATTGCGTAACTCTGGTTTACTCTTTTGTCGTCAAACTTTACCCTGACACTTCTAATAAGTTGTTCGTTGCTATGGTAACACAATATTTTGTTTATGCATGAAACTGGTCTAGGCTAACTAGATATCAATACATCCTCGTACATCTTCTATTCGGTCTCTATTATAAGAATTATTCCAATTATTGATTTCAAACTTGTAAAAAACATTCGACATTAAATCATAACATGATAACCTACTTAGATTAATAATATTTGTGATTAGTACCAATATTTTGTGACTGTTTTCGATAAAATTACTTTGAATAATTTGTTTACCACAATCGATAAAAAAGTATTTCCTTTCAATTATGCTTCCTACCCAATTTCGTTTTTAAAATATTTTCTGTCATCGGAAGCCAAACATTTTATACGCAATTAATATAATTCCCAATACCACCGTCCTGTTTGTTCCTTTTCAATTGAATTAACAATTCTGGTTAATGGTTTTCTTCTTCATTATGATAGATTATTTGTTTTTTGACGCTAAAACTTGTCCAGTCTATCTTCATCTAACTTATCAGATGTAGCACCATGAACTCCCGGCTTTTCGTGAAAATTTAGTCTCACCGGATCGCTCCACGGGAGAACAAAGCGCGTTTTATGTAGAATAATTCATCAAAAACAATGATATTTTTCAATCGTATTTTTAAATTTCATTTCAAGATTAGTCACGGTTTAAGTGATAAAATCATGGGCTAGAAATTTAATAATAACGGTTCAAGGTTGTCAACGCGCCAATATTTAGATGCTTTGGTGACGCCCCGAACAATTTTTCGGAGGGTATTCAAGTTGGACATAAAACTGCATCCCTTTAAGATGCATCTGGTACAAAAATAGAAAGGAAATAATTTTATTTGAGAAAAATCTTAATTGATACGATGTACGAACGTTTTGACATATTCAATAAAATTTTCTTCTCGTACAAAGCCCACTTTTTCTTAAATATGCAAGGCAACAAACAAAATTGCAGATTTTTGAGTGGAGAAAACCGAAAAAAACACCAAAGACGTTTACATTCTGTTAAAGTGATAGTTTCAAAGGGCCCGCACACATCAAATTTTTGATAATTTAAGCGCCAGGACACACGAATGTCAATAGGTAAATGTTGGTTTCTTGAACGGTATTATTTTTAAGAAATAATTTTCCAATTTATGTTCTTCAACATTTGATTGAATACAATGTGTTGTATACATTTCAGAAGTGCAAAAATTGATGGTCTACTCTATGTTTAATTTTTCCTCTAATGTTCTAATTAAATTGCAACGAACTGAATTGTACCAATTCTTCAAGCATAAATATTCATATATATATATTTACCTGTTTGGGAATATTAATATTAATTTCTATTTCTTCTGTAATAAGTAGTTATGTATTCTTCTAAAGCCGCCTCTGAATTTAATCTACAACTTGTTCTTTATTCTTTTATTGCAGTGATACTGAAGGCTCCAGAATAACGAAGTACTTTTATGAATATCCACTTTTGAATGAAATTGACTTTCTCTCGATTACATCTCCAGTAAATCAACACCTACGCTCTCAGGAGTTAAAGCTTTGCTGCATTTTTATAGGGTATCAGACAATAACATGTAATTTCTGTAGTTATTTTCTCTATTTATTATGAATTTATGTTTGTACACTACTGATTTTGAGTTATTTTTGTTTTAAGACAGATGGATGAGTTCATATCATCGTTAAATAGTAGTAAGAATATGAAACTGTCTCAGGAAGACGTACATTAGATCTTTTCAAGCTGGCATCCAATACCTACATCTATCAAAAGAAATATTCACTTAAATTATAATAATATAAATACATAAAAATGACAAACACTTTCACTGACTTCAAATAATAAAAAAAGAAATTCGAAGTAAATGATTTGGAACGAATACGCATTCTTCGGTACAAAATCCCAACGTCATATTTGAATTATACATTTTATAATTATATAGGAAACAATTTCATTTTTAATAAACGTCAATTTCTTTATAATATTGTGAATGCAGATTAAAAGAAAGTACATATTTATGTGAAATTGATAGTTCATTTACACGCACATTGTATGTGTCTGAATGCAGAGTGTGTATTTATTCTACACGGGCTATTAATTCATATTCTTCTTTTCTTATACGTCTTTTAGAACAGATTGTACCTAATTGATGCATTCAAAAATATTTTATACTTATTTCAATAGAATATAATTCATTTCAAATAACTATAGGTAAAATAAGAAGTTGAAGAGTGTTATGGATTTAAATGATTATTATGATTTTTATAGTCTAGTCAATAAGTTCAAAACCCTGAAAGATACGGTTATTAAATTATGCTACTTCTGTTGGTGCGTGATTATTAATTATTTTTTTTTCTTAGCTTTGATATTCTCCCACTTATAACTTCATATTCTGACACATATCTCATCATCCTTTTGCTGGTCATAAAACCTCTTCTTGTTTGTCTTTCCCGCCATAAAATAGAGTATATTTTTCCTTATTTAATTGTCCCTCTCCCTTACGCCGTATTTCTTGGACTGCCAATATGTCTACTTTGTATTGCAACATTACTTTTGCATTTTCCTCAATTTTTTCCTTTGTCAGCATTGTCCTGATTTTCCATGCTTCCATTCTCACTATATCCATCCATTTGTCCTTTTTGTTTTTACCCTTGGCCTTTATCCATTTAATTTTTTTGTCGACTCTATATCTATAGCCATAAATCCCTTCAAACCTACATTTACCAGACAGTTAGCTCAAGGCACATGCTAAGAAATCAAAATACTTTTCTCGCCATCTAAATCGAAATACCTGACGAAATAATTGGGGAATCAAATTTATCAGCTCTGCGTGACAATGAACCAATATTTAATAAATCTAAAAACTTTGGTACCTGGTCCCATAGGGGCCCTTTCACACCAAACGAATCCGAATCAATCAGAATCACTCCGAATCAAGTTGAATCTGATTGACCAAGAATCGGCTTCGAGCGCTCCGTTTAAATGTGAAGGGACTCTTTTCCCGCCTTCAGACCGGACGAATCTGGTTCAATCAGGTTTGATTCGAGGTCGCACTTGATTCAACCTGTCAGATTCCTCGTCCGGTCAGTCTTGAATCAACAACCATACGAGATGGACGTGAAGTTATTAATTTTAAAAGTTAAAGAAAATAGTGAGATTTATGACGCCAGTGATAAAAATCACAGCAACAGAAATCTCATGTCTTCTGTGTGGGGGAAAATTGGCGAAGAATTAAACATTCCAGGTAAGAGTTATTCAGGTTGATTCAGCTGGTATGAAAGAGTGGAGATGACGAATCAGATTCAACTTGATTCGGAGTGATCCAGATTGATTCGGATTCGTTTGGTGTGAAAGGGGCCTAGGCCTACGGCTTTGAAGGATTGCCATAATAATCTCTTTTTCATAATTTTGATTATTGAGTAATTATTTAGTGATCTTTTATACATTGTAAAATTCTTTAATTACATTGGATTGAGCCATTGCTCAAACTTTTAGGAACTTTATTTCTATGTCTCATGTTTTTCAACTTGTTGACTAGATTATAATAAGTGAAGTTCGTGAAGTTGTAATAACTTGATTAATTAAATTTTGATAACGTAGGTTTTACAAATAAGAAATTGCATTATCTCTTATTTTTGCATTACAGGAAGAAAGATTTTTGTTAACCTAGAAGTATTGTATAATATAGCTAATTTATTGTATCTTGTTGATTTTTTTACCGGCCTTAAAAGCAAATGAATTGATCTCCAGTAGTCCTTAAGACTTGTTTCTTCTTGAAATATCTATGATTTAAACTTTTTTACGTAGGAAGGATAGAACATATATTTGTTTAAATATAGTACAAAGTACCGTGGATCTATAGACAGCAGTTGTAGCAAAAATGAGCTATAAAAACCCCCATATTTGAATAGAGAATTAGTGACTATCGCGCATTTCTGGAATAAGAGAGCTACAATTATTAACCTGTTACAATATTCCATGACTTTAGCTACCAGTTTCACCATCTTAAACTTTATTCTTTCATGTTTCTCACTCAGTTTGTAATATCACCTTTCTAATGGTATATGTGCTTTAATTGTCCTTATACAAAGATAATTACAAGTCTAAAAAAATCCCAATCAATTTCATTCGAAGGGATAAATAAAGCAGATTATACTGTTTGATATAATAAACGACGATGGCAATATTATAACAATTAAATTGAAATTACTTATTACCGGTTTATTAAAAAAAACCGTTAAGTATAAATTGATTACAAATTGTTTGATTGAATTCAGACGGAAAACATTAATTCAGTCGACATTCGCCACGGAGTCTGCTGGACTTTGGTAACTGAACCTTGGACAAAAAGTTCGCCGAAAATAAAATATGTTTGTTGAATTTTTTTATTCTTAGACCTTCATTTTATTAAAAAGATTTTGATTTCAGGTTTAATCTAACAAAACCTTTTTTTGTTTTCGTAGGAATATGTATTATTCCTAACCTGTGGACAGTTGTTTTTTTGTGTTCATATCTTTAGGATGATATTACCTTGTTTCACTTTTTAGTTTCATTAATTTTGTAATTGAAATATTGAATAACTAGTTTTATATATTTTTTTATATTGCAACATTCCAAACTTTTGTTTTTATTCTCTCCTTATATTCAGTCGTTTGGCAATCGAAGACGGTTTTAAAAAAATCATCATCATCATCTTCGGACTACTACCAAGAACCTAATCAACAAAAAATTCAGCTTGCGGAAACTTTGTCTAACTGCAATAGGAAGGTTTGAAGATTAAGGCACCTTGTACTCTTGAAGAGAGGAACGAAGTTTGTCTCGAAAAGGAAAGAACGGTTGAGATCCTCATCGATACAAAAATATGGGACTCAAATCCAAACCGACAGGTGACCGTCTTCTGAAAATGATTTACCTTTAATATTATACGACATTTAATCTAGTGATTGTATTCATAACCACTAAGACTTCCGATTAGTACAAATATCTGATTTCCATTATAGTGCTCTGGACTTGTTTTGTAATGGGAAAAGAGATTCTGGGCTCCGAACTGTAAAAAGAGTTTTCAGATTGATGATGAAAGGATCCCGAAGAAAGATTTCAGTGACTATCTTGTTGAATAACTCTTGCGCCGATGATGCAAAGAGTGGTGAGTAAATACCTTTAATGACACACTATGTGCAATCGGAGAAGCATTTTCCATGAGCTCACGATGAAATACAGGCGAGGGTGAGAAGAGACAGCGCAGAGAATGCCTAAATGGTCACGCGAAAGAGTTATTTCATTAGTGGAGGACAGGTGCCAGTTGTTCTACGATTTCCATCCATTGTCAATCTGAAAACAGAGTTCGGGGCCCAGAATCTCTTTTCCCATTACAAAACCAGTCCAGAGCACTAGAATGGAAATCAGATATTTGTACTAATCCGAAGTCTTAGCGGTTATAATTACAATCACTAGATTAAATGTCGCATATAATATTCATTCTGATAGTAATTCTTGGGTAAGGCAGACATCCTGTCCCATCTCCTATTTAAGACCTATATTGATGATAAATCAATTTCAGAAGACGGATTTTTTTGTAATTTGTACCAATGTCTCTTGGACGCTAATTTAGCGTCGCCCATTCCAGCCCGACGTCGTTTCTTCATTACAAATTATCGTAGAGCACGCTTGGTTTCTGCAAGAAATCACATTAATTTATTAGACACTCATTGGGATCGCACTCTCTTTATAGAAGAGTTCAAAATACTAAGCGCTTCGAATAGTATAAATGTCTAGTAAATGATACGCTATCTCTTCTGCTCCCTTTCTAAAGAACACAGATGAAAGAATTTTGTTACGGAATCTTAATATACCATGAGGAATTTATAATCACCTTCAGCTTGCGAAAGCATGTGTATAAGATGAGTTTCGTATCTTGAATTAAGCTCGTCACTGATAAACAGTTTTACAACAAGGCCTTTTTTGGTAAACTTTTTTTCTGGACAGATTCCCATAGATTCCATACAGTGGGACGCGTTCAGCAGTTTTATATCTTTCTTTTAACTTATATAATGACCAGTGATTGTCAGTGTTCCGGGACTTGACGCAGGAGAGTGAGTAGAGGACGTGAAAATAATACTATGACATAAAAATTTACTCATACGACCCCTCGTTTTTGAGTTGTAGGTCTTAACTTATACTTATGTATATTTTCTAAATTATACACTCCAACATTATGAATTTTTAATGGATGATTATGTATGTCCATGGAATAAATAATTCTACACTACTATCTGAAGGGACAACCAGTACAATCTAAAGATAGCAAAAATGAATTTTTCAATCAAATTTCAAACAAAAAGGTACTCTTTGCTTAACACGATAGAATTTATAGTTTGGAAGATATGTAGATTTTTAGATCTTTGCCAAGAGAACCGTTCGCTATAAAGAGACATTCTGAAGAAAAGTATGATAACTGATTATGATACAGTCGAACATCGTGTTCCTTACATTAGTAAAAGGTTGAAATGTAGAAAAATTTAGTTGAAGCTAACAACTTATTAAATTAAAACTACAAAAATATAATAAATGGTCGAAGTGGGCACTCTATACACTTCAGGAGTCTACGGAGGATATTTCAATTTTTTATTTATGTAAGATATACGATATCTGACAGTATGTAGTTCAATTAGAAATGTTCAATTGTGTATACCTCCTGTAAATATTTTCAGTAAATAATAACAATTTATGAGAATTTTCTTAAGAATGTCTTTTTATGGCGAACTGTTTCCTCGGCATGTACCACGATCTAAAAACCTACATAAATCTCCTAAACCATAAATTTTATCGAGTTAAATAAAGAGTGCAACAAATCGATTGTAAAATTTAGATAGTAGTGAAGAATTATTTATTTATTATCCACTACATGTATAACTTCTTATTTCGCAACTTTAAATGCCTATAAATCAGAAATAAGGACTCGTATGAGAAATTTTTTTCATGCCATAGCAATATTTTCACGTCATTTACTCACTCAGAAATTTTTTGATTCAAACCCCAGAACACTCTGTATATATACATATATCGTGATGTATTTTCTATATTTGCAGATTGACGATTTGGAGCTTCAGCTTTTTTGTTCTTATTGTTCTTCATATAGAGTAGAAATATTTGAAAATTTTCAGTTTCTTTGTAATGCAGTTTGTTGATTTGCCACAACCTACTACTTGAAAACTAAGTACTGAACCAGTCAGGTGAATAATTCAATTTGAAACGCTGTAATATCATATGATTATCCATATAAAAATATCATGTATTGTTTCACATAAATCCATTTAAGAAACTACGGAATTTTATTGTATTTCGGTTCTTCAACGATAATTATAGAAAATTAATTAATATTTGCACGCCACTGGCAACCATTCAATATTAACTTTTACATCAAAAACCGTCTATTAAATTTTAGAATATACCTCATAAGTCACATTCAATCAATCCGAAGGTGGATGAATAAATGTGTAAACTTAAGGACACAATATATATATATATCATAGGTGTTGTCTGCCAATATCACCTTAACAAAGTTGTATATGTAGTAACTAGATTTAAGGCAGTTTTAACAGAAAAGAATGAAGTAGCTATGGCCATGGCCAACCAACGTTCGTTGCGATCTCTCTCAGTTCTTGACAATGAAATACTTGGAATGTAGGTGACCTACTTACCGACTGAGCGGGTTGCTCTGATAGGCCAATCCGTGTATCAGATTTATTTTAAAAAAATGAAGCCCTGCGTATTAGATATGATTGAAATTGGAATAATATTTTTTGAAAACAGACACACTTTTAAATATTGCTTAGTAATCGTGGATATTTTTAATTGTAATTGCTATTGAACTTAGATAATATACTCAATTTTAGTTCGAAATAACTGTGAGAATGTATGTGAAATTCGTATAGATTTGCTAAACTAGATATTTTCTCAAGATATTTGATTAAAAAATATTCCATCCTAGTGAAATTATTTAAAACGAATCCGTTTTAAGTTACGATAGAATTTTTATCTAATTTCTCTTTACTGTCTTTCACATATTATAGGGTAATCCAGAATCATGACTTGCGCACTAATATGTCCGCTGGACGACAAAAAACGTGTTGAACGCTATTGTGACCACTGGGCTTTGCTACTTTTTTCGGTGTAATCGTGCGTTTCGTTGTCTTACATTGCCTAAGATTTATTTTTAAAAGACATAATTAATCGTTTCGTTATAACGTTATATTCCGAATCTATATCCCAAATCCTCGTAATCCAGATTCAAAGATTACTTTATTAAACCTAATAAATATCTGTTCTTTGCCTGTCAGTACTCTATGACTCCAACAAACCTACAATAATTTCAAAAACTTCTTAAAGTTTCACTAGAAAGGTTTGGTTTCATTAATGTAATGATACGAGCGAACTAAGTAAAAGCATCAAATATGTCCTCTGATAATAAATCTGTCTATACTTCTTGAGTATATCGATATGGAAATTCTTCTGGACTATTTTCTATACTTGGCATTTCAGTATCTTCTGGTAGAACCTGAAGATATTCTTTTATAAAAAGATAATATTTAATTTAATTCTGTCCAATTAGAGTTGAGACTATGGACAGAAAATAATTAGGCTTCATGAAACATTTTTCCCGGTAACTTTTCACAAAGACAGAATTAATTGTTGTATGAAGTATCTTACTCAACAAACTACAAATGTGATATAAAATAATTACATTCAAGTTCATCATGTTTTGTACCTTTTTGATATTTTTTTCTCTTTCGAATCTTTTCTTTCGCAAATGTGAAGGCTTCACTTTGTCCCATGTTTAAACTATGGACCCAATCAGGGTTAAATGTATCCGTCAGATGTGCGGGTTTCCATTAAATAAAAGGAACGGAAGCTGGACTGTTGTATCTAACATACTTGAGAGAGTACTTTTCTTAGGCTGCTGTAAAGTACTTAACAGTTTAACAATAATATTCACGTACCTGAAACAAAGTGATTGTAGCACACTTCAGTATATCTAGCTTTTTCTTCAGTTGAATCTACTTTTTATAGCATCTAACCATCATTTATACGTTCCTTGAACAGCTGGTTAAGATGCTGTTTGTGATTGAACGACGTAATAGCAGGAATTCGAAAGAAATTTCTCTCAAATCCAATGATTATAGACACAAAGGATTGCTCAGTTCTATTTAACCGGGGATAGAGGACCATTGAAAAGTTATTTGACGTCACCATCGGTGCTGAATTGTTTGTTGACATTCAGTTTGTGTATAATCCTGTGGGATTTTATTTTGTGATAAATTTGGGATAAATTTGTGTTTTCTGAAGTACTTTTAGTGTGGTTTGATTTATACCAAAGAGAAATAAACATTTCACGTGTTTTAGACTGTTAATTGCGTGCAATAATTTGATTTATTTCTTATCCAAAGCTAAATAAAAGTGCCTTGATTAAAGAAAAAAGAAAAATTGTTATCGGCAGTAGGCTTTTTTAAAATATTGTAAAATATTATAATGTATGTAAGTACGGACGCATGCTTGTTATTGGTATTTTTTATTGTATTCATTCACATGTAAGCATTTTAAATATTGCTGGTTATTCTAATTTTTCTGATTTTTAATATGATTTTCTATAAATTATTTTTCTAAATAAATAAATGAACAACTAATTTCTCCATATCTCCATTTTATTCTTCTTGGTATAGTCGTTGGAGACACATTTAAAAGTTATTATGTTTCAACTTCGAGCTCTTAGTTACAAATATTTAATTATATAATTAAAATAATATATTTTCAAATTTTCAAAACCTAAATATTCTTTAGACTCAATTTTATCCAATATAACCCTAATTTAGATTGAAAATTCCCGCTTAGTTTCGTTATAATTCAGGTTTTTGAAATTCTAAATTTGTTCGGTGACTTAATGATCAAAAAATAGAAACAATTAATTTTTATGATGATTATCACTTATTCGTTTTTTCTTCATGAATGATTCATTAATTGAATTTGATGGTATATTGACTCTATTTTAAGAACAGTGATTCCAAATAATAATTAGATTTAACTGGCCTAAAAACCACCATTGCGGGTCAATGTCGATGCTGCTGAATTTTAGACGAAATTTCCATGCTCGAGAGAAACGGAGAAAGGAATTATTGTGAATTAAAAAAAGATGGTCTTATTTATCAACGACCTTGCTTTTTCTACATCGATTGAAATTTAAAACAATGATGATTAGCGTTGACTAGTGCGTAAATAATTTGTTTTTTGGGTTCATTCTTATACTTCACCAAATTTATGTTAAATAATAAAAACTCTTGCATCTTTATCAATATCAAACTTATCAATCTCAGATTATATTTCAATTTAAAAGCGTTGTTATATTAATTTCGTGGTGGTAAAACAATTATTGATGGTTAGAAACATTGTAAAATTCCTGAATTTACCAAATGAATTATTTAACAATGAGATCAAATGAGATATCGTAAAGATGGAAAGACTTTGTATTCTCAAGAGTCTCACTAGGTCTCGAGTGAGCGTCCATAGAAATTCGAGATCAAAAGTCTCGAAAATTAGGTTCGCCTCTAATCGTATTTAGATCCATTTATCCACAGAGGGGAGTAATGTATCTTGATTGTTAAAATCCTTTAAAATTGATGAAAGCACTTCGGTATTACACTGGATAGACCTTCTTTGAACTAAATATGAAAATGATAAAACACATGAAGCCAAAGTTGCTTTTATGGTATTACAAAATGAAAAATTGGCACTGAAACACAACTATCTTGAGATGGATTTACCTTGCCCTCACTTAGTCACCAAGGCATACTGGAGCAGAAGAAAATAAGAGATGATCTAGTGAAAATGGAATATATCGTGTTTTAGAGAACCAGAGCTTTTTTGTGAAATAAGTACAATATTGAATGAAATGGACAAAAAAGGAACGAAAAAAGTCCTGGGGCAACAAAGTATGGCTGAGGACTGATACATTATAACTAGAAAATATCGTAAAAGAGCTTCAACTAGAAAATTATATACTGACGACTTTGATTAAGGATCTAAAAGGACATTGTCGCCTCAATGGACACCTCAAGGAACTTAAACTGGTAGAAAGAAACGAACGTTGATTCTGTTGGTAAGAATCACCCAATCTAAAACTAGCAGGTGAACAAAAATTTATTAAAGGACCAGAAATGAAAGAACTAGTAAAAGCAAGTTAGGCAAAAACGTGAATTACCAATTGTCCTACCGTGTTTTGGGTGGTCATCTAGGTATTCTATTTACTGCTAGTTTTCATTCGAAAATAAGTGCGTGAGCCAAATTCATATCGTTAGTGTGTTCCTAATTCGATTTCTTCTGGTTTTCTCGATGACGCGAAGGTTTGAGCTTATATCTTATAATCTATTCCACTCCACTTATTGAGGTACCTATATTTCTTGTTTCTTGTACTTGTATACTTGTAACTATGAAAATAACTCAAGAAATGGAAATCTAGCCTGAAAACTATATATATCAATGTTTCACTTCTCTAATCTAATAAATTCTAACAATACAACATTTTTGAACGTTTTTTTTTGTATTGCCAAGTTTCAAAAAATCTGAAACTTGTTTTGCATTGTCTTTGTGCACAAGTATGTCAAATGAGGACAAAAATTCGAATCGTGAATAACGAGTATTGTTAGTTTCTAATGGGGGCGGTGATTCTTTATAAATTTTTTATAAATATTTATAAACTAATAAGATGTAGATAGTCTCTATCAACGCCATAGGTTGTAGTAGACCCAAACTTTTTTGTTTCATAGCGCACTTTCAAAATTTTACTGGATCATGTGGACCCCTGCAGCTACATTTCTACCAATTCCCAAATCTCGGAAAAAAGCGAGGATTACATTTATATATGGAAACTTGCGTTGTGATTGAGTTTAGGTTAGAATTGATTGCTTGATAGTGTGAATTATTTGATAATAAAATCAACTAAAGAAATTTTCAATTAAATCTCAATTGATTGTGCTGTAAGATCATATAAAAAAAGCAAAGTTGGCCAATCGAAAAAGTGACTCCATTCAACTTTACTTTTTTAAAACAGTCGTAGTATAATTAAAATTAAACACTTGTAATGTAACTTCTACAATGGTAATTACAAAAAAATATATAATTTGAATGTACAAGTACATGATGTACATGACATTGACAGCAAATTATCAATAATTGCCTTGATTTTTGTAAAGAATAACCTCAAATTTTCTCTCCTTTTTTCGTTAATAAGTTTTTAACGACACTAAAATTTTTTTCGACAAGATATGAAAAGCTTCAGAAGCTCAGAAGCTTTTGCACAGTTCCCCATAGTCTAGGATATCTTTTGGATATTTCTACCTGCAACCACAGTGGTTGATAATCTATTTTAAATGTCACTTTGACCTCCTCATTAGGTGCTAAGCTCGAGTAGCTCCTCTTGTAATATCACATTCACCACTTCCGTTTCATCAAATGGATTCATGATCCATCGACAGAATATCGTCAATTCTGAGTTTAAAATCATCAATCAAATGTTGGACGTATCTCTGAAGATCTTCATCAAGGCATTCTACCTGCGACAAGTTTAAAAACAGTGAAAATTCGCGCCGACCAATATTTTCCATCATAAATTTCAACTTATTTAAGAAAAGCTGAATTACACTCTTCATTTTTATTAAACTAAGGCTGTCCCCTTCTTATTGTTAGTTGACGTCCTACAATTTTTGAACAAATCTATCAAATACGCGATATCTGTTTTAAAATTGATCAGTTTTTCTTACAAATCAGAATGTTTACTTTCCGGAAAATCTAAAACTGAGTCAAAAAGTAAATAAAATCTTTATAAACCAGCAATTTTTCACAAGTAACAGTCGCTTCTCAAAATATTATCTGCCTATATTGATAGGGGAAGACCCTCGCTTACAATGGTGGACCCCCATTTTTTGTCACACCCAACGTAGACCCCCGTGAACCCATGGTGATCCACCTTGACCACTTTAGGAATCATGGTACTAGACAATCAAGGTACTGAAGTTTTCATAACATTGAAAAACAAAGGTGCTACGTACAACTTTTTATAGCTTTTATGATTGGCGTTCCATCGTGTACAAGCTCTGCTTTTTCGTTTTTGTTTCTACCTGAAATCAATATCTTATTTGGTAAACAACAATTCGTACATCAGAGGCCCCCTGGTAACAAAAATTTGTCCTACGTCCCACTTGCACATGCTCATTTTCATAGCTTTTGTCCTACAAACGCTATGCTTTCTTATATCCCAAAGACTCCCAGGTTTCAATTCTTTATGAAAGGATTGTATTTATGTAAGTTTTATCGAAATTAAGTTTAGTTATTTTGCACTTAAATGTCCACTTTTATTTACTAATTCCTATATATATCTACAAATAAAAAGTCAAGTAATGATTGAAAATATTTTATTGAAGTTTATTTTGGAATTCGGTCAATATTTCTTCTAGCTTTTCATAGCATTCTCTTCACTTTGCTTCGTTATTTCTTTGTGTATGAATTCGCAATATTGTTAATTGGATTTTAAACTACTCAAACATCTAAATTTAAAACACTTATAGACTTTGAACCTAATATTATATATTGAGCCACATCAATTGTTTAAAACAAAAGCCACAATTTTCACCTGAAAATTAATATTTAATGCATAAATACATAATGTTTAGGATTCATATTGAGCTTTTCACATATGACATTTCATGTTAAGGATCAATTTTACTTAGATATCTTTCTTCTCCACTATATTTAATTAATTTTGTTTTGAAGACGAAAATGGGAGCGTTGATAATTTTTATATAGAATCTGCAAATAATTTATATGTAATTGCATACTTATTACCTAATATTCCAGTGTGAATAGCAGAATCATTCTTTAAACAGTAATTCTCTTTGTACCATGACCAGAATTATTCTGTTTAATTATACTGAATCATCAACAAATTGTCTAACAATGTGAAAAAGGAATTTAATTTATTCAACTGACATCTTCAAAGAGAAGAATATTTGAAAAATTAATTTTTATATGGTGTTATTTAAGTTATATCTCGTCAACATACCAGTACACCAAGCTCCGACTTACCACTGGTGGAAACAGCCTACACACAATTTTCTTAAAGATTCGAGAAATGAGATAAGTTCATTGTGTGTTCTTGTTCTCTGCTTCTTGTGGGTAGACTGCTAGATCGATTACGTTTATAAAACATTTTATGCATTTATCTGATTCTAAGCTTTAATAAAAAATTTTTATGAAATTTTGGGATATGAAGTAGATATATTATTTATATGATACGACCGCGAGTTCATTGCTCCTAACGCATGTGTGAACCCACGCACATTTCGATAGTTGTGACGAGGGCAAAGGCAATAACGAAACTATAGAAATGTGGACGATACTGTAACATCTTGATTTTAAGATATATTTCAGAACTAAATATTTGGTAACTCTCAAGATCAACAAGATTTTTTATAAAAATACGTCTAAATGTCCAATTAAGTCCAATAAAGAATTAGTAAACTTCACGGAGCACAACGTTTACCTAGCTACTCCACGTTCAGAAATAGTTAAAAGCTCAATATTTTACAATGCAAAAAATGCACAATCACTTGCCAATTGAAATTAAATCGATATCATCTTTTCTCGCATTCCGCAATAATCTGAGGGCGTATTTACTGGAAAGTGCCTTCTACTTGTGTCTGTTTTTTCTGGTTTTTACAAGCTTTTGTCTACAAATTGTATCAATTTTTTTGACAATAAAGGATTTCCCTCTCTCTCATTTAATAAAGGAACAATTATTTTTGTATTGACTCTAAACTTTAACAAAAAAAAATGAGTCATCCACACACCAAAGTTTATTGGAACGGCAGAGGGCTTTGGCCAGTAGCGGAACATGTTGGTCAATCTCAGAAACATCTGATCTACGGGACTCCACAGATACTTTATAGATCTTAATAGTGAAACTTTTTAGTAAGTCGACAAGCAAGTTTTCAAAATTTGCAGCACTTGTTACATCATTGTTACATGACTTATTGGACAATACTTTTCACTATTGTATTCAAGTTTAGACAATAGGTTTATCAAACACTACTGAATAATGAAGGTCCTAAAGTGATAACCAAGAAGGTCACTTAGCACGAACGGTCGAAGACAGACTCTTAAAATGAGTTACATGGCAGATACCAGAGGGCAATAGGAAAAGAGGTAGACCAAAAAAACGGCGAAGGGAAGTTGTGGAAGAAGATCTTAGACAGAAAAAAATCCAGAGCTGGAGTGATAACCCAGTGGCAGCTGAAAGATATAAGAACAAGAAGAAGATGACTCCTTTTCATGAGATGAAAAGAGCTTTGGATAGAATCCTGCTCATTTACCATCAGTTACCAATATGTACATTGACGCGTACTTGGTATAAAAAACTAGTTTCCGCACCCAGACACAAGTTCAAGCATTCCAAAGCTCAAGTTGTAATTTGTAATCACTTCCAAAGTCACTGTCAGATAAATACATTTTTCTCCGTTAGAAATGTATAGTGCTTAATATATTTTTCTCAGAATAAATATTCCCAAAGGATTAATTCATCATCACTAAAAGTTTGCGTGATCTTTAAGAGATATGGTAGTTCTTCCAGTTCTCACTACCGCTTTACGGTAGTGATCATCCAGAAAATTTAAAATCATGTAGGTTTTAAACTCGCTTTTTCAGACTCTTTATAACACTCACCGACATTAAGTACAACAATTCTTGAAGAAAGCCTTTCGTAATAAAGGTGGAAACAATGAGGTCTCAAACTACCAAATAACTACACAAAGCAAATAATTCTGCATACAGAGCCTTATGGCAAAAGCATTTATTTATCTCATGGCGGTTATTTTTAAATTTTGGCAATTCATTAAATTCTTTAATGGACGCATAAATAAATTCAATAGTGTGGAAACTTACTTAATATACGTTGCAACAAATTTCAAACAATATTCACATTTTATTTTAAAATGTACCAATACGAAAGGTGTTAGAGACACTATCATTTACAAGATTTTCAAATGCAGCTACCAGGGAAAAGCATATAGAAATGAAGTAATTCATTCAACCTTAGTAAACAAATTTCAACAATCGACTTAATTATGACGATTTAATATCTAACAGATGACATCAACTAACTAATAACAAATACAAATATGTTTTGAGTAAGTTATTCGTATTTGCAGAATCAGATTCAGTTGAATTCTTTCAGATTGGATAAGGCTATTCCCAGTAACTTAACTGCCCTCTGACGAGGTAGCTTCTCTCCGATTCCAGAATGTCTAGGGACCATCTGTGGCTAGGGAACCAAGCTTAAGAGACTACTCCGTTCTCGGTACAACGCTACAAAAAGCTTCCTCTGATCGTAATTACGACTTTGACCCATCGGTATACCAAACTGACCCTTTTAGATTTATTTATGATTAATATATTTTCAAAAGAAACTATTATTCGTAGGACAATATCAAAATTTATTTTCATTTAGAATAACGGTTGAAATGAGATAATTACAAGTTTGTTTTATTCAACATTATCATAATTTATCATATCTGTTTTCCTCATTATCTTAGTTCACGAAACAATACATTCTTGAAGAATAATTTCTAATCGTGCAGTTGAACAAATTGTTTTCGTTATAAATAAATTTTCTTCATTGTTACTTTCTAAGTTTTGTGACAAATTACCGTTCTCAAGTGATGAATTTAAATTATAATTAGGGTGATTGTTTCAAATGAATCTGTTACAGTTATAATAGAAATTGTCCATATCTCATTTGATTGAAATTATATCTAATAACAACCGAACAAAATTCTTTTCAAACAAAAATGTTGTTGGCATTAACAGAAAAAAAATAAAAGCTCATAGATAAATCGAGTTCCCTCTGTCTCCCGCATGATTAAATAGAAAGTAAAGAAAGTGCAACAAACGCTGGCAGCTTATTGCTCCCAAAGTGGTTCTCTCTACACTTTCCCTTTCACCGACAAAATAAACAAATATTCTTGGATTGTTGTCAACAGTACAGTGGCATTGCATAGAACTAGGAAATGTTTAACATTTTAAAAAGGGAAATTCACTGTTTTCGGGGTTATTAAAGGTTTGTCTGTGAAATTTGATCCGAAATTGGTTACCCTCATTGAAATTACAATCATTATGAAAGCCCCAAAAATAATGTCCTGAAGACGAAGAAAACATTATCCAACAGTTCATAACAATTGATCAAACATCTTTCAATTAGGCTCATCAGTCAATTAATCAATAGTAAGCATATACTCTGATTTTTGTTGCAGAATTAAATTCGAAATATAGTTGGTAGCAATCATCACGACAAATGCACAAAACGCTATTTCTTTTTCACGCTTAGACATATTAATGTTGTCCCGATACAGAAAGAAATGCCCTTAGCACCAATGTATGAGCACTCTATTAAAATGATCCACAAACATAGTCGAGTTAGTTCAGACGCTGGACCCAATAATAGCCCTAATGTGTGGAGCAGGCTATATCCTGATCATGATGCTCCAAATGTTTGCTTTTCATAGGTGATTTCAGACGTGGTAACAAAAAAGAGTGAGGAGATATGCCTATACTGTTCAGGGACAGAGAAATCACTGCCACCTCTGCTTTAACCAGGTATTCAGATATAATAAAGGCAGCGAGGGTCGGAGCGTCATCTTGATGCAACCTCCAGTGGTCAGAGATGTCTCTCCGGACGCATTGAACACTGTGTATTATTTACTTGAGGGTTTCCAGATAAATAAAACTCGTAATTAATCAATCCGCGCATTTCAAAATGGGCAATAAACGTGGATTTCATCATCACGGTTTTCTTTGAGCAAAGGGACACTGGACTGTGCTACTCCGAGGATTGCCGAGGATACGTTTTCGGAGCATAATATATTCAAATACTTTTGTATGGTCAAGTTGTATATCCTGAGATTTTCTTGGTACATTTCAACGAGGTGGAAATTTTGGTCTACAGTGGAACCTTTTAATGCAAATTTGCCGCTAGCCGATATGGCGATATCATAAACTTGAATTTTCGAGGTAACAAATCGGCCAATCAAAAGAACACTTCGTCGTCGATATGAGCGCAACAGTTCCTTCACATCCATCACATTGTCACCTGTGGTGGTTGTGCTACCAAAATACTTACTGATCTTGTTTTTAAGCTGACTCGATCATAGAAATAATGTTTGTTCCAAAGAGAACTGCATTTTCAATTGTATAAGGTCAAAAGCAAATCTTACGGATCGTAATCAATATCCGGATATTTGGAGCACATTGATGCACGATGTGCTTTCTACCTGACGTTACAACCAACAGTTTCAACTGGTTCAATTGCGGTACGACGTCGGTTGAATGAAAATAAAGTCACTTACATTACTTTTAGAACACCCTACGTATATAAAGACCTCTAGTACGCAAATATACAGGATATGAATAAACCCTTTTACCAAACTTATCTACTAGATATGATTCTAACCTAATTTACCTCACATCGCTAGCGCGATTTAGAGATGACACTATCAAATCAATTTTCAAAATATTCCGCTATAAACAGACTTCAATCAAGATACAATTATAAGACTAGTTTTAAATTGTTACTATATTAGTCCAGTCATTTTAGGCATTTTAAACCCCAATCTGCGGAACAATACTTTGTGAACTGAATTTTTATATACCCTTTACGACGGTAAAGGGTATATAACACGTTATTTTAGCTGTTTTATGCGTGATATATACACACAAATACTTGATCAACCTACATTAATTTTTGAAAAAACTGGTTGATCCAGAACAGCCAACAATTACTTTGTTACCACTAGCACCCGATGATCTAGTGAACGCTATCTTTTGTAATTGTTCGAAAGGTTGTGGCGGCATATGTGGATGCAAAAAAATTTGATAGAAGTGTTAAAAAGTTTGTGATCATTGCCGTGGCCAGTCATCATTAAATTCAGGGCCCACAAATGATGGAAATGACGAAGTTGTAGATGTAAATCTAGAAATGAGTCCACTCGACGTTTTGTCAGCAATTATTACTGATTGAGAAACTGGAGGTATCGGTAATGAATAAAAAAATAATATACTATTATTTTTTTGTATTTCACTTAATTTCAATAAAAAATTATTTATTCTTGAATAAAAAAAACCTTTTATTGAATATGATGGATTATGCCTATGGGGGAAACCATGTAAAAAAACGTCTACCTCGTAGGTGATGACGAATTTTCGTGACTTTTGAGCTTTATAAATTTTCTAGCCGGCGTTTTATCAATGTCGATTTTTCACATCTTCATTACAACATCGTAATGAAGGTGTATATAAAAATTCAAATCACTAGGAATTTTTCCGCAGATGAAACCTATAATTACTGGACTATATAAACAGAATTATTTATTTCTATTACGAACGAGTAAATTTGGGTAAATTCGCCTACTAAATCTTAGTCTGACAACATTTTTGAAAAGTAACCTCATATTCGCTCAACGACATGTTTTAAAAATAATCATATCAAAAGTTTTTACTAACTTATTTTTTATTTTTTTAAAAAACGATTGTCTAACTAATTCTGCTTAAAGATAAGTTTGAAGATGAAGTGATCAGCTGATCAACTACATTTATTAGAATGTCTAGGTGCTCTAAAATGATTTTCCATAAAGCAATTTTTTAATTTTCGCAATAGGGAAAAGGGAGGTGAATAATGAGGATGTCAATAACTATTTTAGCACAGATCTTGAAGACCTATCGCTTTGTGGTAAATTTTGGAATCAACATGGTATGTCTGCTGAATTTTCACAAACAAAAGAAAAAAATATTACGGTGCAATCATATCAGGGTTACTTAAGTTACGGTTTAAATTTGCAAGGGAATAGAATCTCCAAATATAATAAACGTAGTTTCATTCTAAATGAGATATAAAAATATTTCCAATTTGATTGAGCTAAAATTATTATTCGGATGCTGAATAAAATATATGAGGTTCACGCCACTGACTTTTACTGTTGTATCTTTGATAGAATAGAAAAAAAAATGTTATTTATTACCTCAAACACGACACATTTTTGAATACATTCTAACATTCCATGATAAAAGATGGTAGCTACTTGACCAAGCTATATAAGACGTTTATTATTTAGTTTTATCTTGAATTACCAGTTATTCACTTTCTTTGCTAGTAACAAGTTCCGTAAATATTATGGTTGTCCTGTGATACAACAGTTAACTACGTGAAACTTTCGAAATATTTTTATATTAAGAAAATACGTGTGGTGCTACAGTTTATCGATTAAAAATCAAAGGACGGGAAATAACGTATTTTGAGCTTTATTTCATTATCAGATAGCTTGTAAAATGATTATCTTTGAATGGATGACTGTGGAATTATTTTTGTAATAATCCCCAATTCTTAGTTCTAAATGGACATGCGTCCAATACCAAAAAGAGATCGATGTAGCTCGTGAAAATGATCTTATTTTATTGTACTTCTAATCGCACTATTTACACAAATTCCAGCTTCTATATGTTGCGTTTATAAAACCTTCAAGTCTCTATTACCAAGATGAAGTGTGATAACGATTGCAATCAACCGAAAACTGCATTAAAAGATTTCGAGAAAACGGGTATTCAGTCAAGAAACGATGATGACTCCTTATCCAGTTGATGCGTTTGAACCTCAAGCTTCTCCAGCAATCGACCAGCCTAACTCAACCCTAAGTCACGATAAAAATTAGACCTTATTCTGAAAACAATAATCGACCTAAATATTCGTATGTCTGACTCTCATAGTGCTTCGATAAAAAAACGCCTAGCAGTCCCAGTATTCCGATACTTTCTCTTGAAATTAGTATCAAAACTAAAGATTACCGAGTAGAAAATAATAGGTAAAACTGTTATTCCTTATAAAAAGAACTGACCAAAGCAATAAAGAGAACGAATCATGTTAAGGAAGCAAACAACCAAAGCTAAAAAGAATCTGTCTGATTAGGAACAGAATAAAGAATAGAGGAATCTGAAGAAGAGGATGAAGCATTATGTCTGTAGTGAATTGATCAATATTCAACTTGATCTGAAAGTTATGATTATTGTTTTAACTATAAATACTGAACTCACAACTCTTGTATAGGGGTAGACAATGACGATGAGCTCTGTCAGCCCGATGATAGCAAGTGAAGAGGTGGTGTGCGAGAAGCGCACGTGCATCGAGCGCACAGGCTCATTTAGAAAACATTTCTTGCATCTAGCGCACACCACGACCTGTGTCGAATCCGAAATATCGTTCGACGAGCGCACAAGAAAATTTGATCTGCCAAAGTGAGTCCCAGAGATGGGCAAACATCTTTTGAACTTTTGAATAATTATTATCATAATAATCGAAAAACCATTTTCCAAAATGAGCAAATGTTCAATATTATATAAAATATTGAACAAAAAGTAATAGAAAAAATTATTTTTTCTAAGAATGAGTGCATTTTTGGTATTAGATTCAAAATAATTAAAATCTTATTCACGGTAATAAACATTTCAAGCTAAATACAGGAATTGAAGATACCGTCTTTAAACCTGCAAATGTGCGCTCGATGCATCTTCCTATATAAGCAGTGCGCTCGAACCATGCTCGATGCGCGCATTCAGTGAAGGACTGTTTTTTAAGGACAATACTAAAACAAACAATGATGTGTCTTCATTAGTTGCCACATCTTTTTGAGAATCAAATTTATTGATATAGTTTAAACTAATATTTTATGTTTATTACGATAATTTGGTTGTTCTATTTTTTTCTTTCTTATATAATTTATGTAAATAGTGATTTTTGAATTTTATATTTAGGAGGCAACGGGGCTTAAAAAATGTGGTAGATACCACAGAAGGTAAAGAAGAATTTTTCCTAGGATGCTTCTATGAATCTAATCAGTCAGATTAAAAAATTTTAAAACCGAAATAGATGTTTTGCAAGAAAAATTAACTGTTGCTTACAAATTAAATATATAAATATAAAGTGGATACAAATTACAAACTGAATCAAGAGTAAAAAAATTCGTTCATTCTGAATCCATTAGTTATAAGATTGTGAATCAATATCACACGCCAGTAGCTTTGACGCCACACAAAAAAACCGACTTCACTCGATGTGACGCCTATTACAACTGACGACGTTCTGCCGGCGATTATTGATGCAATAATGCATAAAAGATCTAAGGTAGAATGTGAATGCACTCCCTAAGAAAGCAGTATCGGTGTTGCCGGATTATCAACAAAAAATAAAACATTAAGACATACAGTTAAGCCGCGAGATTGATAGGAATACAGACGCGCAGATGAAAATTTTTGGAGCGTATTTATATAAAAAAAAAATGTCTAGTACATCGTGAATCTAAAGCAAGTATTTTCGTGGCACAGAGCATTCAGTAAAGGTGGCAGTTACCGAAAACTTTAAAGTCACCGTTATCAACGACTATCTGAGACATAGCTGACGCTCTTATTATCTCTTATAAATCAACTTAACAATGTAGCTGAGGATACTCATTTATCAAACGCTTCGGTATTCGTGACAAGACGCGAGTTTGTAAATATGAGGCTGCATCTAGCAATATACCAAAAGGCGCTCCAAAAATGAGCAGAAACCTAAAAACAAATTCAAATGGTTGATAAGGATTATCACCGTATGGAGGCTTCTAAGAGAAGCAATTCGTCGGTAACGCTTTCATTGGGTAGACAAGTCATGGATTATTTCCCACGATAGTGTCCCGTCACTTTTCAACTTGATTGTGACTGATTTTTTTGGCCAAATACGAAACAAGAGACATAGCTTTTAACCGTTTTCGCTAGTTTTGGCTCACTGTGATTTTTCTTCGAGGAACGCATCATTGAAGCCACAAGTAATTCGTTAAAGGTACTGAAGACTATCACAATCGAGACTTACAACATGTGTATGAAAAATTTAATTAATCGTTGTTATGCTTGTATTAGCCTATTTTGAAGGTTCTAATAAAGATATTATTTTGGTCAGTCCGTAACCATAACTTAACGTTGGTATGGGAATATACAGAAAATATGAGATTAATTTATTTCTGTGTAGGTGTTAAAAACCTGAGAAAGTTGGAGAACGTATTTCTATTATCCTTCATTAAGAAGTATTTTATTACCTAAATCTCAAGTTTATATCTCTTCATGGGATTAGTGTATTTCGAAGAAAATAGAAGATATGGCAGCGCTGTGAAATAATCGCAGAGAAATTTCATGCCTTTTCGTCCATGCTGAAGCACATGGTGCGTAGTATGGGACGATTTCATCGGCGCGGTCATTCTCCGATTTGTTCGAGTTTGTATAGGTCGTTGACACTTTTTCTTGGGGACTCCGTCTATTATATGATGCTATCTGATTAATAATACGCTTAAAAAGTAAAAGTGATTTTTTCTCTGATTATGTACAAACAAAATTGTTTGAATTGGGTTTGTGTAGATGAATATCTGAGTTTCGAACTATCGATTACTTATTTTAGTTTTATTCTTACACTGATAAAAATGTTTTGATAATATATTAATACTCAATTTTTAAATGCAATTGGCTGGAAAACGGTACTAATTAATATAAATCCCTTTAGATAATCTACAGTGGTTATTACCTTCATAATTCTTGTCAGCTGCTTTACCAAAATAGAGCTGTTGATATAGTTTAATCCCGTTCATTATTATCTCATTTTTTATAGATAAAGCATTTTTGTCAAAAATAACTAGGAGCCAATATGAATTTTGCACCAGAAATACCCTTTTTGTTCAAACGTGATGTTACAAAAAAAACCATGCCAGTGATATAATCCAATAATGAACATCTAGCAGTTCCAGTTTTCCTATGCTTTCTCCAGACGGTTATTTTTACCAGTATCGAAAGTAAAGACCACCGTTAAAGCGTCTCTTCATATACTTATAAAAAACTGACTAAAGCAATAAAGAGAACGAATCATGTTAAGGAAGCAACCAACCAAAGCTAGAAGGAATCTATCTGGTGAGGAACCGAAAAAAAGAATAGAGGAATCTGAAGAAGAGGAAGAAGCATTATGTCTGTAGTGAAATGATCAATATTAAATCTGAAAGTTTAATTAGTATTTTAACCGTGGCTCAAAACTCTTTTGCAGGGGTAGACAGTGATGATGATGGGTCTGTACTGATCCCTGAATTCTCTCAGCCCGATAATAGCGAGTAAAAGACTGTTTTTTATGACAATACTAAAACAAAAAATGATGTTTTCATATTTATTTCTTCCGTGAATTTGATTTGAAATAATTTAGTAAATCATTAAACTTTTTTCAAGTATATCATGATTTATCCCCTGTAAATAAATGTTAGTTCCACTATTCCACCCTGATGTTAAACGGTTATTCTCACAGTGTCTTTATAAAAAAAACTGTCTAAAGCAATGGAGAAAACGAATGATAGAGGGGATACAAAAAAGCCATAATATTTGAAATATATTCTTTTCGCTTAGATGCAAACAATTGTCGTACTGCATTTTAATTAGATATCTTATTGGATTGAAATTTTTTACCAAACAACTATTTCGCTATGGATCTGAAAAATGGTAATCTGAAGGTAAAAGATGCGGACTAAATGCTGGATGTGGTAGAAGTTCAATACCACCAATCCTATGCAGCGTCGCTTCCGTAGTATATGGTTTAGCATTGTATTGTTGTAAGAGAATCTTCGGTTAACTAAATTTGGATATTTCTCCGATAAAGTCTCATACGTTCGCATCAGCTGTCCACTATATACCTCGGCATTGATAGATCAATCATCTGCAATTGTTTCGAAATAGACTGAAACTTCATAATTCTACCAAACACAAAAGATTTTCCGCTCGAATCGGCAAGATCTTTATCTAATCACTGATTTTCTATGTTCGAATTGTTGTTCACAAACATTTATTCACCGTTTCGCTTGAATCTTGGTTAATTCGGTGGCACTATTCCAAAACTTTTATAGATCTTAGCTAATGATTTTAAATAGTGATGCATGATATCTCTAGAATACCCAAGGAAGTCCAATAATCGGCGATTACTGGTACCAAGTTGGTTATCTTCTGCTTGCTTTTTTACCTTGAAATCCCTATTTAACATATTTTCCGTCACGGCTATTTCGAACTATTGTTTCCAATAAAATAACAAAACGTAACAATAAACGATTTTCATATTTATCGCACTCCATACTATTTATTATGCGAGTATGAAAGTACTGCGTTGTCAATAAAAAAAAAGAAATAATGATGAAAAGAAAATGAAACAATTATACTCTTTATAGACTTAGAGACTGGTCTTAAAAAGTTAACAAGTAGGATTCGCAAATGAAAACCATCATTACTTGTGAGAAACCCCTGTATGTATTTATTGAAGATCAAATTACCTGGAAGCCAATATGATTTATGTTTATGTGAAAAATTCTTATTCAGAAAACTTAACGATACAATGGAAAACCACGCCAGTGATGTAATTCCATAATAACAAACATTTTCACGTTTCCATTTATGTAATTGCCAAATATTACCAAAATTGGTTTTAAAATTTTACAATTACTTGACGATGAATAGTTAATTTGACTAGTGTGAATCAGACCGTGTCTTTGGAAAGCGATAAAGATGATTATTTTTGGCCATAAAATTAGTTTAGAAGTTCAATTAGCCCGATTTTTCATTGGCCAATTATAATGTCTTTAACCGTCAATAACAAAACATATGAATTAATAAAAGATATGAAAATAACAAATCGACTTAGGTATTCTTACCCACGGACTGTTCGCAATATGCTTACACTGGACATGAAAATAGTTTTTCTTATGCAACAACTATATTGGCGATAGCGGTAGTACATTCATTCTTCTTTTTCTCATTCCTATTACGAAAGAAGAAAAGGAAAAAGAAGCGGCGGTTTGAGATTAGCTTTTACCTTAAGGTGTGTCCTGTTCTCTCATTCCGTTCCACTATCGACTCCTTTAGAATACCTTCCTACCATGCTGCTGTCCTACTGCTCATTTTATCTGAAACTTATCTAGTTTTATCTAGTTGAAAAAGATAGATCAGGTGGATGGTGCACGATAGCGCCTACGGTTTCGTCATGCTTCGTTTTGTTTTTATAAAAAAATATTTGTAATGAATATTCCAAATTTTATTACAATGAATAACTATGAATAAGTAGATAAGTAGAGCTGAGTAACAAAATGGAAAACAATGTTATTTCAATTTGTCATTTTAGCTATTTAGGAACATATGTCAGTGACAACATACCTTCTTGGAAGTAGGTTAATGTGCTAAATTTTCTTAATAAACCCCAATACTGTCCCAAAAGCTCGACAAATCTGTCCAATCTTCTCGGCTTGTGCCAGTAGGATCAGACGTGTAGCTTTGTTACGAATATCCTGTCTTCCAGTCCCTTTTAAGTATTTCTCATTTAAATTTAGGAGTATAACTATAGCTGATTTCTTTAAAAATATTTGATTTTTTCGATTCTATTATTTATACACCAATTGTAAAATGTTTTACTTAATTTATTGTGCAAAATTATTGGAAAGCGTCATTGGCTTTGGTGTAAAACAAAAAATGCCTTTCTCATTTAAAAAATCCCGTTCACTGTAAATCAAACAAAATAAGCGGTCTCAAGAAAATATTTTACTAAGAAAGAAAAGTCAAAAAATATAGTATAGTTTTGTAATTTGGAGCGAATGTTTCACTGTAGTATTCAAACATTTTATTTTAAAAACTTTTTGTAGTTAATCTTTATGGATAAATTCAAATAAGATGGTTTCGTCGCTCTAACTGGAACGATTTTAGAAAAGATCCTTGTTACTTTTCAAAAAGAAACTTTTTCATACATTTTGAACATTCCTTTGTTCACGTATTGTGGCACAGTAGGCACTTTATTTATTCTAACATTTGAAGAAATTAATTTGTTACTCCATTCGAGAAATTCAATAAAAACTTGTTAATTTGTAGTGATTTTATTTTTTATATTCGCTGGTGAATTTTTCTTTACTTTTTACTATTGTGCCCAAAAAAATTATTTATATATAGTTATTTTTATGGATTTCCTTTTGTTTTAAGCAAATTTTATATAATAGTTTCCGTGTATTTAAAAAAAATAAAGTCAGTTTTTTTCTGTATGTTAGAGCATAAGCTTCTTTTTATTCAAATCTTTTCTTTTTACTCGATCCTTCTTTAGTAATTTCCATTTATGTTCCCGTTCCTTTCCTCATTTTCATTTTTTTTAATTGCAAACCTAAACTGGATTCCCAAACGTTGGAGTTATATTGGTTCATTTTATTTTTTCCTGCAGTTCTACAACTGCCTGGTTGGGAGCTAAACCAAGGATTAAGCCGATACACCACAAAAAAACCAACCATTACATTTCCAACCTTTGGGAATCCAGCTGAGGGCTACAAATATAAAAAAAATGAAAATGAGAAACGGGAACATTGATGGAAATTACTAAAGAAGGAACGAGTAAAAAGAACAGATTTGAATAAAAAGGAGCTTATGCTCTAACATATATAAAAACCGAATTTATATATTTTTTAAATATATCCAAAAAGGAAACTGTACTACTCTATTCGTTCTGATACTCAAATAAATATAAAATATAAATTTACACGGAAAGTACTACACAAAAGATAACCGGAATTTTTGTGAAAACAATAATAAAATAAAGCAAAGAAAAACTTTCCAGTGAATATAAAGAATAGAATCACCACAAATATACTATGATTTAAGGTGTAGATAGGTAGAGGAAGAATTAGATTACATTCCGAGGTTTTATTGAATTTTTCGATTAAAGTGGAAGGTCCATAATAAATTAATTTCTTCAAAAACTCGAATGTTAGAATAAATAAATCAGAAGGCATATTCAAAATGTTTGCCGATGGCATGTTACAATGGCTTGGACGACCTTTACAAATTCTTGTTGTTAGCGTATCTGTAACAATTATAACCAGCTTTGGATATTCAGATATTCAATCAGTAGAGGTTTGAAAAAAGAAATATCGAACTATTGTAATGGCCCTCGTGTTCCAAGAGCATTTGATGCATTTTAGAAGATAAAAAGAATTTAGTGCCGTTTTATAATTGTAGATGTGACTTGGGCCTATTATTATGAGTATGACACAAAACAAGAGGCTTAGGAGTGGTGCTAGCCTTGTACGTCGGCTGTAAAGCGAGCAAGAGTCTAGATACCTGAAAACATCATTTTTTCTGGATACAAAAAAATTATCTCCTTCTCACATAGCTCATAATCAAAGTTCAAACATTTTGATCATACACACTATTTGCCAGACATGGCTCCTTCCAACTGCTGACTTTTCTCAAATTTCATCTTTATGCGTGCGATTTCCATCGAACGAAGGGGAATAATAGCAATGAAAGCGTATTTCTAGAATCCCGACAAATTTTCATATTATCTATGATGATACTCTACTTTTTGAAAAAATAAAACATGAAATACGGATGGGTGAATAAATATTGATATTCTCTGATTACTCGACAAAATTTTAATCTAAATTTTGAGGTAATCAATTCCTTAAACCCTTTTCAAATTTGACTAACTCAAAACCGATGTATTTTTTGATCATTATATACTATTTTGATAAAAAAATGCACTTCAGCCACAATAATTCACCAAAATAATCACTATAATTTCGACGTGAGAATGCTGTTTACTCTAATATATACTTTTGATGCTTTATGTAAGGCTTTTTTCAGTTGACACTTAATATATATCACATTTTCAGGATAAATTGTACTTTAAAGCTAATTTAATTTATATACTTGAGGTATTGAAAGAAGAAAACTGGAAAATTAAATTTTTTATGATGTAAATTCAATTAAGGGAAAATGGTTGTAAAAAAAATTTGTGGATTTCGTAAATTTTTAGTATAAGATATAACTTTATTCAACAAAATAAAAGTAAAGGTCTTCAAGAAACAAGTTTTCTTCTACATTTAACATTCATGAATAAAAGCGAACGTTGTCTCATCAGCAACAGCAAAAACAAACTTTATTTCAACATTTTCCCATATTTTTCCATAGAAGAATTGAATTCAAACAACTAAAGAAATTACACTGCAAATTCCCCTGTGCTTAATATTAATTAATATGTCCTATAGCGAAAATATTCTCAGCCATAATAAACACTCCTAGACAAGATAAATTGCAAATGAACTCCTGAAAGATTAGACTAGCATTTTTCACAAAGAAAATAAGCAGGAGCCCAATCTCTTACCCGTGGCTATATCTAAGAGACTTCAACATAAAAATTAAGTTTTTGAAGCTTATAAACGCGGCTGCATCTAAGCGAACTATGAGATGGGTTTGCAAGCACGCCCATCGCCTATCACAACCAAGTGGCCATTGACCGGGCATGCAAACATGCCCTAAGATATCGTATCGTCGATTATGACTTAAGTTATAAAAGGTACTATTCTATAATTTACGAAAATCAGTAAAATTAATTGTATAACGGTATATAATCTAAACTAACAGTGATAAACTGTTTTTGGAGCTTACTCATATTTTCCTTGAATTATGAAAGTCCGTTAAGTAAAATAGTTTTATTCATTACATTATATTCAATCAATTTGTATAATTATATTTAACATTTGATTTTTTTTAAAAATTCATGACAATATCAGCTTGGATAGCGTTGAAAACGTTCTGTCTTTATAAATGCACTATTAAGGCATTTTTCCATCACTTAACGACGTTCCATGAAATTTGAATATTACATTTATCGAAGCAATTGAAAATATCGATGACATTACGATAACAACAGACTCCAAAAGCGGATCCAATTAAAGAGAAGCAGGATTTACAAAATTTTGAAAAAGAAATACAAAAAAGTCGTAATTTTCACATGAGATATCGCTATCAGTTCTAAAAGAATGACGAATTGATAGTATCTATCAAACAAAAATGGAGAAGCATTGGAAGTTTGCGATACTATTTTTTAAAAATATAAAGGTTCTCTTTTAGTGGACAAAGTGGAATAGAACTTATAGAGATGTTTCTGCTGCCGTTTCGTTTTTATCTTCGTTTTTTGATGACTAAACTTGCATTAATTTACAAGACACACTGGAGCTCATACAAATTTAGTCACCTATGTCGACATCAAAGGTGGAACGCTGTTTCTCAATGTGAAAAAAGATTAAAACTTTTTTGAGAGAATGGATGAAAGGAGAAAAATTGTCTCCTTTTTCCCAAAAATATTGTCGCCTTTCGGTAAAAGACCCATAGCCCCTGTGGACTAGACATGACGATAACAAAAAAATACGCACATATTGAATCTTGAATCAGTTTTTGGGCACTTAAACTAAAAGTTACGGGCTGCCACTGAGCAGCATAAATAGACATCATTTGAAAAGAAGATAATAAATGAGATAGAGAAGAAGAGAACCCAGATAATGTAAATGTAATGTAAAAATGGACGAGGTAAAAGACATATACACCGAATTGATGGAAAAAATGAAGTGAATAATATATATCTTAAAATAATGAAGAGATAAATGGAGGGATCTTGAAAGAAAGAGGAATTTAAGTCGAAAAATAAGCTATCGATGTAGAAACAATGTGGCCTGTATTTCGAAATTTACGACCCTGGGCAGTGATAATGAATTGATGACATACTCTTCTTGGCCACCTCGTTGAAAGGACTTTGATCGGGTTAAACCAATCATGATCTGAATGTTCGGAAACTATCCTGATGGAATTATTCGAGTTATAGTCATATGTTATGATCCTTGCTACGGGTTGTTTCTTTTGTATATGGTTTTTTGAACTTTGAAAGTTACTTACTCCCCGTAAATGGCTGTCTACTATTAATTTTCATGAGCAGCGTCATTAATAGGTTACTGAGGTTTGATGTTTTCATAATTACGGCATTTCAGCACAAAAATAGCTGAGTAGTATTAAACTTAATAACAATTAGAATTAGAATCTATTATACAACTAAATAAAAACGTGGAAGAATTGAAAAAAGTTGTTACAAATCTGTAATTCATATAAATCATATTTTAAATTTTCTCCTAAAATTGAACGCGACGTTCGGAAACTGTGATCTATACCTCGTTCTAGGTTAAGATTCGCAATCAGCTGATAGGCGATTTACCTTAACCCAGGTTGGGTTTTCCAAAGTCCTGGTATCATATATTTCTGCCATATTAAAAATAAGTTTAGTGTTGCTTTATATTCATGTAGTGACGTTTTTGAAGCATAATTTGACTCATCTAATAGTTCTAATGATATATTTTTGATCATTCTACAAACGACAAAATTTTAAAAATCCCAATTGTTACCCGGCGCAATAGTAAATTCATATACGAGTGTGATTTGATAAGTATTTAGCTTAAAATGGAAAAACGAAAATTTTGAGAAAGTAATGATTCATTTTGTTATACAGTATTTTTATAGTTCAATACACCAAACGCAGCGATGGTACAATTTCTTCAACCCATCTGAAAAATACGTACGCCAAAAAGACCTATGAGGCGGCTGCAACTTTCTCATTCGACTCAAATCTCTGCCTGGAGACTAACTTTATCAATTTGAAACAAAAGAACTCATACGGAGACAAAACATGTGTTATCATATTAATGGAGCATTTTTTGGGTCGTTTATTTTCTAATCCACCAACAAATCGGTCAACAATTCGGAATAGTACAAACGAGTGACTGTTTTGCCTCTCTCCAATTAATCGATTGGTGGCCATTACATTTCCGGCAGATAGGACACTCTTTGCCTCCTTTGAAGCACGTCCGCCGGTTGGAGCTCACTTTTTCTATTGTTCCTTAGTCTCTGGTGTGTAACAGCAGATCCATATGAAATAATGGAAACCGTCCAAGAGAAAGTTTACCATGTAGTCCTAAAATTAAATTGAATAACAGTGCACACTACGTTGGAAAAATACTTTATTCATTATGCACATAGAAGATAATATTTGGACACCTTTACATTAATTCATATGTCGTACGCAATGTTAAAATCGTTCTATGATGATAATATACTAACTTTGAAGACTGGTTGGAAGGGGAGCTGGACACTTGGAACCGGAAATGAGTAAGTTAAAAGTTAAGTTAAATTGAATAACAGTGCACACTACGTTGGAAAAATACTTTATTCATTATGCACATAGAAAATAATATTTGGACACCTTTACATTAATTCATATGTCGTACGCAATGTTAAAATCGTTCTATGATGATAATATACTAACTTTGAAGACTGGTTGGAAGGGGAGCTGGACACTTGGAACCGGAAATGAGTAAGTTAAAAGTTAAGTTAAATTGAATAACAGTGCACACTACGTTGGAAAAATACTTTATTCATTATGCACATAGAAAATAATATTTGGACACCTTTACATTAATTCATATGTCGTACGCAATGTTAAAATCGTTCTATGATGATAATATACTAACTTTGAAGACTGGTTGGAAGGGGAGCTGGACACTTGGAACCGGAAATGAGTAAGTTAAAAGTTAAGTTAAATTGAATAACAGTGCACACTACGTTGGAAAAATACTTTATTCATTATGCACATAGAAAATAATATTTGGACACCTTTACATTAATTCATATGTCGTACGCAATGTTAAAATCGTTCTATGATGATAATATACTAACTTTGAAGACTGGTTGGAAGGGGAGCTGGACACTTGGAACCGGAAATGAGTAAGTTAAAAGTTAAGTTAAATTGAATAACAGTGCACACTACGTTGGAAAAATACTTTATTCATTATGCACATAGAAAATAATATTTGGACACCTTTACATTAATTCATATGTCGTACGCAATGTTAAAATCGTTCTATGATGATAATATACTAACTTTGAAGACTGGTTGGAAGGGGAGCTGGACACTTGGAACCGGAAATGAGTAAGTTAAAAGTTAAGTTAAATTGAATAACAGTGCACACTACGTTGGAAAAATACTTTATTCATTATGCACATAGAAAATAATATTTGGACACCTTTACATTAATTCATATGTCGTACGCAATGTTAAAATCGTTCTATGATGATAATATACTAACTTTGAAGACTGGTTGGAAGGGGAGCTGGACACTTGGAACCGGAAATGAGTAAGTTAAAAGTTAAGTTAAAAAAATGGACTAAATTATCATTATAATATTATAATTATAACTAGTGTTAAAAGAATGAAATAAGTGCAAAGATTCATCACGATAATTTTTTGAAATATTGAAATTGAATGTATTTGTATAAATATTACAATTGTAACAAATTGCTTAAGCTCTGTTATGAGGCATATAAATAATCTTACTTGGGCTAAATAATCAGAAAGTATAGACTATAAAACCTTGAATATGAAACGCTTGTGAAGAAGCGACTACAAGATAAAATGAGAAATTATAAAAATTGTACAACTATGCGGGTACCTATGCATGCAGGAAAATGCATTATACATAACTCTATATGCATTTTATTTTCATGATAAATTCTTGAAATAAAAAACTAGAAGGAAGTAAGTATTCCTGTTAAAACTGAAATATAGAAATTGAAGCTTAAACTGAAGAATGCTAAAGCATAGTAAATACAGAAAAATCATTTATATTACGAGAGGGTATATCAATAAATATGAGACATTTTGTGTTTCTCTTCATTAACATTCAACAACATATGTCAAAATAAACAAGCTATGTTATTTAGTTTGTGTTTGACAGTCATTCATAGCGAACTACCAAGAAGAGAGATTAGAATAATGTGGCATCCACAATCACTCAAACTAGGGCTAAGCTTGAAATATATTCTAGGATAGGATGGTTTAGTCTAGTTGTGCCCGTACAAGCAGAGAAGGTACCCAACTTTCTGAACGCCCAGTTGAGGTCTCTACACCCGAAACAATTGAATTTATTCACGAAATGATGTTGGCCTGTCGGTGATTGAACATCTCAGACATTGTGAAGTCATAGGGACAGTGACATAGCGTAGTGGGAGAGGCAACATTACTTCATTTCGTATTTTTGACGTACCTATTATTGGGACTGATTGAAACAAGCACGGAGTTTTGGTATTATTGTGAAAGAAAATTACCTTCCATTGAGTAGGTAGTTGTATAATTAATTTTCACTTTGAACACCCTGTCGGTAGTGGTAGTAGTAAAAAATGTATTGAGTGGAAGTTTTTGGGATAAATCTGATAAAAATTAATTTTTGCAGTTTCAGAAACGTTAGTTTGGGATAATACGGGTACCCTCTATCTAGAGTGGTCGTGGTTTGAAGCCCATTAATTAATCCTTTATATTTCACGATTTGAAAACTCAGTTAAATAACTAACCAACCTTCGACTATCTGCATGCATAATTTGGTTGATTTTGGTCACTGTTTCCGGAGTTGAAACAGTCACAGGCCGACCTGGGAGCTGGTCATCTTCAGTACTCTCTCGGTCCGCACTAAAGCGCGCACGCGATAGAAATTTGTCTTCATAGTCCTCTGGCAACAATTTATAGCACTTATAGCTAATTTTCAATTTGAAGAGCTAACTTTTTTACCTAACTTAGGATTATTATATAAACATGTTAGTTTAAGGTTTTCGAAGTTAGGTTTACCGTAGCTTCGATTATGTTAGGCTTACTTAAGTTTATGTTATGTTATTCAATTGGCCGATATCTCTGTGAAAAAAAATATTTTCTATAAAATATGTTTATAATCAAGAAGAACTACCGTGCCGTATAATTTATAAATAAAAAAGTCGAACCGGAAGTCATTCAATTCAATTATTGGTAAAAGCAGAAGTACTAATTTCCGACTTTTGCAACCTTGAAAACTCCAAGCGTGTTTTTATTATAATTATAAACAAATCTAGAAGTATTTCCAAAAATAACAATTTAAATAAAAAATTTCAATGAATTTTTACCGTATTTTTTATGCGCGCACGTGGCAACACAGGCAAATACCAGAGAAATGCAAGTTGCATAATATAAATAAAGCAAAGCAAGCCACTCGATGCAAATTTTATCTGTGATCTACAGGTTAAACTCTTCTTGAATCCCAGATGTGGTGGATGAACTGATTTTATTTATAAATAGATACAAAGTTGCGTTCAAAGATTCTTATAACAAAAGGGAACTATTGGATTGTTTATATAGAGTACCTAAAATCGATAATAAATAGTTTAATAACAAAACTTTGTTTTAACTGATTCCATTTATGTAAAATGGCTTCTAAAATATGTATTGTGATAATTTATAAAGAATTGAATAAATAATTGTATAAATTTTGGAACATTTTACTTCATAAACAATTCATATTTAATATAGAAATGATAAATTTTAATATTCACAGCAAATCAACTTTTAAACTTAAAATCTCACGATTCGATCCAGGTCAATATCTTATAAATTAGTAATTGTGTGATGTACTCTTAGATAATTTCTGTATTGAAAAGTTCGAATTTAAAAAAGAAACAGCCTTTGGTTTAAAGTAGAGCTATCTTTGTTCCACTGTGCGGTGATTGATGAAATAAGATAAGGGAGTAGAGAAATATAACGGAGAAAGGAGTACGATACAAAAAATTAAAGGAACACTTGACAGATAAAGCTCTACCGTAAATTTCTTTGTATCTCATTCTGATATTGGAGCGCGAATTTTATTAAAAGTACAGTCTAGTATTACTTTGTCTATGGGAATACCACTCTCTATCACTCTGTATTATATTGGATCGCCATGACGTCGAAGTTTTGAGTGGAGGTAACCTCAAGGAGGGAAAATCTTTGTAGTGCGAAAAAAAAGTGGTGAACTTTCTTTCCAATGGTACAATTCCATTTTTATGCGGCTCTATCTATCTTTAATATTAATTCTATGGAAAATATACTTTTATTTTTTTATTTTCAACCCAAAAAAATTTAGTCTTATTTTTCAACTGTTTCTAACCTTCTTTGTTACACTGTCAGAAAAGTAGGTATTTCATAAAAATACTCAATTCTGTTACCTTATTTTTTATTACATTTATTCATTAACAAAAATTTAAGTCGATCACATATTTAATACATAAAGTATTTTCACTGGCCTTTTAGCTAAGACCATATTTTCGCTCCAATTATAGATTTTAATTTTTAAAATGTTTTTTTTCTTTAGCTGTCATATTCTATAATAACTAGTAGGTATCAAATAAATTATTATTATAATAATAACATTATTAATATAATAAATTATTATTATATCAAATTATTATTAAATCTAAAAAAGAGCATAGAATCGACAATGTATCTGATCAGGGAGAAGTATTCTTAATTGTTTTAAGTAAATCAAGTCTACATACTTGTAAATAAACTTTTAAATGCGAGGATAGTGCCAGACATACTTAGGCTGACCTAGAGATGGCGGCAGTTGCTTGAAAAATACCGCTGTATTAGAAAGTACTCAATCTATACAGCATATGTTTCAAGTTTGAAGACGCCACGTTGTTTAGTATTTGTTTGGCAAGCATCAATAGCGAACGTTTTCAGAGAATTTGTAAAAATAGAAAAAATTGGTCGTCGTTTATTTGAAAGGCGTTAGCGCAACCAAAATAAAGGCTAAACTAGATTCTGCTCTGGGTGAGACTGCTCCTTTGTTATCAATAGTAAAATATTGGGTAGCAGAGTTTGAACGAAGCCGTTTGACCTGCAAAGACCAGCATCGCAGTGGTCGACCAAATGAGGTGACGACTTGTTGAAAAAAATCCAGAATGTGGTGCTGGATGATCGTAGACTGAAGTGCGCGGGCTAGCAGACATAGTTGGCATTTCAAAAAGTGCGGTACGTCGCATATTTATTGAAAATTTGAACACGAGAAACTGTGCGCACAAAAATAGCGTCGTGAAGATGTTTCCACAGTAATAAATCAGAATTTTTGCGTCGTTTTAATACCATGGATGAAACGTGGGTCCTTAACTTTATACCCGAAATAAAAGAACAATCAAAACAATGGACGAAAAAGGGAAAACCGGCTCCAACGAAAACAAAGACCATTCCATCTGCAGGCAAGGCCATGGCGTCCATTTTTTGGGATTCGTGTAGGATAATTTTCATTGAAAAAGTAAAAACTGTCAACGGCGAGTATTATGCGAACTTATTGCAACGTTTGAGTGACGAAATTAAGTGAAAACGGCAGCATTTGGCTAAGAAGAAAGTATTCTTTTATGATGACAATATACCAGCTTACACATCTGTTACCGCAATGGCCAAAATTAATCAATTAAAGCTTGAATTGCTATCTCTTGCACCTTATTTCCGAGATTTAGCTCACTCTGATTATCTTCTGTTCCCAGACTCGAATAAATGGCTCGGTAGTGGTGATGTTAATGGCTATTTTGAGGAGCTTAATGATTCTTATAATAAAAAGGGTTTGGAGTTGAAAGAAGATTCTATTGAAAAATAAATATATTCATATATTCAAAAGACTTTTGTTTTCTTTAATGGGCCAGGTACTTCTGGGACCATATTTGGAGATTAACTATACTGTGTTTCATAGGAGATTACTAAATAATCAATTATCGGAAGAACATCATAAAAAATATGTAGAACAATCTGTATTATTTCTGCCACATGAATTCACCAACCAATTACTTATTATAGTGATCCCTTATGATCAACGTATTGAGACTTGAGATTATGGATGAATGAAATTTGGAATTAAAGAATCTATGTTCCTAAATATATATACACTTTTTTTTTTAATTTTATATTTCAAATAATAACTATATCGCTAGGAATAATAATGTTTACAGAATGGTACCACCATAACTGTGCTTGATAAACATTTTTATCGCAGTAACTGACCTCGGCAATGAAGGATTGAAGGTCCCATTGGCTAATAAAAAAACATAAAAAGAAAAAATCGACGAGGTCGATTCGCTAGTATTTTAAGGCCACTTCCTATGTGTAATTCATAGTTGTTGACGTTTCTAGTCATTAGCATTCAAAGGAAAATAATATAGATGATAACTAGGTGATTAGAAAACACCTGAATGAGCTGATTTGTATAATTAAAATTACTTCTTGATATTGATTTGAATCAATAAAACTGAAAAAAATAAAATTGATGGATTCACATAACAATATCTTTAACAGTGATTGATTCAAATAAAATTTCATCGAACTGAGTCTTAAGAAATATAATTTAAATATTAACACATTCACCATAAAAAAAGTTTTCTGTTTACGTGAACCAATCAGACAAATGTGCGACCATAAAATGGACGTTACGTACCTGCTACCCTTTAATTACACCCTCAAATTGGACTCTAGAAAAATGATTAACATTATCATCCAATTTTACGTGTACCCATGTAATACCACTATTTCACTGAGGCCCCCATATTTAGATAAATTTTTCAAATTTGACGCCACATTTTGTCAAATTTATGGTTACTTTTTTCTGGCATTTGTACATATTAACTTAAATTTATGAATATTCATAATATTTCCTAGTCTACATTTGTTTTTCAACATGAGAGCTTATTGCATCGTTTTAAAAATTAGTAGTTCGTGATTCCTGAAATCTCATTCCATTACCTGCTATACTTTATTTCAGAAGGGTATAGAGTAATAAAATCTCATTAGGTATGGAAAGGGACCACAGAGTGACCCAACGAATACTTAAGCCACTTTCATAGTTTGGCATTGATGTCATTGTAAATTTTTCTTTATCAAGGGCAGGTGTACCACCCGAGTTGGGATCAATAAATCGGTTTAGCATATTGTTATCCATTCACAAACACTGAAAAATATTGTGCCAAAGGCGTGCCGGTAGGATACTCGTAAAAAGGAAAAAATTTTATTCTAACAAAATAAAAATTAGGCATTATGTACATAGTATTAGTTACACTTATTTTTTATTGAACATTATACAAAAAATACAGTATACAGGAAATAAATTATAAAAAATCATAATATTCTTCGTCATCTGAGGAACTGTCATCTTCCCTTGACGTTATAATTAACGGGTCGACGGTCCGATCGATCAAGTAGTCAAGATCCCACGTTTTCTCCTTTTCTTTAATGACATGCTGGACTGCTTTTCGCCAGTTCTCTGGTGTCATCTCCTTAATGGCTTGATCAAACAGTAGCTTAACGTCTTGCTATAGCTAATAGTTCTTTTTTTATCAAAATATCTTCAAATTCAATATTTTTGGTGGTTAACCAGTCAATAATTTCTTGTTTTCTCCAAGATGAAGTTGGAGTCTTCTCTATTCATCGAGAATGATAACTTGCGTTATCCATAACAACTACCGAATCAGCTGGAAGATATCTTATCATTTCACCAAAATAATCTTCAAAAACATCCGAATCCATGTCCTCGTGGTAATTTCCCGTATAGTATGACTGAAAGGTTAGCAAACCTTCTTTTAAAAATTTCTTCTGCTCTGTTCTGTACTGCTTCAAACTTCTTATTTTCGTCGCCAGAAAACAATTTCATCGCTTTCCAGTAAAAATGCTTTACGGTTATGCTTTTACCAGGCAAAATCCATATTTCTCAAAGTGGTCCATAAAATTTTCTTAGTAATCAACGAAATACTGTCATCCTGGCCAAGCTCCATTAAAATCTTATCTAGGGTGGTTATTTCTTTTTCTAAATAAAAAGAGTGAACTTGTCTTTTGGTGTCTTCATCAAGGACTTTTACTGGTCTGCCTGGACTTTTCTTGGGAGGTTCCACTTTGCCTGCTATCTTTCTCCCCCGCAATAATTTAAAAACGAAGGATTTTCCAACTCCAGTCATTCGGGAGCATCGGTCGACAGTTTCTTGTACAGTTTTATAAAAATTTTGAAAAAAAAAATATATATATATTTTTCAACGTAATCTCCTTCGAGCTCCATACACTTTTCCCAGTGATGTTCAATAAGTTCGATACCCTTTTTATAATGAGTCGTCAAGCCATTAATTGCCGACATCAACTCTTCAATGTTGGGAAATCTTTGACCACCGAGCCATATTTTCAAGTCTGGGTATAAAAAATATCCGAGGGGCTAAATCTAGCGAATAAAGTGCATGAGGTAGCGATTCAAACTTTAATCCATTAATTTTGGTCATTGCAGTAGCGGATGTGTGAGATGGTGCATTGAGTTGATGAAACAACACTTTCTTTTTAGCCAAAATTGGTCGTTTTTGCTTGATTTCTTCGCTCAAACGTTGCAATAAGTTCGCATAATACTCGCCGTTAATAGTTTTTCCTTTTTCAAGATAGTCCATGAAAATTATCCCACGCGCATCCAAAAAAACCGATGCTATGACTTTGCCTGCAGATGGAGCAGGTTCTCCCTTTTTAGTCCATTGATTTGATTGTTCTTTTGTTTCGGGTGTGAAAATATGAATCCACGTTTCAACCATGGTTATGGAACGGCGCAAAAATTCGGCTATATTTCTGTGAAACATTGCCAAAGAATCGATGGAAACATCTTCACGAGCAAATGCGGCACTCAGATTGCGAACAGCTCTCTCATGTTCAAAATTTCAGTTAATATGCGATGTACCGCATTTTGAAATGCCTACTACTATGTCTGCTAGCTCGCGCACTTCAGTCGACGATCATCCAGTACCACTTTGTGGATTTTCTTCAACATTTTTGGAGTCTTCACCTCATTAGGTCGACCACTGCGATGCTGGTTGGTAATGTTGTTATGTTGGTAATGGAGGAGCAGTCTCATCCAGAGTAGAATCGAGTTCAGCTTTTATTTTGGTTGGGCTAACACCTTTCAAATAAAAGTATTGTATCACATAACGATGACCAGTTTTTTCCATGTTTACAAATTAACTGAAAACGTTCACTATTGATGGCTGCCAAACAAATAAAACGACGTGGCATTTTCAATCTTGAAATGGATTGTGTACTTTCTAATATAGTATTATTTTTAAAGCAACTACCGCCATCCCTAGGTTAGGCCAGGTACCTCTGAGACCATCCTCATAAGTTGGATGTGACCTGTATGTTTATCTACGATATTTTCAAGTTGTTAGAGGAGATGAAAGAATCTTTTTGTTTTCAATAGTTTTGCAAAACGATCATTCACAATAAGAGGTTTTTTACATACATATCTGTGAACAAGAATGAGTGTTGGAGTTCGAAATGTATACAAAAATATTGAAAAGGATTCGATCCTATCCATAAACTTTCCGTAAATGGTGAATTCGGTTTTTGTAAATCCTTCGGTAAAGTGGTAAGCATTTTTCACTAAATAAAAAATATCATTTTTCATATTTGAAATAAAATAACAATTTAATAGATATAGGTTCTAGTAGATTTCAAGGAAGTGATAGAATTCCTACCAAGAAGAAGAAGAAGAAGATAAATCACCCATTATAAAGGTCAATGAAATCTTAATGTTTACAGATGGCTCGTTAACAAAAAGTGGTACAGAAGCCGGTGTGTTTTAAAAGAGTCATACAGACTAAAAACTAGATTTATATCCTTTAAGCAGAAATCTATGTTATAGAGAAAGCTGTGGGTAGTGGCGAATCAAACAAAAATACTTACCCATATAACTAGGTAGTCTTAGAAACAATATCATCAAAAATGACGAAATCAAAAGTAGTGATAAGCAGTCGCAAGGCACTCTTCTGGATACGTGACAGTAAAGTAAGCCTCTACTGGGTACCTGGCACTATGAAGTGGAAGGGAACTCTAAGACAGATGGACTTGCTAAACGTGGGATGAGACGAGAAAATGACGAAGAGAAAGTAGCAGTGTTTCTACCAATGGAATTGTTAAAAGATGCTATTGACTCTGGAACCAAAGCCAAACATCAGAATATATGGTCAAACAGAAATTATTGCAAAATATCTAGAACGATTTGACCAAGAGACAGTTGATCAAGTTGTTGACATTAGTTATACTCCGCCTAAGTGTTCAAGGTGGACACCAGAATGTGGAATATGGAGATTCTCATCGATGTGCCAGTTGAGCCTCTTATCATAAATGTTGACGGAAGCTCAATGTCATCTGATGGAATGAAAGAAAAAGTGTTTATTGAAGTAGAAAATGAAAATTCTATCTAACGTTTCAATACACATATTATCTTTCCATTTCTGTATTCGGCGTTAGCAGTAAGAGGCTATATTTAATCATTGAAAAAAATAAAAATTCGAATATTATTAATATCTGATTTTTAAATGTTTGTGTTCCATATTTTGGCCGATCATTTCATATCTATTTCAAACTTCACGTTCACATGTATATTTTTATAATAATAATTGTGCATAATCATTTTAATTTAAATTATTAATCTGCTGTATGAAACCTCAAATTATTTCTTAAGTGTGCGGAGTGCGGTCCTGTTACATGCTCGGCTTTGGCGTTTTCAACCCTGATCACGTGCACAATGTGTGAATATGTTTTGGTTTACTATTATTTTTCGATAAATAGACTTCAATTTCTTTTTTTATCGGAAGTAATTTATTTATTCCTATTAAATCACGGATTATTTTTCCTATAGAGAAAAGTAGTCGATAATTTTTTAACTATCAATTAATCTGTTTGGGTATGCCTCAGAAAAATAACATTTAATTCTTCCGGGTATCTCAATGAACAATTCTGATTAATTTTCGAAGACCTTCAGGTGAGGATTTGAGTAGATGTTGTAAATAACATATGATGAGAATATATTTCTTTTAATAGAAATGTGTTAACTTCAATCAGTAAATTGTGTTTTCGTGTTATAAATCAATGTATATCAAATCCAACCAGCAAAAGTACAAATTAAAAATGATGTTGATTTGTTTGCGTTTATTATATAATAATACAAATTGTATATTATCGCTTCTGTGACATGTTACAACAATACTCACTTTTCATCTAACTCAATGATAAAATGGTTAATGTTGTTTTGTGTATTAAGACTCTGATAAACATTTTTATATAAAGGATATTGAAATTAAAAAATATTCCATGTCTATCTAAGAAATCTTGTGTTACTTGGAAGTAAGCAAAAATGATTTGTCATAAAATAAACACCAAGAAAGCCCCACATCAATCATTCTATCGACCTTAAAGAGCTAGAATAATTTTAGAATCTTTCCCTTTTATTCATATCTCCTTTCTTTCATTTTCTCATCATTTTCTACTTTTCTAGTAGTTCCTTCATCAATTGTTTTTATTGTTTGAATAATTTCGATTTAAACGATATGGCACCAGGTTCTCCCTTTGCAACATTCATTTATATCATCAATAGAGAAATTTACAGATATTGAAAATTTTAAAATACATGACTTCATTAAAAGAAGAATTTGCAGATAGTAGTCAGGATTTTGATGAACATGGTTACATGTTTTCCTTTTTAAAAAAACTTTCGCATAGATGGAAATTCAAAATTTTGGATTCAACATATAAAATTTAGGCATTTGGAGTGATGGAAGATAAAATTTGTAGAACTATGGAGAGTTTGCTTTCCCCATTCGAATTATCCTATATGTGAGAGCAAGTATTCCTCATATGAAAATTATTTTGAGTCCATATCAAAGCCAGCTAACAACATAAAATTCAGATGCTTGTGTAATACGAGGATTGTTACTCAAGTTTTCACATATGGCAACACTTATTTAAATATGTCAAATTTGACATTGCCATAAAAAATTTTGACATTTTTAAGGGTGAACGTACGTAACATGTTATACGAGTGTTATTTGAAATGTTTACATATACTTGAACATTCATCTTGGTGCGATGATTTTCTATAACTTTCGACGTGAATTTAACCAACAGCAGTATGCCGATCAACTCGCTTCGACTTCTTTTCGATGCTGTATGTGAACTGATATTACAGGAAACGATTGGTCAAAAAAATCAAAAAAGTATCGTCTCGATTGGGGCAAAGAAATTCTGAATGGTTCCTTAGCAATTTGCTTGCCATAAGTGTTCAAAAATATCAGGGAAACCAATACCACAAGGCGAATCATTCTCCACCACTACAATGCAAGCTCTAACACATCAGTTTAAACAAAAATGTTTTTGAACAGTGAAAACATCGAATTAATGGGTCATCCGTCGTACAGTCCTTGTTTGACAGCCAATGATTTCGTCTTATTTCCGCAAATCTAACATAAATTGCGAGGTCAACGTTTTTCTATGCCTGATGAAGCAGTTGATAGGTTCAAACCACATGTTTTGGAGGTACCTCAATCGAAATGAAAAAATGCTACGACAATGGGTTCAAACGCATGCAAAAGTGTATTCATCTTAATGAGGAGTCTTTTGAAAAACAATAAAGCCATATCCAATTATTAATATTATTTGTTTTTATTTGTCTATATCAAAATTTAAGTAGCGTAACTAGAGTAACTAGACATAAATCAGAAACAGAATAGCTTTCGAAAGAAACACAAGGATAAGGATCATATTAAAAACGTTCCCAATATAAACAAAATATTGCCTTATATAAATACATATATTTAGTTTAACAATATATGTTAGGTTTTCTTTTAAATAAAATTTTATAAAAATATTGTTAATAATTGGTTGTCGACCCTTGATCTAAACAAACATTCTAAAAGTGATGTTACTATTAAAAGTAAATGTGGACTAAGTTGACGTGCGCCAAATGCAATTTTTTTTTATATTCAACGACATGTTTTTTTCATTTACTTAGTGAATACGTTTCCTTCTTTTTTGTTCAACTTCTACCCTAATCTTTGCGAGCAATCTACTAGTATTATTTTTTAAAAAAACTATACCAACAGAAGTGCATTATTATTTGAAGTACAGTCGAAAAAAGTTAGCTGTCTTTAATCTGGAGTCTGTATTGAACACTAAAATGTACCCCAATTATTTGATTGTATAAATAATATTTTTGTCTATATCAAATCTTGTTACGATCGCCCAGGAATTTTGGTTGAAATAAAATAAAATGAATTTCCAACAATATATATGAAAATAACTGAGAAACTGTTTTATAATAATAATGAATAAAATAATTAAAAAACCATCTGTAAATAATAGCTTATAAGGAAAATCTCATTTTTGGTGTATATTAAACAGAAAAATTTTTGTTTTTATATTAAACGATATTAAATAAAAAACTGCATCTAACATAAAGTTATTTAATGCCAAAGATAGGCAAAAGTTTATTGATTTTGACAGAAAAGCTGTTAGTTATAATTAATAAATTTATATTTCATTTTAGTCTAGTCATTTTAGGCTAAATTGATTTTTGGCATCCTAAAACTATTTTTTGCAAATATCTCGTTTTTTTATGAGTTTTACGCTATTGTATTTGTTATCAAAATTGTAGAGAATTCAATTCTTTGCTACTTTTGTTTTCCACATTTTTTAAAAGTTGAACTGTTTTCGAGATAGAGGGCGTAGGGTGTACGGTCAGAGAATAATTTGAGGTCAACTGGTAGTCCCGATCAAAAACTCGTAATTTTAAGACTAAATGTATAATTATCATTTTTTATTAACTTTTAGATTGAATTCTTCATTCAATTACATAAGTGTCAATTTATTTAATAACATTTACCTGGCCATGTAATTAAGAAATTGTTGAGGAAAATACTTTATTATTTATTTATTATTATCAAAATTGATAAAAACGTCGAAAACAAATTCTAATTTAAATTCTCTTCTTCTCCGTCTTCTTTTTCTTCATCTTCATCATCGTCGTCGTTATCCCTCTGTTGCAGAATTTCAAATACCTCTTCATTACCCTCTTCAACGACATTTGTCGCCAAGTCATTCATGATTTCTGGGTCAAAGGTTCTATCATCATTAATATCGATCTGATATGGTACAGCATTGAAACAAGCTTGTCTATTACATTGGCCGCAAGCTAAAGAGTAATTCATCTGGAGCAGATGGTCAAATAGCCATTGTCCAACCCCATCCCTGGGGTTACAGATCATGCCCTAACCAAGTTTGAATTTGCTAATAAACGCGATTGAAATGTTGGTGAACTGCTCCTCCCGTTGGTAGAATATCTGATAGCTGCACAGGTTTATTCGATTTTGTTGACTTGATGTATAGTGCATGTCAGAGATGATCGATAATATCCACAGATTTCGGAGCATTATAAACTACTAATGATGTTTAAATTCCACTCTCAAATAATTTCTGAACGGAATAGTTTTCTTCTTCAAATGCTGCAGCAGGTTAATCCAAATTAGTCAGTTTCTCAAATGTTCTTAAAAACGTTTTCTTTCCAGAAGTTCTGTCACATCCACTTAATGCGTACAGAAACAAAATGTGTCGTTCGGAACGAGGATATTTATCAAAACTTTTGAAGTTTATTTGAATTTTTACATTTGGTTCGCCAACTTGTTTATTAGATAATATAGGCCCAATTAGAATCACAAGTAAATCTATATCTTTACCTATTGTAACTACTGCTATTAGAATTATTAGAAAAGAAGATTGAATTTAATGAAAGTTTAAGCTAATAAAAAATGATAATTATATATTTAATAATCAATCTTAATATAAAGAGTATTTAATCGGAACTACCAATTAACTTCAGATAATTTTCTGACCGCGCGCTTTGCGTCCTCTATTTCGACAACAGTTCAAGATATAAAAAATTTTACTTACAAAAGTTGTGCAGAATTGAAGCTTCTACAATATTGATAATTGAAACAAATAGCTTGAATCACATAGAAAACGAGATATTCGCAAAAAATGTAAAAATAATCGATTTTTGTGATCGGACTTTAAAACTTGAGACCATTCAATTATATGTGAATTTTGAGAATAGTTCTAGGATGTCAAAATACAAATTTTTACGTGGTAATATACTGGGTATGTCGATTTTCCGAGGTTAACCCCCTATAATGACTGGACTATTTATATAGTATATATTTAAAAAAAAAGTAATATCAAAATATTATAAAAATACTCAATTATACAAATGAAAGAATAAGGAATATGATATCTTTGCTTACCTCATAACCCAATCTCGCTAGACATCACATAAGTAAACACTCCACAATATCACAAGTTCACTCACATATTATCCCACATAGATTTTGCTGAATAAAACTTTCCCCGAATATCACGGCCACCTTCGTAACATTCAGAAAACATACTCATACAATTTGATAGGAAAGTTGTGAGGGGATCGAACGCGCCAGAAAAGAGCACTGAACTTTTTTACGCAAAACGTGAATGGGAAAGGAAGAAGGACAAGAGGAAAGAAAACGAGGAAACAAAAATCGTCGGGAAATCCGATTTTCCGTATCGCGCGTCGGAGACAACCTTCAGTTCTGCGTAGATGTTTATATTGGAAAAAGCTGTGCGTAAAATGAAGAGAGTTCATTGCCATTTATCACAGATTTATCTGAATGGAAATAGCAAACGCCGTGAAGTGATATGTCAATATTAAAAATATAATTAGCCAGTTTATCTATTTTTTACTGTTTCCAGCAAATTACAATTACCCATTTGTGGTATCATCTATAGAAAACACCAGAAAAGTAGGTAGGTAGGAGTAAAACCAGTTACTTCAATAATCTACAGTGTTTGGGACAGGTAAAGATACTCCTGGGAAATTTTAACCAGGGAAGATATGTTAAATGTGTCCACCTAGGCAAGAAAAATTTACGATACTAAAAGGGCTGGTATTCTTAACTCTCTCCTCTCACAAGTGAGCGATTACCAACGGGAGTGATTTGATGTTTTATCAAAATAGTTTCTAGTTCTGTACTTGTGATGTCAAACGCAAAGATTTTTATTCTAACCTAAAACCATTATTTAATAGTAACAGTATAGAAATAAAGCTTGAAATAGAGAGTGAAATAAAGCAGCATGAGTTCAATGCATTCAATTATCCCAAGTCATGAGAAATTTTCTACTTACTTTTTCCAATATCATTTAACTGGAATTGTTTGGGAAAATTTTATGGATGCATCCATTATTTCCTGTCTATTGATAACTCAATAATTTTGTGAATGCATCGACTCGCTGATGACAATAATTACATACATCTTTCTGGTAACTACAGGTTCGTCCACATATATTCTTATTGCCTCAAAATATATCTGAAAATTTCTTCAGTTAGCTGAAATATTTTTTTTAATTGGTCATGACTGAGTTGTATTAGAGGGTCTCTTAAAACAAATCAATAGGGCTGTGCAACAATTTCTTCAGCTTCTTCCAGCAGTCCAATATACAGAAAATCATTACTACAATCCTTTATATATGACTGCAAATTATAAGTGATTTATATACAATTATAATTTTTGAAACACTGTTTCAATAAAAATGATAGGTTATAATTGTCTATTTACATGTGAATGCGAGTGAAATAAAGCACTCCTCTTTGGAGGTAGGGCTCTTATTGCGAGAATCGAGACAATAATGAATTTCGATCCCTTCGCATTCGACTACATCGATATCACTCCAGGCGAGGACCTGAGAATGTCGGTCTAGGAGTCTTGTCGGGGCATCGCCCCACCTGAAGTTACTAGGCTAGCTCAACCCAACGTTTTCTCGAAGTGTAAGAGTCTACGAAGCCCCAGAGAATTACATCTTGGAGCGCATGAAATCGAAGACAAATAACCTAGACTTTTTAAAAGGAGTATGATTAGAAGATCAGCTGTAAACACTGATCCTCAGCGCAAGAATAGGGGATAGAATAGATCCTTTGGATCGTATGGATATGGACTGCTACTCCTCCTATTTTCCACAATAAAAGGAAACTTCAATCATTCAGGATTTTCTATTTGCTTTCTTTAAAACGAGAAACCAATTTTTATTCTGTTTGTTCAATTATCAAAATAGTATAGAAGCGCTAGTTTTTTTATTTTTTTTTTAGAAATTAATTTCGATTTCGTTCCTTGGAAATAATAGAAATCATTTCTGATTGTTCTGAAACAGTTAAAATTGATTTTTTACCAGAATTGAAATCCATTTGTATGCCATACAAGCGTTGAAACGCTTTTCTTTGCTTTTGGAGTCAAAAAGCAGTCAATAGAATCGTGCATAATCGTAGTCTTTCAGATGTTTTGCTACTTTCTAGCGTAAAGTAACTATAAGATTTAACCGAAAGAGAAATTACAGAAACAGTTCACACATCTAAAAACAAAATTTGAAAGAAAATCAGATTTTACGTGTTGTAGTATAAATATTTGAAATTTCTAACTAAATTTTCCCATTATATTCTAAAAAATTTCTGCATACCTTAAAAATATGTTTTTTACCAGATAGATATAGTTAGCAAATGATCGATTCAATGGTTATCGGCCTGGTAGTTATGTGCGTGGGAAAATTAAAAACTTTTTACATCCGAGAAAATTTCCCGGCGTGGCAAGGCCCACGTAAGATCGCAAGTGTTATCGTGGAAACGTGGAAAACAGCTGAGTGACTGCTGCTGCGGACTTCAACCTCGCGGGGTGAATGACTGAACTCTACGAGAGATGAGGTAGAGAATGCGGCGTTGACAAATCTATACACATATAGAGATTTCCAAGACTTTATTATTTTCTATGAAATTAAAAGTCATAATATGACTCGTAATATTATAATTATTGACAGAGGAGGCAGTGCATAATCTTTACTATTTATATGAACGAAAGAAAAATGCTAGGACTTCACAGTGGCCTTGTCATATTTTGATAAACAATTGCTGGGAAACGACTTTCAGTTCTACCAGTTGAATAATGCGCCTACCTTTCAAAAAACGCTGTTGTAGTTTAAACTACTTGGTCTCCGAAAAATATGAGGTAAAAACCAGTAAAAGAATTTTTACTGTCATATAAACTTTAACTCAGCTAGCAAACTGACTGAACAAAATTATCATGAATCAGCACTGAAGAGTGAACAACATGAAGTAGTTCAAACATTCATTTGAAATAAGTATACTTTTGCAGAAAACCTGAAATTTTTACCACGAGCTACTAATGATTATTGATACTATGATCGAGTATATACAATATATAATATTCTCGTATCAGTGTTTGTTGCCAAATCCTCCGAAAGGACTTGACCGACTGTTGTGAAAATTTTTGTATATATTTGATAGGTTAAGAGGCGGTCTTAAGCTCCTAAGCGATAAAACTGGCCCACCTCAAAATATTTATTTTCATTTGTTTGTTATTTTACTATGATTTAGAATACAAACATATATACAACCCTTCATTTTTAGCCTTCTACCACCAACCTCTACATGTAATAGCGATTTTAGCTTTGTTTCTTTTCACCTACAGATTAGCAATGAGGTTGCAAGAAAAATTTTTATGTATAGTTTTTAATCTCAATAATCTTAAGATGGTGCACATGAAAACACTCGCAAAATACTTTATCAACCACATATTTCACAAATACAATACAAAAATCTTGATTGGCTGGCAGAAATAGGAGGTATTTCCAAGATACAATAGTTGTTACCAGGAAATTCGGTCTAATACAAATATATCGATACAGTTTGCGATGTCAACAAAGATGTACGAGGATGTATTGATATCTAGTTAGCATAGACTACGAACGAGTTCATCATATAGTTCACGTCACTTTGGACATGAGAAAAATTACTGCAAAATGGATCCTCAAATGTTTGAATGTTGACCAAAAGCGTGTAAGGGTAGAAGCATCGCGTTCGATCTGTGTTCGATTTGAAAACGATGTAGACTTCTTAAGCCGAATTGTTACTATGGATGAGACTTGGGTACATTTCTACGATCCGGAAACAAAGCAACAATCGATGGAATGGCGACACTCTGGTTCTCCAATGCCTAAAAAGTCTCGTGTCCAAAAAACTGCTGGAAAAGTTCTTGCTTCAGATTTTTGGGATTGCCATGGAGTAATTATGATTTATTTTTGGATAAAGGTAGAAAAATAGATTACTATTCTGTATGTTTTGTTTTTGCAGGACAACGCATCTGCACACAAATGTTGCCATGCAAAAAATTCGTGATTTAGGTAATGAAAGCTGTGGAGGTCTGGTTTGCAGAGCAGGAAGAAACATTTTTTTTGATAGGGTAGAGACGTTGCAGGTTCGCTGTAATAAATCCAATTAAGAGGAGAATATGTTGAGGAATAAAATATTTTGACATTGAAATTCATTCATTGGATTTACCAGCAAGCCACCGCGTTATTTTGCTTTATTATTTTAACCGACCCCTCCTGTTCAATGGCATACGAATAAAAATTGGTGAAAAACATTGTCGAAATCAGCATTTTGAATGGTAAGTTCCAAGCCGAAAATGTATTGCTTCCACGATTCCCTACAACTCTCACATTTTGCCAAATGAATTGATAAACGTCCAATTTCCAATTAGATTGGTATTCGGTATGACAGTTAATACGTCGCAAAGACAAACTAGGTTTATTTATGGTATAGATTTGAGTACACCATGGCTTTCCCATGTAAAACTACGAGGGTCATCTGAAAAGTTTCCGAACTCAATCTGAACGACAACGCCAATGCAAATCAGAGATAAGACACTGTTTACAGGGACTCTGCACCATCAGTTACAACCGTAAAAGTTTGGACACCTGAATTACAGCCTAGCCATATCAGCTATCGGGGCCGCTAAAAACTGCGATAACCAACGAAATCAGCGAATTATGCATGCCTAAGCTATTCTTCGCTCGTTGCTTAATATGGACATAAAATAAACAATTCCAAGACCTAATTGACACAAATTGAACAATATCAACCGAGATTACTATTATATTCCTGGAAACAGTCAAAACAGTAAAATACCAAGTGCGAAATTGCTCTATATAGGCAAAGACTGTTTCATCGGCCGTAAAAGTGAAGGCGACAGTTTTGGGATAGTCATGGAATTGTGTTGAACGACTATTTTCCTTTATAAAAGGTAAATAATAGCATAAGAATATTACACATAATTGCTTGATAAAGTAAAGATAGAAATTGCTTAAATACAACCGCATTTGAAGAAAAGGGGAGTGCTTTTCCATCAAAACAACGTATCTTATAACACTTTGGTTATTGCTTTGAGAGAATTGAGAGGATTCACTATTTGCCATTCGAATTGGTTGATTAACTATTATATTAACCAGATCGCGACTTTTCTCGTTTCCCAGCCTCAAAGTTCTATTAGCGGATTATATATTGCACACGTAAACACCTAATTTGATTAGAAATATGGCAATTATTATTTGGAAAAAGGCTTGTATTGGAAAATAAAAATGGTAATGGAGAAAAATTCTTTCTATGTTATTATTAAACTACAATTATCAATTCGCTCAATCAAGTTAATACGGTTGATCAACAAACCGTTTCCTAAAATTTAAATAGAAGATATTGATTTTTTTTTCGACGAACAATGACCTTGTCTTTTTTGGAAGTATCAATAAATTTGTGATGTGATGCAAGGGCAATACCTGCTTATTATTTATTTCAACTTGTTTAACGGAATAATTAAAGATCGATTAAATAATCAAGATCGAAAATATCTCGACACGTTGCGATCTTGACCATTTTTAACGATAAATTGGGTCAATGTTAAATTCGTATTCAACAATTATTTTCAGTGGGTTCGAAATAAGAGATACGAGAGTGTTATGTATGTGTACGAGCCATGACGATTGCTGAGATTCTCAATGTCTTTTTCTTCATAAAATTCTCCCAATGAATTATACAAATAGTGATAAAATTGAAATAAATCAAATAAAAACAATATTATACGTGCCAGGTCTCAGTGAAAAGGCCTCTAAAACATGATATTTGTGAATTTATTTGAAAGCAAGTTGAAATTTAATTCGTAATATATAATATTTTTGGTTTTTTCAATAGTCCAGGCACAAACGGTGAAAATAGGTATTATCTCTCAATTTTTTGAATGAATAAATATTCCTTGATGAAAATTAGAATTTTTTTCAACAAATTAACCCTTAGACAGTAAAATATAGCATATCGCAATTGATAGAAAATTATTATATATAAATTGCTCCTAGTTCTCCAAATATCCTGTTTTTTGGTCCATATAATTTTTTTAACAATTTAACCTTGCCGTCTCAAATTGGAGACAAGCAGTCAAATAATAATGAATTTAGAATGGTCTTCCAATGATTGAAACATTTTGGCGTAATATAAAGAAAAAGATCATATAAAATCTCACAAGATTTTCTTTTTCAAGATGTTAACTTCTCAAATGTATCTCATTTGAGACCATTATAATGATATATTAGGATATTAAAAGGTCCATGAAGGTGAAAACGGTTTTAATAGTTTTAGAGAAGAAAACTCGATGAAATTCATACTGTTTGAAACCAAGAATTCCTATCTAAACGATAACAACATCTAATTATGAATAATAAATATAATTTCGTACTCGAGGAAGTTATTAAACATTATATTAATATTCTATAACCATACAGTAAGTCTGAAGCTCATCTATTCGTGGAAAAATTGAATTAATAAGCGGTCATTGATGTATTGTACTAAAGCAATAGGTATCTAAAGAAACTTTGTTATATTAGTTACAGTTAGGAAATATTATTGCGCGTCTTCAGTATATTTGTTTACTTGATTTACTTAATACATACAAAGAACGATAGAAAAATATTTATACCTCTCCTAAAATTAATATACGAATTAAAAAAAAAAACACTAGCTAAATGTACACGTAAAAAACAAAGCCAATTATGATTCTACGCTTGAATGTTGTGCTATTAGACCGTCGTTATCATCCTTAACCGAGCTGTTTACATGGAGCGCTAAGAGAAGGATGTCTTTGTAAAGGTTCTTAAAAGCACACCGAATAACTTAGGCCTTGCCGTTACCAAACTCTCGTTACAAGTAGGAAATAATAGAAAACAACTAGTTTTCAGTGAATTGCTGTGAATAATGCTCAGGTGTATAGTGTTAAGAAGTGCTCCATTTGGGAGTTTTTAATTTATGAAGATTTGCACTTTCCGGGGCGGTTTTTTATTTATCATTTACAAGAATTTCCTGAAATTTTGGCCAAAACTTTTCCTTGATTAGAAAAGATAATCTCTAAAAGGATTCTAAGCGACAAAGCCTAAAAAATTCCAAAAATATTGATTTTAAAGGAAAAAGTTTTTCAAATAAAAAATTGAGCTCATAAAAAGTTCTACAAAAAAGTTTTATATATTTATAATCTCCAAGTGTGTAAGCGAATGGTAGCGAACATTAGATATATGGGTGATTCCGTTCTAACTGTGATTTTTTGTATTCAAAATTTCAAGATTTTAAAATTTAACTTTTCTAACTTTTTTATGCATATTATTCATCTATTTTACTGTAAAAATAAAACTCTAAGAGGAATTTACTACAACTTCAAAGTATCACGAGCAAGACACAAATGTCGGATTTTGAGTTCCACGGTACTGACTCATTTATCCACGGTACTGACATGGTAACTTAAGATATTAAACAACAAGTGCATCAATTTTCCTCAGTTTGATCATAAACATTAGAATTTATAAGGTAATTAGTTTAAATCATTTGTTACGACAAAAAAAATTAATAATTTATCGGTAAATTCTAGGAATGGACATGACACGGTACTGACATTCAAGTGATGTAGTATAAGTTTTCTTTAAGTGGCAAGTTATATTGTATAAAAATAATGTTTAAATATCTTAAGAATTATTCAATTAACACAAAATTTTTATTAATTGATTATTAATTAATGACTAGTACAAAAAAACAATACAGGACATTGAATATCACAGTTAGAACGGAATCACCCATATCCCCTTTAGTCAAGGTTCGCGTCAAAAATGTATTCAACCTTTTTTTAGCTTCATTTTTGTTTGAAACTTTTTGCTCTTAAATAAATATTATCGGAAATAGTGAAATTGTTATAATTCTGAAGGAGGCTGCTGGCAAAACGCAGTTTTGTCGGTAAAAATCTTTTTCTCTAATCAAAGATAAGTTTGGCAAAATTTTCAGCTATTCGGGTGATTAATCTTTTCGGAACTACACCTTTGTGAATATTTGTAAATAGGTATAAATATTATATAGATAAATAAAAATGACTTCGTTCCTTTTACGTTGTTGAATATTTCGAAATTTTATTTCCATTTTTTGTTTCTTTTCTTTGAGCCACTCAAATATCGCTATCGTTGTCTTGAAAATGAATATTTGGAGCTATGTCAGGCTTTTATAAGAAGAAATATACGATTGATCTACGTTGATGATGCTTTCCATACTGTTAGGAGCAAGCCTGCTATATGAATCTTGGAGCCGGTCCTGTCCAATTGCAGGCGGTTTATTTACTTTGTTTTTTTTTTTGAATAATTTCTAGGAAGGTCTATTCATTTGTTTTGCTTCTTAATTTTCTAGAAGTTTTGAGATTTCCTTTGGGATTTATATATATATATATATATATATATATATATATATATATATATATATATATACAATACGATTTGAAAATTTAATGCATTATTACAAATTAGTATTAACTTTTTTTCCGTAAAAAATTTTGTGAATTATAATTTTTGTGTGGGTTTAAATGTAGCATTGAGGTTGTCTTAGATAGTTATTTTGCTGTCACATATCCTTGGATTGTCACTTAAATTCAGTCGTCAAACATTTGAATTTTTCATGCCAACCGAATAAACTAGTGTAAAGTTTCATAATAAAAATAAACTTGTCAGTGCATTTACATTCGGATATTTTTTTGTATAGAACCTATTTTTCAATTTGATCAGCTCCTTCTTTTTCTTGTAATTCCTTAGGTTTACATTTCTTAAAAATATTTGTTGATCAAATTCTCTGTGTCAGATCTTTTTGTTTGTGCTGTACTGATGAGCCTTTTCGACAGATATATTATCAATAGTTACAAATAAAATTCGTTTTATCAACAAAAAGAAAATAACTGTGAATAATACGAATGAATTTTATTTCAAAAATTAACAATCAAGGAAATGACGTTCATAAAATAAAATCAGTTAATTATAAACATAAACAACAAAACTTGAGAAAAATTTATTATAATTTAATTAATTAATGTTTTAGTCATAGCTTGTGTTAAATGTCTAAGGTATGTAGACTGAATATGTAATATTGTTTATCTCAGTCACATTATGCGACATTAATTTCAAAATTTTGAAAAAATAATTCTAGCATATATTTTTAATTCTTGTTTTATTTATTTCGTACCATATTTTTAAATAATTTTAATTATAATTCTGTGCTCTAGTGAAATTCAAATAAAAAATCAACTAACAAACTCAAGTTTCAATAAACAAAAATACTCATATGGTTGAAAAAAACAAATGAATTTAAATAAATCAGTTTAAATTATGTAAACTGTCCGACTCTACCAATAAAAAAATTTTTAAATGGATTTGTAACCACAAGATTATATAGCTATTCCGGAATAACAATGAAATATTTCTACAAGTTGCTCCGGGACTTGATGCAAAAAATTCGGGAGTGAGTAGATGACGTGAAAATAATGCTGTGACATAAAAAATTTTCGCATTTGACCCGTTTTTATTTAACTCTACAAAATTAATTGTTTAGATTTATGTAGATTTTAGATCGTTCTATATACCAAGGAAACCGATCGCTATAAAGAGACATTTTGAAAAAAAATTATCATAAATTGTTATTATTTATTGAAAAACAAAAAAACTATTGAAGTTTACGGAGGATATTTCTTTGAACTTGAAAGATCATTCCAAGATTCTGCCTTATAGCGTCACAAGGAAAGTTTATTCTATCGATCATTTCGTTCCCTGTACTTACCGGTGTACCAAGATTTTAAGATATCCCCCAAAAAATTAATCCATTGTATTTAATTCAGGGGAACGTGGTAGCCATGCAAATGGACCTCCCTGACCAATCCGCCTATCAGGAAAAATGTTATTAAGATAATTTCTTACATCATTTAGGAAGTGGGAAATCATTTTGGAGAAATTCTTACTATCGCTGATCAGGTTATTATCAAAAATTTGGACCTACTAAGTTATTACCTACTATTGCTGAGCACACAGTAACACAAAATCGATGTTGATTCTTTGTTTGAATTGTACCGTGAGGATTTTCATCTGCCCATATATGTAAATTAGTAAATTATCAGAATTAATAAAACCGTATCGTGTGGAACCAGCTTCATCAGCAAAGAGTACTTTTCCAACAAATGTATTATCATCTCGTTGTTTATCTAAAAACCAACTAGTGTAGTCTTGTTGGATAATCCTCCATCCTGCATTGCATGCATTTTGTGGATGTGAAAGAGGTTAAGAAGTTACTATTGGAGAATCCTGGTGTTTTAATATCTCCTGGAAGTATTTTCAATAAATAATAACAATTTATGATAATTTTCTTCAGAATGTCTCTTTATGGAGAACGGTTTCCTTCTTATGTACAACGACCTAAAAACCTACATAAACAAAGAGTACCTTTTCCGTTGTACAGGTTACCCCTGTTACAGAATGTTAACCATTGGGCATGAGCCGCCCCTGACCTTCAGAGAGTAGTGTAGAATTATTTATTCCGCCGAATTCACTACATAGACATACGTAATTATGCATTAAAAATGCATAATGTTCAATTGTATAATTTAGAAAATATACTTAGGTAAATTATAAGTTCTGATTTTTCCTCTTTAGAGAAACTCGTATGAGAAGTTTTTATGTCGCAGCATTATTTTCATGTCATCTTCTCACAAACGAATTTTTTGCATCAAATCCCGGAAGAACCATATCCCTTACACAGGGTGGTACCATGGAACTAACAGAACTACTAAACGGTACTTGCGACGTTGACGCAAGTCATTGTCGAAATATCGGCCGTTGTTACCTTCGTTCATATAAACAACTCCACATGAATCAGTTGCAATCAAAAGTGACATGAGTATAATTGTATCACAGTTACTCAAATACAAATTTTGACAAAAACCTTGGTTCGCTTTCTATTGATTTCACAACGAAAATTTTATGAAATTGTTAAAAGAAGTAAGGCAGCTGGTCAAGAATAAAGAAGAGTTTCAAAAGAAACATTCACGTATCTGCATTTAGGGATTAAAATTAGAGTGATTGAATCTTAATCGTTGGAAAACGGAAGTATATATTCTACATGCTCCCAATTTCTTTCTGTAAATTACCCCCTTCCCAATTATACGTTTTATAAATCTGGAAATCGTTTTTTTACTTTCCTGGTAAATGGAAGTATTTGCATCAATTGCATCCTTTCAAAACGTCGATATATTCCTATACACTCTTGCAACGCGTGTCTTGTTTTCAACGAAGAAATCTCTGAATTTATAATGCTTTACCTAAAAATTCCTCTTCCCTACTCATCGAATGTCTTGATCAAACTGTTCTATTCGGTTTGATTAATATAAAAGTGTATCAAATTTTATTTATTAATATAATCTTCAAAAATTTTTTGAGAAAAAAGCCTGTCAGAAGTGGGATTCGAACCCACGCCCACAGAGTGGACCAGAACGCTCGTATAACCTGTGTTCAACAGGCAAGGTGAACCTTGAGTCTGGCCCCTTAGACCGCTCGGCCATCCTGACATATTAGTTAAGTGCGATAATAGTTAATAGAAATTGTTCATAGCAATAATATTTTTGAAAAATGTCCAAATCTCCAAATATGAGTGGAAATAACTATATGATAGTTTTTGTACAATGATGCGACTTGAAAATAAGGTTAATAATAATAATAATATAATATAAAATATTTTTTTATATGAGCATTTTTTATTCTTAAACATAATTAAAACATTTTTACTTCTATCTCTATTACAACTTAGCTTAAACAATAGGGAGATCAAATTTTCGTTTTAGTTACATTACTTGTTTACTACATAAATCCACGTCATTAATTTCTTACTTTTAATTGACAAAATTATGAGTTCTTATAATTTTTTCTTATCCTGAAAGTTTCTCGTAGTCATTCTGGTAGAAATTAAAAAGAATCAGTTATTAAATTTACTTTGGTTAATTTATTACTACTACTACCGACATCTATGCATATACGGTCAAATTAGATTTGGATCAGGCTATTTTTGTTACAGGTTTCTACTAAGCATATTTTAGAATAAATAAGAGAGGACGCTTCATGTCGTTGAGAAAAGGCAATTTTTTTTATTTTAAACAATGGTAACCACGTATGCCCCTTGAATTACGTCTTTTTCAAAATGATACAATTCAGTTTTATGCCTGACGGAAAAGTGGAGAAGAAGCTTCATCAAAATTTGTTACGTGAATGAAGACCAGTTCCAAATTCTTAGTAATAAGATTCTGTTGTATTAGATACATATAAAATGATGATAAAATATAACTAGCTCGAGCTCCTTCTAAGGATACAGGATCAAAACCCCAAAAAGTACACTCATAGAGCACTTCTACGTTTGATCCAATTGAAGGACAGGTCTAACAACTTTTGTTAAAAACATAAGGGGATTGATCAATTACACCGCAATATAATGACAAGCTACACAAGCTATATTAATCAAATTCTATCACAATACCTTCAGAAGACTTCGGATGAGGATTTAAATAAAATACGTCAAGTAAACACGACGCATCCTACCTACCACCTAATTTTTTACAAAATCCCAATGGAACAAAGAATTATCTACAAGGAGCCTTCCCATTATATATTAAAAGACTCGACGCACAACTTCGAACTGCCCTTCCCTTCTGAAGTACGTGTGGTGAGACTCAATTTGAGCGAATCTTCAAACTACAAAAGAGAGCTGTTAGATATTCACTCGGACTACACAGCAGGTCTCACTGTAGGCACTTTTTTAAGAAAACATTAATAATTCTGACTCTTCCTTCCTAATTCATCTTTGAATCCGTTTGCCTAAATCGTAAGCACGCTTCTCCAATTTCAGAAAGGTCGTTGCACGGCTATTCGCTTAGGAACGCGGAGCACGACCTTTACCTTCATACTCCACGTTCAAAATTAGTTAAGGGCTCAATATTTTACGATGTAAAAAATGCATAATCACTTGCCAATTGAAATCGAATCAACATCATCGTTTCCCGGAATAATTTGAGGGCATAATTACTGTAAAGTGCCTTCTACTTTGTAAACGACTATTCTAATAATATTATTTAATTACAGGCATGCTACATACTGGTTTAATTTTTGTTATGGATTTACATACTAATTATTATCTATTATTATGCTACTCAATGTGGTTTTTTTCTGTATATTGAAATTTTATTTTATTTGTATCTTTATTTAGTTAGTTTTATGTTTGTTTTTTAGTTTTTACAAGGTTTTTTCTACAAATTATAACAATTTTTTGGCAATAAACATTTCTCTCTCTCTTTCTTTGCTAACGCCGATGTGCAGTCTTTATTTATATGTGAGCAATAATACTCTCAAAATAAATACTACCTTGATATGCTCAATTTGTTATAAACTAGTACCGAAAACCCTTGAACGTATAGTGTGTCCAAGAAATTATTAACAACGTCAACAATCGCACTGTCAACATTCCATGTAAATGACATTTAACAATAGCATGCACCTGATGAGATCTCATACCATACACCTAACCAGTCTCGTTATTTAATAGCCAGACCTCGTATACATTACTTAAAAATTACATTGTAGTCATTCAGTACTGGTTCACTACATTATGCTTAATCCAATATTTTATACAAAACCACTGGCCCTCTTGAACGTAATGTATACCAAGGAACAATATTATTATTATTATTATTATTATTATTATTATTATTTTCCACTTAGTGCTTATGCTAAGATTGCTTTGGTCTTGTAACACCGAGTGCACATCAACCCAGTGTTGCTCCTATGATAGGTATAACTTTCGTTTTAAGATTCCACAATCTCTTTCTTTCGATTTGCAGTTGCTTATATTTCAGTAACTTCTCTACTTCTTTTTGTGTTATACTGTAGTCGGATAGGGTCGCTACGTTTATCAATAGGTATTGTCTTCTTTTCTTATCCTTTATTATTAGGTCTAGTATTATGTCTTTGTAAATATGCTCGTTTAGCTAAGATACCCTGGTACAATATGACGAATCGCTTCGCTAAATGACAGAGTCTCCATTTTTGGTCTGTGTTAGTTTCCATTATTTCAGCTTCAGTTTCGGCCTTGAGGTTTGCATATATGAACCATGCCCATGGCTGCTTTTGGTTTACTGCTTCTTTTTCAAATTATTTTGCAATTAGTCCATGCAGCGATTTGGACCTCCTTGTTTGTTCCTTTCCGATTTTATTGTCTGTTTTAATTTCTTTACTATTTTTGTTTCTGGTTCTGCCGGATCATCTTCTTCTATTAGTTCTTCGTGTATCTTGTCTTCTTCATTTATGGTCATTTAGTTTTGCTTACGGTACACTATTCCCATATATATATATATATGTCATGTTGTTTCAATTTCAATTAATTGGCGAATCCTTTGTTGTCGATTTTATAGGTTGTTTCAAAGCTAACTATTACTCTACTTCCTTCTTTTCTCTCAATTATTATTAATAATATTAAAAAATCAGTCGACGAATCCGGTTTCTGGGCTCTAGAATCTGGGGATTTCACATATCTTGTTTTGTTAAGCAAATTTTATTGAGGGCAAAATTTGTCGCGATTTTAATTGATTAATCTTCTGATTTCACATACCAAATTCTGCAACAATAAGTAATTTTATAAATTATTGTTTTCTCTTTTAGTCTTGTTATTATTAATTGAAAATGAATTTATCATGACGTATTTCTACACCATGTTGTTTTTCCGTAAATACTCCATTTAACCCAATTTTTTTATTATGATGGTGCGTAGATACTCAAATGATCGCCATAACAAAACAACTGATAATAATCCAGTTCCTATAACCCTGAATATCCAAAACAAACAGAGTCATCATCCTCGAAAACAAATAATTACAAGTTTCCAACCACCTAAATTAGTTGATGCAGTCCGTTTATAAAAGATTTTATACTGAAATTGCAGACACTTAGGGGTTGTTGTTGTTTGAAAAGCAGCCTTATTTCCTACACAATTGCTGCGCTGATTGGCTCTAATTTGTCACAGAGTCGCTTCTTTACATCAATTTGCACGGATTATCAGTTTACAGTATCGGACTTACTTTTCCTAAAATTCTTAAATCATATCTTCAGGATGTAGAAAGATGGATAGATGTCGAGTTAAACATTTCAAATTTTCTCGTTTTTGTACATTTATGTTTTTCTTTTCGTCTTTTGTTCTTTAACTCAAAGTGTAAGTACTCAAATTGTTTTGGGTACTTTCGAGGATATGAAAAGAATAAGAAGAAATCTTTCATGCTTCTATTAAAACCAACAATTATTAAAACCAAATGATCTATAATCAGGACGATGCATATATAATCTTTATAGATACATTATGACCGAAATAAAAAATATATAGGAAGTATTACATCCAAGTTCTTATTTTAGCTTGTTTGTACTGAATACACTGTTCACACCACCACTACACCAACACAATTACACTGTCTGGCTCGCGTTTCGATAACCAAGTTATCGTCTTCAGAGACTGTGACGGGAGTTTACCTGACTGTAGGTAAACAACAGTGTATTTAGTATAAATATCGCCAACGATAACAGAAATTTCAATTTGGTTAGCTTGTTTGTGCTTATTTCACTTTTTGAATAACCTACCTATTAGAATCGAAATCGATTAGTATTAAAAAACAGCATCGAGGGTAATCCAGGGTGACATGGCAGGTCGTTTAAGATGGCCAGTTAAAAAAATCGCACATAGTGCAGTTTGTTGTGCCGAAAAAAATTAAAAGGCAAGTATTTTATTGGTTTTATGTTAAACCTCACTTAAAAATTGTTAGCACATGTTAGTTTCAACGTTGTGAACGTGATTTCATAATCGATTTTGTATTAATTTTATTTTGTATTAATTTACTAGGTGCTACATTTGGCTTTAAAAATGAAAGAAAACTCTGTCGTCATATACAGAAAATGTAGCCTGTGGGATTTCCCTTAACCAGGAGCGTTCTGCGGACAATCGTGTTTGAATTTGCATAGTAATTAAATTATGAAATTAAAAATTATGAAATTCGTAAATCGGAGGGAATATCTATAGCTCGCTTAAAAGGTATGGATCGAAATGATGTAGGATCATATTTCAACATTTTGAAGACCGTTTTGAAGGATAACGAATTGTTTATTAGGCCTTCCAACATCTTTAATATGGATTAAACTGGTCTCCAACTGAACAATCGTCCTAGAGTAGTTCTAGTGAAGATAGGAATAAAGCCGTAGCCACAATAACGTCGACGGAAAAGGGAGAAACTGTGACAGTGATAGCCTACTGCAGTGCCGAAGGAGTAGTTTCACCTCCCGCTTGCATCATAAAGGGCAAAAATAAAAAAAATTGACATAAAAATCGGCCTACATAACTGCGGATATCTTTACAGCTTGGCTTAAAGACCATTTTATTCTTCGAAAACCAACCTGTAAGGTCCTACTGATTGTTGTTGGACATGCATCGCATTGATCGGTTCTAGTTATTGAGTTACCCAAAGCAAATAATATTATTCTTTTTCGTTTACCAAGTCATACTACTCATTTTCTCCAACCCTTAGATAGAGCTTTTTTCAAATCCTTAAAATCGTATTTTTATGAACAATGTCTTGATTGGTTTAACATTTATCCAGGTCGAAGAATTATCCTTTCATATCCTATCACAATTTAGCACTCTTTTGTCTGTATCTTGGGGAAAATCTACGTCTTAAAGAAATGTTTCTTCTGGGTTCAGCTCTTCTGGAATATATCCATATAGCTCATCCATTATTTATCATTATGATTGAGTATCGGTAACTATGAAGAATAAAATAAAGGACCTTACCTAAGGTTTCTAATAAAAGTCAAGTCGCAGAACCATTGGGTCATGATTTGAAGTCACCCCAACCAGGAACCTCAAAATCTGTTACAGATCACGACACTATCGAAACTCCTTCTTACTTTCTTTGTGAATTAAGTCAAATCACGGAAATGTGGAAAAAAAGCAAAGAAAAAGACTGAAGACAAGGAAAATCAAAGCAAGGGAAAAAAGAAAAGGAAGAAGATATAATATAGCCCTCTTCTATTACTTGCTTTGCAAAACTTGTAAATAAAAAACGTAAAAAAGTCTCGCAACTAGTTTAGATTAGATAGATTAGCTAATTACGTAATAACAGAAGGTCCCTTAAGTAGGGACTCAATGAATCAACTTAATTAAATAGTCTCGAGTCGAAATTTATCCAATTATGAAAGTCGGTGAAAAATTGTAGGCAGTGACAGGTAGATATAAATTTAAAAAGTCACTTTGTAATAATTCATTGTTTTGAATTATTTTTCGTTCAAATTTATTAATAAGCTATTTCTTGACTGAAGCATTAATATTTTTAGATTTAGGTCAAGAAAATATTGTATCAGAAAATTCATATCTTTGAATGTGGAAACGAAAATCTGCTGTCGAAATGTTCTGTCAGATAATACAATCAGATTTGTGTAAGGAGGCACGTGCCACATAACAAACCCAATCGTTCGACTATTGAAAAGCAATCAAACGTCGTCAATGCTCTAATGGCCCTCCAATGGAGATCCCTGCGGACCACCTCTTATTCTTCTATCCAAGATGCATGGTCTCACTTTAATGGCCTTGTGTCCGACATCCACTTGACATCATATTGGTCTCCCGCAGTGTTTCATTTTGTTTATTTCTCATTATTCTTTGGTAATAGGGAGAATAAATTTTTATATAGCGATGAGTGTTGGAATATTGTCGTTATATCAATGTTATAAAACTTTCAAAATAAATTAGAACGTCAGCATAAAAAGTATCGTGTGATAATAAATCTATCCCATTTGGTTATATAAAAATAAAGGTATACAATTGGAAAAAAGCATTTTCACGTTTTGCTTGAAATAATAATAGATAGAGCGATTCATAAGGAAAATTTTGATATATAATAAGTTAAGGTGTCGTGGGAATTAGTGAAAATAAAACACACAACAATAAACTATATCTGTGATGCTTCTGCTGTTATGTTTATACGTGAATAAGTTGGAAAGCATTGAACGGATTTTCACGCAGTTTTGCTGGTAGATGAAGTGATTCATAAGAAAGATTTTGATTTATGATAAATTAGAGTTTCGTGGGAATTATTGAAAATAAACACACAATAATAAACATACATCTATGCTGCTTCTGCTGTTTTATTTATACTTGAATAAGTTGAAAACCATTGAACGGATTTTCACGCAGTTCTCACCAATAGATGAAGTGATTCATGAAGAAGATTGGATTTATAATAATCAGAGTTTAATGGGAATTAGTGAACATAAACACACAATAATAAACTAGATATATGCTGCTTCTGCTCTTTTGTATATTCGTGAATAACTCAAACGGATTTTCATGCAGTTTTCACCAGTAGATACTATATTATGCATATGGAACCATTTCTGGAAATTCTCTTTCCTTTTATTTGATACTGTTTCACGGATGTCGTTATAAATGTTATAATCAAATGTTGGTCATTTGAAATTTCATGGTTTTACTTCTTTCATCGAATTGATTTCTCCTTAATCTATTTTCTAAATATTAAGATGTCTGTCCTACGTAAATATCATCACAATTGTGTTATTCATAATTTTTTTCAATGGGATAGTATGATATAAATTTTTGTTCAAAAAACTCCAGTACTAGGTAGGTTTTTGATACCATTCTATTTTTAAGTTGTTCTCAATAGTATGCAGAGTTTATCATAACATCGATTATAAAATAAATAACTGTACTTGATTCCAATTATTTTACCAGGTGGCTCGATTAGATTTTTTTTGTACGTCCCTAGATAATTGGAGTTTAATCATAGTCGACGTGGGAAGGTAACTATATAATGGTAACCATAGAATTTTGAATTCTGAATAGTTCATATACGTCCTGTGCTGAAGGATATTTGGTAAATACATTTGCACCGTTATGTATACTATAAGAAGAAATTTTGTGTTTTACACTCCAGCTTTTCATTTCAAAACATTCATGAAGAGAATCATGCTATACTATTCAACAATTCAAGGGAAGAAAAGGAAATATTGTTGATTTGTATCTTTTTTGTTTATTGAGAACAAAAAAGACCAAATTTAGATTTATTTTCAACTAGGACGGTCTGTCGGAGAGGCTGGTTTTGTTTGGAATAAATTTATAGGTTTACTGTATCGATGTATCGATAGCCTGGACCATCTTATATATTTAGGATATCGTTGTACTCATAATACTCCCCACAGAGAGGATCCACAGGGATTTATAATCAATATCTGTTGATTATATAAATATAACAATAACTAGCACGGTAAGAAAGTTATGACGTTCCACAATGTTTCTAATAAAACTTATCTTATAGAAAGTTTATCGTCTTTTCCATTAATTTCCTCGGCTTCCGTGCTGAAATGACGGATTGTTGGAGAAAGAAAAATATGAATCAATGTACACTACTCTAAAGCTGAAATCCGGTAATAAAATCTGCGTATTATATCTTAATTGAAGATCAGTTCATTAAGTGTACGGCGAATAAAGGCGTCTGCATTACAGAATCAAGTTTTGTTGTAGAAATCTTCTCTTATTTCATGCATAAACTCAATTAGATATGTCCTGTTTTCGTACACAACATTAATGGTCCTCATGTGAAAATTCTAATGGGTTGTGAGGAATTGTTGACAATTTAAGGCTTCCAAGCATCAGAGCTATTTATTAACAAAGCCAGGAATATATTTTGAATTTACAAAAAGTACACATACTTGTGAATTTGTAGAAGTGAGTTTAGATTTAATCAAATTTCATAGCAATACGTGAGTGAGCAGAATGATATATACATATATACAAGCCTATACATTCTATTGATCCTATATTTTTTGAGGGTGGTCTGCCCACATTTTACTCTATTGAATTACAGCTTATCACATATTTTTGCAGCTTCGACTATTGTTCTCCATTTTTCACAGTCGTGCATCTGTTTGTTCCAGTCACATACTCCCAGATTTTACATATCTTGCACAATCTGATCTTCCCATCTACCAGGCAATCTTTTCTCACTCGGTCTCCATTTTGTGATTTTCGTTGTACCCTGCCGTTTCTCCATTCTTTTAATGTGCCTGTACTAGTGTCTTTTTGCTGTAATTGTATTTGCCATATCCTCATTTTCTAATATATACTTAATTTCATAGTTCATAAGTCATTATTTCCAACTTTTAATGGTGAGCAGAATGATACTTTTTTTAACTAATGCTCAAAAGCCTGTATGATAGCCGCTCATTACTACTGCTCCATCATAACTTTGTGCATTCAATTTGATAGATGAATTTTGTATCAAAGGATCTCTATAACAGTTACAATTATTTTACAAAGTGTGTCTGCATCACACATTTCAGGAAGTGAATAGTTCTAGAAAGTTTCATTTGACTCAATATCGCGAACAAATTCAAAACTAACTTCTTTGAAATTTTGCCATAATATCTGTAATTTCATCCACCATGATCCCCCGTTCCAAAAAGTATTACTAATTTGCTTAATTTTTTGTTTGTGATAGACGTCAAGCACGCACTGATACAAATCGTGCTGTATTTCTTTGGAGGTTTCTTTAGTTCCATTAGTTGAATCTAATTTAGCCTTAAAATTATATATATAAGCCCTAGAAATATTCTAAGATTATCTTGTACATCAAGTCTGCGCATAGACAATTCCAATACCCCCCAAAATTTGATTCAATTCACAATTTTGGACAATATAATTCTATTCTTCAGCATATTTTTATTAGGTTTTTGTATGTTTAACTAATAAACAGATTATTATTGATATTATTGGTCAATCCTAATAATGCATATTCCATCCAATGAAGAAGATTTTGTGTCTTTTTATCTTCAAACTTAAGTGCTCTATTTCCCTATTTTCGTTCAGCTTTATTGCCACCAAAAAGTGCTCAAGCAAGGAAAACAATAAAATGCTTTTTTTGGTTATAATAACAATAAAAATAATTTTTTTATATTCATTTTGAGTAAATTAAAAATAAAGTTTTGTCTAAAATTTTTTTATGGAAATTTTCCCCCTACTTACAACAGTTTTGTCTATAATATTTTTTCCGTATAATGCACAAATTTTTGAGAATTGACGAATTTTACTAACTTCCGGTGTTAATAACTTTTGACCAACTGAACATTTTTTAAAATTGAAAAATCGTATTTGTTCTTTGAGCCTTACTCTACAAATTGGTATACTTCGATATTAGTGCAGGTCTGGCGTTTAGCATTTTTCGCGATTGACAATTAAGCGCTTTCTCAACGCTGCAGCGTGTGGCGGCATGCCTCGAACAACGCGCGCCGATAGCTGGCGGTTCTGTTCTGGCGCGCAATTTATGTAGCCAATTTACTATCTGTATTAAAAAACAAATCAACAACAAAACTTTGACATTAACATTAAAAATATCATTCCATTATATAAGCTCTCCCATTACACGACCAAATAAATTACAATCTGAATGATTGTAACTGAACGCATTTAAACTAAATGTGATAATTTTTTTCATAAAATGAACTACTAGTGTCATATCTATTTTCAATAACTTTTAGTTGTTACATTACAAGTTGATTTTATTGTTATTACTTTATAAATTCTTTAAGCCAATCGAGAAAATTAAATGGAAACGTTTGTTGTTCGATTTATATTAGTGATTAATATGAAGTAATGAAAATTCGATATCAACTTTAGTAAATGAAAACATAGAAGTGTGTGCGAAGACCTGTAATACTGACTATGATATAAAATTACGATGTAGATTAAATATTTATTCAAAAAGATTAATTATTAAGAAAAATTCGAAAAATATATTCTTTCCCATGATTTTTAAGGCAGATAGTAAGTTAACGACATAAAATGCGCGCTAGAACAGAGCCACCTGCGTTCAGCGCGCGGTGATCTAGGCATGTCACCACGAGCTACAACATTGAGAAAGCGCTTAATTGTCAATCGCAATAAGTGCCAAAAGCCGAACTTGCACTAATATCGAAGTATACCAATTTGTAAGTAAGGCTCAAAGATCAAATAAGATTTTGCAATTTTAAAAAATGTTCAGTTGGTCAAAAGTTATTAGCATCGATTTTTCGACTTTCAAAAATTTACATATACGGAAAAATTACAAGAGACCTTAAAATGGGCTATATTTGCACAAAAAAAATTGTCCGCTCCGAAAAAACCATTTGTTCACAATTTGTTTAAGCAATTGCGATTTGAACAAAACGTACCAGTTTTTAGCAAAAACGCCGAACAAATTTGGATTCAGCAGTTCAAAATACATAAGAATACCACTGTTTTATCCTTGGCCCCATGATTGCACACGGAAGCATTGACCGTTCCCGGACTATACTGGTCCACATTTTGTTTTTTTTTTTGGTTGAATCTTTTCTTCTCATGAATATTTACAAAATCTCTTGGTATTTATATATAAAGTCAACAAACAAATTGTTCTCACATAATTCTAAATAATTGATTTAATAGAGTTATATTGTACATAAAATCATTCCAGGTTTTCAGCTTTTACTTCCCAATTTCAGAATTTCCATATAAAAGCACAACTGAAAATTTCCATCATAAGCTAGCAAATCGTGAATCTCTCCAATTTACATTTACATCGAGGAGAATTCGTGCCTTTTCACCAACAGATTCAAAATAAACATAATTGAAAGGTTTTTCTATTTCCCAGGGTATTTTCACGGGGGTTAAAGTTAGAGTTAGAGGGAAGTGGAAGCGGGGAGATTTATATACCAATCAGTAGCCATTATGCGGTCTCAGTGGGGGGCCAATAACGAGCCAGTACTTCAATGATATGATAATTGGTCGCTAACTCGGAGAATGCAACGGTTCAGAGGGTGAAATTTTACAGAAAATAATACAGTAGCGTATGAATTAAGTACAATTTAACAGTACAGGAAATTGAACAATTTTATTTTAATATAAAGAACCTACTAATATTATTTTAATTTATTATTAAATGAAATTTAGGTTAACTGTATATATTCAAGCTTAGTATTCTAATTGAACAATATTTCGTACATTCTTATATATTTAAAAAGCCAAACGCTCATAATAAGTGATAAAATATTCCTATTGGCAGAAACAAGAGGGTAAACCCTTTTACACTCAAGTGCTGCCTGCCTTATGGAGATGTCTGTGTATAATGATCTTGAAGGTGTGGTCCACGTAGTAGCTCATTTCACAGGCTTGCACTTCAATGAGTCCTGAAAATTAAAGTTTTGTGCGTCTGCAGGCGAACTCGGTGTTGATAAGCCACGTCTGCCTGCCGAGTAGGTCTTGCAAAAACTAGTGTGCCCACGACTCTATTTTTTTTCATATGTACAACCAATAGATAAAAAGTGTAGGTGCTAAATAATTGAAAACAATATTTTTAGATATTTTTCTCACAATATGCAAGTTTCACAAAAAACACGTGGCTAGTTTTTATATGATAAGAATTGTGTATGAAGTAAGATTAGGTTAAGTTAAGTTATGAATATAAGTATAATATCTAACCTATCATAATCGGTCAAAAAATAATAACCTCAGTCTTATTTCCACATCCAAAGAATCCTACTTTAACTTTTGATTAGAAATACATTTTTTTTTTCATTAATTAATGCCAAAAAGTAATCGATATCCTATACTTATATGAAAACTTCGCTGCACTTCTGTTTTGTTTAGCAAATTTTGGTTTCATTACTTCACGCTATAATGGGTTCAAGTCTTATAAATCTTTCAAAGGGATCCATAAAAATTTTAATATCTATAGATGACCTCTTTCAATTTGTATGGATGCGAATATAGTTTCTTCATAATACGGCTTTCCTTATTTTTTATATTCCTGCTATTTTTGATTCACTTGTTTTGTGACTTTTGAGAAGATTTTATTCAGGAATATCCATGTCAATGGAGAAACAACAATACTTTCTACATTTCTACATATAAGAATTAATAGAGGCGTCTCTAAGGAAAAATATGTAGTGTTACTTCAGCCAAATTTCTATTCGAATGTTATAATAAAAACAGTGTGGGGATTAGGACATGTGCTGTCGTATTCCAAAATACATAATATAGGTACATTTTCATTCACGACAACTTCATCAATAAAACAATAATTCCTAGAGCCGGCGAGCCTGGTTAGCGAACCAGCGCAGCTGAGTTTATCTACGCCGGCGTTTCGACTTCCTAGGATCAAACCTTGCGACATGACACACGTACACCGTTAGTCTATAGTCACAACAAAATACGTTTTTCTACATCACGACGGTGTAAAAAAACTCGTTGGGCATGCTTTACGACGGACCTAACGAAATAATTTAACGAGGGGAAAAACTTTCATCATCAAAGTTCGCGGAAAAGAAAAAAGCGTAACGATCGACCAACTGAAATCGGCTTATATGCTAAACAAGACTTCACCAGACGACAATGGCGTGACTATCCACCTACGAAATCGACAGGTACCAGCAGCAGCTCAAAATCCGGAACAGTAAACCGTCGATAACCAAACATAACCGATGGATTTTCCTGCAGAGGACGACCTACTAGTATGGCCTACGCGAACATCCTCCTGAACAGAAAAATGTGAAACGATTACTTCTTAAACAGCCGTCCAAAATTGTGATAGATAGTAATAGGAGCGGTTTTTATATAGAAGAAATATACCCTAAAATAAGTTACCGAAAGATGAAAGAGGGTATTTCGTTGAACGTACAATCAAAGAGATTATAAAACATCTAGAATTTACTGTTGAAAGTTAAAAATGTGCCATCCAGAAGCTAAATTTGCCAGAAATCATGAAACGTGAATTCATAATAGAAATTATTTACGTTCTCGGTCAATAATTTTTTTAGTAAATATATTTATCAAGTAATCATTACATTCAGCAGTAGTCAACCAACATAGCAATTTAACCCGTAAAAAAATTAATAACTTGGATTGAGTTACCAAAGTCTGTGATGTAGATCTCAATGTGGAACGTATATTGACTGAGTGTAGACAATATGAAGTCATAACAAAGAAGTACGATATTTTAGTGAATGAAGCGGAGACTCTATGGTGAAAAATTTTCAGTAAATATGCATCTCGCTTTATTCTACGGCAATGGAATTGCCGGAAGGTTCAGAGAGATCATAACATAATAGCAGAGATTCAGAGAGAACTGAAAATTATAGCAACTTGCAAAGGCACGTTCAGAATAACATGAATGGCAAATTGCTTCATTTACATGCTAATGGGCGCCCTTATAACAACTTCAAATTTCAAATTTTAGAGTTTGACATTGCACAGTCACGGCTCTAAGCGTCTTTGAATAAATTGAATATTTTTGAAATTTGCATACATTTTTAGCATCATTTTCGTAAAGATTTCATTGATAAATAGAATGTTGTTTGTTATTTTTTTTCTCTAGGTTGCACAAATGCAAATGTCCATACATAAGTGTTTGTTCAAAAAAATACGTTTTATATAATGGTTATTGCCCACGCAACTTTTTACGTAAACATTGAAAAACTAAAAAAAAGTTTGTCGCGTTCTTAGAAACCGATTTGTGAAAAGTAATGATAAAATATGGGGATGAAAACCGTGGTGAATATGTAAAAATAATAATAACACTTTTGATAGAAGAGAGAAATGTTTGAGTTAATATAAGAAAAAGCAAAAACACAACATTAGAACGATTCACCGAAGAAAAATAGTGAAGCAAAACATATTCACGCATTGTGCACGTGATCATAGTTGAAAACGCCAAAGCCGAGCATGTAACAGGACCGCACTTAAGAAATCATTTGCGGTTTCATACAGCAGATTAATAATATAAATTATAAAATTGTTTTTTGCCATTTCATTTAATAATGTTTTAGTTATATTTATTTTTATGCTCTTTAACAATTTTTAAACTCTGCTTTCCTCGTTGCCATTGTTTGAATTTCCTCAAATTTCTTCGTGTGATACGAAGCATTGACTAATACGACAAAACAATTCTCTTCAAGCTTCGGTAGAGTTTTCGAAAGCCAAGAGTCTCTGTCCATTTCCACTTGATAGTCTCCACGTTTTTTCGATTCAAATATCCATGAAGCATCTGGCAGAAAACCATCTTCTTTACCGATGTGACAAATTATTAGTCTCTGTCCCTTTCCCAAAATTAAATTTTCCCTTTAAAACCAGGTACGTATACAACCAAACATAAAATGTGCTATTAATTGAAATATCTTGAATTGTAATGAATATGCAATAACAAATTAATTACTTTATAAACAACCTTTTATTTGAATGAAATATTAGAGGACTCAAAATAAGGCTTGAAAAATGGAAGAAGCTCAGAGAAATTATAAATAAAGATAAGGAAATTCATTTATGTTTTATAATTTTGGAGATAGTTTTTGATCAAATAAGAAGAGAAGATATATTGATATAAGTAGATGTTAATCATAATGAACTTCTTAGATTTGATTACACACATACATACAGTCAGGTGTCACTGAATAAAAACTTGTAAAATAGTTTTATGAAATATTACCTACCTTATGAACTTTTTAATTCGGTTTATCCAAGAATGCTTGTCTTGAGTTCACCTAAATATTATTCTTGTATGCCTAGCGTTTACCTAGGCTTGATCCAGGTAGTACATTTTTCTTTTTTAGAAATTTCTTAATTTTTCTTAGTACTTTCGCCTACGCACAATTATTTCTGATTTTTCTAATAATAAACTGTTAACTACTCTTAGAACTTTATCCACTGAAGGTAACTCATTTTGGAAGAAAAAATTGTGCACAATTCTTCTGATGGCGCTCCTGTGGAAATCATGAATTGAATGGTTAATTTTTTTCTTGATGAATACCTTTTTGGGTCGGACACTGAATGATTAGCTCTGTACTCACTACCGATTTGGTGGAAACTTCAGAAATACTCCCGAAATATTTGCCGTTTTGGAAATAACGTCATCAACAGTCTTGTTATCAATTGTATCCGTGTTAGATATGCTTAAAAAAATGCAACAGACAACAATCTCACTGCAGTACAATAATACGATGCCACATGCCGTCCCTAATCTAGCGACTTTTGCAGCAATGCGGCACAGGCCCCTCCTACGTGACTTTTTATCTTTGTTATTGTATGGTACCTCTGATGTGGACCAATAACGATGCCGCGCCCCATTTCGCCCAAGATGCTCACGTGATGATAATGCACTGATCATTGTTTTGGTATTTATTTTTCTTCGATAAATTATTACTATTGCTTCTATTTTACCACTTTTCCTTCCACGTATCGGGTCCTCCCTTGTATTTAGCGGCCTCTCGATAATTTGAAACCCCTCTCAACGTAACTGCTAATGTTTCTCTTAATGGAATTGCATCTCAATATTGTTTCCTTCATGTCTATTTTACAGTCGATTCTATTGATAAAGTATGCAAAATTCGAACTTCTTTTGAAGTTTTTAAAACTTATATCACGTTCAATGACTTCTTGTTGTAACCTACTCTTTCGAGGTCTCTTCTTATTATAATTTTGTTATCTATTTCCGTGTGCATGTCTGCGAAACATTGTAATTCATATTTAAAAAATTGAACTCCCGTTTTTAAGATAACCAATCGATCATCCCCATTGCTTCACTTTAGTCCTAATAGATGTTTTCTCCTTTTTATGTATAAAATAGTAGGTCCAGTCCATGTAACTGTATAGTCTAAATTTGAACTTTATTTTTGCTAATCATATTATATACCCTTGATATTGACTAAATTACTAAGTTATTTTAAAAATTAATAATGCTTCGATTTACTAAATCGAATTTTAGCCCCTGTAGTATCTCGAAAAAAGATCGACATTTTCGCATACATTATTTGCCAAGTTCCATCTAACTTCTGCCGCTATATTTCATTTTCTATGAAAAGAAAAGTCGAGTAAAAGCGGACTAAGCAACAAAAATATCCATATCATTAAATTTTTCCGGTATGTTTCAACTAACACAACGTTAAAATTTTAAAGGTTTTCCTTTCAAAATCTGGAAAAACTGCATAGCAGAACCCTCGACGAACAAAAGCTTAGAAATGCTTTCCAATTAAATGTATTTTAGCATCATTAATGTCGAGTTTGCTTCCATTTACCGAGATTTCTCAAAACGAATGTAATAGAAAGAGATATCTATATAGGGTGCATTATTTACGCTACTAGAAGTAACTAACCTCATTGTCGAGAAGAAATTGGGATTTATTCTACAATACAATATAAATGCAAATAATAAGTTTAGAGGCGATTTATTTGGAAAATTATGATGTAAACTTATGTTTAAATATTTTTCCAACGATATCCTATGAAATTTAATGATCCCAGAAGTACCTGGCCCAACTAAGAAATATTTATTTTTCCTTCTTGCTCCTTATATAACTTCGATACACTTTGTGTAATAAAAATCGTCAAGCTCTTTAAAATAGCCGTTAACTGCCGACATCACCTCTTCGTTGCTGGAAAATCTTTTACCACCAAGCTATTTTTTCAAGTCTGGAAACATAATGTAATCCGAGGAGCTAAATCTGGCGAATAGGGTGCAAAAGGTAGGAATTCAAACTTTCTTCTAAGCCAAATGCGGCCGCTTGATTTTTGTGTTCAAAAGTAACAATAAATTCACGTAGTGCTCTTTTTTTCCTTTTTCAAGATAGACAATGAAAATTATTCCACGCGCATCTCAAAAAACCGACTACATAACCTTGTCTGCAGATGTGTTGTGTTAGGTGTGAAGTGATGGACACACATTTCATACATGGCTTTTTTGCTGTGAAATATTGCCAAAAACTCGATGGAAACATCTTCACGACGCTGTTTTTGTTCTATTGCGAGCAAACGCAGCACCCATCTTGCACACAGCTTTCTCATCTAGAAATTTTCAATTAATATGCGATGTAAAGCACTTTTTGAAATTGCTACAGTATATTGCCTGGTAGCTCGCGCACTTTCAGTCGACGATCATCCAGTTCCGCTTTGTGGATTTTCTTCAACATTTCTGGAGTCTTCCCCTCATTTGGTCGACCACTGCGATGCTGGTCTCCGCAGTTCGTATGGCCTTTGCTACTCAATATTTTAATGTTGTTATGTTGGTTATGAAGAAGCAGTCTCACCCAGAGTAGAATCTAATGCAGCTTTCATATTGGTCGTGCTAACGCCTTTCAAATAAAATTATTGTATCACAAAACGATAACCAGTTTTTTCCATGCTTACAAATTCACTGAAAACTTTCACTATTGATGGCTTACAAACAAATACTAAACAACGTAGCGTCTTCAAATTTGAAACATATGCTATATAGATTATATACTTTCTAATACAGTGATATTTTTCAAGCAGCTACCGCCATCTCTAGGTCAGGTACTTCTGGGACCATCCTCAGTAGAGTGCGCTCGCGAAAATCTTTATGCACGCGTTAGTGATAAGTGTCAAGAAACTTTACATGAAATTTCAGCTTACTGCTTCGATCCGTTTTATTATGGAAGATCTCGAACGACAACTCAGTCAATTTGTTTTAAAAAATGTCTCAAATTGAAATTGGCCTGTTATAAAGTTTATGACTAAAGAAGCATTAACACCAACACTGATCAAAACCAAAATGAAAGCTGTTTTCGGTTACTTCAGAACAATATTTCTAGTTAGGTGACTAGGTAAGGAGCTTCATATATCAAATACATAAATAATTGTTTTAAAGTTTCTGAATACGAGAATCAAATGTTGAAATGATAGACAATGATAGATTTTGCAAATGAACTTCGACAAAAAAAACAAATTGTTATTTCATTATTTTTATTAAAAAGTATTTACAAGGATAACAGGTACATATCTTGCTACAAATCTATACAAATAATCTATAATTACGTACATGGTCGGTCAGAAATACCGTCCTCGAGTGGGAACGAAATTTTGATTGTACAAGACCACGGGACGCAATTTTTTACTTCTGTTCAAGCAATAAACATATTAGTACAGTGCTGTATTTATCTTGTGATATAGTTAAAAAGTAAACTGTTTTATTTTAACTAATATGACATGTCCAGCCAAATACCAGAAGGGCAAGCATATGCGACATTGGGTGCTTTGTTAGTTTCGAAAAGTAGTAACCGAACAGTTGCACGTTTTTGAGCCCACCAAAAGCCAACCAATCCAACATATGCAAGGTATTGCTACAACGTCACCATACAGAACCGTTTTTTGATGTTGATCATTGTAAATGGAAAATGGATTTTACATAATAATCCAAAACGGATTGTATCTCTCAAAAGCCGGGCTTACATTCCAAAAAGGCGCTTCATGTGTTTGGTGAAGTATACACAGAATTTTTCATTTTGAAGTACTGAAACCTGGCATATCTTTATCGAGTGAAACAATATTCAATAGAAAGTGAAAAGTCGTTGATCACACTGAAAAAGACGAACCCTGGAAAAAATTAATAAATTGAATTGTGAGGTACTGCTTCACTCCCGATATTCCAAACTCGGATTTTTATCGATTCTGACCGCTACAGCTTTTTATAAAAGGCAAAAAATTTGAAAATTCGGATGATATCAAAAATCCATCTTGAGATATTTTTCTCAAAAATCAATTGATTTTGATTGTTCCGACTTTGAAACTTTGTACTCTAGATGGCAAAATGTTGTTTATAAGGAAGGTGATTAGATTATTCAAGCAGAATAACAAATTGTTAAGAATTTATTGGCTTGAAACTAATTAAAGAAAGTGACATTACTCTCTGGATCCCTTTTGTATGGAGGAATAAGAAGAAAGAAGATTAAAGCTGACATGGTCGTTGCCGATAGAGGTCTATCACGGAGAATAATAATAAATACATTCACTACTGAGAAAGTTGTGGAAACAATGCAAAAAATTATAAGCAAAAAAAGTAACGGGAAACACGGGAAGAACAAATTTTATTAGAGAAAAACAAAAACTTATATTTATAATATAAAAAACATAAGTTATTAAAGGCTACTATCCTAACTATAACAAGTTAAAAAATTGTTAAGGATACAAACTAACAACTTGTCAATATATACTTATATTTTAAAAAAACTGAGAAATATCCTTAGAAAATCTAGCTAATTAAGAAATAAGGAAGAAAATGATATAAACTAACATAAAATCAAAAATTTGGATACAATATAACTTGAATTTAATAGTATGGCAATAAAATAAATACCATATAGTGTGTTCCAGCCCGATTGTTATTAAAAATAAACGTTTACTGGTTTAATTTTCAAAGTAACAACCTTATAATGATCATATTAGGCTACCTAAAACCATAATTCGTGAATATTGAAATCAGTAAAATAACCTGCCGGAATACCATGTAAGTTGATACTAGTGAAAGCCACACTAACGAAGACAATAGCTTATGTAAATACGGTTATGGTCTAGCACTCATACTATTCAATATAGTAATAGAATTCATCATAAAAAAATTGAAACTAATTATAGATATATACCAATACAACAGGGAGATTACCACCAAAGGTTAAAGACATTTAAAAAGAACTGCACCATGAAGGTGAGAAGTTGGGGCTAAGAGACGTAGGATAAATGTATTAACACAACCCTGTACAATATAAATTGAAAATCTGTAAGGAGTAACAGATTTCACTTATCGGATTGTACAGATTACCAAGGATGAAAATGAAAACACAGAGATCAGAAGAAGAATCATCCATGCACATATTTAGATATAAACAATAAAGTCAAAATATACAAGAGCATTATATGACTTATAATAACGGTTGTGAAACGTGGCACAAAAATAGCAGCACCTTTAAAAAACAGATATAGAGGGAAATATACAGTCCTACATGTGAAAATGCAGCATAGAGATTAAGATATAATCATGAGTTATATCAAAAATACAAGGATATACCTATCGGAGTTTATCAGAGTACAGAGATTGCGATGGGCTTACCATAGAGTATGAATAGAAAACCCGAGAAAGCCGAGGAGAGTACTTTAATTTTGAAGAGCGTAGGACAATTGGAAGACCTCGGAAAGCTGACAGGTAGAAGTCGCAATCAGTCTTTTAAAGATACGTAATTGCAAGGGGGCATATTTGTATATGAATAACTGGGGAGAAAAACTAGTCCCGCAGTCCCGCAGTAAGTTGTAGCACAACGGAAGAAGACGAAGCTGCTCTGTGATATTCAAATGGACATTCATGATTGTCAGATAGATCCAATCTACCAGAGTAAAATTTTTGGATTTTTTATTTCTGAAGAACGTACTTTCTGTAAACGTTATCACCGTTTAGAAGTGCTTTTTGTTCTTGAGCAAATTAAAAACGAGAAATCGAATGGCGAGCACTTCACTGGAATCGAGCATGAGACTTTGCTTTACTGAACTTACAGTGGACATACACTGTTTTCATGAAAGCATTGATAATCACTGTAATGATCAGGGGTGGCTAATAATCATAATTATAATAATCTTAACTGATACAACATGTTCTATCACCTATAATTTCTTAATGAAAAACTTGAAAGGAAACGCCAGCGTTAACTAAAGTCGATTAGTTGAATAATCCACCTATCTTCGAATTGACACTGTTGTAGTATTATTATTCATCTGGGATACACAAACGGTCCCTGCGCGCTCTTTCAATGACCTTTATTACCCTGGGCTAGGACCCGAGTAAAATCTTTTTTCCACAATATTCCGAAATGTCCAGGATTTGAGATGAGTAACAAAGTACTGAATAGAGTTTGTGTGATTTTATGCAGCATGGAAATTTAACTTGATAAATATTAAGAGATATTAAAAAAAATTAAAAACGGCCATTACTAAATATTACGATAAAAAATAAGTGAGTAACTACAAATTTTCAGAAGAATAAGTGTACCTACATTGTCAAAAAATATTAATTATATTTGTGGGGCATTTGAATGGGTTCTCTACGGATATGATGAGAGCCATATTTCCATTAATCCATATTTCTCAATCTTATGAATTTTTCGGCTGAATTAGATTTAAATCTGTGCAAGTCCTGAAGTATATTTTAATTTAATGAACAATCTGTCAACATGGTTAAGTTACTGGACGTGTTAAATATGAAGCAAGTATACTTGATGACTGATTTTGTTCGTGTGTGGCAACCATACCGACTATCATTTCAGCATCTGTACAAAGTAAGTTATCTGTAAACATTGCACAACACCACAAAACCGATCCGCTACTGACATCGATTCCTCGACTGTAAAATGAAGTAGTATACCAAACCAGTAACATTGAAGCTCTTTTAATATAATACTCAATGAGTATCTTTGATTGAAATATGTTATACGGTTCCATTCTGACTGCTCATTTTGTTATACTAAAGTTTGATTAGCCCCCTGGTAACTAAAAGTTCGATAACCCTGATATAGTCTCAATAAATAGACTTTTTCTATTTCACAATCTGAAAAAAATATCTTCATAACAATTTTCGATATTATAAAAAATGAAGGTACTTTTCTTCTTTGATTAACAAAATCATATACGACTGAATTCTGATGGTTCCAAATTAGGTTTTGCACTAAGTAATATTATTAAAAAAAGAGTTTCCCATAAGCGACTAAGTAAAAACAGAACAAAATTTTCAATATTCTAAACAGAAGCTACCCTCAAACTAACTACAGTTTTGCTGTACCTCAGAAACAAATAACTTTGTGGTTCTAAACAATTGAAGTATCTACAGTTGACACCCATGTACATAGGTGACATTATGAAAAATAGCTGCAGCTGCAGTGCTCAGAAAACTACAAGGTGATTGAGTTGTATATCTTGGAATGCCTGTAGGAGGACAACATCTAGGAGATTCTCCATTATCTTTACGGATTGCAGCAGTATTGAGAAGCTCTTTTTCTACGGAAGCTTGGTGTCGGAGTTGTTCTAATCTCAACTGATTTTGTCTTTTCCACTTTGTCCTATGAATTTGTACTGTATTTTTATCTCATTATATATAATTAACAATTTAAATAATTCATACTTTACCTTCTATTCTGATACCATGTTTTCACTTGGGTCTCACTCAAATTCAGAGTATCTGCAACGTCACTTCTATCAGCTACAGAGAGATACTTCTGACACCGAAACTTCCTCTCTAAATACGCTAACTGAGCATGTGTAAAAGCCGTTCTTCTTCTCCTTGGTTTTCTACCTTTGGAACTTTCAGCTGCTCCTGTTTGAGTAACATCGCTTTCGCTCAGGAAATAGATTCCTTTTGAAGGTAAGGCCTCGTTGGTAGATGTTGAAGAAGGGGGCGTTTCGACCTCGATATCTATATCGGCATCATGAGACAATGTCTCGGAATCTTGATCAGAGTCGTGCGGGTGATCTGATAATGAAAGGAATAAAATCAAATTGGAGTTATAATAATGAAAAACATAAATTGGAGATGAGAATTAATACACTTGTATTTTGTTCAACTTTATTTAAAATAACTACATTTCATACTAACGAAGTTTGGGTAGATAATCGTACAAATGACGATTTTTTAAGATGTCGCTGTAACTTTAAACCCTCTGGCGTAGTCCACCAAACACAAAACACATAAAAGAATAAGTCATCTGAATCAACCAGACTTTTATCACTTCAAAACAAAAACATAGCGATGAGCATCAGCCTAAGGCCATTCAATCTCTTGAACACAAAGCGGTGGTTCATTCATTAAAGCGAGAGGTAAACTGCTCAAAAACGCATTGAGTCTCTAATTGGAGAATCTCAGCTCGCAAATCAGGAGTTGAGGAACAGGGATATAGTGAAGAGTTGACTGCTGGCTTAATTATGACTTTAGGGGAGAGAATCATCTTGGTAAAGTTCATAATATGAAAAATTTTATTCTCACAAATTTCCAAAAACTTGTATATACCGGTTGTTTGAAAAGCTCCGTTTTTCGTTAAGAGCTACACGATTTTATAATTTGATAATGGTATGATTATTCAATAATTACTTGTTCTAATGATACATTATAGACTTAAACTTTGTGAGAGACTGAAAGACTGATATTTCTAATGTTGACATCGATTCAAAACGGATTGTTAAACATTGTGAAAATTGTTAATTGGATCACTCTAAATATCGAAACTTTATTGAGATATTTAGCATTTAATGTATTAATTAATTATTTTTATCTATTTTCATCGATTCGTATATTAATTATTCAACTTCTTTTGAGTTATGAACAACATTTATTACTACCTTAAACCAAAAAATAGGAGTGAGAGTACTGGAATTGACACCCAGATCAATAGGATGACACCATTAGTAGGATCCTGAATACCTGAGTAAAAATCCCAAAAACAGGTTTTTTGCGATTTTATGTTCGTTTAAGATATCACTATTTAAAAAGTTGAAATCTTCATAATACAAGGTATGCCCTGAAAGTCATGCGTCGAGGCCTGGATTTGATGAACGAAATGATACAACTTGTCAATATTCTTCGAAATACAACCATCTTACACCAATTCGCGACCACGTAGTTACGGATCTAATGCTGTCCAGGGTCTCCAAATGTTATACTTTCAGCGATCTCTTGAGCCGAGGACGAAAAAGTTGAGGGACAATTTATCCAACATTCATTTTAAGAATTTAGCCACTTTTCCCATCGTATATTCATTTTGCCATGTTTACGAGTGTCCTGAGCGGTCTTCGTCTCTTAGAGAAAATTTTAGAGATAGATAGAGTGGTATATGAATGAAATTGTACTATTGGACGAGAGAGAAAGAGTATCGGTTTACCACTCTGTATCTCTCTCTACTCGTCAATGAATTCAAAACTTGTTATTCTTCTGTTTTATCATTCCTACCACAGAAACCTCGATATCATTTCAATCCAATCAGAATAGAGTAGAGAGAAATAGAAAGGGATATGCCGATGTTCTTTCTCTCTCGTTCGGACCCACTTGAACTAGCTCCCACTCCAATCTCTCTATATCTTTATTATTTTCTCCATGAATGAATAATATTGGCGATAGTTGAAAATGATAAAAGCGGTGTGAGTTGAAAGAGGAAAAGAAATATATAATACTTCTGCTTCCTCTTGCACGCGTTCTCCTATGTTCTTCATTTTCACCCTAGGTTCAAATAAATTATCTCAATAGTGACTCCTCACATGTTTCTGGTATCAAACACGAATCCTCAAATGCTGGTGATTCAACGTTTTTGCAAAAATATTTAGCATTATATCTCTTTTTACATTTGAAGTAATTTCAATGGTAGTAATTTTCTAGTTTCATGCGGACAAAACTGCACTCACAAATCACGAAAGAAATGAAATTGATAGAGTCAGTCAAGTTAACGAAGAAAGCCAAATGGACAAAGAAATTAACATATAAAATGAAAACCAAGTTCTTGGAGCAAACGAGGATGAGAAAATAAATGAAATTTAATTCGAAATCACGAACATACTCTGTTAAAGATCCTAAGTCATGATCTTCAAAGACCGAAGAAGAACAGTTGATCTTCAGTCCTTAAAGATGATAACTTGGTTATTGAAACGCGCGTCAGCCAGTGTAATTGTGAGTGTTGGTGTAGTGGTGGTGTAATAGTGTATTCAGTATGAATATCACCAATGGTTCCAGAAATTACAACTTAATAGTACCGTAAATGTTCTAGTTGCTAATGCTGTCCTAATGGCTGACAATATATCGCAATTATAAGAGACCAACAATATCAAATAGTTATTTTAGATGTAGGATCTTTTTCAAGCTTCTACAATACCTTTGATCTAACTGCATTCCCTAAATTATCTATACAAAAAAACGGGAACAGTGTTTAATGTCAAGGCAGGAGTGTATTCGCTGATCCAATGTGAAACGTGTGTCAGATATAGAAGCTTTGAAAACTTTGCCTACCCCGAAACTTAGAGAAGGTCAACCTTAATTGATTTTTGGTATTGTCACCTTTAGAGACGTCAGCTTCAGGGGAAAGTCATATTTCAGGCATTTTAAACATAAAAAACGGTTTAATTGGTTGACAATCATTGTTAATATTTGGGTTCCTTTTTTTATTAGTATGGATACTCTGAATATGACATGCGGAAAGCATTAGAAACAGTTCGTAGTGGCATTTGGGTATCAACCGTCGAAAAAATGTACATGGTACCAAGGACAACCTTATTGTACAAACATATAGGAAATTATCCAGTAAAACCTAAAATGTTATAAAAGTAGAATTTCCTTTTGGATAGTGTGCAATTATTCAAGTAACAAAAAAGCTAAATCCTTTTCAAAATGACTGACCCGAGAGGAATTAGTTCGAAAATTTTCTACAAAGGCATATTGAAATTACCATGAGGACTATTTTACTTATTCGACTGGTTCGAGGAAGTCAAAGTATTTTTGAAAAGCGGAGGACTTTTTGATATTGTTAATGATGGCACAAGAGCCTATAATATGGATAAGTCAACTTTCCTTTTATGTTCTAAAGAGGACAAAGTTACAGTCCACAGAGGGCAAAAATACTTTTATAATTTTAGTCTGTGAAAAGTAATGCGTGATAGCGCTAATGGTGATGCTGCTGGAATGCAAACACCTCGATGGCCATCTTTTCATATGATTTAAAGATTTATAATTACGTTATTGGAGAATACGACGAAAATTTTTAGAAAGGTGTATATCAGTGCAATGAGTAAAAGGAAAACGTTTCGAAACGGTCAAATCTCACTGATAGAGTGTGGTATAAACTTGAAGAAAATGTTATAGATATTATCAGTAAACTAAAGAATGTGGGCCCTCGAGGCTTTTACTCTGTATTTGTTAAACTTAACCCTCCAGGCCTAAGACAATCCAAAATATTCCTAACCATATAGGCTAAGAAGTCTAAAGAGCTCTTCCTTATAACCAGAAATGACATAAAACTGGTGGTCGTTCTTTTGATAAGTCATTACCCCGTCAAATACCATATTGAGACGGAGGCCATGACAGAGGACGACAATAGCAGATTCTGTTAGCAAGCCATGTAAATAGCAGAGCATCTTCTTTGCGAATGTCCTACCTATTTCGCTCAAAGATGAAATGTAGAGTTTTCTACAAAATATCTCTTAAGTACCGGTGCAGAGTGGCTGTAAATCCACAACAACTACCCAAACAATCTACCTTTTTTTGAGAATATATTTTTTGTTTTCGATATTTCCGGTTACTTATCTAAATATATATTTTTATTCTTCATAATTTTATTTTTAAAATACACCTTGAACACTTTTTTTACCCTGGAATATTAAATCTTCGTCGGTTCGACTACTTGTGCCGAACAATTTATAGTATAACCTTTGTGGGTAAATTTAGAAAATTCAGGCTATAGCAGCGCTTTCCCCAACTCAGTGCCCTTTGAACCAAGTAGGAGCAAGGACCGTTGAACTCTAAGGATTTTAACCAGGTAAGTCTAAATAAAACTTACATCGTCTGTTCGACGAAGCTTTAGTATTACAAGTAAAATGTGTTCGTCATTTTGACGAACAGATTGGCTTGAAACTCAGGAAGTCGCTGAAATAATCGAGCAAATTGAAATCGGAGAGGAAAAAAAAACAAGATTCTGTGAAGAAGAGAAAGCGAAAGTCTCCGAGAACATCACAAGTACAAGAGAGAGGTTCAAATAAATATATGCTTCAATCAGGTCTTGAAAAAATAGAGGGTAAAAACGGAAAGAAATGGAATGGAAGTCTAGCTTGGTGAAATCTGGAAAAACGCGAGTATTGATATTGTCCATATAAGACAAGCCCCTCAAACTGGACACAGTGACGACATCCTGGAAAACTATTTTTTATCAATTCATTTATGGAAGTAGCTCTTCGTTTCTCCAATATAGAGATATTAATTCAGCAGAATTAAATTCATATATTATTTACTGCCATAATTTTTATAAAAATAAGCGGAAAGGAAAGCCATTGACAAGGATTGATTATGTGTAAATTGTCGGACAAACTGACTGATGTTTGGTCGAGAAAAAGAAAGGATCTACCTGGACAACACCGAAGTGTCAAGGATAGGATTGACACAGCAATTGGAACTACAACTTCAGTTCTTCGGGTAGCACCTGCAGCAGTAACACAAGAGAATAAACGACGCATATACTCTAAATGCGACTACAAACTCCGAAGAATGACAAAAACTTCTTGTAGGAGTTGTTTCTTAGGAGAACATCAAGTGATATTGTGTAAAAATTGTTTCGAAGAAAGAAAGTAAATGTGAATTGAAAAAGATATTGACTTTCATATAATTTTTGTGTTTTCTAAGCCATTTTTATTTGAATTTTTTATGTAACAGTTTGTGTAAGCATTTATTTACATATTTACTTTTGTAATATTCGGCACAAAATGTGCATGTTTTTAATATTCCATCAATAAAAATGTTAAATGGATAATTATTTGTTCTTCTTGTTTCCTTCACAACTCTCTTAATTGATTTTTAAATACTGTTAGTCACAATGACGAAGGTTTAGTAATAAGGTACCTAAATTGAGGTTTAGTACTCCAGGGTTAAATTACCTATATTGCTGGAACCTCAGCTATTGGGACATTTACGTTAGCAAATGAATTTTAGTTCAGTCCATAGAATTTATAATTGCCCAACTATGTTATTACTGAATACATAATAAAAAAATCTTTCAAATGAGATATTACAAGAAACGAGAATCTTCTAAATCGTAAAAAATATCAAAAATTGTTCAAAATTATTATTATTTTCAATTGAATGTCATTGTAATAAATCTTAATATTTTAACAGGTTACCATCAAATAAAACTTTTTACAGTAATTTGAAAATGTAGCTTTTACGTCAGTTATACAATAAATTGTATTAAAACCATCACTTACTTCCATTTGTATTCACATTGTTTATAACATCTCCTAGTAAGTCTTTTATTAAGAAGGATTTGTGCTCCTGCATTTCAAAATTAAAATAATTCACATACCAACTAATCACAGCTTAACCGAAAACCAAACTTCAAACCAATCGGATTTTAATCTATTATATCTATATATTTCTTTGAGATAAACGGTTCTCTAAAGATAACTGATGACATTAAACATAAATCAGGAAAGTTAAAGATATAAGTTGTCGAAACCGCAGCATCCCTTGCATAGTTCAACCCTCTTTTCCGTAAACTCCTCCTACTTTGTTATTAAGCGCCACCCACACACGCTTCATAAAAGGGCATTGGGATATACGTATAAAGTAATTTCTTTTGACATCCGAAAATTGCCGAAAAATGGTTTGTAAAAACAGATTACTTTGATTTTGTAATCACTTATCTTTTGAGCTATTCTAGAATAAATCAGTCTTAAATTGGGGTCGTGCGAAACCATGACTATCCTTTGGATTACTAAGCCAGAAATTTGGCAGTCTAGCCGGTTTCATAGTCCTTGATTTGTTATTTTCTATTTATTTCTACTAAACTGTTTATATCCTTCAACGAACGAGATATTTGATTTATTTATAAAGGGACAAGCCACATGTTACGTTAATCAGTTATTCCTTATATTTCTTTATATAACCTTCATCATAACCTTAACCTCGAGAAAAACCCAAAACGAATAGAATGTTGAGATACGTTTTTATTAGAAGAACATATTTTCAATAAATATTTGTAATAGTTTATTAGGAAAAAGTTAATCTTTTTTTTCTAATTTTTATGTTCCGTTTCCAATCTCTTTATTAATATTGAAAAATAAACGCGATTTTGACATGCAAGCTAATTTTAAATATCACATCAAATAATTTCAAATTTAGAAGTGTAGCAATCAACTTATCACTTTTGCGTCTTGGTATTTTGGTGTAAAAATTGTTTGCGGTTTTTTGTTCCGCAATTTTTTGGACACTGGCCTCATTTCCGTATTCTAAATATGATATCAATTTAAGCCATAAAGAACATAATACATTATCCAAATATTTCAATAAACTATAATCTAAAAGTATCTCATATTATATATCAAGTACCTTGTAATGTTCGTATATATAATGTTTACATGGGACCGACATTTCAGTTTTTAGAATATAGATTAATAGGTCATAAATACGATAGAAAAAATAAAACCGCAATAACAAACTATGATATATCAAAAAAAGCCGTGAGCAGCAGAGCTCCATCAAGAAAGTCGAATTTTTTCTACTGAATACCGGTGGTCACGAACCCTCTTGTTCAATTCCAATTGACAACAAAGAAAAAATTGTCATAATGACAAGAAATTTCGAAAATGGGAAGTAAAAAAAATCACCCTGGCAACGATCATACTCGTATTATTCATTAAATAGGAGGCGGTCCAGTTCAACAATTACAACGATCAAAATGATTTCGGGCGTTTTGTGCTAGAAGAACTGAAGAAGAAAACTTTGAACTTGAGAAAGACAATTCTTCAACATCACCCCTACTTGCATGCGAAGTTCGAACCCTCTAGTTAAACTTTTTCTGGACAAAAAATAAGAAAATATAACAAAAATGACCATAAAATGGAGAGGGGTGGAGATAGAAAGTTTCGACCTTAGACAGGAAATCATCTCGCAACTAATTGAATCTACATGTGAAATTTCATTTTTCAGTCGCTTTTCGTTTGACCTGCAGAGGTGAGTAAAGGTCAAAAACCACTTTTTTTGCACTGCGATCCCTCGAAATATTCATTTGTTTTCAACCAAACTCTAATAACATCAATCCGCCGCCAAAAAAGCCATGTATGTTAATTTTGAACCAAATCGGACCCATAGCAATTGCTCGGGAGACGAAAATAAGAATTGTAGCAGCTTAAACAGATATATATATATAGACATTCGAAAAACCATCATAATCGTGTTCAGGAGGTCTCAAAACATGGGAAAAATGATGTGCCCCCCATTTTTCTTCTAGTCATGCCTATCGTAATAATCTAATTTTTCTTTGAAAAATTCGACTAAAAAACATACATTCAGTTATAAAAATTCAAAAATTCTTAAAACGGAATCAAATACAAAAAAAAGAGAGTTTTCAGAAATGTTCAAATATCCTATATATTTGAACAAGAACATAAGAAAACTGTCAATTATAAAAAAGACATAAACTTAAATTCATAGTTCTATTTTATTTTTTTGTTTTGTTTTCCGTCTTCTTATTGTCATAAACTTTAATGAACTTTTTTTATCCATGAGTTCAAGTGTGTGTGGTGTGTTCTCTGGTGCTAATACAGAGGAAGAAGAAACTAAAGTTGGGTATAGTTGAGTCTTCAAATATGAAATAAATTAGTGGGACTCACATGCTTAACGAAATATTGAAGTATTTTAAATACCCTTGTTCTACTATGATTTCAAAGTAGACTTAAGTGAATGACGGAGTCCTCAAAGGTTACAACGCTCATTTAGTGATGAAAGTCCTTGACGAGTAACCGTGATTCGCTGGTACGGAAAGTTTTAGAGAGAACGAATATCGCTTACTGGTAAGGCACGTGTGGTTCAGTTACTTTCGGAAACATTGATAGAGTGAAGATCCAAAATGCAACTATAAAGCGATTGAGACAACTATTGGTGTTAGATCCGCAAACGGTAAATTCAATTTGACATGATCATTTTCATATGAAGAAAATTGTTTTATAGTTGTAGAATCGCGCGGAAAACATTAGAAAAGTTAAATAATGGACATCATATTTTTTTAAAATAGTAACAGAAGATGAAACAAACATACCATTTTATGATAGTCCTACCCGAAACTAATGTAACACTCATTGAACTTCCACGCTTTTTGCTTGATTTAGCCACGTGTGATTTATGATTATTCTTTAACCTAAAGAAACATTTACGTAGTCGACGTTTCACGACGCACGATGAGATAAATGAAGCAATTCATCATTTTTTAGAACATTTCTAAAAATGATTGGCTTCAAGCTTTTAAGTGGTAGAAGCTTCGGTCACAAAAGTGCATTGATGTAGCTGGTGATTATTTGAAGTATAACTAAAACCATTTTGTTTAAAAGACTCGTTGCTTTCTTGTCTCTTGTCTTCAGGCAACAATATCAAATGTTCAAATGTTCAAAATCTTTGCTGTATCTAGGTACATATCAGGTCACATCAGCTGATTGCTCGGAGCCATTTTGTATTACTAACTTTCTCCTCTTCTATGGTCAATACAACCTTCTTTGGGCTCGTGATTTTTGTTGTTGGCATTCAATTACTCACTAAAGAGAGAAGGTTAGGGGCCTACATAACGTAATAGCAGAAGTCTTGCATATTATCAAACATTTCATCATATACAATATTTGTCACGCTACATATCGAGCGTTCTTATAAGATAAACGAATGAAAAGGTTTCCACATAAGTTTCTTTATATTTCAAATTAAATTACAAATTCTGGTTACTTCTTTTATTATATTGACTTGTATTGATATTTTACCTGAATCTTTTAGGATACAGCGTTAATAATATAGAGGTCGACATAAGTCAGGCAAAGCTCTTGAAAAGTCGAAACTTGATAACGCTGTCAAAAAAGATTAAAATGAAGCATTCTTGTGCTTCAGACAGTTGTGTCTGTATCATGATAACACGTGCTCGTCGAGTAGACGAGTTTTTAGAATGAATAACCGATACAAGCTCACGCTTTTTTGTTACGTCGTATTGGCGTACAAACGAAGATTACAAAACTATGTTTGCCGAACTTCAACAACAGTTTCCGAACTCACCGCTTACACAGTGTGGACGATAAATTCTTAAAAACGGGCTTTGTTGCCGACGCGCCGCATTCTGGACAACCGGTATCTGTAACAACTAACGAAAATATGGAAACGGTGGCGCTAGTGTTATTTGAGCAGCCGAACCCATTTGCAGTATAACTATCTCGAACAAGCTCTCAGTCCACGTCTCCTCCACGCACTTCACGAGGATGATGTCGATCATAGATTGGAATTTTGCGAGTGCTACCTCAGATGCAATCAGGATGATCTGCAATTCTAGCAATCCATTTTATGGTCGGATGAATAAAACTTTAAGCTGAACGGTATATCTGCGTGTTCTGGAATGACCAGAATCATCATGTCTTCTTTGAAGAAGAATTAAACCTGTCTGGGGTGTGTTTTGTGTGTGTGGGCAGATATCTCGCGAGAGTTCTCGTGGGTCCATACTTTTTGGGAGTCACGTGATGGGACAAAGTTATCTGGAAATGCTCGAAGATTTACTAAGGCAATGGTCAACGATCCAACAACTCGCAAACATCCGTCATTTCATGCAGGATGGAGCATGCGTTATGTGTGCGAGAGTACCTTAATGGTTATGTTGGAAAATGGATAGGCAGACGAAGATACGTTGAATGGCCCGCACGGTGGTTCCTTCCTGTGGGGCTTTTTTAAGGACCGCGATTTTGCAAGAGGACCACGCGACCTTCTCGTCCGTCGAATAAAATTTAAGAATTTGAAACTCGAAAAACGATGTCGTAATTGCATTGATCAAGATGGGGATCAAACACTCACAGTAACCCTTTTTCGAATCCTTTTAATTTCTTTCAATAAATTCATTTTGACGCTGCATTTTTTTCTCTCAATACAAATTTGTTGCCTGACTTATGCCGACCTCTGTAGTTTTAGAAAGTACTTAAAACTATTTTAACCGATTCAAATATTTATACAGTCGAACTCCGATAATTCGAACACCGATAATTCGAATTCCTCGTTAATTCGAACTTTTGCGTCGGTCCCTTGACATTCCTATTACTAACACATGTAAAAAAACCTCGATAATTCGAACTTTTGAAGTTCGAATTATCAAAAAAATTCGTATTTTCTGTGTTAATTACCGAAAAATTCGAATTTTTGGCGTTAAAATAATTGAAAAGTTCGAATTTTTGATGTTCGAATAATTGAAAAATTCGAATTTTTCTTGTATAAATTATGTATGTACAAAGGTATTAAAAAATTCGAACTGTTAGTGTTGAAAAAAATTGAAAAATTCGAATCTTCAGATTCTAGGTAAGACGACGATATTTTGTCGAATCACTCGATTTGCTTCAAAGGAAAAAATCGTCAGCATGAAGCAATCTAGCATAGCTGATTTCTTTACAAAAAAATAAATATATGTATTTTTTTTTATTTTAAGATAAATAATCGGTCCTTTTTAGGACCAAAAATTGTTCAAACGTATACAAATTATTATTTTAAATAAATAAATAAATAAATAAACATGTTATATACCCATAACATATTTATTTATTTATAAAATGGAAAGATGCATCGAAATGCATACATATATGTATGTAAATGTGCACAACTCCGATAATTCGAACACCTCGATAATTCGAACTTTTGCTACGGTCCCTTGCAGTTCGAATTATTGGAGTTCGACTGTATAATAAGAAGTATGTATTTTCCTAAATTAACTATTTTCGATAAGTACAAAAATTCGTTGTGAATAGAAGTTGAATTTTTGCAATAAATCGATCTTAAAATGTTTGTAATTTGATGTGATAAGTTTTTTATGATTTTTCTCCTATTGATTGGATGTAAATAAAAATGCATATTTTGTGAAAAATTATTTTAATTTATATATTTTCCAAACAATTTATATACGTTTTGCTCAATATAGGGATAAATTAATATTTCTTTTGGCAATGTATTCAACTAATTCAGATATCCAAAATTGACCATCTGCATTCTGAGATTATCCCTAGGCACGTGTCAATCACATACAAATTAAGGGATAATTGGCCAAAACTAACCCTCCTACACTTACATATCCCACTAATTTGCACAGATACATTGTAACGTACCCTTAGACGATTGTAAATACAGATGTAAATAAGTTGATGAATAGGCGTAGGGTCCTAAGGACCTTTCAATTCAAACAGAAATTGACTGGAAGCGAAACTAATGAATAAATCAGTAATATAAAGATCGAAAAAAGTGATGGGTATAGTTTATGGTTCATGAATATGTTCCACCATTATTAAGGAATTAAATAATTTTTTTGTGTGTGAATCCTTCATTTGATTAAAAGAATCAGTCATAGAAAATAAGTTTTTTAACATAAAAAAAGAGTCTTTACAATTCAAATACTTTTTTAATTACATTTTTACGCCGTAGATTAACATTTTCTCAAAATCATTACATATTATATAGGTATGTGGTTGATCTGTGTGTGTATCCTCAATTCATGTAATGTATATTGTATAATTAGTAGGATTTCCCGAGAAAAAAAATTAATAATTTTAGTTGAAATAAAGAATATAAATGCAGGAAGGAATTCGTAGAGAAATAAGAGTAATAGCAATTAAAATAATATAAATAAAATTCAAAACTGCATGTTATGCTACTATCGTTATTTAATTATTATAAAATACGTCTTTTGATGAAAATATGAATCATTTAATGTGTGTTGCCACCTACAGCGGTGGCAACACGTAATACACTTAGCTGAAATTAGTGTGGCCTATACATCAATTGAATCTAGTTTAATGTTAAAATAACATCTCAATTTTTTTCATATCAAAACTAAACTTTACGTTCACATAAAATGAAGATGTTATTTGAAGAAATCATTAAACGGCTTTGTTAATTTCAATTTGGTCTAAACAAAAAGTATGTTGACATTAGTCATGTTGACAGAAGTTGTGTCATAAACGCAGGATTTGATGACAATAAATATCAAACATGGTGAATTCTGTTAGTTGATGGACAGGTCTTTAAAGAATCCGCTGTTTAGAAAGTGATATGAATCGGAGATGGTGCTCCTAAATATTTGTTTATTTTCGTTAATTTATGCAAAATTAGTTTTAGCAGGTAAGAATACTCAATATCTTTTCTTAATAAGTTGTATCAAAAATTTCATGGTTTAAACAACCCCGCCTAGTTAAAGAGCATAACTTAATAGAAAGTTTAAAATAGAAACTTTTATGTTAATATAAAATGAAACACAGCTAACCCATATTCCTATTCCTATTCCTATAACCTATTCAGACATTAATTCTTTTTTTTATGTAATGAACGTTTAAGATTGTGATATAGACAAACCTTAAATATGACTCATGATTTAATTGTTATTAATTAATAATTTTATGATTTGTTTCAGAATACTACAGTGATTATGAATGTAATATACCTTTATTCACAAGGGCTGTAGTGACTGCAACATCATCTATGAATGAGAGGGGCCCAAAAAATGCAGTTTTATATGGTGAGTCACTAAATTTGTGGTTTGTTAATTAGGTTTAGATTGTTGTGTTATGAATTATTTGTGGATTGAATTAAAGCTGAAAAGTGTAACTGTAGTAATTGAATTTGCCATATATGTTAACAAACTTAACTTGCTTAAGACTGCAGCTGTGTGTACTAATTTAATTGGGAATTTAAATATTTAGATGTTTTCATATAAGAAAAGTACAAAAAAGCTTCAGGTAAGATATGCTTTAGTCATAAGTATCAAATGTTGCATGCCAATATATTTATTTTAAAACGAAAGTTTGGTTTGTCAGTGTTTTTACTTATCTATATGTATTTCTATACAAGTAAAATTAACTGTCGTATATACAATATATTTCCTTTTCATACAGGTGTCAACTGAAAGATCAAGATAAGTGAATAAACATTTTTTAGTGCAAAAACATTTTTCTTCTTAAAATGAGTAACAAAAGTGTTCGTTGGGCTTTTAATATATCTAAGTGGAACCCTACTATATCAGAAATTCGACTAGCTTCTTCATGTATACAAAATGATCAAAAAGATCGCTTGAATAAATTTGTTTTTAAAAAAGATTTGAAATACTCACTAATTGGTGATTTAATGTTAAGAAAATATGTAACGGAGGCTTCTAATCAAAGCTATAATTCAATAAAATTTATACGCGATAATAAAGGAAAACCTCTGCTTGAAACCAACGTGGCCAATTTATGTTTTAATATATCTCATCATGGAAATTACACTGTGTGTGTGGGTGAGAGTGCAGAACATTTGCTATTGGGGGTTGATGTCATGAAGTTTGAATATTCTGGTGGGAAATCTCTTGGAGAGTTTTTTAGAATAATGAATAGACAATTTTCTGCGGAAGAATGGGTTAATATAAGGTGTGCAGGAGGGGAAAGGGAACAGATTATGATGTTTTGTAGGTGAGTACTGTCTCAAACCCGAAATACTCATTCTACCTTTATTCAGATGAATTAAAGCAAAATGGTTTGTGCCAAAATAAAGATTGATTCAAAAAAGTTAAAACTTGATGGGCTATAATTAATAATAGTAACCCTCAATCTAAAACTTCTTAAATAGCCCAAGAATCTTATTAATCTAAAAGAAATCCCATAAAATAATCATCACTGCAATTTTTCATAATTTTGCATTATAAATTTTGTTCTATGATTTATTGAAAATACTCATGGTAACTTCAATGGACAATTATTAGGAGTTTTAATCTTAAATTTGAATCTTGTATTCTTTTGAAATACATCATCAGTTCAGTGACTATCAAATTTCACCATCAATTTATTCTCAAGTTTTTTTGGGGGACTACTTTTATTGTCATTTTTAGGCATTGGGCTCTAAAAGAAAGCTATGTTAAAGCCATCGGGGTTGGAATATCAGTAAATCTCCAAGAAATAAGTTTCAGAATAAACACAGAACACCTCCTTGAAAACAAAGTAGTAAATAATACTGAGCTGTATGTAAAAGGAGAAAAAATGAATTGGAGTTTTCAAGAAACTTTATTGGATGAGAACCACTGTGTTTCTGTGGCTTCAAATAAACCTGAACATGTAGTAGATGATGGAACTTTCAAATTTATTACATTTGAAGAACTGGTTAAGAATTGCATTCCACTTGGTGATGTTGATGAAGCTTTTTGTGAGGGTTATTTCAAAAAACTTGACAAATAATGGTGATTAAAGGGAATCTATAGCTAAATAAGCGTGTGTGAATTTTGAATAAAATACTTTGATCTTTTTCTTTTTTTCTTTTTCCTTGCAATCAATCAAATATATCAACAAAAAAATTAAATGATTTATAATTAACTTAAATAGGAATTGTTACGTACATAGTAAGTTTTAGTGATCATATGTCGTGTTTAGTTTAAAAGAGCATCATTTCTATTTTTTTTTTTACAAAAATTAATGCTTTGACGAGGAAAGGATAACTGAAACAAATTTGTTTTTCCAAAATGATGCTTTGAAATTATTAGATTTTTCAAAAAATGCACAAAATATATGGTAATGGGAAGCAAACAGTACTCTCCTAGAAATTAGCCAAGCCTTTGAGACGATCTCAAATTCAATATACAAAATTGAAAAGCATTTCCTTTTCACTAACCTAAAATTGTTAAAATTGTATGTGAGAACTATTTTTACAAGTGAAAATCAGATTGTAAATGACTTTCACCTACGAAAAGAATAAGGAATAATCCACATCATATACTAATACTGAAGTTGTAAAAAATATGTATTCCATTTAAGCTGTCATAAAACCTATTGAAGTTATGGCATTCAACTTTAAAATTTTAAGCAAGATAAATTTTCTGTTGGGATTTTTATTTGATATTCAATTAATGACATTAGGAGAGTTTCTTCAATATCATCATAATAAAACAAATAATTGCAAAATGTGACTATCAAAACATCAAGAAGTATTGTACTGCGGGAATTGGTAATTAGTTTACCAATTGTTGGTTTTTTTTTTTTGTATAAAAGAAAAGCGCCAGGTACTTTTTATGCATAGTTCTAGAGAACGGATTTTCCGTTTCCGAAGGCTTCATGATGGCTATCTAGGATCAAGTGATAAATACGAATAACTACAGGAAAAATGTTATTAAGGAACCGACAAATGGAGAAAGTGCCAACAAACATCAGAGACCATTCAACATATAACATCTGCTTGTAGTATGTTAGCTAATACTGAGTATCTATACCTGCATAACCAAATGTGCAACATCATCCACCAGAAACTGGCCAACAAGTTCGGTCTTCTCAATACGTATACACGGTATTACAAGTGCCAGCCGCAAATGGCAATTTTAGACTCTACTATGATAGGTCCGTTATCACCGATAGACATCTGACAAATAATAAACCTGACATCGTGGTGGTTAATAGAAGAGTCAATTCAATCCTTGTCGAAATCACCAAACTGGGATTACCAAAAAACCAATAAACAGAAGGCTGTAATATTGAATGCTTGCCACACAGTGGCCAGTTCATTATGTGAACCTAATCCTTTTGATACTTTGTATCCGGGATAGGTAAATAATACCGGCTCTAAGCTGAGTAGTGCATAAGTCTGTCGCATAATAATAATAATTATCGTTATGAGGTGTAAAAACCGTTAGGATTTATACCTCAATACTGCTGGAATGTTAAGAGCGAGAAATTCCTAAAGACCCGAAATATATACTACAAATTATAGGCGCATGATTGAATCTACATTATTATAATCTCTTGGATATTTTGCGTTCACTTGACATAAACAGCGTTACAGCTCCTAAACTATAATTAAAAACCTATGTGTTATACACAAAAAAGTTTCAAATAAAAATGATGGCAAAAATGATTATCTATAGAAATTATCTCGACTATTTTTATCTACGATGTGCGGTATGCGAAATATTCGAAAAAAACTTGTATGACAGCTTAAAATTACGATATTTTGTATGTACGAAAAACTGGAGATGAAGTTTTTGTTATGCGCTTAAAGGAAGTTGAATCTTTCAATAATTTGAAACTTCATATTGTTAAGTTAATGTTACAAATTTCATTTTATTCAATCCACAAAGATATTAGATCACCATATTAAATTGTGTATGTTTGCTATAAGCAGTTTAAATGCCTCTATGTCGTTGTACCACCCAGTAGTGTGACACTGTATTTTAAATGTGCACGAAACATTTTTGTGTTTATTTATTTTCCAGGCCCTATCAGGAATTAGTAATCTGGAAGAATTCCACCACAACAAAGTTTATAACAAAATAAAATATTAAGAAGATAATTGACTGTGTAGAAAAGATTTTTCATTTTGGTGGAAATTTTTGGGGTTACTGACAATTCCTGGGAAGGTACTTATTTATAGATTTGCATGATTTTCTGTAGTATATCTTATGCTGTATCAATATTAAGTTTGATCAATACCAAAAGAAAAAATAAAGAAATCCTTCGTTAAAGATGTTATTGAAAAAAATGAAACCGTTATATTCGAAAAAACTAAAATATAATCTAAAAATTTGTGTATACATAAACAAAATACAGTGTTACTTCATTCAGTGTTATTAGGCTCCATGATATACATATGAAAAGTTGCTTGGCAACATTGCATTTCCAAAGGTAACTGAACTACAACAATATAGGTTATCTGATCCTACCACTCATCGCATATCCTGAATGGATTATCGATGGGTGGTTATACTCTGAAATATAATACATAGCTAAGCATCGACATTTTAAGGGGTGCCCTTTTAAATATGTATCACTTTATTTAATACAAAAATGTGTTTAAAGATTTATAAAAGAGTAAATATAGCTGTAGGAGGTTAAATCAAAATTAGGGCTGATAAAGGATATTTTTCACATAAATGGATAACATTATTCGGCTAATTTTTTTTATAATGCAGTTTAATTAAAATATGAATATATATCTAAATAATATAGAGTATACTATTGCATTTTTAAGCTTTGGGGAACTGTCATTTATGAGTTTCTTTGAGGATGGTTCCAGAGGTACCTGGCCTGACCTAGAGTGGAGGTAGAAGCTTGAAAATTACCGCAAGATTTTACTCTGGTTGAGACTGTTCCTTCGATGGATAGCAAAGTTTGAACGAGGCCGTACGACCTGCGGAGACCAGCATCGCAGAGGTCAACCAAATGAGATGACTCCACAAATTTTGAAGAAAATTTACAAAGCGTTACTGGATGATTGTCTACTGACATTGCGGGAGCTAGCAGGCATTTCAAAAAGTGCAGTACATCGCATATTAATTGAAAATTTTTACATAAGAAACCTATGCGCAATATGGGTCCGCGTTATCGCACAATGGAACAAAAACAGCGTCGTGAAAATGTAAATATGGATGAAACGTGAGTCCATCACTTCACACTTGAGCAACAGAACAATGAAAACAATGGACTGTAAAGTGAGAAACGACTCCAAAGAAGGCAAACACCATTACATCTGCAAGCAAGGTCATGGCGTCAGTTTTTTGTGATGCGTGTTGGATAATTTTCATTCACTATCTTGAATAAGAAAAAACTATCAACGGCGAATATTATGCTAACTTATTGCAACGTTTTAGCGAAGTAATCAAGCGAAAACGGCCTCATTTGAATAAGAAAAAAGTGTTGTTTCATCAAGACAATGCACCAGCCCACAAATCCGTTATTGCATTGGCCAAAAATAATGAATTAAAGCTTCAATTGCTATCTCATACATCCTATTCCCTAGATTTAGCCACCTCGGATTATTTTCTGTTCCAAGACTTGAAAAAATGGCTCTGTGGTCAAAAATTTTCCAACAATGAAGAATTGATGTTGGTAGTTAACAGCTATTTTCAGAAGCTTGACGATTTTTATAATACAAATGGTATTGAACTTGTGTGTAAGAAGCTAAAAGGAGATTACGTTGAAATATATATATATATTTTTTCCAAAAATTTTGTGTTCTCTTTTTTGGGCCATGTACTTCTGGGACCACCTTCGATTGTGTATTTATAGAATCCTGAGCAACAAAAATTTTAGATTCAACCTCTTATTTCTAAGGAGAAGTTCTGTAGGTTAAGAATAGAAAATAACTGAAACTACTAACTCAAAGGCATTATTTAACTTTGTAACATTTGCCAAATTTTATTACTAGACAAATAGAAATCAACTTATATGGAAATAGTATAGTCAGTTTGTTTTTAGAGCCATTTTTATATTTTTTATGCGATTAGAATTATTATTTACTCATTTACGAAAACCATTTCAAAAATGGTAAATGAACTTTTCAGCTATCTGCATTTGATAAAGAAGTGAGAAATTAAAAAATAATTGGTTATATATGTATATTCCTGAGATGCGGTAGTTACGGAGCCGTAATTATCTTGCAGCAAAATTGCAAACTATTTTACTATATATACAATTAAACTACCAACTTTAATTGATGAATACTATACATTTGCACTACTGTCAAAAAGTTTGGAAGCACAAAATAAAATGAATTTATTTTTATTGATATCGCAATAAACAAAAAGTTGAAAAATATTAAAATTTAATTTTTCCTTTTATTATTTTCTCCTATTACATTAATTCATTTTTAAAAATATTTTGATTTTTCAATCACTTAATGATTGTCTCAAATAATTTCATCTATTCCTTCTTTTTGGAAATATTTTCCTGTTGCTACGACCTCCAAATCATGACATTACGATCATGTTTCCTGGTAACCACTCCCAAAGCAGAATGTTCTTGGTCTTTCTGCGACAGACCCAAAATACCTTAAAAACTTTCTGCAGGAATTATATTATTGTTTGTGCATTATTTGTGGATTTTCATCGTTTCCCCGAATTTTAAAGGTATTTAAAAGTAATATTTACCTAGCATAAAACAAATACTTGAAGTATGGTCTTAGCCTACATAGGAGTTGGAATGTAACAAAACATTTTAAATAGATTAAGTTAGATTATGACGCAAACTATGAAAAACATGGCACCATATACATTGCTTGCTCTAGTAGCACTGCCCTTCTTCCTCAATTTGTTTTTATTATTCGGTTTCCTGCAGTATATTAAATATATTCTGCAAGTAAGCTTATATTGTCGTTGTTTTCTTAATAACACGCGAAATTTCGTTTTTTCGAGCTGCAACTTAATTTTACATAGGATCAATCTTTCTACAGCCTCTTCCTCGTTCTGCGACCACGTCGCACTTTCGCTCGTTCTGCTTTGGGGTAACCACTACATGTGCCTTTCTCCTTCAACCACGCTTCACTTCAGTTAACAAAGAGTTTTTCCTTCTATTTGTTATGAATATTGTCTCAACCGACATTTTTCCATCTAAATTTTTCCGGTTACTTGTTTTTAGAGCATATTTCAAATATAAAACTCAATTTTATTGCCAATTTTTATCGTATATGGTACACAATGGTTTTGTTAATAAGCATGTAAGCAATAAGCCCGAATTTTCAAACTTTCGGATGGTAGTGTGAACGTTAATACATAAAAAAACATCATAAAACGTTTTAAAAATAAAGGTGGCAATGCCTGGAGTGCCCAGGAAAGTGACTTTGATCAATACCTCGTCTTTGACTTGGGACAAGTGATGAACATAACCAGGATATGGACACAAGGAAGACCACATAGCAACGAATATGTTATGGAATATCGAATCAGTTATGGATCCAACGGTTTAGATTATGCCGATTACAAGGAACCAGGGGGAGATACTATGGTAATAATAAAAATTCAAAACAAAATAGTTATGAATACAATAGGCTAAAATTGAAGAACTGATTTTTTTGGAATCTAATAATATCAGTGTTGTCGTTTATTCTTATGGGAACATTTCTTATTTTTCCTTAAGCACTGAAAATTTACGAAGAATATCCATTCTGTCCGTTATATAGTATGATCATAATCATAACGTAACTTGCTAATATTTCTATTTCTGTTAAACAAAAAAAAAACAATGTTGATTCAAAGCTTTTCTCAAATAAGTCTACTAGAAGTATACAAGTACCGCTACCCCAAAATAGTTATTGTATAAAAAATATATAATAATATTTCTTCAAACTGTACACCATTTGTATCTTTCCAATTTTTCAAAATCTGTAATTACAAATATAAGGTTATTAAGAAATTATTTCTGCCAAAAAAGTAGAAGGTATTTCTATCATTAACTGTGTTTAAATGAATTATTTCTTATTTTTATTAGGAACAGGTGTTCATTTCAATCAGGCACTAAAATCTTTATGTTGTTCTCATGAAAAATCAATGGCTAAAATGTATATCATTGTAGACACAAACATTCTATTCGAAGTGGTAATCAATGACTACCAATCATGCGTCAATAAAGATCTTCCTTAAGCTCAAAATGTATCTCTCTGATTTGAAGTTAGCGCAACGAGTTTGATTGGGGATTTTTGCTCAGGAATGTTTGAATAGAAACCTGACTTACATTTAGATTCTCTCCAATATCCAAGCGGACTTGAAGGCTATTGAATGCACGTCCAACAACTATAAAAGCAGTAGCTAACAAAAACAAAATGACCCTAATGTGGCTACTAGGCCACCCGGGTATACCATGCAAAGGGCAAGTATAAATCCCTGTACCACAGCCCTACTGTGATCTCATGAATGTCACATGTACAACAAACTGAATGGATGGCTGAAGGATCAGATTGAGTCTTACTGTACAACATTCCAAGCCTAGGAGATCCAAAAGATTCATAACTACATCAGCTAAGAAGTCTGAGGTACTTCTTAAGATGTTCAAAAATGACTTTCAATTGGTGGGCTGTCAAATACTACCTTAAAAGGATAGGCATGGTAGGGGAATGCAAATACGGAGATTGCGATTAAATTATATAGATAGTAGAGGATCTACTTTACGAATGTCTTGCCCATTTCAGCAAAAGGCTTAGGTACGTCGCAGAATTTATGCTAATACATTAAAAAGTAGGTCAAAAAACCTCCAGAAAAAGAGATTCCTTTTGGGAGGAGGCTACGTATATATAGTTAGAACCAGCGTCGGATTTAGAACGGATCTATGGGGACTGAAGCCACAAGCTCCGAGCAGGTAGGGGCCCTGCAGAGTGACTATCTCGATCATTTATTTTGAAAACAATATTGGATTTATTTTCAAGACCACAACTAAATCGAGAAAAAAGTTTTTTAAATAGAAACTTTATATAATTGATGATGAAATAAGATTTTAATTTATTTTGACGTATAATTTATTTTTATTTAAATTTAATATATTACATTTAAGTAATTATATATTTTTACATTAAGCTGCTTTTGATTTCCTTCGGTAGGCCCCGGATCGATTTTAGCTCCAGGCCCACTACTTTTTAATCCAACGCTGGTTAGAACAATGAGATGCGGAGTGAGTTGCACACAAAATACTTTTTTGGAATCAACTGCAGAGCGGCTTTAAAGCTAAAACGATTTCTTAAACAATCTACTTATTTAATGTCACCAAATCGCAACCAAATTACAGAAACAGCAGTTCGGAGAATTGTAAGGCATTTTGAAGAAGTTTTCGAGTAATAGTGTACCCTGTATACTTCTTATCGATTTATGTAATTGGCCTGAATTATTTGAGAAAACATTTGTTCGACATTTTCATTGTAAACTTTTTAGAAATCGAAATATTTTATATATTGCTGCTTATTCAAATCTTGATAAATTAATAAAAGATTATAATTTACAAAAAGATCGTTCTTTGAATACAGCCTATATGTATCTGTATAAAAAATCATATATATAAAAGCGTTTTTCACCTATTGACAAACTAACTTTTCATCCAAGATGCAATGGAAAATTTATTATTATTTAATATACTGTTACGGTTTTTCAGTGCCTACTATCTTTAATGTAAATTTTTGTTTATAACATTTTATGCATGACCTTTCTGCATTAACACAATATCTTTAGCTTTTGACCTGCATGTATTAATAAGTAAATTTTGGGTTAGTTAGATCACGGTATATTGAAGTTAATCATATTTGAAATAAATTTATTATATTCTGTTTATGTAATTTAATGTCAGCCCTTATACTTTTCACAATTTGCAAAGCATTGTGTAGCTATTATTTAATATTTTCTTCAATTTAATCAGAGAAATAAATAAATAATTTATTAAAGTAAGCTATCATAAAAATTGATGCATATTATCAGTAACATATTCGTCTTCTATATTAATACCAACAAGACCACAATCAACTGTGCGTTTTAAATAATTTCGAATAAAATAATATCAGTTAGTTCGTCATATTTTAAATGATTTAATATATCATAATTTCTATATTAATAAAAAACCTTACGAATATCATAGGTTCATAAAAAGTTTCATAAATATACAAAGTTTCAGTTTGATTAAGATTTGATATCTAGTTAATTCGATAAGTTCATAAGACTTACCTAGCAGTTGATAGTTGGATACATGCCCGTAAGACTTTGATAAATTGGCATTATTCATAATTTAGATTCTGCCTCTGGTTTTGCCTATATTATTACTAAGAAACCGTTCTTCTCATATTTACCCCATCTAATTCAAGACACATGTGATAACACATTTCTCCTACTTTTTTAAATTTTCATTTTACTTTGAAAACAATTTTACAATTTTACAATGAAAACGATTGCCTTGCAGACACTGCTTCTATATCTTCATAAAAGAATATCTAAATCTGTATAGGGTTCAAATCTAACATGTGGCATGAAGATAGGGACGAAAATAATAGGGCTCTACCTAACTCAAAATAACACCATTCAACATTCAACGATTCTCCACATATGAAATGGTCATAATAAGAAATTGAAGATTAACTAAACATGTTTAACATATGATCAACCCCTTCATCTGAATATCCAATATTGCAATAAACAACTCCATGTCAAATATCCACTGCCCACTGTTAGCTGTCGAAAGACGTCATTTTGATCTGAATCCACGGTCTTACATATAGATCTGGAAACTAGGGTAGTGGGGTGGGTTCATTTAACGGGCGCTAAATTATCTCACTCCATGGCCGCCAGGTAGGCGTTGTAATCAAGAGTTTGTGTCAAATTGTGTTAATCTAATAATAATATTGGGTTGACGACAAAGTAATTTCGGTTTTGTAGTATAAAATAAAACAGTTTTCCTTAACAAAGAATAGTTTTTAATCAATTTTATACTCTCCGTTTTGCTCAATGACCTTTTGCCATCTTCCTTTCAGCTTGATAATTATGCGGTCATGAAATTTCTAGTCCTTATCAGCTAAAATCTGAACCAGGTGAGATTAAGGGTCATTGTCATTTTTGAAAGTTTTACCATTCAAATAATTCTGAAATTTTGGAATGCCAGATCAGGGCCATATGGGAGATTTGGCATCACTTCCTAGCGAAGCTCCAATAGTTTCCCACGAGTTGTCAAAGATATGCGAGACCTTGCATTATCATGGTGGAACACTAAACCTTTCCGATTTGACAATTCTGGCCGTTTTTCTTTGATGGCTTCATCCAGTTTTATCAATTGTTTACAGTAAACATCAGAATTCATCGTTTTGTTCTTTGGAAGTAGCTCAAAAAACACAACACTTTCCTAATTCCACCAAACTAATAGCAAGAGGTTTTTTCAGCTTTCGATGTAGTTTGTGCCCGTTCATCGTGTTTGCTCCATGATCGTTTTCGAACTATGTTACTGTACAAGACCCATTTTTCATCACCAGTGAAGATTCTTTTCCAGAGAGCCTCGGTTTCTTTCCATTTAAGATGCATATTGCAAAAGTTGATTCTTTGTGTTGAATTATTTTTTTTCAATTGTTGCGTGCCATACATGTAGCCTATTCGCAACCTGTTATATGACGCTTCAATTATGACTTTGATTTGGTCATCATCAACTTCAGTTGGCCGACGAAAACGTTGCTCATCTTTGAGGGAAAGATCTCCAGAACGGAATTTTGTATACCAATTCTGATTGGTTTCCAGACCTGTATATAAGAGCGTGTGTAAAACCCAACCTGAGAGGCATAGTGAAATGTGAAAGGACTAAATAAACCGAGTTGTGCGTTTTGTGCACAGCTATAGAATAAATTGAACATCTAATGTTAACCTTCAAGTTACTAACATTTATATCATACAATGTATTTTTTATTGCTGTACCCCGTATGATGTAAATTTCATCAAAACTCAGACTGTTAAATGTATATGGACATGGTGTCAAACATAAGGTGACCCAAATACTTTTCTCCAAACCTGTAAGAGTTATCAAAAAACTTCAATTCCAAAAGTTCTTTTTATTTAAAGGAATTTTTAGATTATTGACTTTTGGTTTATACAGGGTGTCCTAATTCTTCAGTTTCGACATCAACTTCGGAATATTAAATTAAACACCCTATATTTTATTGTGTTTTTTGATTTAGTGGTAAAAACAAAGGTAACTTTCATAAGACCTATTTGATTTTTGCACGGTTTAGGAAAAATTTAAGGATATTTGAATTTTTATTGAAAAGTCATCATATTTGGAAAATTCCGCAAAATAAAAATGAAGCTAACTGGCATCATTTACAAAATGATTTTTAAACACAAAACTTACATTGATTGAATTTTCGTGATTTTCTAGATTAGAATCATACTGGGTGTATTTTTTCACTGTATTAGTTTAGAATTTAGTAAATAACAAAATCTCATTTTTTTAATGGCACACCCTGTATATTATAACTTTAATAGAACGGTCAAAAAATAAGAATCATTTCATACATACATGTCCTATACCTGTATATAATGGTTGTGGAATTATTTTTTTGTATGTAACACACTGAGTGTTTAGTTTTTTTCAAAAATGCAATTCTTATTGAGTTACATTATTTTCAATATAGAACGAAAAAAATGGTTAAAAGTCAAATAATACCACAACCATCATACCTATATAGGTATAAATCATAAATGTATGAAATGATTCTTATTTTTTGCGCGTTCTATTAAAGGTATAATATACAGGGTGTGCCATTTAAAAATAAATGAAATTCTGTTTACAAAATTCGAAACTCATACAGTAAAAAAACAACCAGTATGATTCTAGACTCGAAAATCATGAAAATTCAATAAACCTAAGTTTTGTGTTTAAAAATTTATTTTGAAAATGATGCCTCATTTTTATTTTGGGAAATTTTCCAAATATAATGATTCTTCAGTAAATTTCAAATAGCCTTAAATATTTCCTAAACCGTGCGGAAATCAAATAGGTCGGTCTTATGAAAGTTACCACTAAATCAAAAAACACAATAAAATTGTAAAGTTGATGTCGATACTGAAGATTGGAAAACCCTGTTAAACTTTTTAAATTAAACTTTTTTGATAACTCTTACAGGTTTGGAGAAACGTATATGGCTGGCTCACTTTATGTTTGACAACCTGTACGTTAGTGAATCAAAAATCATAAAATGAATCTTTACAATAATTGTGCCAAAATATGCTACAACAACTGAACTTGTTTTTAGATAAAATTGATATTGTTTAGCTGAAAATTTTTCATGTATCATTTAAAGCTCCCCATTTTCCTACTACTTTCAAATACTGAAAATGTTGGGAACATACGTTTTTTCTATGACATGCATCAATTTTTATAACAGAAATTGTCTTCATTATGATTAATTTATTTTTTGGTATGACCATTGTATTGTTTTCAATTTTTTCCAAGTAATTAAACTCAAAACAATCAATTATAACCGTAACTCTAACACTTTTCTCTCCCTTCTTTGGATTTTTGGAAAAAGGTGGATCGGCTTGGAGTCCAAAACACAGTACTTATTTTGAAAAATTAACCCTCGATTTGGGATACAGACACGACATCAGATCCATAGCTACTCAAGGACGTGGCGAATCGCACGAATTTGTCACTGAGTATATTATTGAGTATTCAGATGATGGCGAAGGTTGGAAGACTTTCCATGATTCTGAGGGAGAGACTGAGGTGGATATTAACAAAAATTTTTTTCTGGCGATATGATTATTCAATGCAGTTAGTGTAATGTGATTTTTTTAATTTTTACAAAAATAGAACATCGTTTACATAATATCTTCCCATTACCTTATCTGCTTTGGATGGTCATTACTATTTTCTTGCTTTCATTTTTTATCATTATTTTAACTTTACTTTTTCCTGTAAATAACACCGTTTTGTACCAATGATAAAGTTATAAATTTTGAAGTGTTTCTACAACGGTTTTTTTATAAGAAAAAATAATAAAAATAATTCATAAAATACTTTCCATATATTTAATTAAAACTAAAATAGCTTGTTTTTTTATAATTAAGGTATATTATTTCTAGTTCTCATAAACCTTGAATCTAGAAAAAAAAGGCTAGTTTTATCTATGGGAAAGAGATTTTAAAATTTTTCAATAAACTTCGGTAGTTGATATAGATAATTACATTTTCAAAAATTATAATTTTATATAACCGGCACTAATCATTCTTTTTATTTATCATAATGTTTATGTACAAATATTTTTGTTATTTGTGTGCACCAAGCAAACACCACAGTATGTTTTAGATGTTCCAAGGTAACGTGGATGGTGAAACGGTTCACAAAAATGAATTTGAAGTACCGATAATTGCCCAATGGATTAGAATAAACCCCACCAGATGGAGGGACAGAATATCTCTTAGGGTCGAATTATTTGGCTGTGAATATGGTAGGTTATTAATTGTTGAACCATCTTCTGATTAAAATTTTAAGAATTTGTATTATATATTTTTTTATCATAGCTGTTCATAACTGGTGTGAAAAAGTTATCTAGAAAAATTCCACTGTAAATCTAGTTTCTTTTTAGACCTAGATGAGTATCAATGTCATATTTCTTTTTTACGAAATTCTGTTTTTCGAGGTGTAATTCTCCCTTATATATAAGGTGTATATTTTTTTTTCGTCATCTTGAACAACAATTTCGTAGTATGTAAAAAAGTGAAAGTTTTTTTTTGGCCCACCCTACTCTCAGTACATTCAACTAATCGAAAAATCCAACTTAAAACATATGTAATTAGGAAATTATTTTTTATATATAATTTTTAATTATTTATTTGTATTTTGTTCAATTTCAGAGGCTGAAAACATGTATTTCAATGGTAGTTCGTTAGTAAAATATGATTTATTCAGGGAACAAGTATCGGCTCTTAAAGAAAGCATTAAATTCCGATTTAAAACTACCTCACCAAATGGTGTCCTTTTATATAGTAGAGGAACTCAAGGAGATTACATAGCCCTACAACTTAGAGATAATAGAATGCTGTTAAATATCGATTTAGGTAAGTAATTTCTCATATCAAGCCATTATGAATGGGTTAAGTTGTATATAATAAACTAATAAAGTAGAATTTTTACTTGAACTTAAAAATAAGTTAATTATTTAAAACAACAAATCTCTTTAGGTTCTGGTGTTGTTACAAGCCTCTCAGTTGGCAGTTTATTGGATGATAATATTTGGCACGATGTGGTGATTTCAAGGAATAGAAGAGACATTTTATTTTCTGTCGATAGAGTGGTTGTAAACACAAAGATTAAAGGAGAGTTTCAAAGGTTAAATCTCAATAGAGGGGTAAGTATATTTGAAAAATGACAGTAGCCTAGGGAATTCAAGAAGTTTCTTGGTTATCTGCTAGAGCATAGAAGAAAAAACAAAATCTTTGTATGTATGGATGGATGTTGGGGTATCGTATACAACGCGACCCAAAGCTTCTATTGTGTCCCCCTTTCTTGCTTCGATACTAGGGAACTCTTTACAGATGATTTGTAAATGTCATTCCTTTTAGATAGTGGGATTGTTGTAGCTACCAAATATCTTCGTCTTCTATTTCATAAGCTCCCAGGTGTAGTGCCCTGTAGTTTTTAACATTTGGAGAGAATGTAGATATTTCCCTTCAGTCTGGTGTGTCCCGGAATCCGTTGTAAGATAACTTTATTTTTTTCGTCTAGCTCGTTATTAAGCAATCTCAAACAAGTTTGGATTTTATGATATTGGAGCCTAGAGCTCTAATGACTGCTTGGCTATCGGACAGGATGATGATCTCCAGTTTGTGATAGTACCCCTCTAGATTGAATTGGACACATTTTTCAATTTCATAAATTTCTGATTGAAAATGCTTGGTGTGTTGCCTAGGCTTTTAGGCTGTTTGGTTCTGGGCCCATATACTCTTCCTATTCCAGTTCTGTCTGCTGCTTTAGATCCGTACATACACCATTTAATGGCATTTCTGTTCATTTCTTGTATTGTACTTATTTCTACAGCTTAGTATTAAGGTAATTTTTTGCTCAAAGCTAAACTCTATTCATTATTCTACGGCAAGTCCCAGGTTTGGTCTTATTTAGGGACTGTTTTGGCCCTGGTTGCACATAAACAATCCAGTCTTTGTACCTTTGAGATATTGTTCCTCGAGGTATTTAGTTGTACCACAAACTAATATATTATGATACAAATTTTAGTTTTACATTGGTGGAGTCCCTAATGTGCAAGAAGGTCTAGTAGTTATACAAAATTACACAGGGTGCATGGAGAACTTACACTTGAATTCAACAAATATCTTCAAAGAAGTTAAAGAAGCCTACAGTTATGGTGAAAGTTTTAAGTACGAAAAAATTAATGTTCTGTACAATTGTCCAGTGAGTATATGTTTAAATTGGAATCGAGTCTTATTAATTAATAGAACGAATGTTATATATATTTTTTCATATTTTAGGAGCCACAAATTGTTCCAGTAACTTTTAAAACACCACACTCTTTTGCGAAATTGAAAGGTTACGAAGGAATGTCTTCTATGAATTCTTCTTTTGCCTTTAGAACATATGAAGATAATGGACTTATGCTCTATCATTCTTTCTCTACAAGTGGCTATGTAGCTGTAAGTGAATATTTTGAAAATTTAATGAAATGTTTAAAGTAATTCTTCGGTTACTGTATGATGGATTTTTTCTTCTTAGATATATTTAGATGCTGGTAAATTGAAGGTAGAACTAGTATCACCGAATAATCCCAAGGTGATATTCGACAATTATGCCGAACAGTTTAATGATGGCAGATGGCATACTGTGGTTCTCACCATATCAACCAATAAAATTGTATTTAGCGTAGATTATAGACCAATGATTACAACCCGTGTTCTAAGAATTGTCACAGGAGGATTGTATTTTATAGCTGGTGGAGTTAGTGCTGCGTTAGGATATACTAATTATATTTTCCCAGGTTTTGTGGGATGTATGAGAAATATAAGAATAGATGGTAAGTACATTAATACAATATTTGAATGTTTTTTAACAATTTCTATGTAAACTTTAGGAAGAAGAAAAGTTTGTAAATTTAAAGTATCTAGTATATTTTGAATCATATATTTTCAATTACATTGATTATAATAAAATCGTCATAATTTTTTTCCTGATTCATAATATAGGTAATAGTAAACTTCCCACCGATTGGACTCAAGAAGAATATTGTTGTGGAGAAGAAGTGGTATTTGATTCCTGTCACATGACGGACAGATGTAACCCAAATCCATGTCAACACGGTGGAATTTGTAAGCAAAATTCCATGGAATTCTTCTGTATTTGCAAGGTAAGACTTTAAAGATTATTAGTTACTGTAAAATAAGTACTTTCAATATTCTACAAGATGAAAATAATAAAATTTTTTTTGTATTCTAGGATACAGGTTACGGGGGAGCAGTCTGCCACAGTTCTATCAATTCTCTTTCATGTGTAGCTTACAAAAACGTACAATCGGTAGGTCAACGTGCTGAAATAAAAATTGATGTCGATGGTAGTGGACCGTTAGCTCCTTTTCCAGTTACGTGCGAATTTTATGCAGATGGTCGGGTTGGTACTGTTCTACATCATAGTAATGAAGAAACAACACCTGTTGATGGATTTCAGGTAATACTTGATTACATTTAACAGTATTGGAATCAAGCAGCTTAATATTACTATTGTTTTATATCTTTTAAATAACATTATTACTAAACACTTGTATATTCTCAAACTGATCACATATATATTTATATATAACTAATAGGAACCAGGAAGTTTTATACAAGACATTCATTATGAGGCAAATGATGACCAAATAGCAGCCTTGATAAACAGAAGTATATCGTGTCGACAACATATTCAGTATGCTTGCAAGGTAAGACAAAATCGACAATAGTCTAAGGTCAGTGATTTTTTGCGTAAAGGAAATAATCTTTGCACGATTTTCTAAGCATTGCTGAATGAAAGCTTCTTCGACCAAATAATTAACAAGAGAATATAATTGGAGAGAAACTTTAATCTACCCACCAATTATATTTATTATTATATTTAATCCAGATCTCACTTCATATTTCAAAACCGATTTTAGCCGAAAAATGTTTACAAAGAGAAATAAACCTCTAGAATAATTTTGGATCGTCTTGTAAAAATATTTTTTTTATTAATGCATCTAAAGGTTCTTGATTTTAGGTGTCTTCTGTTTCAAAATTAGTTTTTTTTTATTGTTTTGAAAAGAAAGATAAATTTGATAAAGACATAAAGAAAAGTCGAAACGTCAAGATTTATCTTTCTTTTAAAAACTATAAAAAAACTAATTTTGAAACAGAAGAGACCTAAAATCAAGAACATTTAGATGCATTAATATATCAAAAGGTCTAAGAAATAAGAAATTGAAGAATTTTAGTTTTTTTATTAATTATATTAACTTCTTCTAATGTTCTACCTCCTTAAGTTTTCTTCCTCAATTTTTTCTGTTCAGAGCTACCCCCTTCCAATTGTGTACATTTAGAAGACTGATTGCTTTTTCTGCCAACTCTTCCGAGGTCTTCCAATTGGACTCTGCAGGCGAACTCGGTGTTCATGAGCCACGTCTGCCTGTTGTGTAGGTCTTGCAGATACTGCTCTAGATGAGATTATATTGAACTCGGAAGAGCATCTGCCGTGGTAATATTGGTGAAATAAAAACAGATCAGGGACCTCTCTTCTATGCCCTATCACCTAAAAGGCGAATTGATCACTAACTTGGGAACCGAGCTCCGAATCTGCGACCAAACTCCAAAGAGTCTGGGCCATTTAGAGGATTAGAAGCTGTTGTTGAGTATATAGATTTTTGGTCTTTAAGGGGGCTCCAAGTTTTCATAAAGCTGTCGTAGCTAATTCGGCCACGTGGCTATGCCAGAACATGTTGCTTCCAACTGCGAATTCGCTGTTATAGTGATATTTTATGTCCAGGCAGGACCAAATCCTGCCTGGATTGCCAGCTTTTTTTGTATCAACAGCAGCCTGGATCTTTACTGCATGAAACGCAATCACATTGCTTCCACTACATTCCAGATTGTTTTCAATATTGGTATTGTTGGTGGTGATTGGTTTATTGCGGCGGTTAATTTGTACGACGACATCAGTGTGCTATCGTCGTTAAAGCTATAGATCGGATTTGCAGTTTTTTCGAGTACATCTTTGATGTACAGTAGAAAGAGAGTAAGTGACAAGAAGCATGTCAAAAGCTTTCGGCATGTCCAGTACGATTGCTCGCGATTGCCCATATTTCTCTATGTTGGTTACATAGACTATGTGACACCCGGTTGATCTATGGTTACGATATCTCATCGAATTAAAATTTTAACTAAACTAAATCTAAAAACCTACTTAAAAATCTTTGTATTTACACCTAAAAAAAATTAAATTCCAAAAACAAAAATAACTATCCTTTTTATTTAATGGGACTTGCTTTTCACCAATCGACCGTTCTTCTTCTGTATCCTATTTAAAATTTCTTACTTTTATTAATTCAATTATTTCATTTCCTAATAAAAGTTTTTTTGATTAAAAAACTGTTAGGTAAGGTGATAATAACTTTTTTTTATTCATTAGGGTGCTCGTTTAATGAATTCACCATCTGAAGAAAACGCTTTCTCGCCTTTCTCTTGGTGGGTATCCAGACAGAATCAGAAAATGGATTACTGGGGAGGCGGTTTACCAGGTTCTAGAAAATGCGAATGTGGTATTTTAAGTACTTGTTCGGATGCGACCAAATGGTGTAATTGTGACACTGAAATGAATTTCGATGTTTGGCAAGTTGATGCAGGTACAAACTTTATTCCAACTTTTCTTGTATACTAATATTATCCAAAACTCTCATGATTTTCGCACAGGTTTTTAATGAATTAATTAATTCTGATGAATAAATAGTTTTTATGACCTATACTAAATAATGGAGCCACCTGTTACACAGATAGCTTCGGGATGTATGGCTTGGCCTAAGATTACCCCATAATAATCTTTCTCGTTTGAGATATATACTACTGTCTTCCAAGCCGAAGTATTCACTGTGAATTTCTAGGCTTCTGCTGGAGTGCGCTCCTCTTATTGGGATCGGCAAATCCACCAATGAGCCCAGAGCCCATTCTTAGTGTTGTCAAAGTTGTTACTATCACGTCTTTTAACGATTTGTTTGCAAGACAGCCTCTGCGGAGATGGATAGAGGCAGGTAAGGCAGAAATAGAAGGGGCTGTCTGCGTCTCTTACCAAACAATAACTAATATAGGAAGGAGTTGTGATGATTAAAGTTATAGTAAAATAGGAGAATATTTTGATGATTAAAGTTGCAGTAATATAGGAGAATTTTTTGATAAATTGGTTGAGAAATTTCTATGTATTATCTATTTTTAGGTGATTTGACAGATAAAGATACACTGCCCGTTAAACAATTACGGTTCGGAGATACAGGTAGCGCCTTAGATGAGAAACAAGGTCGTTACACTTTAGGTCCATTAATTTGTGAAGGCGATGATCTATTTAGCAACGTTGTCACATTCCGAGTAGCTGACGCAACTATTAACCTACCCACGTTTGACATGGGCCACAGTGGGGATATTTACTTTGAATTTAGGACTGCTTCCGCAAATGCTGTACTTTTCCATTCCACAGGTATAATATAATATTTTCAATACCAACTGATATGATTTTTTCAACACTGGGCTACAATTTATTTAGACTATTGTTTTATGTTTTATCAGTTAATTATTGCCTAATTCTGTTTGATTTTAGGTCCAACGGATTATATAAAACTCAGTATAGTTGGAGGAAACCAATTACAATTCCAATATCAAGCTGGATCTGGCCCAATAGCTGTTATAAGAGAAGTTTCTTACAGATTAAATGACGACGAATGGCATTCGGTGTCAGTAGAACGTAATAGAAAGGAAGCGATGCTTGTAATAGACGGTGCTCTTAAGGCGGAAGTTAGAGAACCGCCGGGACCTGTAAGAGCACTACATTTGACTTCTGAACTTGTTATTGGTGCTTCTACTGATTATAGAGATGGATTCACAGGTAAATTCTATTTTTTTTAAACATGTTTGTTGACGTTTCTATTCATTAATTTAACTTTTATTAGGTTGTATTCGTGCACTTTTGATCAACGGTCTCCACATTGATCTTGGTCAATATGCTAGAATGGGTCTTTATGGTATAGTCGAAGGTTGTATGGGCAAATGCTTGAGTAGTCCTTGCTTGAACAACGGTACGTGTCACGAAAAATATGATAGTTATGTATGTGATTGCCGTTGGACTGCATTTAAAGGACCGATTTGTGCTGATGAAATTGGTGTTAATATGAGACAGAGTTCTATGATTAAGTACGATTTTGAAGGATCATTCAGAAGCACAATTGCAGAACATATCAGAGTTGGATTTACTACTACTAATCCCAAAGGTAAAGTTATCATTTTTACCATAAACCAATTGAATTGAAACATTAAAACATTTTTAATGATTTGTAATACAACAAAGACCTTCCTAATTTTTAATGTTGGGCTTTGTATTATAGGTTTTCTTTTGGGCTTAAAGTCAAATATAACCGGCGAATATATGACAATAATGGTATCTAATTCTGGACATTTACGAATAATCTTTGATTTTGGTTTTGAACGGCAAGAAGTAATTTATCCAGATAAACATTTTGGCTTAGGCCAATATCACGATTTAACAGTTTCCAGAAAAAATGGAGGAGCTACACTGGTTATGCAAGTTGATGGATATGAACCGAAAGAATTCCATTTTAACATAAAGGTAAATTATAGATTTCACAAATATATAATACCAAGAAAGATATTTCATTTAAATATTATTTATTTCTTGTAGGCTTCTGCAGATGCTCAGTTTAACAATATCCAATATTTATACATTGGGAAAAACGAATCAATAACAGAAGGATTCATCGGTTGTATTTCTAGGGTGGAGTTTGATGATATTTTCCCGTTAAAATTATTATTCCAACAACAAGGCCCTGGAAATGTTAGATCTTTAGGAAGTATGAAATTTATATACATTCACTATTTTCACTACTGAGATTTATTGTAATTGTAGCTAATTTAACTGAAGATTTTTGTGGTGTGGAACCCATAACTCATCCGCCTGATATCATACAAACAAGACCACCCCCGATTTTAGATGAAGATAAATTGAGGAGAGCATATAATCAAGTGGATTCTGCTGTTTTGGGAAGTAAGTGTTCGATTGTTTCATTAATTGTAAATATGGTAATCGCATTGTATTTTGCCAATTGAAAAGGAGTTATTGTGTAATAAAATGAATGTAAAAAGTTTATATCTTTATTATGACAACCATCAATAGGCAAGTGAACTAGGGTACAACTCTTTTATCAAAATTCATTTATCAAGATAGTCTATACTATTTTGATGACTAGGATACTATCCTTCCAACCCTTTTCTCATGTTTCTGTACTATTTTTGTAGAATTATTTTTAATTATCTTTAAATTAGACTTCTATGTCATTTTTTTGTAAACAGCATACACATGTGCGCGTGAGAAAACCCGTCCCTCCAAGCATCCCCCGAATAAATCCATGGATGGGTTTGAAGAACATTCCACCAACCCCCTGTCATTTCGACAGGTCCTCATCCTCATTCATGTCACTCTTTCTCCCCTCAGTTCTATGGGAGATTATAGGAAATCTTTTTGTTAAGAGTTAGCCTGTTGGCTATACACTCTTAGATTCTTTTATGGACGTCTTGTGGGTTGACTCGGAAAATCTATGTTCTAACTTAACCTATTGATCCAGTTGTCTTCTCGGCTTTCCGTGTTTCCTGTAATCCTTTCTGCTGTACCTGATGAGTTCCCTTAATTCCTCGTTGGGATGAGTTGCCTGGTCTTTGAATAGCTTTTCTGCTCTGTCGTACATGATTTCCAATACTTTTTGCGGCGCTGTTTTTTCGTATATTTATTCGCTTCTTGTTGTCCAGTAGACATTTAGTGCTTGTTTCAGCGTTATGTTATGTTGGACGTGTTTTTTCCTGTTTGATTTGCATGTTTGTCCCCATTCCACTGAGGCGTATGTCATAATCGGTATTTTTATACTTCTAATAAAACTGAATTTTGTTTCCGTCTTTAGCATGCTTTTTCTACCGATTAATCCGTGTAGTCTTAATCTCGCCTGTCTCACTTTGTTTTTTATGTGTTCGTTGAAAGTGAGATCATGATCCAACGTTACGCCTAGGTATTTGGCCTTTTTTGTTCTTTCTTTTCTTGTAGAGAACGGCTTGGCTTTTCTCGCAGTTAATTTTTTTTCGCTGTCATGATCGTCTGCGCATTGCCATGTAGCGTTGTGGTTGTTCTGGAAGATCCATAACAAGTTATCGCGGTTGAAAACGGCCGCCGGACGTTCTCGGTCGTGACAAATACACTGTATGTACTTACTTTACTGTCTCTAGACGTTCAATTCTTCATTCTTGTGGGTACAAATTAAACACAACAACTTCAGATTTTTATTTTACAAACATTTCTCTATAAAATGTATCACTACATGTCAACAATGATAAATCGGCTTTTTTGGATTCAGTTTCTTCTTCCTACCGATTAAACTTTTTTTACACTGTATGAACATATGAAATTTTGAAATAGATTTGAATACATATAATGATTTATATTACTTACATGTTGCATTGAGACATCAAATTAAAATTATTCCATCACTTGTTTTTGTAATTTTGAAACTAACGATAACCTTACGACCACTATTAAAATTTATATTGTCTACTCATCATATATTTAGCAGTATTATACAGCGTATTATCAAAAATTTCGTTATCAGTTTTTGGGTATAAACCACCAAATGAATATTTTTGTTTTTTCTTCAGGTGTTTTGGCATTAATCTTCATAGCTCTTGTAATCCTTCTGATAGTAATCGGTAGGTATTTGCACAGACACAAAGGAGAGTATTTAACACAAGAGGACGCGGGTGCTGATACTGCATTAGATCCCGATACTGCGGTAGTACACGGTACCACCGGCCATCACGTTCAGAAGAAGAAAGAATGGTTTATTTAGTACTATTAGTTGTTCATCTGAAGTTGTTTTTTTTTAAATTGAAAATTGGCCTAAATAGTACAAGTACTGCTGTAATATAATTATTGTATTAATTTTAAGTGTACAATCAAGTACTGCGATTTTACTAAAAAATTGAAATACCTTTATTTTCAAAATAGTTAATTGAGACAATTAGATATTTCAAAATAAATTTTGTAATGTTAAATTCGGTATTTTAGTAAAATACTGTACTGGATATTAACAAAAATTTATTTTTTCACGACGTAGGTTATCGTCAATAACAAAGATAAATTCTGTCATAAACTACATGAAATGTAATCAAACACAGCTTGTTAATTATTTCAAAAAAAAAGGTAAGATATGAATAACATTCCACTAAGTTGACGTGATAACGAGAACTATTGTTAAAACCAGATTTTTTATGCACACAAAGAAATAATCGATTCTAATGTCATATTTGATATTATTGTCCTTCCTAGTATGTCATTTCGAATGATTTTGTGGATTGAGTACTCAAAATAAAACTGCCCAAGAGTTTTTTTTAATACCAACGTTTTGATCTTTATCAAGGTTAAAAATATATTGTACATTACAACTCAAACGTTGATGAAGATAAACAAGTAAACAAAAAATTGTGAAATTACAAGTAAAACAATCATCAGTTAGTGTAAGAATATAAATATCTATACATATATAAATATATTTAAGGAACATAAACAAATAAGAACATTGTTGTTTAAAACAGTGTCTTCTCCGTCCTCCTCTTTCTCTCCTACTTCCTGATTATCTTTTTTCATCTGTTCATAATTTTTTCATCAGAAAGAACCTGATTACCACGTACAGAGATCCAAGCATTCGCCGCCATGTAGACGGCGTCTTTTAAATTCAATTTTTTGTAACTGCTTAGCACAGACTCTTCACCATTCTCCATATCTAGAAGCAGCATTTGAGGCAATTAATTTCAGTAGAAACGTTTAAATTTTTCTATCACACTCTGGTCCATTGGTTGTAGGACTGACGTCTCCTTTGGCGGAAGAAACAACACATTGAACTTGAACCTAACCATCTGAGCTCAAAACAACATCTGATAGGTGAGTTGGTGCATTATCTATGAGTAACAGCACTTTACCGGTTAAATCTGTTTTTTTGGTGTTTTTCACATGTGGGATAAAAACGTTCGCAAACCAGTCACCAAAAATCTCTGTTCCCACCCAGGAATTTTCTTGATTTTGTATACAACGGGCTTGCTTATGCCATCTAGGCTGCTTTGCTTTCCCAATAATAAACAGTGGGAGTCTGTGATCGCCAGTAGAGTAAGCGTAAACCATAGCTGTAATGCGGTCTTTGTACCCAGGCGTTGCAGTTTCCTTTTGGAAACAAGGGACTTGGTTGGCAGCTTTTTCTAGTTGAGACCTGTTGCGCTCGCATTGTAAATTTTCTGTGGTTCAAAACCAACAGCTTTGCAAAATTCATTAAATGTCTTCTTAAAATTTTCGTCAGATACTACACCAGCTAACAGTCTTTCACGTTGTATGTCTAGCTTCGAGAATTGTGATTTTATTATTATCAGTATAGAATTCAGAGCTATTTAGACATTGGACCATGTGTGTAAGCCTTTTTATTGTCTCTAATTTATGTCTTCAAGGATGGTTCGTAAAAAAAAGTCTTGGACAGTTTTATTTTGAGTCTTCAACTCGCAACACCATTCAAAAACAATTTTAATCCTAATATGTGCATATAGACCATAAAAGGGCTCAAAGTGGTGGGTAGGCATTGCGAATTTACTGATAGCATACTTATAATTTTTGCATAGAACTTTTTATTTAAAAATTGAAGTATTCAAGGAAATTAATTTTTCTATGCTGTAGTAAACATTTTTTTATATACATATATTATCGCCTCAAGGAAATTTGTCAAAAATAAAAAAAAAAAAAATATTTTTAATAATATACTCTAAATTCTGAACCTATCTTGCATTTTCATATTTTTTATTTGAATTAACTTCTCGACAACTGAGATCATTGACATGTACTAGAATCATTAATTTACAATTTAAATAAGACACCTAAAAGTTAATATTAACATCAAGTTATATCTCATTAATATCTGTCAAATAATTGTGTGGCGTGTGACTGGAATATTTAAAATTTCTTTTAATTTGTAAGTATATGCATGATTGTGAGTGGTATTTTGCAGTACTGACATTTGGAAGTGTCACAAACCCTCATTATATATCCACACTCAGTCGAGTAGTGCCCAATATGAAGCCTGCAATAACTGTGTCTCATAGGAAGTAGATCATTGAGTTTCATCTAATTTAAAGTTGCAATTTATCCATCAGTTGTCAATGGAATATCTTATACTAATTGTCAGGTCCTATCAGTCACAGAAAGATGGCTGTTGAAATATTTTTTGCAGGTGGATCCCCATGTTTATTCTCAGATATTCCAGTGTAAGACGGTATCTATATTAACGTAGTTGTAACACCACAGCTTGCAAGACTGTCTGTGATGTCATGAATATCCTGGATATTAGCATGTACGTGATATATTTGTCTCGAGTTTACTGATGAAAGATCTTTATCATTCTATATTAAGCTTTTGACAAAGCGCCATCTACTTGAAAACAAAATGATATATTTTTATCTCAGTGAAATATGAAATTCGCTCAGATTCTTTTTGTAAAATATTTAGTTTTTGTTTTGACATGGAAATTAAAGTAAGAAAGTCAAAGTCAAAAAAAATTGTGGGCTTAGTTTAAATAGGACACCCTAAACTTCTAATCACCTTCGTTCTATTTCAATTAGCTCATAATTTTGTTTAAAACATGTTTTTATACAACTTTTTAAAATAAATTACATGTGGTAATAATATCAATAGAACTCCAGTGAAACTGAAAAGTGGTAATTTTATTTTTCTAATTTTGAGATAAAACTAAAAAAAAAGTTTATATATGGACATCTGTATTAAGTCGATATCTAACACTGATTTTTTGACAAGTTTCTGTGAAAAGTTTCACTTTTTATGCATGCAATTATTATAGAGTGTATTTTAACTAAATTTTTTATTTTTAATCTATTCAAGGTAAATTTTTTATTTTATTGTTTTTAGATTACATTGTGCTTTTCACATCATTCTAGTTATACAATGAGATTAGTTTATAATAAAGCCTTAATCATTTTAGATAGCTAGTACTGAGAAAGGCTTGTTGGATATCATTATATTATAGAATCTCTGTAAACATGACGCAACTTTGTTCAATTATTACTTAAAACGCGATTGAGAATTTTTTACTTTTATATTTCATTTTTTGTAGGTTTTTTTACAGAAAACAAATATGGTAATTGCCTTTATCATGCAAGGTATTCTAGCAAAGCATCCATCCATTTTACTTGACATGAATATCCATTAATATCAGTGATATTTTTAGAGTAAATATAGTTTATGAAATAATAATTTCAATCGTTAAACATTTGATAATCATTCAAATCATAGGATCTGCTGTTGGTACACAGTCATTTCTATCTTAATAATTAGCCTTTCCACAGATGTTTATCCACACTATCATCTTTTTTATCATATAATTCTTTATAAGAAATATAATATCTAAGCTAATCATATGATTAAGTTAAAAGTACATCAAAAGCTTTATACTACACAATAATAAAAAAATGTAGTATTTGTTTGGAATCCGATTAATATATAAAGAAAAGGTAATAAAATGACATTCAGTTGTATCAAAGAATCTGCTGCTAGTAAAATTACCAAATAAGCATATACCTAGTGCAATAACATTCTTTTAACTAACACCAATACTACCAACTAAAAATCTTTATAAAACTTAAAACCGAATCTTCTCCATTATACACGTAGCGTTATTGAAAGGCAACTAGTCTGTTGTAATAAAAAAAAATAGTTTAGTAAGTGACCCGTTGATGAAACTGGTCTACACTCGGTGATATTACTTAAGTATGAATCCAACAATGGACCGTCAAGTCTAGTGCTAGATTCAAGAACTCTATGATTTTTATGTGTGCACTAGTCTCGGGATTGACGAGATTATAAGTATGGTTCACCATGTAACCTAACCCAATAAATACTGTTTTTTATGATCTCCACTCGTCTAATGATATAATAGTTGTCTAAAGACGAATATACTCCTTTATAATGGACAACTGAGCAGCAGCACTTTCTGCGACGGCATTTACATTACATATAAATCCTAAATGCAACTACATTTATTTAAACGCAAATAGAATACCTTGTAAACTTACTTTCTAGTATTATTTTCCGTCCATTTTAAGTTTTATTTATTTTTTTATATATTTTTTTATGAAATTAATCGTCTAGTTGTAATTTGTGAATGTTCAGTTCTTGTAAGAAAAGTGCCTTCGGCATTTAGTTTGATGTAACTAAGAAATAAAGGTTTTGCTACATTTATATTTTGACCTCCATTTTAGTATATGATAAACAATTTAGATATTCATGTATAATATAAACTTTTTTACAAATAAAGTGTTATTGTAAAGTTGAAAATGTTTTTTTTAATATTTATGCTCTTATGAAACCATTAGTGATATTCATACTGAATACTCAAAGAGGTAAACTGCTATTTTGCAGGGGGCTGAAGATAAAGTAAATGTAACTACATTATCTTCAGGTGCCATCTCCATTTAATGAAGGTTGGCGACAATTTGGGCATATTTATTTCGGTCCTGAATGGTGCGAATTAAAGATGATGTATTCATACCAGTCCAATCGCGTATGTTTTTTAACCATGAATGTTGTCTGCGACCAGGTCCACGTTTCCCTTCTATTATTAATTTCAGTATATCATACTTGTTATGGGATATGTGGCCCAATTAAGCGGTTTTTTCTTTCCTTTCCTATACGTCTAAGCACTTCAGCGTTAGGTATATGTTGAATCTATGATAGTCTACAGAAGATCCACATTTCAAAAGCCTCGAGTCTGTTCATGGTGTCGATGTTTCTGCTCCATACAAGAGATCTGAATGCACGTACGCCTTTACAAAACGTTATTTAAGTTTAAGTTCCAGGTTGCGTTACATAATAGATTTTTTATCTTTGGGCTGGAGTTGTCTACATTATACAAAGTATTAAAGCGTTAACAAATATCATACAATTGAAGACGTAGTAGTTGTATTAGGTCATCCTTGTAAATGAATATAATTTACAGGTTTCAAACTTATTATATTTGTATAAAATTTATATTCTTAGAAAAAATTTCTTACGCGTTTTGGGGGGGCCAAAGCCCGAAATCCCTCTCTCGTAGATCTGCCACTGCTGGCTAACCACATATTTTAACTATGGAACCACATCAAATTCTTAGAATGTAATAAAGAATTGATAAATATCTCAATTCAACCAAAAGTGGTCATTTTAGAATTGATTTAATATAGTCTCATGATATTCTTGCATGTTAGAGCAAAACTACTTTTGATTATAGTTAAAATTATCTAAAATTTGCGCAAAATTATCAACCCCCTAATCCCAAGGCTCTCGTAATAGTACTGGTCAAAATACGAAGAATGAGACCATATAATTTTTACATCAAACAATAGTTAATGTCGTTCAAATAGCTAGATTTACTTGCAACGTGGGAGGAGGAAGTTAAATAATTTTTTAGTGGAAAATTTTAGATACGAATTATGGAAATTATTCTTAATTATTCAACACTTCAAATAAAATAAATTTTCATGAACAAAGGTTTTATTTATAAATTTATAATTAAAAATCTAACCATAACTAATCACAGATTTTTTTAAGATACTTTATGCACCTACCAATATGAACAAAAACGTCAACAACAAAATTTTCATACTCTTATATTTACCTTGACCAGATTTTATAATATAGTTCGCAAAAATGTGTTGATAAAGAATCTATTTACTGATTTATAATAAAGTAAAGAGCATGCCAACTAGGAAGAAGTTGCAGAGAATACGAAACCATAGTGGAAAAAGCTTTGGAGCAAGAGAAATAAGTAAAGTAACAACTAATAATAATATTTATAGGAATAAATTGAAAAATATGAATATGATTATATTAGTTTCGAAAGATTATATTTAATTATCAAACACTCCAAATAACAGAAATTTCCAAGGATAAAGGTTTTATTTAAAAATTTATAATTAAAATATCTCACCATAACTAATCACAGATTTTTTAAGGTATTTCATGCACCTACCATTAGGAACAAAAATGTCTAAACAACAAAATTTTCATACTATTATATTTACCTTGACTAGATTTTATAATATTGTTTGCAGAAATGGATTAATGAAGAATCTATTTACTGATTCATGATAAAGTAAAGCAAACGCCAACTACGAAGAAGTTGCAGAGAATACAAAACATGAGTGGAAAAAAGCTTGGAAGCAAGGGAAATAATATTGAACACGTTTAATTACCTCGAAACTAATAAAGGACACTTTTTTATCAGTCAAGAATTTTGGTGTGACATATGGAGCAAGAGTACTACAGCACCATACAACATCCACCCATCTACTTCTCACCTGCTCCTTAACTTTTTAAGTATGAGATAATTACGAATTTCTGTGTCCTTAGGAGGTTTATTCCTCTTTCGTCTTGTTTTGCTATCTTCATGTATTTGGTTTATTTCTAGACCGATTTTTCCTGCTCCTGTTTCCAATTTGTTGATTGCCTTTATTAGTTCTTCTCTTGTATTAGATAGTGGAAATTATGTCTATAGATCATTCCATATCGCAAGCAAATTTGAAGCTTGCAAATATATGAAAAATAGCCCTATGGTAGATGTGCATAAGTTCTTTATAGATACATAAGTTTGAGATAACTAGAGCATGTTCTGTTAGCTATTAATTGGAAAAGGTGTTGAAGTACCGCCCAATGACCAATGCATATCATCAAAAACTAAAGGCATATTTTTATTCCCAATTTTATTGTTCCAAGTAGATATGAAACAACATTATTGTGCTCAATAACAAAAACCACGAAGAATCTACTAATAAGAAACTTATTTATCTTTCTAAAACTATATAAACTAAACATTTTTTCAGAAGTGATGGTTTCGATATGTAAATCATGCAGATTTGCCCAAAGCCAAGGAGTAAAAGAAATTTGGTTGTGAATATTTTGTCAAGGCCACTTGAAGAAGTTAATAAATATATTTTTACAATTCTTTAGTAGGAATGTTAAAATGTGTTCTTATATAACAAACTATCAAAATATCAACTTAAGATCTCCTGTCAAAAAATATGAAAAATAGTTTTGAAAGTTAGTTACTATTACAATAAATTTGTAAATTTTTGTAAAATAGGAATGAAATTTTTATTGTGTAATTAGTTACCGATTCTACAAAGATCATTTTCATTTAACTAAAAATTATATAGAATATCTCTCTACATAAATATACCATAATTTTTTCTAATTGTCATATTCTCTTTGGCATTTGTCTACAAAAGTCTTCTTATTAACCAGTATATACTATTACACATAAAAATATGCTAAATAAAAGTACTTTGTGCTATAATAGAGATTCTATACTCATAGACCATATTAACGGAGAATTGTTTTTAATAGATATTGTTGTAGAACCACCATATGTATTTGAAGTACTAATTAAACCACCAAATTCAAGAGCCGTGTTGTCTAAAATAAAATCAGTATTAATAAAACATACAAAATTTACTTCTTTAAGAGGACTACCTCTTTTATTCGCTACTAGAGGCACTGTCGCAGGGTGAGGTCTTAGAAATCAGTTATCAGTAAAGGATTTTAACTCAAACATTTGAATTCAGGGGCCTAGTACCAGATATAAGGGTAAAAAATGACGTATAATTAAATATTTTTTCTCGTTTTCGTTATTATAATTCCACATGAAACTTTTTGTTCACAATTTTTTGTGTTACAAATTCACACTAATGTAAAAGGTACAACTTTGTCTTCCCGTTCATAAGTATTTTGGGTAGATCATGTACAGCAAGTGAAGAAACAGGATATTTTAGCTGCTGCTTATAGTTTATCAGTTGCAAAATATACTATTTCAATTACTGACAAACTGACCAAAATTTTGTATAATTATTGTAATAGATATAGACATATCACAAAATAAAGATGATTATAATATTTTTTTCAAATTCCACTCTCATTCTATCAATTTGTATTATATAAAAATATTATCCATTCTTACCTAGGTTCCATTTTAACCCTGTTGTGGTAACGATACTGGGTGTTCCAATTGGTAAAAGAGCACACCAATCTTCACTATTTATTAAATCTTGAGGTAAATGTATTTCATGAATTCCTTCATCTAATAACCAGCTTAAAGATGAAGATGCTATTTGGAAAATATCAACATCATTCCAAAAATATTTGGCTTTGTATAGTACATTAAGATTTGCCATTACTTGATCTAATCTACCACAAGTATCAGCAAGCACATAGATTGTATCCAACTGAAATAATTTATTTATTTCTTTTTCAAATACATTCTATTGCTACTACTCAAGAGACTGCTCAAATGTTTTAGAAACAGTTGTTTTTAATTCCAAAATTTATATAATAATCAAACAAGTGAAATTGGTATACATTTTTTTATATTCTTGAGCAAAGCAATATATTAGTAAGGAAATCCATAACTTTTTAATTCTTAGACCTTCTAATATGTTTTTCGTGATAATTTTTATTTATTTTTAGTTTCTTTTCTATGAAAATCAGTTGAAAATAATATGTAAAGAATTTTACATATTCTAAAATCAAGAAAAATTATCACAAAAAGACCCAGAACTGAACCCAGATCCTATGTTGGTAAGAAAAAGTGAACAAGACTAATATTCCTTGTGTATTAATGTAACAATTTTCCAATTAAATTAGATGGAAATATATATGATGACAATAATTAACTAATATGGGACAAACATACTATTTTTTAATTCCCGTTTAACAAATAACTCAAAAGTTTGACTTAGTTTAGGAATGTATTCATCTTGTATCTATATTAGTAATATTATATACTTACAAATACTCTATTATTATACTCTCAAAATTTGTGAGATTGTTTCTGTAATTTTATTTATCATTTATTTCTAATTACCTTCATTGAGTGTGCACTGCAGTAGGTCAATAGCTCTTTCAAAGCCTTCAAAAAATCTATTTCATTTTGATCTGGAGTAGTAACTATTTCTGTTGTTTTTATCTGTTTAAAATAGTCCAATACCACTGGATTTATTGAATCCATATCTCCAGTGATTAGGTCTGGATGTGGTATGTCTTTGAACTCTTCTTTATTCATTGTCAACCATGTTAACCACCTTTCTGTTCCACCGTCTACTGTAACTCTAACTTTAGCTGATAAATATATTAAATATTAGATATTCTATAGATTGCTGGAAATAAAACTAAGACTAAGTATGTTAAAAGAAATACAAATATTCTATCTGTAATTTCCTAACTGATTTGTCATAGAATTCCATCCAATCTAATAACTTTTCAGGACATTATTAGTAAAGTGAATGAATGTTTATAGTTCATAATAGTTTAAAATAATCACCTTACCTTGTTTCCATAATCTAACCACAAAACTTGGGTTAAAGCTAAAGTTAATTGGTGTATTTAATATAAGAATAGCATAGTTATTCGCCTTCGATTCTGAAAAAAGGTTCGCACATGGAGCCCAATTTTTAAGTTTTGGTTCAAAACTCATTCCTCTGAACAGCTGTGAGTATAACTAAATTACTCAAATTTGAGACAACTCAAGAAATCAAACTTTATTGCTTGATAATTAGACGTTTCGTAGCAGTGTTTCTATTAGACAATTAAAACTAATGTATTCTTATCTCAATAAATCAGAGTCGCATTTTTAAAATTGTAAAATTTTTATTTATAAGAGACCTTACGCCATAGAAGTTGTATACACGTTAATGTAAACATAACCACAGAACATAGGGTATGCTTCGTGACATACTCTAAGAAGAAATAGAAACTTAGTTGTTATTCCAGGGTGCATTCCATTAAGCGTTCACAGCGTCTGAATTACTCTTTTAGGCGTTCCACATAGCGACTACGATCGTTGTGGTCGCGGATAGGAAGTAAAGGTTTTGTGCCAGAAGGTATTTTTTTACAGAACTTATCAAATAAAATACGGAAAAATCAGAAATCACTCAACACATAAACGATCGTTAACGTAGTAAAAACTTTATTTAGAAAGTGATCCCTAACCTGTGAGTGACGTCAACATTTCCGTAGTCTATTGACATTGAACATACCTATCATAATTGGTCTAAGGTTGATTCACATATATTTAATACTAGTATTACATATATGAATCATAACATATGACTACGAACCGATAATTTGATGTTGAGCATTGAATATTTCAAAACTCTTCTCATTTAGAACACACATCAGGAAAGCGTTTTGACAATTGACATTGAACATACCTTTCATCTGTGGTTTAAGGTTGATTCATATTCACATATATTTTATACTAGTATTAGACATTTGAGTCTTAATATATGACTACGATGATTCGGCTTAGTTTCCGAACATTCAGATTATGATGTTAATGGGGTCCTAGGTATATGCTATGATCCTTTCTACCCTGGTAGACCGGTAGGTAAATGCGATCAGCTGAAGGGTTGTATTCTTTGTCTACGGTTTTTTGAACCTTAAAAGTTATATATTCCCCTTAAATGGATGTCTACAATTAGTTTTAAACTTTAGTGCAAAATTATACAACTAAATAAGTGTCATGGAAGAATTAACGCACAAAAATTAATACTTAAACATCAAAAGTTCTTGTAGAACTGGAATGTTTTAACTTTGAAATTTCCAACGCAAATTGAACGTGACGATCAGAAACCGCAATCAGACCTGCTAGAAATATAAGTTTTCCGAGAATTTAAATCTGTACCTGGTGAAACTGCAGGCATATTATCAAGTCATTTGATAACAGTCATCAAGGAAATTAAACTTGAAAAGAAAGTAGTGGGATTTTGTAGGAACAAGTGATAATTGCAATACAAACTTTGGTGGATTGATTCCGAACAACAATGCACGTTATCCGGATGACTCTCCGAATTTTCAGCTCATGATCACGTTAAGCCGTATAAAGAATTCTATCACATGGTTATGACCTGATTACTTTGTTCAGTTTCTGATATAGAAATAGGGGGAGCAGCATGAAATTGTACTATTGGGAGAGATCATTGATTTACAAATCTTTATCTCTCCCAACTCGTTATTAAAATTAAAGCTCATTATACTCCTTTGCCATATAGGGTCATTCGTATATTAATCACACGTTAACGGTTAAATATATTTTTTAATGTAACAATGCGTCAAATAGCAACGGGGGACGAAAGTTTCGTGGAATCACATTTTAAAATTTGAAATACTGGAACGCGAAATTTAGACGCGAATAAATAACTATAAAAAATCTACGAAAAGCCCAATCCCACCACCCGAATCTTCGACGTCACGGCGATCCAATCAGAATAGAGTAAAAAGAGTTATAGAGTGGTATTATGTTGTACTTTCTCTATTAGCAGTTCGGGCTCCATACCTCTCTCCCTTTATATTTTCAAAATTAAATCAATTCTATGGTTTCCGAACGACAGTGACCTTGATATGAACTACTTTCCGGAAAGGTCATGATCGGAATACTACAATAGTAGTGAACCTATAGGCTTAGGATCAAAATGTTTCACGCTGGATATGATCGGTGTAAGGTTGTGAACCTATTTTTTGTAAACATTTCGTTCTGTTACGTTTACATTTCCTACGGTTACCGCTTGTTGTGGCAAATAATGAAACAAGTTATTAAAATAATTTTTCTTTACTTCTATTGAATCCCATAATAATTACATTTGATTATAAATAAATTGAATTTTTCAAATATATACACTATTATTAATCAATTCTATATTGATGACTTATAAAAAACTAACTAATAAATAACGAAGGAAAATGTTCCGAAAAAATCGTGTGACATTGAATGTGGTATATTTGTTGATCTTAATTTTAAAATACATTTGTAGAATTGTTATCCTTATTAAAGTTTAACGTTTTTTGTGTGTCATTAACTCCATTAACTTTCATATAATTATCCAACCAAGTTTCAATGACAGGCAAATTCTCATTACTCCATTTTGTTTCTTCCTTAATGTTCTTTAATGCTCTTTCCACAACAAAATCTGCCGTACCAAATTCACTTTGTTTTTCAACATAAAGCTCAGAAACCATATCTAAGCCTTTTTGTGTTTTAAAAACTGTTGTAGCAGAAGTTACGAGGCTGTTCCATAGTTGAGGCTTCTCCTCGAATCTAAAATTTCCCAAGACATGAAGACACATTACAAATTTTGTTGTGATAATGTGAACATACATATTTTTAAATACTACCTCACCTTACTTTAATAGCATCCCAATGTTTTCTCAAAAAGTTGAACAAATTAGTGTATCCATTGGCTCCTCCAGTTAACATACTAAAGATCAAATACATGTCATTATCTGTAAAGTTGCCATTTTTTTCCAAAATCGTTATGTTGAGTAAACGTTCAATTTTTCGAGCATCATTAGGGCAACCAGCTAATGTTTTCAATAAGTAGGTACGTTCACTTGGTATTCTTGTTGAAGGGAACTTGATCACTCTTTCTAATCCAAATTCCCATTCCTCCATTGTTCCCCATTTAAAAACAGGACAAATATATTGATTCGCAACCCTAAAATTAGATATTTACTATTTTTTGTATTGAAATTTCAATTGTTCCATTCAAAATCTATAAACTTTATGATTAACTATATAATGCAACAGGAAGCTCAAGAATATTTCTATCCCAGGGGATCTATAATGAAGTAGAAAACATGAAATGTTAAGGTCTCACGGATTTAGAACATCGAAGCCTTTCTAAAGAAGTGTGAAGAAGTATTAGAAGTTCATGAAAACTTAAGTTCAGTTGGAAGGAGACTAGGCTAGATAAATGTTTTTCTGTGTGGAAAACCGATTTATCTTCAATAGTCAGGAAAATATATTGGATATCTTGGAAAATTTGAGCCTCAGATTTGGTGTCTTCTGGTATCATATCCCAAAAAAGGTATTCATTTCTTATTTCTTAGACCTTTTGATATTTTTATGTTTCTAAATCGCCAGGTAAAAATTTTATGTTTCGACCTGATGTCGTTTTTATTAAAATATGACTTGTCAGTGACAATTAATCAATAGATCACCTACATCATGAATACCAAAATAAAATCCAAATACAAATCTGTTTTAACACAAAAAAATATTTTTCCTTAGTTTTCACATTATGTAGCAGCCACCAATTAAAACTTTACTTAAATTGTTTACGTGTTTTTTATTCTTCATTGACAACTTTCTCGTTCTTATGAATGTGAACCATTTTTAAAAATTCTCTTTTTCGTTCATTAGATTGCGTTACAAGAATTGCATTTATGTATTTTTGATATTTCGTGGTTCGTTAATGCAGTTTTATTTTTTTATCGTATTGATCTTTTAGTCTATTTTCTAAATACTGAGATGTATGCCTTACGTAGACAGGGCAGCGTCACAATAAGTACAAGGGACTTGATATACAATATTACTTCTTTTGTTTTTGGGAGTTTTACATTTTAGTCTTTGCTTTTTGAATAGCTAAGCATCTAAGTTCAGGATCTGATTGTTGGTTAGATCTATCAGCGAAACTTATTATCACCAGTTTTTTGTGGCATAAGACCAAGTTGTTGTTTGTGAATTGTGAGGTTTTTTATGATATGAATTGAATTTATCATTTATGTTTTCAATTTGATTTTTGATCATCTACCAAACGGAAAAAGTTATACAGATATAGAACTATCAATTAAAGATAAAGCAAGAGTGTGTTTTTAGACTTTCAACCAAATATGTGACGTAGAATAATTTCAAGAATGGAATAACATAGATTTAAATTGATTTCAAAGCATTAACGTTTTGATTGAGTCGATTGAATGAACAAATTGGCCCATATTGAATTTTCTCAGGGAAAAATTTTTTAATAAATGAATTTGAATTGAATTGCATTGAAAATTATTGAGTAAGGTAGTACCAACATAAAATTATATATTAAAAAAATTAGGTATATATTAAAAATGATCTAATAAGGAAGCAGCGAGCGTGAATAACACAAATAAACCACGTACAATGAAAAGCTATATCCCTAATTCATTCTAATAGAATAATACTTACGGATTTCCTTCATCTGGATCTGCAGATTCCATCCATACTTTAAATGCAGCTTGTGCTTCATCAATACAAGGCTTGTAGCCAGCTCGACATAAAAACACTTTTGACGAACTTCTTAAATGAGATTTGTCTTCAGCTTCTTCTTCCTGGGTTTCGTTTCCTAATTCTTTGTACAAAGGTGTTAGAAGCAACTTTACGTAAGTCTACAATAGTTGGAATTATAAATGTTATCTTTTGCCAGTTACGCTTCCTAACATTTCTTATTATTAAAAACAGATATTCTAGAAAGTTAGTTATTATATGAGCATTTTAAATTGTATAGCACATTAGAACATATTTTGAAAACTTTTCTTTATGTAGCTTGCAAGACATTTGTATATGTATAACTTTAGCATAAGAGAGATTGAAATGGTCCAAGAAAAAAAAACAGATTGGAGAAGGAAATGCTGCAAAGAAAGTTTACTTATATCTTGTTTTTCATTAGAATTGACCAAATCATATTATACTAATACTATTATGTCTTCACTTAGCAATAGATATTCTGGAGAAAAAAATTATTTGGATGGCCATCAATCCTGGACTTACCCTAATCGTTATGTCTATTTACCCTTATGGGTGTAATATGTGGGGTTGAGTTTTTTTCCATCTTTTTCGGGTCTTTTATTTGAAGTAGTACTGCATGTAGCTTATTTCCTCTGTTCTCAGTTGATTTGTTGATTTCGTTCATCCAGGTCTTTCTTGGTCTCCCTCTATATCTTGCTCTTATTATTCTGACTCCTAATATTCTTCTTGTAATCCTCCCCTTTATCCTGTTTATCTTAATTGATTTTCTCCCATGTATTGCTTTGTAGGTTTTGTATTTAATATCTGTTTGTATGTTTCGTTTCTGATGTGATGTAATCAGGTCTTGGTTTAAATTTTTCGGAGAAATCTCCTTTCCGTTGTGTATATATTTTTTTGTGTCACCCGGTCGTTATCCATACTTCGGTGACATTTGTACTCTTATTTCTAATTTTCCTTTTATCATTGAGCCGATGTATTTGAAGAGTTCTATTTGCCGTATTTGTCTATTTCTTTTTTTATGTCGTGTGTCTTTATTTCTGTGTTTACGATCATCGTCTTGTTTTTATCTATCTTTGTATTCATACTGCATTTTTTGAGTGTTTGGTTGTACAGTTTGAGATATTGGTTTCGGGTTTTTGAGTGCCCTACTTTATAGCTTTTCAAACTGGTTTTAATCTCTTTTATATAATATAAAAGGAATATTATTAGTGATCACTTATAAATATCAACAAATATTAGTATACTTAATTTGATTCATATATTAGTTCTGAAGTTTATCTATGATAAATGAAGGAAAGTTAAACAGATATTTTACTCACTTGAAATTTTTTATGTGCTGATGTGCTATCGATGTGTCTTCCAATATGATCTATAAAAGTAAAAACAGGGTCCCATACTAAATATTCTCGTTCGTTTTTTAAGAATAACGTCATATTTAAAGCTGTAGCAAAATTAAGTTCACCGGCATATGCTAGATTCCAAGCATCGTGTAAAAGTTTTGCTCTAGTGTATACGGGAATTTTTTGGCGATTTTCAGAACACAGAAAATCGGCTAACATGTTCCAATTTTTCTCATCGTAATTTACAGGGAAGGGCCCTATAAAATTACAACAAAATATAATTAACTCCACTTAAAACACATTCTATTATGAATTTCAATGATCATTGACAACGATTTTAATGATGATGACCTATGTCTCTAATGACGATTTCTATGAACTTGAGGTGAGAATTTAGGGTAAGATGAAGCTTTAATTCGAGTCAAATAACTTAATTTACAACTCTGTAAAAACTATTTATGAATGAAAAAAATAATTAATTAAATTTTAATTATCCGATAAGCGTACGCGACGAATGTCGAACTATTAAAAACCCAGTACCCGTGTACAAGCTGCTTTAAATAGTAAATGTTATCGTTTATAAAAACTATAATTAATTATAAAAATTGTATTTTAGAGTTACATCAATATAAACTAGTAATTTGTTAATGTAACTTTAAGTATCCAAGGGATAGTTGACTATATAGTTAACAGATCATAACGGTTCCCATGAGGAGTGATCAGTGTACACCTGGCTTAAGTAATAAATCTTTCCGAATACAATAAAAACTATGGATTTTGGTGGTCAAGGGACATTTATGATCCAGTCACATTAATAAAAGACAAAAATTAGGTAAGCCGAGACGATACGTTAATGGAGGGTAAAATAAGGGACACTTTGTATTACTTAACTATATGATTAACAGACAAATGGTTCCCATCAGGAGTAGTGAAATAATTTAGGCGTAATTCACTGAGGAAGTCATCCGTAGATACAACAAAGTCTTAAGCTACGTTAGATTTCCCTAATTAAAAGTAACTTCTGCTGTTTCCTTATCCGTTTTAGAATTTGATAAGAAAAAATCAACATTAACTGACCCGAAAGTGTTATTTTTTTCACGAATTTAAAAAAAGTAGAAATATGGATTCCATGGAAAATATGCACGAAATGTGATAAATAATGAAATCATGCTGCTTAAAATAAGTACAAAAAAGAAGATTCATTTATTTACAAATCAAAAGCACTTACCAATCTCTTCTGGGTTCACAATTATAAAATAATCTTTTCCGGGTAAATCTTTTAGTTGGATATCTCTTTCTCTTTTCATCCACGTTATGGGAGTCGAATTTCTGAAATCTAAATGATTTTGGGTAACTAAAATAATTGGAATCCACCATAAAAATTTTTCTTGGTCCGGAACATCATGAGGTCGCTCTCTCAAGTAGACTTTCTACAAAATTATATGAATAAATAGATTTTTCAACTATACATATATATGGTGAAATCGATTTTCAAATTTCATCTCACTACTTAAGTTGAAACTATGTGGCAAACTTTTTTATTTTTGGTTTTACTAAAACATTTCTGATAAAGCGTTCTGCGTAATATAAAGCCTAAAATGCAACAATCAAATATCAAGCCTAGTCTTATACAAAATACGAATTTTACTCAATAGTAGAGTGAACGGAAGAATTATATTGAGTTCCTTTGAATAAAAGATTATTTCAATGTAACTACAACTGTTTAGTATGAAAATTCAGATTCAGAAATTATCTACTCATCTTACTAATTATTCTACCTTGACGTAACATGATGTTCGACAATATGTAGTTCAATTAGAAATGTTTGATTGTGTTTTAATACCTCCTGTCAGTATTTTCAATAAATAATTACAATGTCTTCGTTGGCATGTAAACCGATCTAAAAATCTACATATCTCCATATATTTTATCGAGATAAACAAAGAGTACCTTTTTGTTTGAAAATGGATTGAAAAATTCATTTTTGCTATCTTTAGATTGTACAGGTTGTCCATGTAAAAGTTACGTATTGTTAACCGTAGGGCACGAGCCGCCCCTGGGCATCAGATAGTAGCGTAGAATGATTTATTCTGTCAAACACTCTACATGGACATACGTAATCATCCATTGAGAATTCATAATGTTCGAATATATAATTTAGAAAATATACTTGAATATATTAAATATGAGTTCTGATTAGCAGCTTTAAAGGCATATAACTCAGAAAAGAGGGGTCGTATAAGAATTTTTTTTCATGTCACATCATTATTTTCACGTCATCTATTCACTCCCGAATTTTTTTGTTTCGGAACATTTTGTAGATGATCATAAACGCGAATCATATAACAGTACTTATTCGATTATCCAATATTTAATATTTTAGCGCTATGCTCATATCTTTTCTTCTAAATTTCTACATTTTTTGTTGTTATTTGTTATGATATTTGACAAGTATATAATAATTATTACTTCATTAGATCTGTAAACTTTTATTTTAATTGTAAATCTAACCTAATCTGACCTGACTTAAATTAGCAGTGTTATCTTCATAATTTCTGGTCACTGATACAACTGGCAATCTGTCTTTTGTTATCCAAGAAGCTGCTATTTCATTTATTGTTATTGGTTGAGGAAGTTTTTCATCGAATCTTGCTTGTTCAGTCAAACTCAACCAAACATCATCCCCAAAAAATGTTTTGTACTGTCTGTAACCCAATAAAAATACTAAAATGAAATTATACATAAGCAAGGAAAATATTTCAAGTATCAACTTATCGAAAAAGCTCGCAATAGACAATAAAAGCTGAATCTAAAAGACTACAGATATAATATGAAAGAAATTTGAAACAAGTATCTATCTAGAGTTGTCAGATGCAAAGATCAAAATATTGGTGCAAAATTCGAAAATTTCAAGGTTATTGTCGAGACAAATAAATATTCATTGTTAATATTAAAAAGCACAAAACTTGATATTAACGGTTTTTATGATTTATATCGTGCCTGATAGAAATGTATGTGACGCCCGATCTCATTGAAAATACCTGCCTCACACGTCTTGCGCGAAATTACCCCACAGGTGAATAAAATGTGACTAGATTCTTGAGCTTGAACAAAAAGTACAACACGAGGAACAAAAAATTGAAACGAATGTCAACTCGAAAGATTGAAAAATTGGATTGTATGGGGTTAATGAAAATAGAACGCCCTGTTCTTTGTGGAAGTCTCAATTTTATATTTCTGTATTATTACAAAACTTCACAAAAAAAAATGTATGTGCTATCCAGTGTGGGAAAATATTTCCAAATTTAGGAATGTCTGTGCATGCATATCAACTTTATTTCAATCCACCGGTTTAAATTTCAATACATAAATTATAATAAAATTAACTGGACTCCTACTCTAATTATTAGAATCGAAATAAAGTAGTGTCATGACAAGATCGGAGATGTTTACGTCGAAAACTACTGGGAATGATGTATGGAAATATATGACATTAGAAAGGTCTTCTGACTGTCAATCAAAAAACTATTCCACTTAAACAGACACAAAAAAATGCCTGGAAATTAGTCTTTTACGTGGAAATGGTTATCTAAGACGTAATCATGGACAAATCGTGTCTTTCATACATGAAGAGTGAAGCAGCTATTTCTATAGATACGAGATTCAAACAGATGGATAAGCCTGTTTGCCGAGTGTCGTTGAAAGATTCAAGCCAAGATAAGCATATCCAAGGATATCGGCCTATAAAGAGGCGTATGTGCGCAACAGTGGAACTGCAGTGTTTTAAATTTGTTTTAATTGTTCTATAGAACACAAATTTTTAATTCATATAATCCAAATAAATATTTTTAAAAAATGTTTAAAATTACCTGTCCATCATAAATCTCTGCATTCCATGGACGAATGTAGTTTCTCCCAGAGTATAGTTGAGCATCCTGAAAATCAATTCTGTTTTTGATGATGAAGAATCTTGCTTGATAGCCGAACTTTTTCCATATGGATATCTCTTACTAAATTCGTAATAATTGGAATACAACATTGTCATTGGCCAATTGTAGAAAGTGTCGCATTCATGCATCTAAACTTTCAAAATTATTTTTTTAAAAAACTGAAGAACAAAGAAGTATAATTTACCTTTAAACTAGTATGAGCAGCGACGTATAGTACTAAAGCATTATTAATGTGAGCATCACTCCACCAGAAAGGAGTAGCTAGAGCTCCTAACCATTGATATACTAACTCATGTATTATTTGCCACGAGCATCTACTCCCTAATTCACTTTCTCTAAAAATTAAGCAATAATGTTATATAATCTCATTTAACCTTGTATTGCATAATCGATAGAGGCAGTTATGATATAAAACTTTTGTTAATTGAATTACAGTTGCATAATGCGACGGGGACAAAACCGTACGTCTGATGGCACCGGTTCTAAGTTAATGAATTGATATTTACGAAATTGTTAATAGAGTTATAATCAGTGATACAGTCATGGTTTGATAAAGTTTTAAGTGTTGATTAATTAACTAGTAACGAGTGATTTTTTTTGCTGGTATCTTTTTGGAAACACTGTTTTTGACAGATCACGCGTGAATCGTGTCTTGTGTCATTATCAAACTTGTTCAGTTTAGTCTATAATTTAATCATGAATCGACTTACGGACGAACAACGCTTGTAAATTATTGAATTTTACTATCAAAATAAATGCTCGGTTTAGAGAACTGGATTACGCAGTTCTTCCAATTTATGAGCAGTTTGGTCGGCTTACTGAGGGAACTATTCGGAAGGTTTTGACTAAATTTCGAACTCAGTTTACACTGTGGATATTATACTATTAACACGCAAACGTACAGTGAGGACCGAAGAAAATATTGCGGCTGTATCCGCCAGTGTTACCGATGACCGTGAAATGTCGATTTGCCGCCGTTCGCAGCAAGTAGGCCTCTGTTACTCCACTACGTGGAAAATTTTGTAAAAGGATTTGAGGTTATAAGATACGGCTGGTGCAAGAATTGAAGCCACACGATTTCCCACGGCGTCTAACATTTGGTAAATGGGCGCTGGCAAATTTGGAGGGAGATCCAATTTTTGTCGAAAAATTGTGTTCAGCGACGGAGCTCATTTCTGGTTGAATGGATACGTCAACAAGCAAAATAGCCCCCCTTGGAGTGAAGACCAATCATAAGCATTGCAAGAGCTACCAATGCATCCCGAAAAAGTCACTGTTTGGTGTGGATTACGGGCCGGTGGCATCATCGGGCCGTTCTTCTTCAATAGCGACGATAGCCGGAACGTTGGCCGCCCTCGGTGAACAGTTCATCACACGTTTGAGGCCCATCAATTGGCCGCCTATATTGTGTAAATTAACGCATTTGGACTATTTCTTTTGAGGCCATGTTAATGTCTACAGGGATAAACCAGCAACGATTCACGCAATTCAAAACTAATATTGAAGCATTTACTCGTGAAATATCGGCCTATATGTTGGAGAGATTGTGACAAAATTGGACCTTGCGCATAAGCGAAGCCGCGGTCAACATTTGCATGAAAGAATCTTCAAACATTTAATTATACTGATCGTTCTATCGAATCCAATGAAGATTTTATCAATTTTTTCAAATTTTTTGTGGTTTTTTTCAAAATCAAATCCAAAACTTCTTAAAAAATCACTGATTACAACATTTTTACAAAACTTATAATATTGATATACTTACTTAAATAAGAGTACTCCCCAACTATCGGCTGGTCTAGTGGATTGGTAATTTGGTAGCGCAAAAATATCCAATTTTGGTAGTGGATACGGTGTTTGCCAAAATTCCTCCAAAACCTTTATAGCATCTATCACTTTTGCAGAGATATTCTGAATAGCGTTTATAAAATCTGGTCTTGCCCATATAGTAAGACGAAAATCTAAAGAAAACAATATATTTAACTTTTCAAATTTTATTTTGAATACAGTTATCGTCTTCAGAGATTGAAGACGATAACTTGGTCGTCGAAACGCGCGCTAGACAGTGTAATCGTGAGTGTAGGTGTAGTGGTAGTGTAAAACGTATGCTCAGTACTTAAATTATGTGCATGCAACCGTATTCTGACAGTTTGACTAGAAATAAGCCTTCCAGTAGCTTTCTCAAAGAAGCTGTTAATTCTTGACGAGGTGTATGTTCTGTTTCTTCTTGCAGTCAAGCTCGACTTATCAATACTTTTAGTCCAATCCGGCCAAAAAAGTGTAAGCTGTGGATTTATTCAATACAGGACCGATTTGTATGAAAATTTGGATTTAGGTTCTACTTATACTCTATTTGAAAATTTACCCTAAGCGAAAATCGGTAATTAACTAATTATAAGCAAATTTTGTTCTATAAAGTTTTTTCTGAAAGTGAATGCTTTTCGACTTATTCGCGATTGAAATTGTCGGTATATAACATTAGCTGTAAATTTATATTCATGCATCTACTCGTATTCACTGTAATATTTTTAGGAATATTTTTAGTTCCAAATTTTAGAAGAATCAAAAATATCCACTTCAACTGCTGTTTAGTGTATTGATTTACATCGAAGTAAAAACTCAATATCTACCTTTATCTGCTGTTACATTGAAAGTGATGTTGCTAAATTCTGAAACTACTATTCCTATGGAAAAAGTAGCCATTACAGGCGATTTCTTAAAAGTATCCCAATACCAATCCCTCAAACTCTCACTAAAAACATATACATATAAAATATTGGTGAAATGAAGTTATTAGAATTAGTACCTAATTTAACATTTTTCGCTTAACTACAAATGCATTTATACTCACTGGGGTACAGTAGATTCTAATGGCATATTAGAAACAGCAATCATTTTCTTATGTCTCGCCACTGATATTATTATTGGTACTTTAAAAGCTGGTTCATCGTAACAAGGGAAAACGCTCCTAGCCATATTGGGTCTCATGTGGGTGGAAACAAACCTACCACAATAGATTCAAAATTTATATTATATCGGAGACGAATTATAGCTCAAATAATAGTATATCATACAGACGTTATTATGGGTTCAACTATTTATAATTATATTCAGTCTGCTTTTGGTACGTACCATTTTGTTTCTTTTGTCATCGGATCAACATAACTGCTCCTGAATAAACCTTCCGAGGAATCATTGAAAAGTTTACCGGTAAATTGAAGATATACTTCCAACAAAGCTCCTGATTTAATGGGACTCTGTAATACTATGTTATAGAGAGGTTTGTTTCTTACTCTTTCAGCTGATTCTATAACTACAGGTACTGGACCTAAATCTCTTTCAAGCGGATCGCTTAGATTTCTGAAAGAAATTATGAGAAAGTACCTATAGATTTAATATTATAACATTTCTATCGAAATAACTAGATAACTAACAATATCAAAATTATTACCAACTATTCAATCAGTCCTTTTGATTTCAAGAAAAAATGTTTGTGGTTCTAAAAGTCAGCGATTTTCAACCTGTGGTATATATACCACTGGTTTTAGCACCACGTAAAATAAAATAGACAAAAAAACTCGAAAAAATCAATAAATACATTGAGAAAACGGAAATACAGAAGATTAGGCAACATTGGGAACCTTGCAGAATGCCTTCCAAGCAGCACTGGATACACTTTTTGCAATTTAGGAGATCTCATATCGCAAGGAATGATTTATTTGTTATTTGTACGGTACTTTTATTGCAGTATTTGCTTCATTTGGTAAGTGATTATTCAGAAATATCTTTACGTTAGTCATGCGCTCCTTTTATAAAAAATATGGATAAATGGTTAAAAAGACCCGTAGACGATATAGAAGAGCCTTCTGTTCAAGTGTACAAGTGATTCGCCATTTACTTCAAGCAAGATAATAAAATTTGATTATAACCTAATTTGTGAAAAACGTTAAACAATTACCCGGCGTTAGGATTCCAATCAGTGGGAACTTACAGATTTGCCCCCTCTACTGACCTCTGATATTTTTTAACTTAACTTAACTTAATTTTAGAAGAATAATGGTGTTTATTTTAAGTCAATAGGATTAGTATTAACAAACTTAAAGTTCAGAAGTCTGGATTTGTTTTATACCGCTCGAGATCCTTTCCAAATAAGTATTACGTTATCAGCGTCGATTGAGGTCGGCCTGTTTGACAAAATGCTACAGGCTAGAGTGACTAGTCGCTATTTTGACGACAAAGAGTTGATTGGCGAGATAAAATGTTGATCCATTGATCGAAGCAGTGCTGGAAGTTTTCTTTGGTGAGTGCCTTTAGGAGCTCTGCCGTTTTTTTCTTTACCGCTTCCATCGACTCAAATCGGTCAATTCGGTCAAGATTCAGATTTTTTGGTACCAACTTCGCACAGACTTTTGTCTTCTTTATCGGCGTTTACAGCCTTGGCAATCATCCGGATGGTCATTCGACGATCTGCAACCACAATTTGGTTGATTTTGGTCACTGTTTCCGGAGTTGAATAAGTCATAAAGCGACCCGGCGCTGGTCATCTTCAGTGCTTTCTCAGATGAAGCCGCAATTGCTGAAGCGCCAGCTTAATTAGAAGTATAAAACCTTAGAAATCCACTAGATCCTATTTAAAAGAGAGAAGTGGAGCTTAAAAAGATAACAGGGAATAGCAACCTTTTCTTCAAGTAACAAGCATGTTGTAAAAGCTTCATTTTTTGGCCAGCTTAAGAATAGCCTCATACTATTCTGTTATTTATGTTCTTAGTTTTGTTTCTAATCTTCTTTTCGTGATTTCATGCTTAATAATTCTGATCATTACTTTATACCAGCATCAATTATTTATCCATAATTTTCGAATACAAATATTTTGAAAACGGTACGGTAATAGTTTTACCAAGAGTTGAATTGTCAGGAATTGACGGTATCCATTAAGAATGTGAACAAAAGCTCATTGAAGGAGTGCGAACATATAGTATATTTATGATGCAAGTGACGCAAAATATACACTGACTCTATGAGCAAACATGGAATTATATTGTCTGCATACGAGAGTATCTCTGGATCTGCCAAAATTCTTCTCCTGCACATCTCATTCTCCAGAACATCTCATGCACGCAAACTCATCGTCTATTATTTCTTGATCTTCTACCTTCATCGTCAAGTACAATAGCAATAATAGAAACTGATCACGAATTGTACCTAGAACGAAAAGCGGAAGATACCAACACATAAATAGCTAAGTATCTGCTAGCTTTCACCAAGATTTTGAACTTGAGTAATATAATTTTTTAAGAAAGGTCTTATGTTTCACTGTAGTCCTTTTGTAATGATTTGTAATTAATTTTTGTAGTTTCTATTCAAAGAATCACTAAACCAAACAATCGTTCCTGTTTTGTAAGAAGTTTTTGATAATTCTTAACTCGCGATGCCACTTTGAGTAAATGGCAATGGGCGACGGCTAATCACGCCCATTCCTTACTACACCAGTCACCAGTGCAGATCTATATATGTGCATATTAGGGTGTCATATACACTGCGACGTGAAGGATCTATTGTGTCCTTCCTTCCTTGCTGCGATATTGAGAAACCCAGTGCTTACTACTGATTTGTTAATCACTCTCCTTTTAGAGAATGTGATTGCTGAAACTGCCATTTCATATTCTCAACAAAATCTGCACGACAAATTATCTGCCAAGTCTAGCGTTTTCAGGTGTTGTTGTATTCGTAGGTTGTTCTTATTTATGTTGATACATCCAGCAGATCTCTGATTATAGTTTCGCAGAAGAGTGTTTGCCTGTCTCAGTCCCTGTAGGCCGTCCCAATAATTGGTTTTGCTCCGATCTACCTTCTTCTCCAAGTGCAAACCTAGTGAAGGGGATTGTGATTGTTATCAATAATTTGACTCTGATTATTATTAGAACAGACTAAATAAAAATAGTGGTAGCATATCAACAAGCCAAAGCTGTAAGAAGTGTGCCTATGAATTACTTGCTAGCTTTACTGCACTCCTAAAAATACGATGGCCACAAACGGCGAACGAAAGACTCATGTAGGCATAGCCTCATGGGCGACATAAAAAATAAAGACAATGATGTGTATTTGGAAAACAAAATGATATTCGATAGACAAGACAAGGTGTGGAAATCTAGATTGTATAGAAAAGCCGAAAAAATGGATGGACTATATCATAGAGCCAGCGGGTTGTGAATAGTATAATTTTATATTCAAAAGTTAATTTTGGAACTATTTTTTTTCGAACTCGATTACAACATGAATCGATTCTGAAATGATTACTAAAATATCTAATATTTAACGATATATTTTTAGACTCACGCTTGTTTTAGTTCCTCATCCGATGGTATCAATTGGGTGATATTGCAGTGCAATATAACTAAATCCGGATGGGCGTGTAAGACTATCTCGTGGGTCTTATGTTGTATGGTTACATTTATTTTGACTTTTCCTTCGAAGTAGCCATCGTTAGGAAACGGTTGTAAGAGCAGATGGTAGCCGGATGGAGAGGTATCGTGTGGTAGTCTCTCTTGAGATATCAATCCGTGGGCTGCTATTAAGTCTATACTTCTTTTCTCTCTACCATTGATCTAAAATATAATGAAAAGGTGAGAGAGAACCAGTTTGTTGTGATGAGAAAGATAAATTACAAAGGGTTACTACTGAAAGTACTAGTCAAAAGTTAAATTTTTGAATAAAAATTGTGTTAAGATCAAAAACTAAAAACTAGATTCTGGACTGATTATAAATGCATAAATAGTGACCTAAGCCCTTGAAATAATCATTTATGTTTACAATTCTTCCTATAACTTTCGTCATATATTTATATGTTTCTAATTTGTTATTATGTACGTAAAAATTTCATACGTTAAAAAGTAATTGAAATGTCAATTTTGCGCAAAGTGTTTCAAACTAAAGACGTTATGCAATATAACCGCTTTAATATCTCAGTGTTTTTTTCACAAGTTAACATTAAGTTATTAATTTTTATACTTTGACCATGCATTGATACTTACTAAAGGTATTGATGCTAATAGTAATGTAACGTACAGCCTCCACATAATTAAGAAGTATCTGGAAGATATGAAACTAATTATATGCACATTCTGGATCAGAAATATTATCGGATATTTTGAAACATAAAAAAACAAAACAAGTTATTTTTACAAGATCCTAGGTTCACCGAGACAAGAGGACACCCCCGACACGGTAAATCCGCATTTCATAAGCGGATTACAACTATTCTTGCCGAGGAAGGTTGGAAAAGATTTATCTAAACACACACAGACATTAAAACGTCCAGAACAAGAAGCCAAGAATGTATAGCCAACAGGCTCATCTCTTAAAAAAAAAGATATCTCAGAATTTCCTAAAGAACTCAGGGGAGAGGACGGAGCCTACGCGCTACAAACCAAAACCACCCTTTTCCATACAAGAGGAGTGGTACCATTCAATTCATAATAAAAGAACACGAACGAAATCCATAAAAAATTTAATTCGAAATATTATAATTAGTTACTTCTACTTATTTCTATTCAATTTTATTCAATGCGAACAAATCTTTCGAAAGTTTTAGCCCACGTTCTTTTTCTTAGGAATATTTTCGAGTCCAAGGTCGTGAATTTGTTGTCCATATGCCCGGTCGTGATCTTTGAAACATATATCTTTATTGACTTTCATGTTTTCATAATTCATGAGGATTAAAGAAAATGATAAGTTCATGAAATATAAAAAAACATTCGAAACAAAGAAACTGGAATTTATGGGGACAAAATTTCAAAAAAAGTACGAGCTAAAAGGAAAAATTGGCATGAACCCACAGGTAATCATTTATATATAAACTATAAACCTAGTTAATTTCTGTGGACGTATGTTTTTCAGTATATTAAAATTTAAAGTTACATTTTCAAAATAAAGACGATTCATTAATTTTGGTTCGTAAAAATAGTTGTGGTTTTATTTTAAAGAAAAGGCATTTTCCATGGACGGTTTAATGAAATATCTTAGGTGGAAATTTTTAATTAAAAGAAGCTGACGGCGGACAATGGTAATAGAACCTAAGAAGAACAGCTTAACAAAAAAAATATGGGGAAATTCGAAATTTCAGATATTAGTCCTACGTCCACCAAACGCATTAGTTTGCCCAATTGTGCATCCGTATCTTGATGACAACGAATATTGGTAGCATTTCGAGCGAATCCATATATGTGCTTTTGCAATTTATCATCTCAGCTTGATATTGGCAAGGATAGACATACGGATCGTGAAAAGCTGACGTGACATACTTTAAGACTGAGCAATAAGAGATAAGACTATTGCTAATGATTCCAAAGATGATTATTTGTACATTTTTTTATTATTTCTACAATTATTATTATTATTAAAACATTGAAAATATATTTTATGTCGTATATTTTTACCTAAATTGTGACTAATTAATACTTTTCAAGGTAAATTTCAAATTATTTATCGACCCGTAAAGCCCGAGTATAAATTTCAGTTGATTTCAGTGAGGCCATTAGAGTTAGAGTAGGTATATCTATCTATCTAATTCTACTTTTGGTACAATATTGATTCACGCACTATCTGGTTCTAAATAAACACGCTGTGATTTATATATTATTCATAGGAAACCACTTAATTGGATGACAAATATATGACATAACTAGGTTGGTTGTTCTTCTAAGTACACATTCTCTCTAATGGTATGTTAATGTTAAATTATCTATTTAATCAATTATGTAAATAGACAGCGAAGTAGATTAAAATAGAAGGTATAAGAATGTTAATAACTGGAAAGGGGACTAAAGTAGTCCCATTATATAAATAAATAACAATTCAAAAATCAAGCATACTGATTGAATTCAATTTTGAAAACTAGAACTAAGAAATTAAATAGTTTTTCTTACAAGGGTATATTGTTAATTATTCAATTTCTAAAACAGATTATAAAATCTTTTTTTCTTCATTTCAAACACTGAAAACTATGTGTTTATATAGAATAATAAAACGAAATAATTTATCAAGGAATTTAATCAAATACAATGAAGGCCCCCCTTTTTCACGTACCACAGTAGTATGCTTTCAACCAAGTTGCTTAATAAATATAATAAGATATCTGTCCAAAGTTCTGGAAGATATATTCTTGAATGGTATCTGGCCGCGTATATTGACTACCTTTGATACCTATACACCTGCTCTTTTTACCATCCACTACAAGCAACTCAATGCAGCGTCGAAACAATTTCCTCCTCGACCATAATTTTTAATATGTTCGTGACTTGGATTTTTCTATTTATACTTGTCATTAATAGAATATAATGAAGTAAATTGTGACACTTGACTGTTATTTTGTTGCTTTCTTCTATTTCTTTCTGATCTACATCGCCTATTAACTTGCGCATGAAATAACAGCGGCGCCTATATTCAAAGGCGCTAACAATAATTGAGACTCCAGGAACGGAATACCTTAGTCAGGCTGATGATGCAAAGATGTCAATTGATGACTCCATATACCTATTCGTCTATTTTCTGATAATAATCTATAACGAGGTTCATCTGTGGAGCTTCTGATCCCTCAACCGCTATTTTTGTTTGCCTATACATACTCAATAGTCACCTGAACCTAAAATTAATATCACAGATTCTTCTCCCAATTATTGAAATGAATATAAAAATGTCTAGCATTCAATAATCTGCAGGTATTAAAATTTTAACGTGCCGTAATTTCCAGGTAACAATCATCATTTGCATTTTTTTATTCTGAGTCTATTTTTTTCTTAGCTTTATTAAAATTAACAAAACTCATCAAAAATTTTGTGAAACCGTTCAATATTTATATACAAAAAAAAAATTGCGATTCTAAATTCAGACTACTTATCACTGATCTAGAAATCATTAAAATTTTTCCCAAAAAGTAGTAACAAAATATATTCTTTTTTCTGGATGGGTATATCTTTATTTCTTCATTTCGTGGGATTGGACGTAATGCGAAATTGTAAACAATAACCTAGCAATTACAAGTAGTCAGTTACCGATTAGTCAGAAATATTGTTTTAGTCTAACATGTAAATATGTATAGAATGATACCATATGATGTAAGTCACTAATTTAAGCGAGATAAGATCTTGTTTGTTAGCTTAAAAGATCTTAAAAACTGTACAGTATGTTTTTTCATTAGAGATGATAGGAAGTTGTTATTCACATTGTTTTGATTATATTATTCATATTATTATTCCACAAATCAAAACTAAATATTTCAATAAAATAGAAAAACTGATTTAACAAATCGGCAAATAGCCAGTTTCTATAAAATACTTTTGTAGTATGTAGTACTTTATACTCTGCTTAATCTGTGTTATGAAAACAACGTTTTGAATTAGAACTATAACAATACTTATTGCACCAAATAATAAGATAATACATGTGACACATCATGGATGGAAGAAGATCACACTGGTCAAGAAAGTTAATATTGAGATAAGTAATTTTGTGAAAAGAGGCGATGAATATTATTTGGTACGGATAAAAAGGTTAGAGCAATTCAGTGTATAGACTATATTGGAAAATGAAAATGGATATAGAAAAAAATGTCTGGTTACGTCGGAAACTTTCCAGAAAATCCCTCGTATATTGTTCAGTTGATAAGAATTGGATTAACATGATAGTTTTTGGTGTTGGTTAAATTTAGTTGTTTATCATCTTTTGTAGTATTATGGATTGCGATCATTAACAAGTAACGTTTCAGCAAGTATCTTCGCACAATATTAAATTTAACAGCTCAGCAAGTGGTTTTGACAATAATTCCTTTTATATGTTAATATTCCGATATTATGTACAGAATTTATTTGAAATTACAGCGGCAATTGTACTTAGGGTATAAAAATGAATTAACAGAGTGAAGTTCCGAAAACAGAAATTCACCGATTGGCCTCAAATTTTTACCAGATACTTTATCTGATAGAGTCTATCGTACACTAGATTATTGTACCTAAAAGGATTTTTGGCATCTCGTAAGGAAAGGGAATGTAAAAATTTTCCTATCCTAACCTAATCTAACCTAACCACGTAGAGTACTTTGACGATTTGAAGCTAATAGGTAGGTTCCGGTTTTTGGAAATCCAGCCAAAATACAAATTGACACTTTAAATAAATATTAAGTTTGTTGATTTCAGAACACCACAGTTCTCAATTAATTAATGTAAGTGATTTTTATTATTGTTATACTTTTATACAAATCCATTGAATCCATAACACCTAGAATGAAAAGTCATGGGAAGGGTATCTCCATCTTACCAAGCTGGGTAGCCTATATCTGCGATGATAATTCTTATGCTGATCTCAATCACATTTTCTTTTAATGCATCAATCACATTAATAAAATAGACAATTTATTACAATCTCTACCTTTAAACTTCACACACCTTTTAAGCTGAGATAATCGACATCCTTTAGATTTATAAGTAAATTTTATCAAAAACATTGAAATTAATATTTAGGTAAAATCATGTGGCTGATGGACTTGCTTCCAAGCAATTTTCTTTCACACACACACATACTTTTATACATATTTTGACATTATACTGTAACCACATTTTCAATCCCCGATGATAATTACATAAGTATTCGAAGGCTCAGATTATAAATATACTTTGGTGTTTGATTGCCACAACTAAAATATTCATAAACTAGTTGGCAATTCATATACAGATCTTCTTCTTCCTTTGGTTCTTTGCTACTTCTGTCCATTTAATCCTTGCTTGACTTTTTGTAGCTGTAGCTTTTTCTTTGTTCACCCTTTTTTTCTTTCACCTCTCTCTCTCTCTCTCCTCCCTTCAATACAATTCTCATAATTCTCTGCTGTGGTAATCTTGCTGTGTGTTCTAACCATCATTAGTTCCTATTACTTTGTAACCTTTCAGATTCCTCTTTCCAGTTCAATTTCTTCAAGGTTTGTATATCTACTATATACTATACTATGATACTCCTAGAAGTCCTAGATAATCAAATTGATCTTCAACGTTACAAGTTGTTATTTAATTTGTATTGTTGCTATCAACTGGGTTTTCAAAGCAGGTTTCCACGCATTTATTTATTTGTGAGCCAAACCTTTTTGTTTTATCCACAAATTTACTAAAAACCTTTTCTATTTGTCTGTTGGACTTTGTTATTGAGACAGATGAAGCGCCTGTTGATTGTATGTTACTTTGTCTTAATAGTATTACTAATATAATTAATATTTAATAGGTTCGTAGAGAGAAGATTGCCTTGCCTGAGTTTTTGGTTCACTAACTTTATTCGATAAATAGTGTACCATTAAAATTCAGGCCAATTGATGAATTTGTGAAAGATGCTTATTATCTTTATTTCAAAATTAAAAATCGAAAACTTTGAAACATATTTTGTATTCAAACAATATTATATAAGCTATAATACTAGTTCCTATTAGTGTTGATGGATAGTGATTTCGAACCATAAACATCAGATCAAAACCGGCCCCAACTGTTTTCTCCAGTCGAACTGAATGATTTAGTAAGAGATGTGGGACCTCCAAAATATCTTTTTGAATTACTGGCGTCTAAATTGAAGCCAAAAACTCTGTTCCAGATACACCTTGTCTTAATATATAAATTATGATAGAGATTATGAGGCTGAATTTTTGAAATATTCTTCTTCAAACGGTTCCGTTGTGCACGGCCAAGCAAATGTAGGTAAAGTTACTCGCCTACGAGCTCCAAAAAACACTTCGTTCTTCCTTTCACATAATGGCAATGCTTCTATTGCGGTCGGTCATTCAATTAAGATCATGGAAAACTATGCAAATTTAGAGGAATTACTTCTAAGAATACAATGTGAAGTGTGGGGAGATCTAAATATTCTATGTTCTCTCTTGGTCAGTAGGTTGAATTTACAAAATTTTAATGATTTTTGAATGAGTGGGATAATAGGAACCTAAACAACATTGGATACGAAGAGACAAACAGCAAATTTAACACCTGGAAGCAAATTTATATTTTGTGAAAGTTTTATTGTCTCAATTCCATCAATCCACATGTGAAACAATGTGTAAAATATTTCAGGTACTATCAGAGGTAATCTTTTTAGGGCTGCAGATAAAGAGCTTGTGAAAGAAATAGAATTTGCAAATGTGATAGAAAATATGGAGAACAATGTATGGAGTGCTTTCAAAGCAGTTCAACATACATTCATTGGAAATTATTAAGATTATTAAAATTATTATCCAAATTGAAAATGTGTTGAAAAAATTCAGGAGTCGTCGTTGTAATATCATAAAAATTCAATTTTCACATTCCCAGTTGGACTATTTTGCAGAAAATCTTGGTGATGGGCGTGAAGAGCAAGATGGAAGATTTTACCAAGACATTTAAGAAATGGAAATAAGGGCACTGGGACACAAAAAATATTACAATTACAGTTGAAAATTAGCGAGACAGATTCTTTCAGCTGAATATGATAAAAAAATAACTAAAAAAAGGTTTTCTTCCACAAAGAAATAACTTTTTTTTATATTTTGGGATTTTATTGTTTTGAAAGGTAACCTTAAGTGGTATGAAAAAAATTTGTAATAAGGATAAGGATAATCGTTAGAAAACAGTTGAAATTTGAATCAACTTACAGACCTGGGTTATGCTCATGTAACAAAATAATCATTTAATTTTCCAATCAAAATGGTTTGCTTTCATATTTTCGTGAAAATGCAATTAGAATGAATCTAATTAATTTGGTAAGACGAATTATACAATTATGACGTATAAAAGTATCAATATAAAAGTTAAAAGGAGTAGTTTTCTTCCAAATGGAGAAAAAGTACTACATATTTTTTGAAATTTTGTGTTTTTTGTTTGATTTCTGTAGGCAGGTAGGTTTGCCCCTTCCTTTCTACGCTCCTGTTATTGAATATTGGAAACAATAATGTGTCTGATAGTATCACACTTTCCATTATCATCCCACCATTTTCACCTCTGATATATTGTGTAATTACAAATTTTTAAGTACACATAAAAAACTCTAATTTAACTGTATAAACAAACGACAAACGACAAACAAATGGTATTTGTCGCGATTCCATGTTGAAATAGTAGAATTTAAGATGTGTGTTTTGCGACAAGGTTTCACTGAAAGATATGTATTAATAAAACTTGTGATTTTAGTTAGTTTTTGCTTAAAATATGGATATTGTGATGACGATAATAGTAAGGTAAGCTACCATATAGATAAAGCATAAATAATTTACAATATATGTATGTATTTAAATATCGAATCATTATTCTTGTTAATTTCGTAATATTGCTTAATTAGTACGGTAATACGTGATAAATCCCTTGTTAAAAATAAAAATATATATTCACGTCAATTTATGAGTCAATTAAAACTTGCTAATAACAAAAATAGAAAATTGGTTAGAAAAGGCAAAGTATAGAATGGTATAGATTTTGTTTGGAGTCTCAAACTGTGTTTAGGAGTCTAACAATTCATAAAAATAGGCTCAGAAGGTGAGTCTGGGTGACTGTAAGGGTATATACAAAGTATAAGAGTCCATTAATCATCATAATAAAGTAATTAAGTTTCCTTAGTAGTGTATGAATAAATATTTATCCATTATTGTTTGTTTTTTTATCTGTTTAGATGTAATTCTCTAATAAAATGTTCACTAGCTTCAAATCAAACTACTTACTTTTGTATACTTTCTCTTTTTTCATAATTATAAATGATTCGATAAAAAAAATGTCAAATAATATCGCATTCTATACTGTATATCTGTTATTCTATAACATATTCTTAAATTATAGAACAGATTTCTTGCAAAAATTATCATTTGTGAGGCTTGGATATCTCACTGGTCTTTAACGTGGCTTAAAATAATTTCGTTGGAATGTAAAAAAAGTCACTTTTCCTTGTAAATTTTTACTTCCAAACAATTTCTAGACTCTTTCTGAAAACCACACTTCATTCAATCAAGATCGTAATAGAGAACATTTGGAAAGAGGTATTTTTAAAAAATAATTCTCGTTTCATATATATATATATAATCCACATAAAAAAGCCATACTGTGCATAGCTTTATTTAATTATTTTTTGGGTTTAAAGAACTTATAGGACCCTTTGTAAAATCCATTGTATTACACAAGGTCGGAAGGTTTCTTCACTCTTCTCTTTTTGTACTGTTGATTGAAAACTTAAAGCATCATAACTTTATAGTCTATTCTACATTCCTGCTTTTGAGTATAACGCTTAATTTTTTTCGTAGCAGCTACTACGTCGAGGTTTCCATGCAAATTTGCATTTCGAATGTAGTAATGAGCATCCTCAATAGTAAGAAGTACAGTTTTCTCTTTCGGTCGGTTGATTGAGTAGCTGAAGCAGCGATACGACCCAAGCACTCAACAGTACTGTTTAGTAAATGTTTAGTTGTAAATGTATAGCGTTTTTAAACATCTAATTCAATAATTAATCATATTCTTTATCATATGAATCTCTGAAAATCCTAGGTTTTGATTAGCCATTTTTGTTGATTTGAATTTTGTTCCAATTTTTATTTTTATGTTTCTAGCAATAAAGACGCAGATAATAATGGTAATATCGCAGGTAAAAATAGAAAATTGGTAAATCTAATTAAATTTAAGAAAAATGATCATTTTTCAGATGAATTTATGTGACGATGTGGGGACAAATGTTTTAAAATTAGTTTTTTTTATAATTTTTGAAAGATTGATAAAAAAATGAAGTTTCGACTTAACTTCTTTATCAAAATATAAATAAATAAATACTGACGTTAAGTCGAAACTTCAATTTTTTATCAATCTCTCTAAAATTATAAAAAAAAACTAATTTTGAAACTAATTTATAGCATGTGTTGCAGCATCGATAATTGTTCTGTATTTCTTTTGTTCTACATTTGTCTTTATTTTCGTGACAGTCCTTTCTCGCTCATTCGCTATTTTATAAATTTTCTTATCCCCTACTTATCCGCATTTTCAAATTTTTCATTTACCATATCATCATTTTCTAGTATATTCTCAATGTCATAGTTTTTAAGTCTTCGATACTCATTATTTCCAAATTTCAATTTTCTATTTCCGTCTATCTTTAGTTGGTCCAAATCCATTCCTTATGTTAGTAAGGTAGTTTTCGAGTCCATCACCTTGCCTTACCACAGATTTTGTTTCCAACTCTTAGGATGGTCCGTTTTTATCATTATTCTTCCTCTAGTATTTTACAAAGTAACTTTTACTGATACTTATAACTTTTGTGGTACTTTCAGTTATTCCATGTTCTTGTCCTTCTTTTCACATTGTCGAATGCTTGTTTGCAGTCTATAAATCGATCAGATGTGCATACCAATATTGTGCTCATAGTATTTTTCGATCATTTGGTTTATAATATCAATAGTATTTATTCATTGTTGGTTGTCCTTGTTGGAAGCCTTTTTTTTGCTACTCTTCTATTTGTGGTCCCACTAACTTTTTCTTCGATCTATTATCGTTGTTAGTATATTATATACGATGCTAAGTAAACTGAATTCTATATAATTGGACCTTGAACTATCTTCTCGTATTTTATTAGGTTATTCATTATTCTGTCCGACCCTTTTGCTTTGTTTCGTTGTGCTCCAATTTGTTGATTGTATTATCACATTCCCTCTCTGCCTTCATCGCTTATATCATCTTCATGCTTCACTTTATTTTTACGTAAAGAAATTTTTGAATTAATCTTTTTCTTTAATATTGGTTGTAGTTCGTTTCTTTAGATATTGACATAATTTCAAATTATGTTCATTATCATTTTCCAAGGTGTCCATACTATCATCAAGCCGTTTTATTCTCATTGTTTTTATTTCTTTTTTTTTTCATAGTTTTTAGTCATTTTAACCTAACTACTTTTTAATTTTTGTTATACATTACTATTCAAACCATTAATTTTCTTATAGTATCTTTTATACCAACACTTTCTGCTGAAGTTATTACGCGTTTCTTAATATTTTTCCATTGTTCGTCAATATTGTCTTTGCTCTTTTGTGGATGCTTTTCTATTTTTCTTTATCTATTCTATTCTATACATTTGTCCTCATTCCTGAATTTTATCGTTTTTTCTCTATTGACCATTGACCATATATATATACCCATATATATATATATATATATATATATATATATATATATATATATATATATATATATATATATATATATATATACCCATGGGCGAATTACGGACCCTCAGACCAGTAGCTTTGTAAGAATGTCATCTACCTATTACCCTTTAAACACAAATAACTGTGATCAATTTTTTTGGTTGTTTCAGCGTTGCCCGAGGGAAATAACTATAGTCAACAATTCAACTCAAGTATATTGGAATTCAAAAGGAATTGATAATGAAATCGTCTTATCTTCCCCACCTTGTACGGACAAATATGGAAATTTAGTAACAAGAGTTTGCACCAATAATACGTGGATTCCCGCAAATTCCACTAATCTTTGTTCAAAGCTCACACGGTATGGAAAACGATGTCCTGTTCAATTTTCAGAAACGTCTGATAGTTGCATTTTTTTCGCCGCTGCTCAACCATGGGGTAATATATGTAGCTTTGAAGCATTAACCGAAGATTCCAACAATGTACCGTTGAAAAACGAACTACTTTGGCTGCCATACAAGAGATTACACGAATACGGACCTTTTGAATCACTAACTTTTGGAGAAAATTTTGGTATTCCTATTAAGAAACCTATAAAGGGAGCTTTAACTGATGTAGATTTTTTTAATAAGAATTGTTTGGTAGTGAATACGTCGTCAGAAGAATACTACCCTGAATTTTGTGACCGATATCATCGATACGTTTGCCAGTTTTCTAAAGAAGAAGTTTACGCTAGGTGCCCCCATGATTGCGTTAGTGTGGATATACTTTCGGACGCATGTTACTGCAAGCAGAAACAAACTTGTTCCGAATTGGCAAAAGTAAACACTATGTATGATTTCACAATGTTGTCGGACTTAGCCGATGATGATGAATCTATAGTTGGAACTATCACTTATCCAGATTTACCATTTTATGAATTCAATCAATCTCTTAGTGAACATTCTTGGTATTATACAAAGAAAAATTTGTCTTATTCTCTTTGTATTACTCAACATCCGAAACAAAATTCTGTTGAAGAAGCTCAGTTGACACTGAATTTTGACGACAAAGAAAGGAAATTGTATTTGACTATATACTCGCCTGAAGGTCTTTTCGAAAACGCAAACGAAAAAACAATTTATTGTTTTACTAATGCAGCTCCTTATACTATTAAAACGAGAAAAGATGTCGAACAAATAATCGAAAATAGAGAAAATGTTCGATCGTACAACGTATACGAGGTTGATTTAGAAGATAAAATTGGTATTTATTATTGCGAAGTTTTCAAAAGTACATATTATGTAGACGATAAAATCAAATCGAATCCTGTATTGGCCTATAAAACTAAATCTGGTACCGAATTTTCGGCACGATTAAAAATCAGTAATGTATGTCAGTTATTTAACTGCAACCAAACGAATTTAATCGATTTTAAAAGAATTTTGAACAAATCTCTGAATTTTTTCAAAGAAGAAACAAGAGTTATGGATATTTACAATTTCGATTTGAAATCTGTAGATATATTAATTCATATATCAAATGAAGACACAAACGATGCTCTAGAAGATTTCAAATATATCAAAGATAACCTAGAAAGTAGAGAGGACATAAATGTTATATATATAAGAAATAGTGAATATTGTTTACCTGAAACTTTACATAATTTAAGTTGGCCGTTAACGCCAATAAGTCAAAGTGCGGTATCTGACCAAAATTGTCTACAACCAAATGGTTTACCTGTTATACGAATATGTAGAGGTGATTTTTTAACAGGTGCTGAATGGGGAGATGTTATAGGAGAATGTTCTAGCGATGTGGAATTACCAGAGAGTACTAAATATATTTATTCCGCGTTACAACAAAATTTAACTACAGAAACTGTTAACAACGTTACTAATGTTATAGAAAACGATCCTAATTTACCAGTTCTCTCAATATATTACGCCTCAAAATTTTTGAATAAGATTTTTGACGATATCAACAGCAATATATTAGTAGACACTACTAACAACGAAAACAATTCAGTGGACAGTACCATGAAGATAATTGACAATTTGTTGAATGTAAATAGGGAACTTTTGGCGTCTTCACAAGATCTTTTAAACGTCACCGACGATTTAATAGATGTAGTAGAAAATATATTGATTGAAACAACATCAAATTTAACTACGTTTCTACTCCAGGAACAAAATGTTATTGTACATGTCACTAATCCAATTTCAAGTGATATTTACGGCGTGGTAATTTACCAGGAACAAGGTAAAGAACCAATCGTGGCTGATCTTCACAGTAATAGTTCTTTGTACGATCTTGGTCCTAACGCACTTTTCGCTTTATTAATACCCGAAGAAATTTTAAATCATAAAAACAGTTCTAATATAACAATTATTACTACGATTTATTTCAAAGATGCTTTTTTTGAAAGTAACCATACAACAAGGCCCTCAGGTCCTGTTGTGAGTGTCACTATTCCAGAATTTGGTGGGTACCTACCGAGTAGTATACCTATAATGTTCAAAGAATCTAATTATAGTGAAATACCAGAATGTGGATTTTGGGATTATGGGAAGAAAACAGTTAGAAAAAAAGGGCATTGGTCTACATCCGGAGGAGTTTATATGGGAGAATTTGATATAGAAAATCATTATCATATTTGTATGTATTCACATTTAACTCATTTATCTATGTTGAGAATAACCATGGAAAAATTCTTGAGTAGTACGGATGATGTTATTTTAGATGTTATAGCTATAATAGGAGATATAATGACTTTGATAGGTATAACAGGAATCTTTTTAACAGCATTTCTTTTTAAAATATGGAGAAGGAAGCAGGGTACGATAATTTTACTAAATCTATCAATATCGATCCTTTTAGAAACGTTCATTATGCAAATAAGTGATTCAAAGTTCTTTGTAACAGTACACAGTTGTACAATTTTGGGTATCTTACTGCATTACTTTGTAATAAGCAAATTTTGTTGGATGTTGGTATATTCTTTTTTACAGTACATGAGATTTGTGAAGGTTTTAACTATACTACCAGAAAACATAGTACTGAAATCAATCATTTTTGGCTGGGGATTCGCTATTTTACCGGTAGGCATTGTTAATATTATCAATTCAACAACGTATACAAAAAGAAAATACAACTACTGTTACCCAGTGGGAGCTAATTTATATTACGGGGTATTATTGCCAGTGAGTATAATAGTATTTGTTAATACTTTCGTATTTTTTGCTGTAATGAGAAGAATCACATCGAACACCGTTGAATCTCACGGAAGTAAAGAAAATATTCAAAAACTACAAATACAATTAGCTTGCCTTTTATTTTTTGTACTAGGTGTTCCTTGGATGTTTTGGGTGTTTGCTAATTTCATTTATATACAATGGTTGAAATTAACTTTGATTTATTTATTTGCTGTAACTTCGAACATACAAGGTTTCATACTCTTCTTGTTCTACGTTATTTTAAATAACGAAACCAAAGCTGCCTGGGCGAAATATTTTCGTAAAAATAGGCCCAAATCGTTTTCTAGTAGCATCAAAACGTCTAGTAAATCGAACTAGTATCTTACGTTTTTAAAAAATGTACTAATTGTTTCTTTTATTGTCTCTTTAAATTGATTGTATTTCCGTATCTGCCTAAATTAGGAACATAATAAAACCGTGTTAGTTTAGCATTTTCGAAATCGTAGAATGAATTAATTTATCGAGGTTTTCTAGACGACATAAATCGATACTTCCGATTTTACTAATGATTGGTTTTTGAACTGGGGAACTAAATGAAATGTTTTGTTTAGGAGGGCCTATATTTAGGCGATTTAGGCAAGATAAGACATGCAGTAAGAAAAAAGTGAAAAATAATTGTTGTTCACCTTTTTATTTATTTATATTCGATTTGTGTATTCTCTCTTGATGTTGTTAAGAAAACTGAGGAACGAATCCATTTTCCGGTTAGGTTAGATGAGTTAATTTTACTTAAGCTTAGGTTAGGTTGACTAAATTAACCGATAACACAGAAAAATGTTTTTATATGAAATGCGATATGTTTTGTAATCGAGAGGAACTGCTGTTTCGAGTAATTCATAAATCCAGTTAAAAATGCCGAACTGGAAGTCAACTAACCGGAAGTACTAATTTCCAACATCTGGGACATCGATAAATGAAATCTGTGACCTCTTAATGCCGTCAAATTTTCATTATCATTTTGAACTGATACAAAAGTACTTCTTTCAATTTTTTCTTAATGTACTGAATTTTTTTACTTGTCGGTCTTATTCTTGTAATTTATAAATTGCAGGGCCTGCTTTACTTTAACTATCTTTATAAGCCCTTGAATTGTTTTAATTCTTATGAAATATCGTGGGTTTACAACTAATACTGACCATGTGAAAAACTAGCTTTTTAAAAAATAACACGACCAAGTTGACCAAATCTACCGATGCTGCATATAATACTCTACGAGTTTATTGTAGAGATATATCGCCCAGTTGATTAGTTTTTGTTGTATGACTACGATATACAAATAAAAATTTACAAATAACAATTGATTGAATTATTATATATATTGTAATACATTATTATTGTTCAAAATTTCTGTAACTAAATTTCAGTGTATTTTTCGCAGATCAAAAAAAGATCTATTGGATCTAATGGAATCTCCTCAATTTCCTTTGAAAGTCATTTGATATTTTAGTAACCATAAAAGCTTCTCGGAAATTATCTATATAACAACAAAATAAATACTTATAAACAAAGAAAAACTTGTTCAAAATAAACGCAGGAAACCGCATTAATGAAAACGATTTTTGTAGATTGAGTTTTAAATTTGATAATTCCACGAACGTGAAGGTAGAAAACTTTAATAAATATCGACCCAATATTTAGTGAAATCAGGCTTTTGATTGCAGTTATTGCGAGCTCTACAGAATATATCTACTCTTTTATCACAACCCAGAAGCAACAGTTTTGGAATCTGGTTATTAGGGTCGGCAGAAATTAGGCCCTTTTCTACTTTAACGAAGTCTGTTTGTTGAGATTTTGTTTTTGTTCTGTTTATATATCTGCTTTATAGATTAGGATCACAAATGATGTCGTTTTTCTCCATCTCCATCCAATAGCAAAATCATATTTTTTCCAACCCAACTATAGGTACACGGCTTTGGTTCCAAACCATTAAAAGTTGATCATAAGGCAAATTGAAAGCTGAATCTCTATTTAACAATTCTAATTTATAGTATTAACTATTTTTGATACGGCATATTTAAAAGTATGAGCTAGAAATGAACATATGTTTGAATTGTCTTTTGTACTGCTTGCAATCTGTTCCACGCATTAGGGTGCAATCGTAGTTGCTCATTATGCCTTCATCCCAAAATTATTGGTTTACTCGGAGAAGCCTCTCTGCTCGTTCATCGCTCAAGTGTTGGCAAGAAAATTGATGTTTTGAACATTCGAGCTAAAATCTTGTTGTAATTTTTTAAACATTTCAAACTTTGCTTCAGCTATTAGTTTTCGAATATCAAGCCCAACAAATATTGCTTCTTTGATTTTTGTGTATAATCAAATACTACAGAAATGGTCTTCCAAAAAAATTCTTAATAAGACTAAATATAATGGGAGATTGGGATATCATAGTTTCATGCGTTAATTTTTCCATAATTCAGCTGTATAATATATTTTAGATGTTTAATAATTGATAATCATGAGTTATTAGCGACTACTAACACGGATAGCGAAATCAAAAAGTTATTTTTATTTCGAGAAACTAAACAATGAAAAAATCCAGTCAGTTTCGGAGCTACAAATTGTGCAATTTAAGAAATTACTTCCACCGATTGGGAAAATATATTCCGGAGTATAAGCTAAATGTAAAGTTGACAAATCTGCATACTTTTCTTAATGTTCACTTATTGCTTGTAGAAAAATCTCATTGTGTTTGAAATATAGTTCAAAACATATGTTCAAATAATTAATATGGTACCATAGTTTTTTTGACAGTATTTGTTATTTTGGTTATTATGCCTATTATGTACCAAATAAATCATTTTATATGATAAATACGCAAATAAATTATTAAAGCCTCGTATAAATAGTTATTTCATACACCTTTTTCGATAAGTTATATCTGATAGGATAAACTAAATGAAATAATCCACTTTTCAAATAATCTGGTTGGCTTTTAGCAGAAAGATAGATACCAGTGATTTTCGTAAAAACAATATAAAATAATTACCCACGCTTTCATCTTTTAGTTAAAATGTGGCAGTGGCATCGTAAAGGGGTTATTTTCTTATTAATAATTTTTTAAATAGATAAAAATGTGAATTTCTTTGTGTGCGTGTTTATTTTGGAATCATTTATAGTAAAAATAGATCCATTTTGATACTAAAATAGCATCCACGAGAAACCTATTGACGTAAAATTTCGCCTAATTTCTAATTTTTGAGGATAATACATTATTGACGTCTTGATTAATAATTTCACCAATAGAAGACGCTACTAATTTATTGAAAAAATTCAAACGTTGAAAAAATTAATTATATCAATACCAATGCCACGATTTGAATTTTTATTGACTGTTGAATAATATTATTTCAATCAACTATAATTTTAATCAGCCTCTTGTCTAATGAGCTTTCAAATGTAAAATAGCCTGAATAGCTTCATAGTTCATAAACGGAGCTTACAATCGTATTGTAGGTAGATCAAATCTCATTAGAGATGTCAAAAAGTCAATACATTTTTAAAAGAACTATTTTTTCACAATTGGTAAAAAAATTCCGCGTGCCGTACCCGATTTAAAACGTGAAATATATATAAGTTGGTATAGTTCCTTTTTAAAATAATTCCACATTACAGTGAACGTTACAATAATGAAATCTCTACGTCACCGGTAATTTTGAAAATTTCAAAAGAAAAATCTATTAATTTATCACATGAAAAAGCAAAGAAACTCTAAAATCTAACTTATATGGCTTTTATAGAACCGAGAAATATCACTGAAATAACTTCATTTCCAAAAAAAAAAACGATCTTTTCGTCTAGCTTACAAAAGTTTCCGTAAACTATAAATCTTCGTCGAAAATATAATCAATTAAGGAGGACTTAAGCTTAAATTAAAAAATGATATAAATATAGACGAATATTCGAAACTGCGTGCATCTCTCAAACTAAAAGCAGATAGCTATAAACCGAATAAATCCAAAACATTTTTTTTAGAAGAAATAAATGAATCATCGCAGAAGTTCCACATCATATTTACCTCCCAACAACTACATATTACATAAGAATTTTTGATGAAGAAGAATTATTGAATTTTGCGCTGCACTAAAAGATTTTTTCAAAAGTTGCATCGATCATGGTCAAAATGGGTGCTTGTCGTAGTAACGAAATGCACTGGGAAGACATTCAAGATCTTGAACCAGCACTCCTGAATACCATACGTAACACTCCAACTAAAACTGTTAGACAATTTATTTTGATTGGTACAAATAAGTATACTGATCTTCATCCAACTAATGCAATAACGCCACAATTTTTCTTGAATTGTTATTTGAGAAAATTGGTATTAACAAATTTGGATATATGATAAAACAAATCAAAGTTATTGAATGCAAATCTATACACCGACCAGAGCATTCGTAGGTTTGCTGCTACCTTGCTGGTAAGCTCCATGAAAGCTGGCAGAGCAAGAGGCTACGTGGCTATGACGAATCTATGATGAATAGAATGAATACGGCAGATAAAATACTTCAGTCGGCGGAGAAGAATTTAAAAATTCTTAATAATATCCAGCAAAAATCATAAAATACTCATACTTGTCAATGTTGATCAAGAGCCAACACCATCATGATTAATTTTCCGTCGACTTTGATAAAAATAATAATTTCCATTGAATCTTATATTACCAAGTCATAAATACCTGTTTATAATAGATAATACCGATACTGACAGTAGTGATGATTTTAATAATACTCTGCCAATGATATTGAAACAAGCTGCAAAATTAACTTCAAATTTGTTACCAGAAATTTTAAGAAAACAGTTTCAATTGGCTTACGGAAAATTTATGGAATGGCCAAGAAGTATAAAAATTAATGAGGTTCCCACGCGAAATGTGGCGAAACAAGATATATATTTGATAGTTTCAAATATAACGAATATAAAGGTATCCTTCTTCATATGTGTTATCAATCAAGATCCAAAGAAATTCGAGTTACAAGTTAGCTTCTTTAACATGAGCTCTTATGGATGAAATAGTTAAATTACAAATTTAATCAGAATTCCCCGATGTATGAGTTTAAATTTCTTCAATTTCTTAGACTTAACTTCAAATGACAATAGCATTTTCTTATTTGCCATGAAAAACGATGAGTCAATAATTTCTGAAACCTTATCATTTTTTAAATCAGATATTGTTATTCAAATTGTACCCAAATTTTGAATACACTGACATGTCATTAACCTTAGGAGAGTGTTTAGGAAACTCTAGTGCAGCTGGTTTGATACAATAAAATGAGCGACTGTTTATTTTCAATAAAATGTGAACGTTTAATTTAGAAGCTTTTATGCATTGTTTAAATTCATAATTTATTAATTTAAGTATAAATATGTGTGGAATAAAAATGAATAAATGTTTATTTCAATATGACCAGTTTGGTAGACGCGGGAGCCTCCTTAAATTTTTTTCCGAAAGTGTTCTCTTGGTGTAATTTGATTAATTTTGAAAAGAACTTTTTATATATAATATACAAAACATTTATTCATTACTGCCTCGTTATTTCTACTTTCTGGAAAAAAATCAATTAATGTAAAAAGTATAATTAATAAAATTAGTTTTAATTTCAATTAATGTTCTCCAAAATCATGAAATTATTTTAAAGTGCTTAAATGATTAGGTTTAAGTTTATTTCAAAAGTTTGTTGTTCAAATTTATGTTCCAAATCTAGTTATATTCTGATGACATGTTCTCATGAGTCGATATATTCTTATATTCTAGTGTACTTACAAATAAAAATTTTAACAAAAACAAAATGTTTCACTTAACCTTGTCTCATATTATGAATTAACAAATGCACTAGCAAATTTTTATTCTTCAGTATCTAAACACACATTAGAGTTGGTTCATATATTCAAATGAATCCTTTGTCGTTAACTATTAGCTAATTTAGTTGAGAAGAGTTTGTACTCAGGCACTACTCAATTCGACTAGTGTTAATTTTATAAATGCAAGAATAATTTAGACGATAAATTACCTTCTACAATATGTTTCAGATGGACAAAGACGATTTGCTGGCTTTATTTCAACTACTATGAATTTCTACGAGATTGAAAAACCTGAGATGAAGGTTCATTTTAATAACGTTAGCAACATATATAAGAGACTAACGTTAATAAGAAATCAGTTGGCTTTGCAACCAAACAAAAACTTCTTGGTAATCTTTGGACGATTGCATTTGGCTCAAGTTACAAGTCAACTAAGATGTTAAAACTAAATTATGACGAAATAGTCTACACCTGCACAACCATGGTCTATATATTACTGAACCAAGCCTCAGTAAGTAAAATAAAGCTTCTCATATTCATTCATTAATCATAATTTCACCAGCCCGTTGTGAACATCGACTTTCTCGAGCTTTTTATTTTTTTTTAAAAAGCTTTATGAACGATCTAACTATTCCAAAAAAGTCTCAAGAAAATTACAGTCGAACATATAAAACAAAGGTAAAGGCAAATCAAAGAATATCAAAATGTTTCTAGACCAACGTAGGACTAAAACAGGGAGATCCTCTATCCACCACGCTGTTCAATATAGTATTAGAATGGATATTATGTGAAATCGGTTTCAACAGAACAGGGATACTAATAAACTTGCAGAGTCTTCGTAGAAATGGCAGAGTCAATGAAAATAAATTGAAGCATCAAATAGCAATGATCAGTTTGTCAAAACAACTGAATGAAGGAAAGGCAATGAGCTTTGCACAAGTTCAAAGTTATGTATATATTGGGGTGGTTATTAAGGACGACGGTAACGAGGAAGATATTCTGGAAGTGAAGACGACGAGGCGAAGTAAACAATTGAGAGCATGATTCCAAAAAATCTCCAGAAAGGCGAGGCTACATCTATACAAAACAATAATAAGACCAACAGGGAGCTAAGGAGGCGAAACGTGAATTCTTAACACAGCAGAAGAAGAGATCCTAGAAATATGGGAAAGAAATGTTACTACGCGGTAGAAAAGGGGAGATTTATGGCTGAGGAGAACAAATAATGAAATAAAGAATCTATTTGGAGAAGCAGAACACAGCAAAATAAAAATATCCAAAAGAATAGTGTCTCGGTCACATACAGAGAATGCCAGATTTTAGAACAACAAAAAAAATGATAGATATAGAAGAAGGAGGAACAAGAAACAAAGGAAGACCAAGAAGGAAGAAGGAAAAATAGGAAGGAGTAGAAGGGAATCACTTCCATGCTATGAGCCTAAAGCATCTGCGTGGAATACCTATATATATATATAATACCGAAAAAAGGCAACGTGAGTGTTGTCGAGAATAGAAGAAATGGTCCCAAGAAGAATACGGGGTTGACGCAAGACCAATAATCGCTTAAAGAAATATTTGTTATAGTTTGGAGACGATTTTTGACGAGAACAAAATTTTGAGTGTGGAGAACAAATAGTGAGTCGAATTGAACTACATCCTTGATTTTTGCGTCTGACACATGACCATTATTCAGTTGAAGTCAACAAGAAAATTAGCTTAACTAATAAATTAGCCGCTACCGGTTTTTAACTTATTATATTCGAATCTATATATGCACGTTTTAATTCATATGAAGAATGACGAAGGTGATGAATAAATTGATCTGTTTTTTCATAAATAATTTGTCATACTAATATCATCTTTCACTGACATGATGTTTTATTTCATTTTAAACAATTAATCTTCAAATATCTGATGAAGAAACCAATAAACAGCCCAGGGCTTGTTTCTGAACTTGTTGAATTTTTTGTTAGTTATACACGGCTTAGACCAGCTTTTGCATATTGATATAAGCTTTCACTAATTATTAAATTCACTAAAACTCAACAAAATATGTCAAATATTCTAAAATGTCTTGAAATATACCAAAAGATGAGAAACTGACAAGGCCTATGGCTTTTTAGATTTCATTTCTGCATTTTTTCTTTTATTTGATATTCCCACTCTGATTGTCCAAATTAAGTTCTCTCATCACCTTCATCTAACTTTATATTGTCATAAATACATTTTTTTGTTTTCCAATCTACTCTATCTAATTCAATCTATACTGGTCAATTCCTGGTCGCTAGAAATATAATATTAGAAATTCTTAATGAAACTGATGAGCGCCCATGAACAAGCGTAAAAAAATGTTATCAAAACCCTAAAAGATATTAACCACAATTCCATGAGTTGAGTTTTCAAAGAACCACAATTATACCATCACTATACCAAATGTATCCAAGCTCTTTTACCTCAACATTTTCCACAAAAAGTTTTATTTTGAATGAATTACAGACGAATACATATTATTCTATTGCACTTAGGTTAGAATTATAGGAGACATCAGCCTTAGATATTGAACACTCGTAAGGGATCTTGAACTACTTGAGGATACATAAATATGTGTTCCAGGACTTGATGCAAAAAATTCGAAAGGAAGTAGATGACGTTTCTGTGTTATAGGCCTTGAAAATTGCGAAATCAGAACTTATATTGAAATATATTTTTTAAATTATAGATCCGAAGATTATGAATTTTTAATTGATGCTTACGTATGTCCATGTAGTGTTTTTGACTGAATAAATAATTCTACAATACTATATGAAGGCCAGGCTCATGCCCAATGGTTAACAATCCATAACTCTTACAGAAATATTTCAATCGATTTCTATTTGTTCAGCACGAAAAAATTTATGGTATAGGAGATATTTAGATTTTTAGATCAAATACTAACAGGAGATATTACGAGTGAAACACAATCAATTATTCCTAATTGAATAATATATTTACGAACGAGTTCATAAAAAATTGTACGGTGAAGGAAACAGCTATTCTTTTCTTAGCTAATGACGATACCGCACTGGTTGCTGAGAATGAAGACGATACAACAATTTAATTGCACAGTTGGAAAAAATTGTGTTCAACAGTTATTCCGGCGCAGGTGGGAGTGAAGTTTCAACGGGTTATGATGTATTGTTTACCAACTTCCAACCCCAGTCTGTAGAGTCTAGTTGATAACCAAGCCGCACTTGAACTGAATATACCCGAAGAAGATGTTGATGAACAGCAATTGAGGTTAGAGGAAAATAAGCCAATTGAACTTATTTTTTACTTTTAGTATTTTTAACGAAACATATATATCGATACTTATCTTAGCAGGTAGTTCCAGTAAGCATATTAGTCCGGGAGCCAGCGACCGTTTTTGATGACCAAAACCACAAAAGCTGAAAACTTGTCCTAAGCTTTATTTGGTATCACTATTGAACGAATGGACCTCCAGCTCGCGGACTCCCGGGGGGTGTAGCAGCGGCAGCCTCCCAACATGCAAAAGCTGAAGCTTTGTTAACATTCACAATATGTTACAAAGTAAAGAAAAAACGTATCCAGCCGAATGTAGAGTGGGGGATTATGCCCTAGCTTTTCACGTAAAGCAGTGAAAAATGCGCACTGAGTAATCTTATACCGCAGAAGCTGAAATTTGGTAATAACTTGAACGAAAAAAATCATCCAGCTTCATATTTAGTGGGGAAAAGTGTCCAGCCGATGCAATTAAAGACGCTGCGCATCGGCATTCGCTCGGGCGCGTTGTTTCTTTGAATGCATCAGCTGGACACTTTTCCCCCACTAAATAGAAAGCTGGATATTTTTTTCAATTAACTCATTTACTTAACTATTATATTACAGAATTTCAGCTCTTGTGGTATAATATATCTATACTTTTCTCATTAAACACAGCGCGCCCATGTAGTTATTACACTGTCTCACAAGTTTTTGAATCTAAAGGCTATTAATAAATATTTACACATTTGAATATACATAATAAACCGTACAATACATAACATAAACAATATGTAGACATCAAAATAAGAAAAGTGAATATTTACATAAAAGTGCAAATAGTCTATTAATAATATATAGATAGACACTTTGTATAATACGGAGCCACGATCTAGTAGTAATTGCCGTTTTATGATATACCAAATTTGATTTCGATACCTACATTTCGAAATTTCTAGAGACGAACCAACTGCTGTGCGGAAATTTCGGCCTTCTCTTTACTCTAACAGCCCGGCATAAAATGCGTACAGCAGAGCAGCTACTAACCGGTCCGGTCCCCTCTCCTACTCAAATGTTGCATTTTTGGACGCGCAATATTTTGCGAAACGACGACATCTTCCGTTTACCGACAAATAACATCGACGGATCAGCTCTGCCTCCCTGCAAAATTGTGCAACTCAATTTTTTGGCTGGGAAGAGAAAGACACGAAATTGTATCGTGTATTGTATCTTATTTTATTCCACTCTTAATTAGCAGTCTAGGCTAAAAATGATGATGTCGTAAGTATTTTTGGTTATAGAAAGAGATTCGACATTAAGAAATGTTCTTGATCGAACAGAAGAAGAGAGGGTTAATAATTCCACTTTCTTGCAGGAGTGATGTCTAAAGGGATAAGGAAATGTTGTTATAGAGGAGACCCCTCATAATTTTCTTATGGTATTCATTTTAACCTATTTGAGGTAAAATTCCTTTTTAATTTCATGTGACATGTTATTTTCAATAGAGAAACTCTAAAGTGTATATATGAAACATTCATTGTGATAATCACAGAAATGGAAAATGTACAAAACAGTCCGTGGGAGTAAATAAATTTAGCACCATGGCAAAAGATATAGCGAGATTTTTGCAATCACCGATTTCAGTTTTATATACAGGCCACTGTTTTCGAGGATCATTTCCGACTATTTCAATTAATGCAGGAGCAGATGTTTCAAGCCTAAAACGCCATGAGGGTCATTAATCCTGATATGTGTTGAAGCGAAACTTCCCTAAATTTTCAAATCTAGCTGTTAATTACAATGTTAAGTGAAATATGAAAATAAGTTAAGGTAATACGTAATTTAATTCCGTTTCTAGTTTTGAATGTAATAGGAAGAATTGAGATGAGAAAGTACCAATCGAATCATCTTGATCAAAGAAGAAAGGATAAGAAGAAGTACTCAAAGAATGTGTGATACCTCAATGCCTAGAACATTTGAATGTGTGCAATAATAAGATGAGACTAGACTACGTTCATGCATTTGTTTTATTCGTTGTACAATAAATAATTGTTCTGAAACTTTAAATGTTACCTAATTATGGATCCAAGAACAAACACAGCTCAATTCTCGATTCAAATTTTCAGACAAAAGTAAAATATCTCAAATTATCGACATTTAGAAAAAAGCTTTTCAATGTGCTTGTTATTATTCTGAAGTAATTATCCTGTATAACCAGTAGAACTTCCTTTGAAAATAATTGCGCATATTCAACTTATTTTGGTTAGAACGATGTGACAAAATATGTATAGTTTGTCACACTTAACTGCTTTCCATGGTGATTGTTAATTATCGAAACCCTGTCAGCAATCAAAACTACAAATTAAAATATCAACCAATTATTTATCGTGAAATAGTCGACCAGTATGTGTACCTGATCTAATAGTTAGAGACTCTCAAGGATTTTTTTTCAATGCGTTGGTTCTTATATAACATTTATATGCTAAGCTGGTATCGCATCATTCTATACTGAATCCATATTTCATTATTGTTGATCTACCACTGGTGTGTGTGTTAGTAAATGTTAGATAGCACTTAACTTTGATCAAATACTCAACAATAGTGGTCTTTCAAAAAGTTGTTGTTTCTTGGTATAAAAACATTGAACGGTTCGTTGAATGTTATTTGCGGTTTATTGTAAATTGAAATTTATCGAAGTGGGGATTTTATCGAGTGATATTTTATTTTTTTTAAACTCAATCATGTGGTGATTATGTTTGTGTAGATAACAGGTACCTAGTTTTTTTGTCTATTTACGTATATCATTTTTTCAGCACGAATTTTTGGCCACTATCATTAGAATTGATGAAAAATTAATCTACTGAAATCTTAAATTTTTTCTATTATTCGTATAGATTTTAAGATAGTTGTAATTGTAATCAACAAATCATATCCATATTTTCATTTTCAAAATTAATCTGGCATCAGAACAAATATGTTTTCAAAATTTTTCGAAACAATAATTGGTTTATTAAAATTTTATGAAAAAAAAAGGTTTTTAATAGAAAAAGTTTCTAAAATTTTGCTTTCCAATTTAGTGTTAACACTGGACACAACAATTTTTCTTATTCCTTCCTTTTCTTCTTTCACCTTCTTCTATCACTAATTTTGCATGTCTAGTTTTTGGCATCCTCTTATTATTTCTCCAAAATCCTTCATTTGTTTTTATTCACTCAAAAATTCTTCTCAACACCTGTCTTTTCCATAAAACCCATGTTACTATTGTTCGATATATGCTGATCCAGATAACTCCTGTGACCTTATTAACTTACTTAAAAATTCCACGATTAACTTACTCTCGCTATTCTCTTATTTATTTCAGTCTGTCTAGTTTACAGAATGCTCTTTTCATTGCATCATTTGCTCTAGATTCCAGACTAAAATTTTCTGTTTATGCAATTATTTGCTGTTTATGGTGATTAATGAACCCCATTTTTCGTATCTTACTGTATCGTACATTTTGTTTCCAACAGTAAACTAAAAGCTACTGTACAAGTGGGATATCGTCTTTAAGCCCTTTGGAACCCTAAATTTCTATGATACTTTACGAGTATCCTAATATTTCGCTCATAGCTTTTTCCAATTATCATCTTCAGGTGAATATCTGACCCATCTTCCTTTCTTGAAACCTCCTTCCACATTTTTTTTTTCGGTACTCGTTTAATCTGTTTCTCACAACTCTAGTCAAATCTTTTCACATAACACATCCAGAATAATTTCCACACTCACTTTCATCTTCGTTGTTGTATATTGGATTATTGAATTATTCCACTTCTAACGCATTTGTTTTTTCCGTATTATTGTACCAATTTATATCTGCATATATTCCTCGCCGTTTTTAACTGGAATCTTATTCTCTCCTGCACTATTATAGTTTTCAAATTTTCTATCTGTCCTAAGATTTCTTTTTCTGTTGGTTTCTCCACTAGATCCACATTTTCTATTTCCCTCCCTATATATTTCTTCCTGTTCCAGTTCTTCATCCTGTCCTAACAACACATCTTCGTAGTTTCTTTTTAGTTTATTAGGCAAGAATATTTGATATGATTTTTCGGATTTCTGTGTATTTTCTCTTGGTTTCTTTAATTGATAAATTATTAAACACTGATCATCTAAATCCATTAGTTTTTTTTTTAATAAATAGTGAAGCTTCCTGTCCAACGAATACCATTGACGCAGTTTGTTTTGAGAATGGAATCGAGTCTGATAAATGGTCAGTCCTTGGACCAAACAAAAGATCTTAGTAAAAATGCGATAAGGTTGATTGGACACATTCTTCATTCGATTAATTATATTTAGGAGATCTAATTTCTTTTAAAAGTAGGGTGCTACAAAGTTTTATAGTAAGAGATGTACATATGTGAGGCATTATTGTCATGATAATGATAATTTAGGTTATATTAAGGAAACTATGTCACTCAGTAAACTATCGGAAATGTCGTATCAGAATTTGACTAATATTAGTAAAGAAAGGTTATTGAATATTTGATTGCTAGCTTCATTAAAGTACGAAGATTCGCATCAATAAACCCTGGAAAATATTCATCCGGATGCGCTTTTGGTCCAAGGTGAAAATACTCAGTCTAGTCTATATTGATCCGATAAATCTATTTTGGCGTTAATCCATCGTGAGAAATCAACTTTTTTGATCTAGCTCATTCATTAGTGTGGTTTATTGCATTCACTAAAGTGAGTCAGGAGCCATCCATTGACGGTATTCTGAGAGTATTTATGGTGGGAGATTTTCTGGCCATTTTCTCCACAATTTTCTCTTTTCTAGTGACTGGTTCAATAAATTAGTTACTAAATAACTGTTGTGGCCATTGGATCGATTCTTGGATCTTGTGGAATAGTTCTTTATTAAATCTTTGATTAGTAGTATGCTCAAATTGTTATGAATTGTGTATGTGTGTGTATATGAAACAGAGAGAGAGAGAAATGTTTTATTTGTTAAAATTGTTACAATTTAGAGACAAATGTATAAAAACTAAAAAAACAAACATAAAAACAACTAAATAAAGATACAAACAAAATAAAACATTCTAAAATTAAACCAGTATGCAGCATGTCGTGAATTAAATATTATTATTAGAATAAAAGTCGTTTACAGTGTAGAAGGCACTTTCCAGTAAATATGCCCTCAAATTATTATGGAATACGGGAAAGGATGATATAGATTTTATTTCAATTGGCAAGTGATTGTGCATTTTGTTACATTGTAAAATATTGAGCCTTTAACTAATTCTGAACATGGAGTAGGTGCTCCACGTTCCTAAGTGGATAGCCGTGCGACGACCATTCTGAAATTAGAGAAGGAAGAGTCAGAAGTCCCAGTAGTGAGCCCTGCTGTTTATTCCGAGTAAATATTTAACAGCTCTCTTTTGTAGTCAAATTGAGTAAAATTTAGTTGGTTAGTAACGTACCTGGGGCTCTACTTAACATACGGAGTGTTTTGGATTGAAATGTTTGGAGAATCTTCGTATTTGATGGCTTACTGCAGCCCCATAGTTAAATTCTTTACGACAAAATTATCTTTGTATACGAGCAATTTATTTTCGAGTCTTATACGATTCTAGAACAGAAAGTAAGCGTATAAACTCGCTGAAATTTTAGAGAGATTCTCTCACCTCATGCACAAATTTATAACTAAACTTATATGAGATTGCAAATATTTCAAACTATCCTCTTATAAAATCGTCATTGTGATAAGTGCCAGAGGTGTATAGAGATATTGACATACATTTTCATACAAACCAGTGAAAATATGATGGTATGATATAAATATAAAAACTGAGAAGAGATAGCCTCGTATTACAATGTATAATTTCCAAATTTAGTGACCAAACAACAAATTAAACTTAATTAATTGTTAAATAAGTTGTCTTGTTGGAATAGTTTACTAGAAATGTTATCGTCAATTAGCTTGAAATTGGGTAAGCGTCCTTCAAAAAATTATAATTCAAGACTCGCGCGAATTTGAATTATATTGCGTGTATATAGATACAATAAAACTTATTTACATTTTAATCACTACTCGTCGAGGTATAAAAACTTTATACAAATCATAAGGCACTATTTAAATTTTCCAAACAATAACTATAAAAAAGCTCGTTACAACTAATGAAGTGTCTATATCAAGAGTTAGATTTCTCCAAATGTCTTTCTCAGCAAACACTTATTGATTAAAGTAATATCTTTTTATCGAGGTTGTATATTTCAAAATTGAACATTCATCTACAAACTAAAATTATAAAATTAAAATAAAATGAAGTTTTAATAAGGTTTCGTGCACCTAAGTTTTGACGTTATTGAGATGTTCCATTTTTTGTCGAAATGAATAGCATGAGTTTAAACTTGATTAACCCATTTAATTTTGACAAGTCAAGTTAATCACGTTATCGTGATGTTTGATGTTCCATTATCTTATGATAGAGTGTTCAAAATATTGTACATCAGTACTTCAAATAGAGTCCCTTATATATTATCAACGAATTGACGAGCTTACTCATTTTTCTATTATACGAGGATGGTTTCAGAGTCCCCATTTTACCTATAGATGGCGGTAGCTGCTTGAAAATAACACTGTATTAGAAAGTAGATGCCACGTTCTTTAGTATTTGTTTTGCAGACATCAATAGTGAACGTTTCCAGTGAATTTGTAAACATGGAAAAATTGGTCTTCGTATGATGCAATACTTTGAAAGTCATTAGTGTCTAACCAATATAAAAGTTGAACTATATTCTACTCTGAGTGAGACTTTTTCTTCGTTATCAATAATAAAATATTGGACAGCAAAGTTTTAACGAGGCCGTACTACCTGCGAAGACCAGCATCGTAGTAGTCGACCAAATGAGGTGACGACACCATCAAGTTTCTGGCATTATTTCATAGAAAAAAAAAGCCGAATTTTTGCGCCGTTCCATAACCATGGATGAAACGTGGGTCCATCACATCACCGAAACAAAAGAATAATCAAAACAATTAACTGAAAAGGGAGAACCGGCTCCAAAGAAGGCAAAGACCGTTTCATCTCCAGGAAAGGTCAAGGTATCGCTTATTGGTTGCGCCTGTGATAATTTTTATTGACTATCTTAAAGGAAAAACTATCAACGGCGAGTATTATGCGAATTTATTGCAAGGTTTGATCAAATCAACAAAAACCACCGCATTTGGCTTAGAAGAAAGTGATTTATTAAGACAATACACCAGTTCACACATCCGTTATTGCAATGGCCAAAATAAATTAAAATTTGAATTGCTACTTCATGCACCCTATTTGATAGATTTTGCCCCCTTGGATGATTTTCCGTTCCCAGACTTGGCTATTTTGAGGAGTTTGACGATTCTTATTATAACAAGGGTATCGAGCTTATTGAAAATCGCTGGTAAAAGTGTTTGGGGCTAAAAGGAGATTACATTGAAAAATGAATATATTTTTTGTGTTTTCTTTGTTGGATCAAGTACTTCTATGATCATCCTCATAACTCATAAATATTCCCAATACCTATCTATAGCCTTTCTGAAGTCATCACACTTTATTAAAATTAATATATTCTTCTCAATAGTATTTTTCTCAAAACACAAAAACCAAAAACCAGAAACATTGGCTCTTAAAAGAGAAATAAAAGAGCGGAAATTATCATCAAACGTTTCAAATGAAATAGAAAGAAATCCTGTTCTTTCTTTCCGAATCGATTACTGCTTTACCAAGGATTGTACTTTGAAGTTTTTTTAAGGCCTGAATTAAGATAGCGGTAACACTTTGCGTTAGACAACTTCATATCACGTTTGAAATGTTCTGCAAACAAATGTGACCGCTACACAACCGTCATTATCTATCTTTCATTATGAGTTTCGTCATCAAATTCTAAATACACTGTACAATACGATATAAATCACATTCGTCAAATAAGCTCTTAAGATACAGTTGCAATAATCATTTTGTTGAAGGAAGCTACCAGCGAATTTTAATAATATTATTTTTACGACGCATATATCACTCAGAGAAACAAACACTTCGGGTAATATTGCACTGTATATTGCAGTTTGTAAATTACAATAATTCATTATAAACGGTACGTGCAAAAATGGATGTAGATAGTTCAAAATTGTTTACAGAAGTCCCTGTATATGCCGTTGTGAATAGCATCCGTTTTTTTAATCTATAATTCTATAATCAAACTGGGTCGTTGAGTATTATTATCGTCTTAATATCTGCTCTTCACTATCGTTTTTTTGACAAACTGTGGATCGAATTTTCCTGCTTGTTTGGTGAGGTGTTTAGGTAGAAATCCTTGGGGTTTTTTGATAAATAAGATGAAGCCCTATTGGGTTGCATTATCAATTTAAATTCAAATATATTTGAATAAAACAAGTTATTTATTGAAATAATATCACTGATTTTCTATTCATATTTATTGTGATGATATCATAGAATTCGAATTAGCAATAAATAATAAACATTTTGATGTTTTTAATGTTAAAAACCACACTCATTAAAACACATCAAGCTGTCTCTAAACATTTTCAGTCGTAATAATACTATATACGCAGTTTGTTTTCATAATGAAACTTTTTTTACTAAGTGACACTGTCCAATAATAAATTAATTGAATATAAAACAAAATATTCTACTTCATGCAAATATACTTACTTAAGATATATCAGACACTTTTCAAAATAAGAACATGATTTCATTAGAGTTGATTATAGAACCTAACCATTCAATGTTCTAATATAAAAAAACAAAAGATTATATTTTGTGTATATCACTAAAGGACATTTTCAGTTGAAATCAGATCACGTGGTTAAATTGGGTCATGTAACTCGAGCTAATGAGTGATTTCCCTACAAATCATGTTATCACTAACCGTTAATTTATTACAAGAGATATTTTCAATAAATATTAACACTTGTATGTCAATTGCTTGTGTTACAATTATTTATATTTCTTCCACAATAATCCTTATATTGAACTGGACAGAGGATGTTGAATTAGGTATCGTTTATTTGTTTAAACAATCAACATAATTATCTATAATTGAATATTCTTTTACATTACTATCTCTAATCGTTTGCGTGTGTTATGCTATTTTTTGTTGACTTACTGTTATGTGTTAATAAAACTTCTTTGTAATTTGTTCCTATTCTGAAATTATATCAATATTGTTGTTGATCTACACTCAAAGCCGTCAGTATAAGATAGTTTTGTTCGCGGATCAAATTCCAAATCGAAAAAATGCTTATGAACCTGTGATTGATATAGATTCGACAGTTGATACCGGAATTTGATTTTCTACACGGCGTGGAAAACGTTTGATTTCTTTGATTCAAAACTTTACTTACTGATGTATAGTGGGTCCAGCACAGTTAAAAAAATTGATTATAATAAGGCAAAGCAGTTAACAAAATTGAGGTTAATGAAATTATAGCATCAGTTAATACTATATTATTCCAAGTTACTACCGGAAGTATAAGACGTATTAGAAGTTGGTGGATGTTGTATGTATGTGATTAGAGTGCCATGTACACTACGTCCCAAAAGGTCTATTATGTCTCTTTTACTTGCTGTGGCCCTGGGAATCCTCAGCTTACAGCTGATTTATTAATCCCACTCCTTTTAGAAAGTTCAGAATGTAGGATAGCTCTAGCTGCCAGAGATCATCTTCTATTTCATACTCTCCCAGGTGTAATGCTCCGGAGTCTTTCACACTTCGAGAAAATATGGATATAAGTTTCGTCCTCCTCACAACAGTATTTGCACAAGACATCGTAGAATATTCTTTCTTTCGATGGTACATACAGATCTTACCTGGTTATAGTTTTCCAGAAGTATCTTTGCCTCTCTGCCTGTCTCAATTCCTGTAAATTATTCCAGTAACTGATTTCACTATTTACTTTCTTTTCTCTATTATTCTATAGCTGAAGCGATTTTAGCCATTTACTTTGCCTCCACTCAAGTGCTTTCCTGAAGCCAGGGGACGATAATTATTTTTGACTTCTTTTGTTTGCTTAATAAGAAACTCAATTTTGCCATACGGGGATGGTCCCAGAATTACCTGGCCCAACAAAGAAAACACAAAATTTTTGGAAAAAATATATTTATTTTCCAACGTAATCTCCTTCTAGCTCTATACACTTTTTTCAGCGATGATCAATAAGTTTATATAAAAGTTTATAAAAAGAATTGTCAAGCTCCTCAAAATAGTCATTAACTGCCGACATCACCTGTTCATTATTTGAAAAAATTTTTGACCGAGCCATTTTTTTAAGACTGGGAACAGAAAATCATACGAGGGGGTTAAATCTAGCGTATGAGATGCATGATGTAGCAATTCAAACTTTAATTCATTAATTTTGGCTGTGTGAGCTGGTGCATTTTATTGATGGAACAACACTTTCTTCTTAGCCAAATGCGGCCGTTTTTGTTTGATTTCTTCGCTCAAACGTTGCAATCAGTTCACATAATACTTACCATCGATAGTTTTTCCTTTTTCAAGATAGTGAATTAGAATTATCCCATGTGCATCCCAAAAAACAGACGACATGACCTTGTCTGCAGATGGAACGATCTATGCCTTCTTTGGAGCCGGTCCTCCCTATTCAGTCCATTGTTTTGATTGATTTTTATTTCGGGTGTGAAGTGATGGTTAGGTTAGGTTATGGAATGGCGCAAACCTAACATAACCATGCTCATATTGTTAAATATTCTTGATTTTCGGTGTATTTTGAGAATTTAGATAACCCCTGTATGTATAACTAAATTCTTACTCACTTAGTAATCGAAGTAAAATTCTTAACATGCTTTTGCTAAATCATCATTGGCAATTAGTTTGGAATTTGGTATTTTTAAATATGCTAATACCTGATAGCAACAAATTAATTGTGTAAAAAATGTACAGAGTCGGTTTCATTAATATCTTATGACTTTTATTTAATTATTAGTATTGTGAAAATATTCTTTGACTTATAAAACTGGGTACGTCAAAAATATTCCAATACATTCGAATTCAAGAAGAAAAATGAATATGATAAAAAATAGTTAGCAAACTTTCAACGTGGCAACTTTAACCAAAATTAATTACAAATATGTTTTAGTATACTCATGTTTATACTGAACATATTTACAAACCAAATCAAAAGATTATGTAGAGATGAATTATGAAAACAAAATTATACGATAATTTAGATGAAGAAAAAAATTATAAGCTTAGCTTAATCCTGACGCTTTTCAGGTGTATGCCTTGTTACAGTTGAGTCATTGGGTGGACTCATTTTCCACAGCTATTTCTATTCTGTCTTATTCGGTGTCTTTTGTTTTATTACCTTCCATATCATACATCTTTTTCTGTCATTTTTATTTCTTCTGTCCAGCTCCACCTTGGTCTTACTTTATTGTTTTTGTATGTTCGTGCTTCTCACATCTTCGTTATTAATCTTTCTTCGTCCTGTTTTCTCTTATAATGATATTCCTCATTTTGTCGTATCATGTTTCATTTTCCATTTATTTAGATACGTACTTCATATTTTGCTTTTATGTTTCCGTGTAAGAGTTTATGTTTTTGATCTGAGTAATAATATGGATACGGCTACATCTATTATATATTTCTATTTTTATTTATTTTGGCGGATACTTTTTGGCTAATCTTAATTGCGTTTATCTCTTGTTTCAGTCTTTTATGTTGTGTTAATTTCATGCCAATAATATTTACAATTTCTGACTCTATTTTTGATGTATTTAGTTTTAACTTATGAGTCTTCTCCCTTCGTTTTACTATCATCTTGAGTTCTCTCATCTTCTGTCATTATTACTATGTCATCTGCATATAGCATGCCCGAAATTTTTATGTCTTCCATTTTCCAGTTGCTTTAACACTAAAGAAATTGATAAAAGGCTTATTATACATTCTTGCTTCACTCCTTTTGTTGCTTCGAACATATTTGATACCTCTTACCTAACTCTGACTAATTTTTTCTGTTTATATAAGGCTCTGACTGCGTCTATTAGTTTTTTCTATTAGTGTGTATTCTAGAATTTTTCATATTTCATTTCTATTGAGTCTGTCGAATGCTTTTTCGAGATCTATAGAACATAGGTGTATCCAAAAGAAACTTAAATTTCACATAAATAAGTTTGTATATGGTTTTAATAATTATATGAAGTTGTGGAAAATGATGTATTTTCTATTTTTTCATTTTGATTAAGAGATTTTGTTTTATTTTTTTTTTGTTTTTCATTTGTTTGGTTGACAATAATCTACTATGAAGCCACACGATTTCTGCTGCTGACCTTGATGCGTCTATTTCAGTTCTGAAGAGATCTATATTCCTTATTTCTTCCATTCAGAGTCACTCTAGAGTTCCTGACTGAGAATTCTTCTTTACGAAGTGCTGTTAGACTTTACATAAACTATTTATAACTGGTACTAGGTTAATTAACTTGTATCCAATCATCGGAATCAAGGAAAAAATAAAAAAGTTAGAAACACTTTATTTTTATAATTTATACTTTTTATAGCAGTACTGGCCTCCTACGTATTTTTTAGTACAAAAGCTCGGTTTTGATACTTGTCAAGCTAGCTCTTCGAAATTTTCTAATACATAAACTCAGCTCTCAAGTGCTGTTCCTTCATCTGCTGTATAGTTCGTATAGATCCATGTGACTATTTTTTGTTTTTATAGCTGAAGAAATGGCTCGGTTCGGCTCGCTATGGCTAAAATTCATGAATTGATTTTCCACCCAGTGAATTTACCAGATCTGGCCCACAGTGACTTGTTAAATTTTCCCGTTATCACACGCGCCATTTGTAGAGGAACTATTTGGACGGTTACAGTATTGCTGGAAAAAGTGTATTAACTTAAAAGAAGTTATACTTGAAAGTAAAAGAATTATGGAAAAAGAGGTATTGTTCCTTTGTTAGGTCGGAAACTTCTCAGACAATCCTCGTATTTATGAAAACAACTAAAATTGTAAATTGTTATTCTACCATGTTTTTATTGTACATATTATGAGAAAATTAGTTCTATTAATTAACAGCTTTTCTTCCAATTCCTGTACTCATAGAATTATGAATTATAAAACCTGGATTAGAAAAATTCAAGAAATGTTTCCGTATCAATTGTTTGTTTCTACTAGGTATGCATATTTTTAATGTGAACTAGTTTTATTGCGAAATGTTTACATAATTTCAATTCTACTTGATTATTAAAATATTATTTTCAACGGCATTCACTCTTAATTCTTAATACTAACCTGTTATTAGCCTTGTTTACAATCATCAACCACAGGTAGTTTCGACTAAATTCGCCATGAGGCATTCGTTACATGCATCTATACACAACAAGGTTATTCTAGTGTTTGAATTTATCAGAATATTGTTATTATTGTTAACAAAATAAATTAGTGATGTAAACTTAAACAATTGCTTTTTAAATGTCTAATAAGAATAGTTATTTTGATTGTTAATGTTGTTAAAAATTACTTGTAAGTATTTATTTACTTTTACTTTCAGTTTCATATTTTTTTACACTTGTTAGTTTTTTAAATAGCATATATTTAAAATCCAGAACCGATAATTATTTCTTATTGAATTTAATTTGTCATTTTGTAACTTTTTTAAAAGTCTGCAATTAAATATTGAATTATTTATTATAGAATTATTTCTAACTAATTTCTTGAATATTATTATGATATAGTGAATAATTTTACTACAATCGAAAGTCAAATTCAATTTATATTCGACATTCTTCATCGGGAAAAGACGGTCGCTACTTTTAGCCCCCTTCGAATGGCAGGTTGAATTTTTTAAATGGGAAAAGTATACGCTTGCGATACATCGTTGCGTTGGAAAGATTTCATTCTCTACTCAGAAATATTTTTATTTTAAAGTATATTACAGAAATTCGAATACAATAAAATAAAATCATATGACTCGCTACAATGAAAAATGTGAAACACTGAAAATAACTATGAACGTCAATGTGGATGGTAAAAACTTCTACTTAATTTCAATGGTAAAACTAATTGTTTTGTTATTATAAATATGTTCTTATTTCATTGAATAAACAATCTGGTTTATTTATTTTAATGAATAACGAAGTTTATTATGGATATCCAGCATAACGACCTTAAATCAGCCAAAATAATAGATTAACTAGCACGTGAATATTAAAAAATATCTGTAGACATTTTGTGTTATGCAATATACGTAAAAGACACAATTGTTAATTATTAAAGATTACATTGAAATTTATAGAAGAAATAAAAAATGCCGTTATTATTACATACGCGTATATCTACCATTTACAAAGCTTGTCTTTTTTATTGAACTCTGTTTTAAAGATTTTATTAATTAAATGTTTGTTTTTGGATTTTTCATGATTATTTTATCGTGTCGATGACTTTTTAATCTATATTCTAAATATTGAAAAATCTGCCCTAGATAAACAGCATGTCTCAATTAATTTATTATTAATTAAAAATTAAAAAGAATCCACATATATAATTTGGTGTTATAAATTTTTGACTACTAACATATTTTGATAATGAATTATGACATTAGTGACTTATATTTTCATATTTATTTAAATTGTAAAACTGTACTAAATACACTGTTTACACCACCACTACACCTACACTCACGATTACATTGTGTGACGCGCGTTTCGATAACCAAGTTATCGTCTTCAGATTTGACGCGTGGTGTAAACAGTGAATTCATTATGAATACCAACAACGGTTTCAGAAATTTCAACTGGGTGTTTTACATTTTAATGTTTATGATCTATTTTGCTTATCAATTCTTTATAAAATGTATTTATATCTGTGCCTCAACACAATTTTTGATTGCCCAATGCCAGAATCTGATAGTTGTATTAGCCATACTAATAATCACTAATCTCTTTTTAAAGGTAGGATGGTATAGATTGAATATCGTAGGACCAACTTAATTTCTGATACCAACCTTTTTCATAGTGTTATTGATTCTATACAGTGTGACATAAAGAAATTTTATTATTCTGTTCAATCTCTATCGTGAAAAATTTTTAAGATACTAATTGAATATTTTGCTTCTTGTATTTTCAATTTCATTTTTCGGTTCAGCAGTAATGCAATCATTTACTTAATGTTAAATTTTCTTCAGATAGTTTTTCCGAGATTTTCCATTTCTAATCGTTTTATAAGAATTGATATTACATTGATCAATTTCTTTATAAATTTCTTCTTCAGATTTGAAGTACGCTGCAGTGAATATTAGTTCTATAGCTTCAATACATTTTAAAGTAAGTCTATATGTTTTTGAATTTCGTTCACTGCACTTGAATGAACGAATACATATTCACAAGAAATATTTCGTACTTAGATTTAGATATTTTGTAAAATTTTTGAAATAAGTATACTAAATTCATGTAATTGGGTAGCCCAAAACATTTCATAAGGTATGACATAATGGATTTATAATCGTTTATCATTTGCAAATGAAATAAAAAGTTTGATGATACGATTTTGTAGGGCCCTGTTTAATGTAATAATACTGGTAAATACTATTTTTGTCACACGAACGTTGTGATGATTTTTATTTGTTTTGAGGTACGCTCATTAAAAAAAGTATTATTTTGTTTCAGTCACGTCCAGTTTTTTGTGACAGTTATATATTCTTTTCTGACCTTATTTACTTTATTTAGTTTGAATAACTTAATTTAAGCGACTCTACATCGATTGCATTTATCTAAGTTAAGTTTGTTATATTGTAAATATGCCGCAAAAGTGTTCTAATATCCTGGACAGTTTTTATTTGTGTGGAGAATTAACTTCTACAGCGTCGAAAATTTACGCCATTGATTGAAAGGTGCTATTTAGACTATTTTTTTTCCTGTGCGCCACCTAGATAAATCCTGAGTTCCACATATATGTTGTGTAACGTGTGTGAGACTCCTATTAGGTTGGGCTAAACAAAAATCTAGACATTTGCCTTTTGGTATACCAATGATTTGGACGGAACCAAAAGATCATGTAAGTGATTGTTATTTTTATTTGGTTCAAACAAAAGGCGTCACAATCAGACCAAACACACTGTCTAGTACCCAAAAATTATCAATTTTTTCCACTAATATATTATTATTTGGTGGTCATACTACATTCAAAATTTGGTATGAGTTTTCGTGTGACACAAAAAAGTTTAAGTTGACCAGTGTTATAAGTCTTATCAGTTCACTATATCGTTATTCAATCTTCTATTTTCAGTGTTATATACTGTTTTTGTTCCTTAATTTAATTATAATTTGGGATAATATTGCAAGAATAAGATCTGATTTTATTTCTAGTTTTGTTATTTAGATTAATGGTGTCATATTTCCTACCAAAATGAAGCTTATCATATACGCTTACTTTGCTTGGTTTCTGAAGTCTTAACAATTTTTATACTGAATATTTACACAGATGAAGCATTTTTGTTTATTATTCAAGACAGTCTAATTAAGAAAATTGAGATATACAATCAGTCGATGCAATAATCTTTAGCACTACTAAGAGAAAATAGGTCAAAACAAATTTTTCACCTGTACTAATTTTCAATCAGAAGAAGCTTAAAATAAAAACAATTTAGTAACAAAAACACATAAAAAGGAAATAAACAAATAAGAAATTAAAGAAATTTATTGTATTATCTTTATCGTAAATTCAACAATATGATAATTCTAGACATTTCAAATTCAGATAAAAGACTTTTCTTGAATATATTTAATGCAAATACATATCTTGTTTCAGGTTAGGACATGGGTCGAGGTAGTTACCACTCCAACAGAGCGGAGTTTCTTTCTGACGAAGCCATCCTTAAGTACAGCAGAAATGGCGGTTGTTTTGTCACAACTAAAAAGGCCATTGGTTTTGTGGTTTTTGCTTTAATATCACTATTGATAGTCATTTTGATAATGTATTATTATGGACCGACAAAAACGAACGAAACGGTAAGTTATCAGTTTTATTTTACTTTAAAGTGTTTTATCAACGTTTATTGATTTATATGATAGTTATTCAACTGCTTTTGAGTTGTCTATAGTATCTATAAATAAGCCAAAATAATTATAATATAATATACTGTACAAGTCAATTGACCAAAGGAAAACACTTCATTATCAATACCAAAAGGAGTAATGTCACTTGTATAATGTGTCAGTCAATAACTATTAAACTCAAATAGTTTTGTAGGAACATTTCAAATGCATATTTTGAGATTAAAATGTTCTAACAAGCCAACGAGGACGGTCCCAAAAGTACATGGCCTATCAAAGAAAAAAAAAATTTATTTTTCAATGTAATTTCCTTGTAGCATCATTCACTTTTCCCATGTTCAATAAGTTCGATATCCTTTTATAAAAAAATAATCGTCAAGCTTCTCAAAATAGCCATTAACTGCCGACATCACCTCTTTATTGTTGTAAAATCTTTGACCGAACCATTTATTCAAGACTGGGATCATAAAATATCCGAGAGGGCTAAATCTGGCGAATAGGGTGCATGAGGTAGCAATTTAAACTTTAATTAATAACACTTTCTTCTTAGCCAAATGCGTCCGTTTTTGCTTGATATTTTCATTTCCATTCCTTTTTCAAGATAGTCAATGGAAACGCGCATCACAAAAATCAACGCCACGACCTTGCCTTCTTTGGAAGCGGTTCTCCCTTTCCAATCCATTGTTTTGATTGTCCTTTTGTTTCGGGTGTGAAGTGATGAGTATGGAACGGTGCAAAAATTCGGCTTTATTTCTGACAAACAACATTCCTGGAGTCGTCACCTCATTTATTTAGCCACTGTGATGCTGTTCTTTGCAGGTCTGGTTTAAACTCTGCTACCCAATATTTTACTGTTGATAACGAAGAAGCAACCAAATTAGATTCCAGTTCAGCTCCTATATTGGATGGGCTACTGCCTTTGAGATAAGTATCGTATCACATAACGATGACCAATTTTCCCATGCTTACAAATTCACTGAAAACATTCACTATTGATGGTTGCCGAACAAATACTAAACAACGTGATGTCTTCAAACTTGAAACATATGCTGTATAGATTGTGTACTTTCTAATACAGTGATAATTTTCAAGCAGCTACCATCATCTCCAGACCAGGCCAGGTACTTCTGGGACCATATTCGTACTCAAAGGTCCAAGAAGTATAACAGTGTACTGCATCAATTTGTGATATCATTTTAATAACTGAACAATGGTGAGTTTTTAAAAAAAGAAAATTCTGAATACATTAACAACAACAATATTCAGATGTTAGGATTTTGCTATAAAAGAAATCAACAGTATGAAATCGCACACAAAAAAAAGTTTCTAACACGGTTGATGGAAAATGGGAATAGTGATAAGCCAACTGTGATTGTGTTAAAAAACACTTTATTTGATAGAGAAAGAAAAAAACACTTAAGAAGGTGTTTCAATAGATTGTAGATTATTTGGAGCTTCGTTTTGGCTTTTCGGCTATTCTGTACCTATACCTAGAAGATATTTTGTACACGACTCTAAATATCATTATTCTGCTTCCAAAATACCTACAATACCCAAAATTCCTCCCAAAAACCGACCTCTAGTTTGAAGTCGTTTTTGGTGATCACGAGAAGTTCCTTAGACTTCTTAGTTGAATGGTTATAAATCTTTTGGATTCAGGTGTTTCAATCAATAAATTATTTCAAAATTCTTCAATAAAATACTTTGAAGAATCATCATCGATTATTATAGACAATGCTCCGTATAAAAACATTTATATAATATATCTAACAGTTCTTTGAAACAGGCGAATTGTAATCCAAATTCTAATGATTGGTAAATAATTACAATGCGAATGGCCTACATAATTCAAAAAATGATTTTTAAAAAATGTTAATACCTTCCAAATAATGAATATTTCTATAGTTAAAAAAATTTTTTAAAGGAAAAATTAGCCCCTCAATTGCAATCAAATGTCTTTTATATTTGGGGAGAAATTATTGTGTAAGTAACAAGACAGACAATTATCTGCAAAGACTTATTTAATGTATTTTGGTGTTGTAATCAGAGATCAAAACAGAAAGTCCGCTCCTCATCTGTGCTGTGTAAACTGTCTTTGGTGTCATTGATTCAGTGGATGAAAGGAAAGAAAATAAGTATGCGCTTTGGATTTTCAATGATATAGCGAGAAACCACCATCAATATTAATGAATACTTTTTTTTGTACCCAAAAAAGAAAACTTTGTAATCTGCAGTAATATCAGTTTCTCACAATACATTAATTGCCAACGCTAAGATATTATTTTGGGAAGTAATAGTGATAATAAAGGTACTTCGAGAAGCAGTTTACCTCGCCTGGTTTCAGTTCTGGCGAGTCACAATTGATTGTGTGAAAAAATTTGATTATTTAGTGCGTGATTTGAGGTTGTCAGAGTAACAGTCAGAACTTGATTTCCTTCTTGAAGAGTGGAGCTTACCAAAAAACGAAAACTACAAGTTTTCGAAAAAGAAACGTTACGTTCCAGACATTTTACAATATGGAAAATTATGTGGTGTTATTTGCCTGCACAAACTGTCGATGGTCGCAAGGCAAGAAGTCGATATCAAACATTCTCCTTATGAATGGTGCTCGTTCATAGATTTATAAGGATGTAGTTTGATTTGTGATGATTTAAAAGTAGAGTTATCGTAGTTTTAGTAGAACTTCAGGGAGGGTTTACGAAATATTGCTGTTATCTTGATATGTGGAACAAACATATAGAGGATGAGCACTATGGAAGGCAAATTTTTACAGAAAAGTCCTAATTTCACTCAGACTTCTTGTAGACTCAAAAAATATCATTTTGACTTAGCTTCGAATTAAATTTGAAATGATGGAAACCTTTGTTAAGGTTATGACTAAAGAGAATGGAGGATTTGAATTTTAAATACAAGTTAAGTTAAGCCACAAATTGGGCAATATTGATTTTAGAGGAAAACTTACCAACCTGAAATTCGTGAGGGGAGTGTGCATCAATATAGATGCAAACTATGAACAGCTAGTTATAAGCAATTTATTTTCTCCATTAACATTTATCAATTTATGCTAAGGATAGTTTAACCAAGAAATCAGAACAATGGAAATTAGGCTCAATGGGAATCAGCAATGATGGATATTTACTAAACCATCATAAATGTAAAGAATAAAATAAATATTTCAAATTGTTTATGTGGTTATTTTTAATTCAATATCAATTTTACAAATAATGGAGATAGACAACGTTAAAAAAATTGTAAATTCATTTTTCAAAAAAATATTAAACGTAACTTTATAATTAGAATCCCATAAACGAATTTCCTATGAGATATATGTCCATTTCAGAAAATGGTAATAATTTATGAAGTGTGCCCATTTATATAGTTTCTTTTTTCTTTTGAAAATGCTCCCGAAGAAAAGCGAAACGTTGAGTTATGTGTAATAAATTTAAAAATGTGAAATTTAATCGATGTTTGATTATATCATTTCATCCAAATAACCTATGAGCCCAAGAAATTAAGGAATGAAAAATTAATATTATAGTCAACTGGTTGGAGAAATTTAGTGAATTTATTCATATTTTTATAAACATTAATACAGGGCACAGTGCCAGTGAGTTGATGTAAAAGCTTGTGGTAAAGACACACATAGAATTTATTAACAGAAAACAAGATCATGAGAATGATTACGTTTGAAATCAAATCGCGTAGTGCGGTTGTATAATGAATAAAATCTGTTCTAATGCATCACCTAAATGTCAATGGAAATAGCTACATTCACCCAATGAGGTACCACACTTCGTATTTTTCATTATCTTTAATAATGGAGTATGATGTTTTAACTTTTTTGGTTAATTAACATAGTCGTAGATTTATCTTCACCTACATATTTTGTGATTTGTTAACTAACACATTTATATAGGAATGCTTTTTCTCTTATTAAAATTACTCTCATATCTTTTTGTTCCATTTTTTAAATTATTCTACAGCTTTTGTATACACTAGATATATTTTTAATACAATAAATAAAGAAAATATGCGTAATATAATGCCAAATTTTAACTGTGCACTTCAAACTTTTCAAAGAAAATTTTATAATTTATAACTTTTGAAATTACACAAATATTCAAGTCACACACAAACACAAATTCTTACATATGATTCTGATTAATAAAAAAAGAAAATGACAAGATTCATCAGGATTTATATTACGAGGTATATCCATAATGTTTTTCGTTTCTATCACCGGCAGCACTGCAGTTCCGAATATGCGCTGCAGTTACTCCATCTCAAGTAGAAGAAATGTACGCCATTGCCAGATCGCTGCTGCCTACTACTTTTTTATGATGTCAGACTTAATTGAAAATTAAGTCCTCATTAGTGTAATTATATCTGTGATTCGTTTTCAAAAATGAATCGGCAAATCTGCGACAAAATGCTTTTGAGTGATTCAATGATCAAAAGATAGGATATACAGTTCAATGAAAAACGTGATCAAGTGCACGATGAAGAACGATGTAGACGCCCGTCTTCGGTAACTGATGAACTGGTCCACGCAATTAAAGAAAAGTTGAGCAGAGGCGTAAGTTTACAATTAGTGCTTTTGCTAAAGAATTTCTGCAAATCTCACAATCACTAATTCATGAAATTGTTACTAAAACACTGAAATTTCGAATACGCTGCTCTCGTTTATCTCAGCTTTAATTTTTGATTTATGATGATCTTCTTCCTCGGATAGTCACTGTGGATTTCTTACAACGCCACAGAAACTAAATGACAATCAATGGAATGGAGGCATATTTTGTCGCCAACGATGACTGTCAGATGGTGTTTTTTTTTAAACCCCACATCATACTATAAACGTGACAAACAAACTTCTACAGGAATCTGGCCAGAATGTGTTTGATCATCCTTCATACAAGCCGTTGACCACATACGCAGCAACCTTTTATAAAGAATGACCTACTTGTGCCGCGCTATAGCATGTGACTACAAAATTTCGAAAGCGATGTAGAAATATAGTTTAATATTTGTAGATTTTTGTACAACAAATATTTTTTCTGTAATTGTACACGTTTTCTTCATATAACCAAACGGAACTTACTTTGTGGATATACCTAGTAATTTTCTGTATGACATATCTACATAAATATTTTTATATGTTTATTAAAAGTGTCTACGTATTTATTCTATGAAACTACCTGTTTAGTAATTATGCCATAATTAATTCTAATAGTATTTTGCGTATAATTAAGTGAGCTGCTAATTAAGTTTCCCCAATAACACATAACCAAACTTATATGACATCAATTACGTCTAAAATGGTTTTTATCGGAAAATTATAATTATGAGGTACAGAAAAATTGAGCATGCACATCTTTCAAATTCTTCATTTGATAGTAATTAGTTGTAAGTATCGATTTATATAGAATAATAAAGCATTATTGTGGACTAGATACTTAGATACTTAGATACTTAGACACTTAGATACTTAGACACTTAGATACTTAGATACTTAGATACTTAGACACTTAGATACTTAGATACTTAGATACTTAGATACTTAGATATTTTAGATACTTAGATACTTAGATACTTAGATACTTAGATACTTAGATACTTTAGATACTTAGATACTTAGATACTTAGATACTTAGATACTTAGACACTTAGATACTTAGACACTTAGATACTTAGATACTTAGATACTTAGATAATTAGACACTTAGATACTTAGACACTTAGATACTTAGATACTTGATACTTGATACTTAGATACTTAGATACTTAGATACTTAGACACTTAGATACTTAGATACTTAGATACTTAGATACTTAGATACTTAGACACTTAGATACTTAGATACTTAGATACTTGCCGAACTGTCTAGTTCTTTAGAACGATTTGAAGTGAGTAGCAATATACTACATTAGATTTTAGTATGGAAGTTTAAGTATTTTAAGTAATATGGAAGTTGTTTTCAACTTTAAAAACTGGTATAACTACGTAGGCATGATGAAAACGTGTCGAGGAATAGGTATATATTCTCAATTTTATCAAATTTTGTTGGGCACTATAAAAGAGATACCTGCAATAATTGTAGCTTATTTCTTGGACTTCTTACAAATATTGCAGAACCGTCACTGAGAAGAGGTACGATTAGAGTTAATATTATCTTTTTGGTGAGTTTCTTTTCTGATATACAACAACTTCAAAACGATCTGCATGTTCACTGGACTCGAACCTCATCACAAACCAGTGCAAACAGCTCAAACGAAATATACAGGGCTATCATGGTATCAGATTCCAACCTGGTTGGTCTGGATCGTTCTTCGAACAGTTATTGGAAGCGTTCAAATGATATTTTCTGCGCAATTTCCAGCTATGAATGGTTCTTGTAACAGTACTACTATTTTATCAGTCAAGTCTTTCAGATCGAATAACTACACTAACTAAATTAAAATATTTGGTAGAAAACGAATTTCGATGATAAATTTTAAAAAAATAATATTTCTTTAATATTATAAAATAATAGGCTATTCCAAGTTTATTTATGTATAAACATGTATGTTCTCACCATTAACATATAAATAATGCAAAAAATACGATACAGAGCTGGTTTTAATAAAAAAAAAACACATAATGTTGATGATGGTATTGAATAAGTGGGTCAATACGTAAATACATTAGTCTAAATTTTGATTCCAAATAACTTCACCCAAGCGTATACTAAACTAATTTTTAAATGTACAAAATCGATAAATAAATTCTTGACTAAAACATTAAACTTATAACAGAAAATTTGGGTATCCGGATCGATAATTTGGCAGCTTCTTTTTAGAATAAAAATTTGGATTTGTGCTTGCCCTCTGCTTTCTCAAATATATAATGAAACCTTATTCAACTTGCGTGTACCTAGAGTGGAATTAACACAAGTACTTCCGACTTACGTTCAAATATCCCAAGAAGCCTCTTCAGAACTGAAGGATCCTCTGGGCGTTGTTGGCTTGATAGCAAGGCTCTTCCAATAGATCATATCCTAGGTAAACTACCACGGGTGTTAATAAGATCTTGACAGTTGCTGACCAGACCGAGAAGTCTTAGATATTGCATACCAATGAAAATCTCCAGCTTCCAAACAAATGTAGGCGGGATTCTCAATAGGTGGTTGGATTTAAAAATCATGTTAAATTATATAGACTCGATTGAATGCTTCCATAAGGGCTTCTGACATCTACAGCTACTCGACGCGCTAAACGTTGCCCGTCGGGCGGAGGTGACATAATTTGAAAACAGTATATTAAAAACATGCATAGTACATTCTTAATTAATATTCTATTATTTCTTCATTTATTGATTATCCGGCCCTGGATTGGTTCGTATGTTAATTTTTCACATGATGTAACAACTATTTTTTTAGTTATATAATCAAACTCAAATACCGTGACTTTTGGTTCAAGTCATTCAAGTATTGCAATAAACCATTATGAGATTCAATTGTTAAACTTGTATGAATCATTTTTCCGAATAATTTTCAGACATTTTAGAATTATCTAGTATAATAATAGAACTGTTTATAATTTAATTAACACGATTACGTGGAAGCCCTAATTATACATATTTCTATGCACAAAAACTATCCTGTACAGGTGTTCGCAGTATGTTTTTTCATCTTTTTCTTATCTGGCATTTTCCTTCATGAATTCGCCGCTCTGGTCCTCCAAAATTCCCTTTGAATGCATACCTACTCTCAGGTCTACAATACAACTATCATCGCAATTCCAATGTTTGTTTTCCATCTTAGAATTAGTCGTCCTCTTCTCGCTGTAGGCTCTTCCTATATTCGTTATGACCACCTGTCTTCTAGTAATTTTTGTACATGGTCATACCATTGCAGCTCTCTGTTTTCTTGTTATATACTTACATAATCCTAAGCTTCCTTGTGGTGTGGAGCTGTGTTACAGTACAGTCACTTCTCCAAAGTATCTTCCAATCTTCTCTATTCATTACTTTCCTTCTCATCCCAGTCCATTTCATTTCTTTTTTCTTCCGCTATCTTAACTTACTCATTCCATGTTTTTTTGGTCTTACTTTTTGTCTCTATTTTGCTCTTCTTTCTTGGTGTAGTATCTAATAATTTTATCTTCTACTATTCTTGTATCCTGTCCAAATCAAGTTAACTCAGCTTCCTTTATTTTAATATCTATCAGTTTGGTTCCTAGATTTTCCGTGTATGTATTATTGTTGTCTTTGTGTTATGGTTCATATTTCTCTGACAAAGGTGATCGTAGAATCGACCACTCTTTGCCAGGAAGGTAACCAAAGAGTTTTCTTGCTACTCATTTTTTCTTTGTAATTTTATTCTTGAATCTCTCTTCCATCTACTATTATTTTTGATCCAAGTATGTGAAGCTGTTCACCTTCATCAGTTTTGTTCTGTTATCACTGTTTTTTTCTTCATTATATCAGTCTATTAAGTCATTGCTTTTAGCACGTCCACTTTTATGAAGTTTTTTTAGTGCTTTTGTAGCTGAATTAATCTAATCATTTTTCTCTGTGATATTTTGAAAGCAGTTTAAACATGCAATATATTTAAAAGAATGACTATTCATTTTAATATTTACAATGCAAACGAATTATCCATTTTGCTTTTTTGTTACAGATAATCAAAGAATCAAATGACATTGAAAAATTAATTAATGACACCATAAACGAAGAAAAAAGTAAAGAGACTATTAGGTTACCGAAATCCTTATATCCCCAGTTTTATAGACTGTGGATACATCCCATTTTAGATGAAAACAGCGATAGAAATTTCACGTTTTCCGGTCGAGTTATAATCGAAATTAACTGCGTTGAAGATACAAACAAAATCATACTTCACATGGATGATCTCGATATCAGTGAATCTGATATTCAAGTCTATACAACAAGACAGGTGAAAATTTGTTTATTTTTGAAAGGTTGTCATTTTAATTTCACATTTTTGAATTGATTTAAATCAAATATACTTTCATTGTTTCACATTTGTAGCCATCGAGCAATTTGACATAATATTAACGTTCTAAAGTTAAAGTTAAAGTAAAATGTTTGGATTCTATTCATATTTACAATTTGTTCACTAAAGTTTACATTGTATGGGTTATTTTTTTTATATTAATATTATAATTAATGTTTAATTCCTTGACATGTAAGTGTGTAAAACTTGATGTTATTGCTCAAATTCAGTGATAAAATAAACCACTATTTATATAGTATTACTCATTGTTATAGGTAGAAATAACCACAGAATCGCAAATTTCAAACAATCCTCCAAATCACAACGTTTCTCGGAGAGAAGTCGACGACGTAGAAACCGTCGAAGAAACATTAACAACAACAGAAATTATACAAACCACGATATTAGAAGAAACAGAATCTCTTCTCCCATCGACTACACTTCCACCAGATCCAACAACCAATTCAACTGAACCATCAACAGAAAAAATCACTTACAGAACTGAAAATATTCCATTACATATAATAACAGTTGAAAAAGATGATGTAAATTTTAAACTCAAGATACATTTAGCTCAAGTGATGGAAAATGGTAAAACATATATGGTCGAAATTAAATTCAGTGGACAAATTCTAGAGAATTTGATTGGGTTGTATAAAACTAGTTATGTAGATACAGAAGGAAATATAAGGTGATTAATTCAATTATCGGTGTAAATGAAAGTGTTTATCATTATATAGATTATTTATAATAATCCATAAAGCTTAAGAGGGAAATATAATGATGGTATTTTTAAACTGGTTGGGTACAATTCTTCAATATTTGGCTTCTGCTTCGGTAATACGGATTGTCCTACTAACAATCTGATAATCTACGACTGTTAATTTGTTATGATAGTGCTACAGAAGACATAACATAACATAATTTTAATGCTATTTATTCTAACATAATCTTGTGAAATATAAATATAAGACAAATAAGCAGAGAAGAGTGATAAAACTGCTAGAAATCGAAAGGTTTATACTGTGATATTTACTAAGCCCTTTTTTATTTCTCTTAAGAAAAATAGATCTCCACGTGTTTGGTTCCGGTTTTTTGCCCATCTGTTAACAGATATTCAACTCAAGCTCTCCAACCTTGTATACGTTCTCACCCATCTCACCAGATTCCTAGTTGTTCTCTAATATCCTGACTCTCATTATATTTCTGAAGTTCACTTCCTTAATTGTTGTTAGTTTTTTTTATTTCATTCGTCCCCATTATTCACTTTGTTGTTGATGCTTCAACTTATTTTTATTGCTCATATGAAAATCAGTTTTACACATGCTTTGTTAATTCACATTTTCCTTTGTGTCCTTATCCTTCTGTTTTTTCATAATATTTCTGTCATATATCTGCTGCCTTAAGCTCTTATCGTTTGTGTTTGTGTTTCCTCTATTAAATTCTTCACTCTTGATATCCAAAGAAGTTGAATTTCATTATTTATGGAATTATGTTGCTGTCTACAGTAAGTTTCCATCCACAACCATTGATTGAGCCTTCTTGGTTGAGTTGTTCATATTATATTCGTCTTTATCGTACTTAGTAGGTGTTGTAGATTATCTTTATCCTTTACCACTAGTTCTTCTTTAGATTATTAGATTCTTCTCTCAATCGTACTTTAACAAAGGTTTTAGTGAGATCAAATATTTCTTCTATTAATTAACGTATTAAGAGTATCGCGTCCATCGTCGATATGTTCTGTATTAACCCATGTTGTTCTTCGGACGTGTGTTTTTAGCACATTTCTTATTTTAGAGAAGGGTCTGAAGTTGCCATTGTGCCAAAGGCAGATGTAAGCATTTCAGCAGTCCAAAACTTGCGAATCAAAAACAAATTGTGCCGTGGCACATGATTTTGATGAAGAAAAAAGTGGTTGACCAATTTTTCAGGACTTAATATATAGGGAAATTAGTCAATAGTTTTACATTAAGAGTTCTTGTTCCATGATCAAATTGTTATTATTTGTCTCAAAACATGAGATATATTAATTGAATTGAATGCACCGAAATACATTGCTGCTATAAAACTTTATTCCCTGTATTACTTTAATAGTATTCTGTTTTGTATAAATTTCAATTTTTAGATGGTTAGCTACGACACATCTACAACCAATATATGCAAGACGAGTTTTTCCATGTTTTGACGAACCGTACTTCAAAGCACCATTTGCAATTAGTGTTGCTAGAAGAACTAATCTGACTGTTTTGTCCAATATGCCGTTACAACAAACGGAACCAATGTAAGCGTATGGAAATTATTATATACTTCAACAATTTGATATATATATTTTTTAGGGAAGATCCAGGTTGGGTCTGGGATCATTTCCAAAAAACTCCTCCGATGTCTACCTACCTAGTGGCTTTTACCATAAGCGACATGAAGAGTATATCAGCTAACGTGACGGTAGGCCCCCCAGTAAAGATTTGGGCTATTAAGAGTGATTTGACTCAAGCTCAATACGCCCTTGATGTTACTATGGAGCTTTTACCATTTTTGGAGACATTTTTCGATATGAAGTATCCATTACCAAAACTGGATATGCTAGCTGTACCTAATTTCGGAAAAGCTGCAATGGAGAATTGGGGTATTATTTCATTCAGGTGAATTTTTATATAACATTTAAAAAAAGTATAATATTAGAAAGGGATAAATTATATCATATTGCTGAGAAATCTAAGCATTTATAATCTTAATAGATATTGTTTATTATGAATAATTATTTATAGGAAAAATAATGAAACTAATATAGTCAACAATAGCCACTTAAACTTATTTATAACTGCACATATTTAAACAATGTATGTATTCAGCCTGTTTAGTTGAAAAAATATATATATAATTATCGTTTGAAATAACGATGATTAGCAATTTTAATTCTATACCTGAGTCGGAAAGGAAACTACTACAATTAAAGTTGTTACGTTTTTGGAATGTTATTAACAATAACGCTCTTAATAATATGTTTTATCTATTTAGTGCGTCCATAAAGTAGCATTTATTATTACTAGGGGACGTGAATGAAACACAGGTTTTTGAATAAAATAGTTATTTATATGCTTAGATCGCGAAATACCTTTTTAATCTAACGAAAAAACAGTTATCGCCGATGCCGCTGGCGGCCGAGGCAAGATAATCTTGAGGACGTTAAAAAGTTTCGCGGCCATGGCATACACACTATTTTTCGTGCAATCGTTGAAATTATTGAAATATATAATTGTATATAAATATATTATTGCTCTATCAGCAGTTCAATTCATTTAACAATGTCACCGTATGCTGTGGAAATGATATGTTTCAATATGAACAAAATATTTTAACAGTTCTTGACAAAACGAAAAATGTCTGATACTGGAAGCGATATTTCAGTACCTTCCACTCTCCTAAATTCGGCGCTTTCCGTTTTAATACCCGAAAAATCTAAACGGCAGTACGAAAAATGTTACGGCATGTTTAAAGGTTGGTGTGATAAACAGAATGTTAAGACGATGTCCGAAAACATTGTTTTGGCTTATTTGATGCAGAAATCAAATGTTGTGAATAGTTCAACTTCATGGAGCATTTATTCCATGCGGAAGTGCATGCTGAACATACAAGACAATATCTACATCGAGCAGTTTCCAAAATTAGTACCATTTCTGAAAAGAAAATCAGTAGGTTATTGAGCAAAAAAGTCCAAAGTGTTACATGTGAGCAAATTGATACATTCCTGAGAGAAGCTAAAGATGAAAAACACTTTTTGTTGAAGGTAAGTGCTAAGAGATATCATTTACATTTTTTTTATTTATAGTATTGATTGAAGGTAGTTAGAATAATGGGAATATCTGGTGCCTTGCGATGTGATGAGTTAGTAAAAATGGTCATTGAAGATATTCAGGAAGAGAATGTTGTATTAATAGTAACTATTCCTGATACCAAGACGGATAAGAAGCGTGTTTTCACTGTTACTAATTTTAATTTCGTAAAAATGTATCTCTTCGACCAAAACATTGGGAAAATTCCTAGTATGATTGCCAAGTTTCTCAGATTATCAAATCCTGGAATATACACGGGTCACTGTTTTTGGAGAAGTTCTGTCACGCTGCTTGCCAATAATGGGGCAGATATGTCAATTCTTAAACGTCACGGTGTCCACGACAATAGCGGAAGGATATATAGAAGAATCTATCGAAAATAAGAAGCAAATTTTCTACTCATTTTCTAGCGATATAGTATCTGGTTTGAATGTAGGCAGTAACCATTATTCAGAAACACTAGATGTAGATGTAGCCTCAACTTCTGGAGTAAATATAAATAATAATACAAACTGTACAATTAATGTTAATATTCATCTTAAATAATATAAGTACTTATGTATTTGTTAGTATTCAATAAAAAATAAAATTAAATTTCGCGGACTGTGCTGAGAACGCGAAATAATGAATTCGCGTTAAATTGCAGGAAAAATTATTCGGCGAATTTTCCTTTAAGCTTTATACCCTTTGTCCAAAGCTCCTCAATTTTTTTTATCCTTTCCAAAACAGTATTAGTCATGTCAATCAAAATCAGTACGAGGGTTTTCTCAAAAGTTTGCGACGAACCATAAATTTTTATACTTCTGCAGCTTAAACGGACGCTAGTCATTCTTGTTGGCGTTCCGTTCATAATATTATTTATTGTATTTATTTTTTAGAAAATCATCACTTTTATTTGACCCCGATTCTACAAGTATCAAAACAAGAAGTTACATTTTAGCAAAAATAGCACATGAATTAGTTCATCAATGGTTCGGAAATCTTGTAACTATGGAATGGTGGTCCGATTTATGGTTAAATGAAGGGCTAGCGACATTTATAGCTGAAATAGCAATAACAACAGTAAGTAATAAACATTGAAAAAATATTTGGTTTTAGTCTCCAAACTTAAAAACTGTTTTTGTAAACTATATATTAAATAAATTTATTGTAGTTAAGACCTAAATGGCACGCTTATAGCAGCGTGAAAGTGAGAGATACGTACAATACTTTAAACTATGATAGTTTAAAATCTGCAAGAAGTATACAAAGTGAAATTCTAACTAACGCACAAATTGAACAAACATTCGACAGTATAGTTTATAGAAAAGGTAGTAGTGTCTTGAAGATGTTAAACTCGACTTTGTCTTACGAAATATTCCAAAAAGGCTTGCAGGAATTTGTGAAAAAATAGTGAGTAATACTAGAAAAAATAATGAAATTGCCCTAACTCATAATTTATTTTCAAGTGCTTACAAAGCTGTAACTCAAGATCATCTTTGGTCGCTTTATACAACGTCAGCTCAAAATAAGAGTCTCATTCCTTCTACAGTCACCGTTAAAGATCTTATGAATTCATGGTCCATGCAAAGCGGATATCCGTACGTTACCATTACAAGAGATTACGCAACAGGTATTGCTAAAATTAATCAAACAAAAATGACAGAAAACACCAATACTACATCCGATGCTCTCTGGTATATTCCAATAACCTACATCACGACGACAAATAGTAATGTTGAAATCATTTGGCTAGAAAATGTTAGAGAAACAACTCTAAATATGACCGGAATCAGTAATGGATCATGGATCTTATTGAATATAGATGAAACAGGTAACAATATGATATTGTGTAATTTCTGCAGAGCTTTCTTTATTATGATATCATTGAATCAGTCTAAAAGTACTACCCTTAGCTACCCTTATCCCTTATCCTAATGTTAAAACCCGCTAAGAACATTTCTTTTACCTTCGGGAAGAGCCAGAATTCATATAGTACTAAATCTGGTAAGTATGGCGGACGTGAGCAGACAGGAGAACTTTTAACGGGCAATACGAAATTCAGCAGCTCCCAACTTGATCTGTTAACTATTCTTCCCATAATCGGAAATTCTAATGCGTTAGATCTGAGTACTCAAATTAAAACCAAATCTTACTTTCCCGGCTGGAGACTCTTCCTAGGGAAGTAGTATTGGACCTCAGTTAAAGTAAATACTAATAACTGGTATTTAGATGGGGTGAACAAATAATATTAAATTGGATACCACCAGCTTTCTAACGAACAACTTTAAAAGTGAAAAAAAAAATGTAAATAAGCCTGAAATACCTTATATATATCAACTGTGTATCCAAAAGAGTACAACGAATAAAAGCAGTTATAAATTGATACCTTTTTTGCTCGTAGGAGCCTCTTATATGAAACACGAAATTCAAACATCTTGTTTTTATAGGATTTTACAGAGTAAACTATGACACTCATAACTGGAAACTACTCATCTACCAGCTAAGGACGGGTCGCATTCAAATTCCAGTAACTACAAGAGGACAACTTATCGACGACTCTTTCGCATTAGCAGAATCAGGAATTATAAATTACACTATAGCTTTCGACCTTGTTAAGTATCTTTACATTACTGAGCCAAATTACATACCATGGTACAGTGCTTTGAGGTGAACATCTTTATTTATGTTACTTATTTGCATTTTTATTATCACAATTTTAGAAATATGGAAGAGCTGAGAACAATCATTAGTAATTATGAATACTCTGGAATGTACGATAGTTTTCTTTTGAAACTCGTGAAACCTATGTATAATGAACTGGGAACAGAGACCAGAGTCTACGACACACAAAATGAGAAACTTCTGAGACTACATATTGTTACATCAGCTTGTAAACTCAGATATGGAAAATGCATAATGTGGGCACGAACTAAATTTTATGATTGGATTCAAATGAAAGACCCTGATTCAGAAAATCCGTAAGTAATTTTGACTATTTCAGTTATGATTTCATAAGACAGACTTTCATACTACTTGTTCAGATATTCTTTATCGGTCTTAAAGACACAATTTGAACAATTAACAATAGAATAAATGACTGATGCAAAAAAATGTTATACCAACGTGTATAGAATTTTATATAAAAATTTCCGTTTTTTTATAGAATAAAAGTAGACTATCGATATATAGCTCAATGTACAGCAATAAAATCAGGTGGGCCTTTCGAATGGGACTTTTTATGGAACAGAACACGTAATCCTGCCATAGCCCCTGTTGATTTACAAACTGCTTATCAAAGTTTAGGATGCACTTACGACCCTTGGCTTATCAACAGGTATGTAAAATATTTTATTTGAAAACTCTTACTACCCAAAGTATATTTATAAACTGTTTCTCCTACTCATTTCGGGAGTGAGTCAGTCAGACAGCAAAAAAATTTGCCATACGACTCTTCATTTCTGATTTACAGGCCTTTAAAGTTGTGAAATCAGAACTTAAATTTGAGTATATTTCCTAAATTACATCAATTGTAATTATTTATTGAAAATACGTATTAAAAAACTATCAAACATATCTATTTGAACTGTATACTGTCGAACATAGTGTTACTTACGTAAGGGAAAAATTGAAATGTAGAAAAGTTTAGTTGGTTAGGCTACGATAAAAATGGAAAAAAAATATATAATAAATGTTCGAAGTGTGCACCTTGCAGTTCTACACACCACCATTTTCGGAGCCTACGGAGGATATTTTTTTGAACTTGCAAGACTCTGGAAGTATGCAAGATGCACACTTCGAACATTTATTATAGTTTTTTTGTTTTTATTTGATAAGTTATAGGCTAAACAACTAAATTTTTCTACATATTAATTGTTTCTTCATGTAAGTAGTACGATGTTCGACAGTATGCAGTTCAATTATAAATATTCTTGAATACCTGTATTTTCAATAAATAATTACAATTTATGATAATAATTGTCTTCAGTATGTCTCTTTATGGCGAACGGTTTTCTTGGCAAGTTCAACGATCTAAAAATCTATATATCTCCCAAACCATAAATTTTAAGGAGTTAAACAAAGAGTACCTTTTGGTTAAAGAATCGTTTGAAAAATTCACTTTTGATACCTTGAGATTGTAGAATTATTTATTCCATCACACACTCTACATGGTCATACGTAATCACCCATTAAAAATTCATAATGTTGGTATGTATAATGTAGAAACTACACTTAAATATAAGTTCTGATTTCGCAAATTTAAATGCCTATAACTCAAGTCTCGGAGCACCCTGTACATCAGTTCAAATATCAATAAAAATATAAGAATCGATGTTATAATATCAAAAAAATTCTTGAATCCGTTTGTATATTCCGTTTTCAAATGTTCATAATAACCATTTTTTAGTTTTAAATTATCCTGAGCGTATTCTTACGATTCTTTATTACTTTTTACATATACAAAAGCAAAAACTTCATTCTAGTTATGATACGAGGGTGAGATTCATTAACTTTCATCACTATATAATTGAGATCCCTTTGCCGCTGAAGTTTTTATGTACCAATAATATAGCTGCCTAATTTCATGTTTAGTTTATTAGTTAGAAGAAACGAATTGAAGTCATAAACGACAAAAATCACTTTTTACTGAAGGCATTATTCCTGTGTGAAAAATCATAATGACATATTTTCCTAAAAATAATTTTCCAACTATTCTAAAATTCAGATATTTGGAATACTCATTGAGTGGGAATATTAGCTTGGAATTCATCCCTTATGTGTGGCAGTCCATAAACCATCCTGTGGGGATAAGAACTGGTTTCCAATTTTTAAGATTGAATTGGGATAGAATTTATAAAAGTTATGAGGAAGTCTACTTAGTTTTTAATACTATTTTCCATGATTTTCTTGGTCAGTTTTCCACCGAAGCTGATTTGGAAGACGTAAGTGCTATTATTTCATTCTACTCAAACTGACAGGAAAAATTAAGAAAATTCGTTTATTTTTTTCAGCTAACAACGTTTTACAAAATCCATCAAACTGATTTGAAAACTGTATCAGGAGTTCTTCAGAGCACAGTTGACCGTATAAAAGTTAGAATAAATTGGAAGACGAAACATTTGGAGTCTGTAGTAAATTGGTTGAAGAAAAATATTTATTGAGATTTTCACATATTTTAAAATTCTACTAGCCTCTGAGCATAAAGTCGACTCGAAACCAAAGTTATATTATTAGCAATAAATATAGATATACAGCATCATACTGAAAATAATTTTAAACTTTTCTTATCTCACTTTATAAATTCGTTATTTATATTAAATTTATTGTTAAATTATCTTATTAAAAAAATAAATACCCAAGTGAATGCGATACCGATCTAATTCAAAATATTATTTAATCGATACTATATTTTGCTGACAATCTACAGAAAATACTTTGTTGAAAGTTGTGCATTCCTCCCTACTGCTAGTTCGTTGGGATATTAAATATTTCATGTCGTCAGAAAAGTGTGGAAACTGTACTTTTCGTACTTACACAAGTTACTTATCATACCTACTTTTCGCACTAGCTGCACAATATACTATCAAATCTTTAGTTGACACCAATAATGCAGACTGCAAGACCTGAGAAGTCTGAAGCATAATTGCAACTTTAACATTAGTGCTGGCAATTGGCCATATAAATGATTAATTTTGATATAGGAATACGATCCCTTACGTAGCCTAGTTGCTGAGATATAGGGTGCGTAAAATTTTAAATGAAAATAAAAAATTTGGCGTAAACATGAACGCCTTTAAATTTTTTTTAATATAATAATAATATTTAATAAACTAATAAAAATATGATAGGTGCCTACTAGATTATAATTTAGAAATATTGAGTCGTATTCAATTTACTGCAGACTTTTGTTTAGAGGCAATTTTCAACAACACCGTTCATTTTAGCTCCATAAAAAGTAATTAGTTTATTAACTAAAAAGAATCAGACAATTTAAAAAAGAATTTGCTCCAGTGGCGTAAAAAATAGGGGGAAAAAAGTGACAACTAACCCAGACAGCGCGCCACTGATTAAATGTTTCCAAAGTTTGTTAATGTCAAAATATTTTGAACACCCTACATATCAGCAACTAGGCCTCGTAATGCTTCGTATTCCTATATCAAAATGAATCGTTTTTAGAGATCTCTGTGTGGTAGAGCATTATTTGTGCATGTTTGGTAATTGAAAGTCTTGGAGTATAAATGTGAATAATTAAAGTTTTTTAGATGACATTTTCATTCTGTTTCATAAAATATAGGTACAATGAATTGATCCTGGCAATATTTTCTCAATCTAAATGTATTATTTCATGTATATTCTTATATTCCCATGTATATAATAAAAATATTGTAAATAACCCCTCCATCCACACAACACAATTGTTCTATTTTGAATATATCAGTGGAGGAAGATGGTATAATGTAATAAAATACTCTTTACAATTCAAAACACTTATACCACTATAAACGCCTACGTGATGATATATTTTTAAGCAAGTAATAAGAACATATTTTGATCATTCAATTTGGGATATTATTCAGTTTATTATTACTTAATATTGTTGTAACACTGATGTAAATACGTATTTATTATTGTTTAAGCTTTGTGTTTTGTTTTAAATATAAATTTTCAACAATATAATCCATTATTTACCTCCTTATTTATTTAATTTGACAATGGTCGCATTCAGCGGATGAAACTGTTGTGAAATCCTAGCGGAATCGTTCACTGACGCATACGCTACAAATTCAACACGTTCTAGAGCAGACTCCATGTTTTGGATCGCGGTATATTCGAGATGAAAGTTTTTCGTGTTCTGATTAATGGAAAATTATTTTTGATGACTCCATTCAAAATATCTGTTTAAGCTACCCGAAATTTAAAAAAAATCATCGGGATACGATGAAAACTCGCTGAATTATAATCATTTTTTATGCAGCAACGCAAAAAACGGGCTTCTATTTTTTTTAATTCATTTACTGCGCCGATTATAAATTGATTTTGATCAATTTTTTTTATATAAAACCGCTCTTAGTTGAGACTCCAAAAACCTAATATAAAATTTTCATTCGCGCACGTTATTAAGTTTTTCAGATGAGTTATCCGGTACTTTCGATCACTTCTTACGAGGGTTTTCCGGTTTGCAAAACTTCTTGCGTTATTACACCGCTCTTATTTGAGGTGCAAATCCCACATTACAAAAGGTTTCACGTGCGCACCTTATGAGGTTTTTCACCCAATTTTTCCGTTCGGGAAAACCGACTGGCATTTTCATATCCGACCTGTGCTGTTCTCAAGAAGTGACTCAAAATATACAGGATTATATCTTGTAATCATGATTATAAAATCAGTTTTTTATATACCATTGTATCTACCATGTACAAACAGAAACATTTTTTAAACACGCCAACATCTCACTGTTGACAGTCCTAAGTTTGCTAAAGTGTGAAGGAAAATTTTTTGTTTGTGGATATAGTTATAAAATATCAAAAAAAAATAAAAATTATAATAATTATATTGTGTTCCATCTACCTATATCTTATATAAACCATTTAATTGTGAAATTTAGGTGGTCGGACCTGGTTGTCACATAAATTGTAAATGAAACCAAAATATTTTACAAAATACTTCATTTAAAATCAATTTTGATTCTTGTGATAACACTGCAATACAATGTTTCCCCATATTATGTACGTAGCTGGTAGCAACTGCTGCTTTATGTATTAGCACTCATTATTCAATACACAAATAGTACACTGAACATCAAAATTCAAAATACAAACTAAACGATGTGACGTTTGGCATTTTCATGACGCATTCGTTCTGGAAGAGCGCTGGATGCGGAATTGAGCCCGACAGCACGATTGTCATATAAGTATTACACATATGATAATTTCATCGTTGCTCTATGTATTCAGATCATATATGTAATATTACTAAGTATTACATATATGATTCAGATAGTTATCCATAAAACTTAATCCCTTTCGGTGTAGTAAGCAAAACACATCTAATCTAAAAACGTCAAAATTGTCATAACGTCAACAAATTGACACGTAATAAGTGTGTGAGTTGACGTTGTTTTTTTTTAAAAACCCAAAATAAAATAGAAAGATCTCGATATAATTTATCCTATCTCAAATTTTATCATAATATTTCGACTAGTCGTTTTTAAAGTAAAATGACATCAGTAGAACAGCCTTGTTACACTATCATTAATTTACCAACAGATTATGAGCCTTACAATGAAATGCAGCTCAAGACGGACTTAGGTATGCATAGATTTACTTATTTGATCAATATTATAAAACATAAACAGTTCTTTTTATATCCAAAGTATAAAGTTTACTTCTTAGAATATATCAATGTATGATTGATACATATTACATAGATGTTATAAGTATTTTCTTCAATTTTACGTTAAATATACTTTCCATTAATTATTGTGTTATATGTAACTGTAACTTTGCACATTGCACAGATAGTGTTTTTTGCTTTATAGAAAAAGGAGAAGTGAAGGTAAAGATACGGGCCCTTGAAAAGATTATTCATATGATCCTAGCTGGCGATAGACTACCAAATGGATTTCTTATGACCATAATTAGAAATGTTTTGCCACTTCAGGATCATTTAGCTAAAAAGTTGTTGCTGATATTTTGGGAAATAGTTCCAAAAACTTCACCAGATGGGAAATTGCTGCAAGAGATGATTTTGGTATGTGATGCTTATAGAAAAGATCTACAGCATCCTAATGAATTTCTAAGAGGCTCAACTTTGAGATTTTTATGCAAATTGAAAGAACCGGAACTTCTAGAACCTCTCATGCCAAGTATTAGATCATGTTTAGAACACAGGCACAGTTATGTAAGAAGAAATGCAGTCCTGGCCATTTTTACGATTTATAGAAATTTCGAATTCTTAATACCAGATGCTCCAGAGTTGATTTCTAATTATTTAGATGGAGAAAATGATATGTCATGTAAAAGAAATGCTTTTTTGATGCTTCTTCATGCTGACCAAAAACGGGCATTATCTTACTTGGCTTCATGTTTAGGTAACATATATTATTATATTATTATTTAATTTTTAACTAATAAATTTATTTTTGTTTTTAGATCAGGTTACTTCATTCGGAGACATTCTTCAGTTAGTAATTGTTGAACTTATTTACAAAGTATGTCATTCCAATCCTTCTGAGAGATCAAGATTTATAAGATGTATCTACAATTTGTTAAATTCGAGCAGTCCAGCAGTCAGGTATATATTCAAATGGAATAAGAATTTATTTCATGGTACTATTGGAAATACTTTAATTTTTTTGATAGATATGAAGCAGCTGGAACTTTGGTAACCCTTTCTAATGCACCCACCGCAGTTAAAGCTGCAGCAAGTTGTTACATTGAATTGATCATCAAAGAAAGTGACAATAATGTTAAACTTATTGTACTGGATAGATTAATTGCACTTAAAGAACATCCAAACCATGAGAGGATATTACAAGATCTGGTTATGGACATTCTTAGAGTCTTAGCTGGTAAGGTTATTATATATTATTATTAGATATAAAAAAAACATATCTTTGTTAATATTTTAAAATAATTCAATGCACTTTTAGCACCTGATCTTGAAGTTCGAAAGAAAACATTGAACTTAGCATTGGAGCTTGTATCATCAAGAAACATAGAAGAAATGGTATTAGTTCTTACTAAAGAAGTATCAAAAACTGTTGATAATGAGCATGAAGATACTGGAAAGTACAGGCAGTTATTGGTTCGAACTTTACATACTTGTTGCATCAAATTCCCAATTGTTGCCAGAAGTGTTATACCTGTATTAATGGAATTTTTATCTGATAATAATGAGTTGGTAGCCACTGATGTTTTGTTGTTCTTGAGGGAAGCTATACAGAAATATAATGACCTGCAACCTTTGATCCTTGAAGTAAGTGACAAAATAATTGTTGCATAATTACATTTATAAATTTAATTACCTATATACACCTTCAAATTATTAAGGCATATATAATAATTATTTTTTGGAAACTTTAATAGCAATTGTTATATTAGTCAATTAATATCCCACTGCCATCTTAATTTAGCAGAACATATATAGGACAACTCATATAATAGAGATTTCTCAAAATTGAGATCAGTTCTATATAAAAGAACTCGCAGCTTTATGTTGTTCTAGAACAAACCTAGATCAACATTCAAAAATTTATTTAGTAAATACAAAGTGTGGTGTCAACTTCATGGGGGTTCTTCTTTCTCCCCTTCATAAATAGAACTAAAAACAAAAATGATTAATAATTTTATTAGAATCTATTTTTTTCTGTAATACAAAAACTAGTTATAAAAGTTTTTTTATATACTTCTATCCCAATACAATGACTGGAATTTTAATTTGTAGACACTGATAAAAAGTTTTAAAGATATAAAATTAGTTAAAGTCCACCGAGCAGCCTTATGGATTTTGGGTGAATATGCACATCATATTCATGATCTTCAAAGTATTGTCGAGGAAATAGAAAGATTACTTGGCGAAGGGTCTCTAGTAGAAGCTGAACAAAAATTGATATCTGGAGAAGAAGAAGAGGAAACTACTCCTGTTGTTCAAAAAGGAGCTACCACTCTAGTAACTTCAGATGGAACATATGCTACTCAATCGGCTTTTAACACCATAAGGTATTTGTTTACTGAAACAAAAATTTGATGACTGTAACTAATGTTATCAATATTTTATTTTATATGATTCTAATAAATCTTTTAGTAAATCTATGAAAGAAAAGAGACCCACTTTAAGGCAATATCTCATGGATGGTGATTTCTTCATATCCGCTTCATTGGCCTCAACTTTAACAAAAATTTCTTTAAGATATGATAATGTAGCATCACCAGCAGAAAGTAGTGCTTTCAATGCTAAAATTATGCTTATTATGGCAGGGATTTTACATTTGGGAAAATCTGGTAAGTTTCATTCAACAGATATATGATTTCATCATACATACATCATCTTACATACATACATCACACAATTTGGGAGATAAACAACAATGTTTAAACTATACTAAATTTATTATACTTTAAATTCTACATCATTTATTCACAATTGTTGGGTTGACAACGTGATGCAAAAGTGTGAAGAGATTTTTTTTATTTTTCATCTTTTTACCAGAAGATCTGAGAAATAATTTTGCAAATATTAAAAATGGGGTAAATAAAATACTCTTAAAATAAAATAGTTAAGAAAACTTGTGAAAAGTGTTTATTTTTGCAATTGCAGGTATTAAAAGGTTATCAAGTGTCAAGCTAATAGCAATTAAGGACTTACAACAAAATAAATTACGGCTTGTGCTCAAATTCTTAAAACATAATGTGAAAACCATAATTTACCAACCTCTGATGTATTGGACTTGATGACACCTTTATCATTGTGTATAACTAAAATGGAAAAAATAGGGGAATTATGTACCAGGATATAAATCAAAAGTATGATAAATTAGAAAACCTAGTACAATAAGTAGATGAGAAAGAAGGAAAAAACAAGATGTTACAGGATAAAATGATGAAACAAGTAAAAAGGATTTAAAAGCTAGAGATACAGATACAAACACTGAAACCGAGATTATTACCCAAGACAAAATAATAAGAATATTAGAATAGATGTTAGTTAGCTTGAATAAAACTGAATTGGAAGATGTTAGGACAATTAGAAAGTATATAGGGAAAGAAACCAGATTTTGTTGAAGTTAGTGAAATTTACAAAAAAAATTCTACGAAATACAAAATATTTAAATGGAACTGATATTTGGGTTGAGGAGGAATATTCTAAGGAAATCTTGGAAGAAAGAATATAATACTGCCAAATCTGTTTGACTTTTATAACTCATATTGGATTCGCAACATTTGGTCTTATACTTCTGGAATTTCTTCATTATTTTTTTATATTTCAATTAATTGTTAAGAAAACTTCAATCACTATATAAAACTTCGGATTTTTCTCTTTTTGTTCACTTCTCCTAACTCCCCGTTTGGTTTTCTGGTTAAATAAAGATAATACTTGGAACACTAAAAATATCAATGGAAAAGAAATAGAGCTGAAGAATGCGAACAGAAACAAAGTAAAAAGGATTAGGAAAAATCAAACCGAACAATGGACATAAAAATACTTCGTAGTGATGTACAAGGGGCAGTTGCAGGTGTGCTTTGTTTAATATACATCTAGTGTTGTACCATATGGGTCAGTGAAGATGATATTAAAATGACAAGAATGACTTGATAAAAACAATAGAAGATGCAAAAGAAAAAATATATCTAGTAGGGGAAGATGAGGAAAATAAGTCGAAAAATTTGAGGGAATAATTGTAAATTTGGAGAAATTTGATAAAGGCCACAATAGGTCAAAAGTCAATATTTTTAACTGTTATATGTTTATTTGTAAAAGATCTAAAATCAAGACAATTTAATTAACAAAACCGTATAAAAAGTCTATAAGTAAGAAACTGAAGAAATATATTCATATTTGCAGTTGTTTCCAAAATTTCTTGTTTCAATTGAAGAACAGTTTCCAGTTTATATGTTGCTCTCACATACCATTTACTGTTTCAGGTTTGCCAACAAAAGCGATAACAAATGATGATAAAGACCACATTCTCTTCTGCTTGCGAGTTTTATCAGAACGTACGCCAATTGTCGTGGATATTTTTGAAAACTTATGTAGATCGGCGTTGCAGAATATGTTAGCTGCTAAAGAAACTGAGGAGGCCACCAACCAAAAAAGTAAAGAAAAAAAGAAACACACTGTGCAAACAGACGACGCTATTAGTTTCGTGCAATTAGAAACTGATAAAACTGGAGAACTCGGTGAAAACGTCTTTGAAATGTCTCTGTCGCAAGCACTAGTTGGAGGTCGACCAGCAGGTGGTGAATCAGTATTAAATTCTTGCAAATTAGATAAAATCACACAATTAACAGGATTTTCTGATCCTGTATATGCGGAGGCTTATGTTCATGTGAATCAGTATGATATCATCCTTGATGTATTAATTGTTAATCAAACTAATGATACTTTACAAAATTGCACTTTAGAATTGGCAACGCTCGGAGATTTAAAATTGGTGGAAAAACCTCAACCAGTTGTATTAGCACCTAAAGATTTTTGCAACATAAAAGCAAACGTCAAAGTAGCATCTACTGAAAATGGTATAATATTCGGTAATATCGTATATGATGTAACAGGAGCGGCATCCGACAGGAACGTTGTAGTATTAAACGATATTCACATAGATATTATGGATTATATAGTGCCGGCTAGTTGTACCGACACCGATTTTATGAGAATGTGGGCGGAATTCGAATGGGAAAATAAGGTTACCGTTAATACGCCTCTCACGGATTTATCTGAATATTTAGATCATTTACTGAAAAGTACAAACATGAAATGTTTAACTCCGGAGAAAGCTCTAAGTGGTCAATGCGGCTTTATGGCAGCCAATATGTATGCCAGATCTATTTTTGGTGAAGATGCTTTGGCTAATTTAAGTATAGAGAAGTCTTTTAGCAAACCAGATGCACCAGTGAGTGGTCATATTAGAATCAGGGCAAAGAGTCAGGTAAGTGTTATAACTTATTTAAGTTTACGGCTGGTTTCATACTACACTTAAAGGTAGCTTTAAATTTAAAGTTACTTGTAAATTAAGTTGAGCATTTCATAATTGCCATTTAGCCTAAATGTTCTTTTAATTTGAACTTTAAGGTTAAGTCTGAAATGTTTCACTTTAGCAGATTAGCTTTAGCGGCAAACGTCAAATGCCAACTTAGGTTATCTTTATGTTTGAATTCTAAGCTGGCCGAGGTATCTTTTGAAAAATAAAAGGTTTACGGCCCAACGGCTAGATATCTTCTACATTAATTTGGAGCTGAAGCTCGTCCGAAGACGAAAAATATATCGTCATCGAAAAAATTATTTGGAAACATGCGACGACATGAATTTTTTCGTAAGATTTCGAATAATTAAGTCCACATTTACAGCAATATTGAGACAAATTTGGGAAGAGTCGTCATTTTTTAAGATATTATACTTTTCATATTTTTAGTTCACTATAATTTGGAAGCGAAAGTTTTCTATTTGAATAACAGTTGATGAACACATTGTTTTGTAAAAGAATTTATTTTAGTATTTCTTAAAAGTAAAGATAAGGGTTTTTGAGTTACAATTCATAAAATCAGGTATAATTTTAAATATATAACATACAGGCCCAAAGTATTAAATTATTGTAAGTAGTTGGTTCTTTCTGCTCCTTAATATTGTAAAGACATACTTCCAAAGCTCTAGATTAAATATAAGTCAATCTTTTAATTATTAACATCTTTAATTATTTTCAAAGAACACCCTTACCTAATCCAGATTCTTTTTTATCATTAATAGCTTTGTTGTTTGATTGATAGCTGCTATAAATTTTTGAAATATAAAAACTAAGAAAAAATGAATTTTTTATGTTAAAACAGATTTGTATTTTGATTTCATATTTATTTTGACATTCATAATGTAGGTGATATTGATTGATATAATTATGCAAATTGACAGAAGTAGGTCGAAATGTCAATTTTAAAATGTTATTACAAGTTTTTTTATTTCAAAGCTATTGTTTGTCATGGTTTCTCAAATTTGTCGCTGTTTTTATTTCAGTACTATTGTGAGGCAGGTAATTTCGCTATAGACATGAATATTACCATGCCAATAAATTTCTCCATTTCTGGTTTAGTTATGTTATGATTTTAAATTAGATTGATTTGTATCAGATTCTGCAAGCAATGACGTTAGACTATGGACAATAAAAAATATTTTCGTATTGCCAACATAACAATTAAAATGTCCACCATACGTATAGTTATTGCTTGTGCAACATAACATAAAAAAATATTAATACTGGTGAACCATATATGGGTTTATATGCGGTAGAAAGTTATTTTAGGTAACTTATAAATATGCTAATTACAGTTCTTTTGTTTGTTTCAGGGTATGGCCTTAAGTTTAGGAGACAAAATCAATATGACACAAAAAGGTACACAAACAAAAGTTGTAGCAGCATAAGTAGAAAAAGAAGAGAATCCTTTTTACTATTATTTTTCATTGCTTCTGTATTTATATTCAACTTCAGTTTATCAATTATTATATTGTAGTTATATAAAAATAAAATATTTTGCACATGTGCAGTTGGCGTTTCATTGTAATTGTATTAATAGACTACAAAGTTAGAAGACTGTTTGGTTCAGTTCTAAGACACGCAGTACACTGTTAAAAACGACGTATTCCATTTTTGCATGAAATAATTAACATTCTAGTTGATTTTCATTGTATATTGATAGTTCATTTTCAAATGATGAAGCATTTATAAAACATTTTTCATTTGCATCTGAATGTCAATAAGTAGCAATGAATCTCACAAAGGTTTGCCTTCATAATGCTATAGTATTCTTTTACAGGTCTATTATTCAAATCAAATTAATAAGTAAGAGGAGACATAATATACTATAGTCAAATAATTTTTAGTTAGTTTCGTGTTTCCATCTATTCAAGTTGGCAAGTTATTTTCCTATACATACTGAATCAATACCAATACATTTGTATGGAATTCTATTAGGAATACAAAATTTGAAAACTTATATTTCGCAAAATGAGAATAAAAGCGAACTGATTCGAAATTTGAAAAAATTGAGTTGTATACATTATGGATTTAAACATTAATATTTCACCAACTACAAATTCAAAAACCGACTTATTCTCACTACAAAAGGCTCCGAGTCATCTGCCTCCTTTGTCACATGTTTTTAGTACTAAAATTCCTGTTGCTAGAAATTTTCTGAAAGTTTTACTATAGGTCACTATATAGTGATAAATTGACTCATCATGACCGTGAGCACTATCAGAAAAAAGTTCATGAGTGTGGTAGTGACCCGTTTGAGCTGCGGTACGAAAATAGGACCACTGGCCACGCGTTACTTAATTAGACAGACTGGAGTACCTAGCTTTAGACCAAACAAGCTATGAAGAATCACAAGAGTTTAAAAGCTCAGAATTTCCTCACCTCTAACCATGTATATCGTCCTGGTGTGAAAGTGCTGTCAGGGGAACGTCTGATAGAGCTCGGCAAGGTTTGTATTCCACTTTTTGTGCATGTGGCACCATAGTGTTCTGGAATAAAGATTTCATTATGATCATATTTTGTCTTAATGTCCGAATAACTTCTTCTCACTTTTCATTGCATAAATCATTTTATGTGAGTCCCTATATATTTCCATTCGATGAAACAATATACAACTGAATAGTGTTTCTTTCTTTCCACTTGATTTCAATTTCCCTGCTGAAATTTAAGTCTTGCGCCCCTGGAAGTAATTGAGGATTTTTGAGATATTTAGATATCATACTAATAAATTCAGGGTCTCAGAACATCTTTGGCATTTCGATATTTCCGGTCTCTCATAATGTTTTGTTCAGTCTCATTATTTCCCGTGCGAAAACTCCATAACTTTCTATTGTATTCATGTCGAACGTTTTTCTCTTTCTTTCCATCAATCTAGGTTTTGAAATTTACCGTAATGTAATAGAAGTTAATATATATGAGCCGTTCAATTTTTGATAGAAATTATAAGCAATCCACGACTTATTTTTTAGTCTATCAAGGTATTTATCAACCATGTGAATATAGAATTACTCGGAGTTCACCATCTTTCAGTAATTGAAAGTATGGTGCTATGCTCATCCTAGTTTTTTACGAAAACGCATCAACAATATGACCGACGCCCAGTTGTGGTATTTGACCGCTAGATGGCGATCGCGTCACAAGTGCAAAAAATATAGCCCGCATGACTGAACCCCAAGAATTATGAGCTTCTAATTTTGTGCTAGTCAAAATTTCATACATGTATTGCACCAATTGAAAATGTTTTGTCCATTTATTTGGTGATTTTTTAAAATAAATTACTAGATTATGGTGTTATATTCAAAGAACACTTTGTAGGAAGTATTCACAGAACATCTGAAATGAATTTCTGGTGGGCAAATCAAATAAATAGATATCGTGGTTAATTATTCAAATGGTTTATTTTTGGCTTAAACCTAACATACAAATAAAACACCATTATAATATAACCTTGCTTTAAGATTACATATACAACTTTTTATATAATAAATATAAATAAACATTTTAAACAACTTGGAACAAAAAATAAAACAAAATTTGAAATGTTATGTATGTTGAAGTAACTGGTTTTTATTTCTTATATGAGAATCTGATGTTACATTATATTATTTTCCTACATAAATTCTGAAACAAAAAAATGATCATTAGTTTTTGATGATAGTTCACTTCCATCATTTAGTAAATATTTCAAGAACCTTGAGGGTACTGTTATTTTTCAATGATTATTATATACACAAGCTCAAGTTGATAGAAGTAAATTATCCCGAAGAAGAAGTATTCACATCTTTATTTTTCCTCACAGAAAACATGTATACATATGATCTGATTCTGACTCAATCTATTAGGAGACTCTACAACTCTACAACTACATTAACTAGGTGATGTAATAGATCTTTGTACTTGAAAATTATACGCAACTACTTACTTTATTTTGGCACTTATTCTTCCTCTTCTTCCTCATCGTCCTCCTCTTCTTCATCAACTTCTACTTCCTCTTCTTCCTCCTCTTCTTCTGGTTCTGGTTCAATTACAGGTTCTTTAAGATCGTCATCATCATCAGCAGCTTGTTTACCTTCTTCTTCACCTTCAGGTGAATCTGGGTCTCCAGCTTTTTTGCCTGGTCTTTCACCGAACCATTTGGGAAGTTTTGCTAAATAAAAAAAAGGTCAATTAATTTTTACCCTATGGTGTAGTGTGAAAAATATTTTTATTACTTAATTAGTGGGGTGTAAAAAATTAGTTAAAACGAGAAAGGTGCTTAGGGATGTTTTTATGATGATGTTATTTGTTTGTAATAAATGTATTTATATATAATCAGTTGCGGTTTGTTCAAAATTATATGCATAGAAGTTCTATGGTCAAAGTAAGATTTTCTAATAGTAAAATAACAATCAAAGGTTTGTGGTTAATTTGATTGTAAATATTCGACTTATAATAATAATATTAGAAACATGACAGCAAGTGGAACTTTAGAAAATCATATTGTTTTGTTTTTCAATCATATGATTTTAGTTTCATCATATGATTCGAATGATTATTGTGTATGTATAAAATTGGCCCGTTGATACTTTTTAAATATATATTTTTAAAATTTCAGTTAGTAAAGGACATGCAAAAGCCTATAACATGCAAATACTCTCAAGTAATTTTTAAACAGGTATTAAAGCAAATTACTTTTTTGTCTGCCGTCAAATTGTCCATATTTTTCTTTCCAGCTCTTTTCATTAAATTCTTTAATGATTTCTTCAAAACCCTGTTAAAACAAACAAAAACACATTCAAACAAAACAACAATACTTAACGAAAAATCAGAAATATAGTGATTTCAACAAATATTTATCCTCCTGATTCTAGTTATCTAAAGTATAGATTTTAGGCGTGTGTTTGTGAGAATTTCTTTTATAAAATTAATATTTAAGTAGCAAATGTGTATAAAAACAAATTTCATTTATCTCAGATTCTAGTTAGGGAGGTTTTTTTGATGATATTTAGGTAAACTTGGTGTTTATGGAACTCAAGTATTTTTAATATGTCTTCACGACTGCCGACTTGTCTGAAAGTCATAATAATAAAGGAATGTTGAAAATTTTATAACTTTCATGTTACATAATTTTATTTAAATTACCAAGAATGATTAATTTTAACTGTATACATCTAAAAGAACATATTGATAACTTGCAATGCTAAAAATACTATACTTTACTCCTTTTTATCTATGGCTGATGCATTTACTCCTTTTGTGTATCAGAAGGATATTATTAGTTTGTTTTAGATATATTTTTAAACATTTTTTTGATGTTAATACCTCATTCATCACAATATTTCAAGATGAAATAACAAAAAATGAAATTTAAAAAATAGGACGAGGGACAACAGTACATTAATTGACATTACTCCAAACTTTCAATATGGACTGTGGACATTTTCAAAAAAACGTACCACGCGGTCTGTTCATAAATTCTTCAATTTTGTTCTTCCAAACTTTTTCCAAGAAATCCAAATAGAGCATATCAAAGCCCTAGCAAAACGTATAATTGTATTCAAAATAATATTATTTATTAACATTTGTGTAATAAGTGAAGTCTAAAATTCGCCTTTAGAAAAATATATCAAACTGTTCTTGTTTTGTGACTATAGTGTCAATTTAAATTGTTGTTGTTGGTTGAATTTTAGTTGTATTGATAATTTTTTTGTTGATATTGAATATCTAATAAATATACTTACACCTTCAAATAGATGTTTCTTATCACTGTATGACCTGGTGTCAACACGACGTTCATATTTGGACGCTACTTGAATTTTAGGCTGAAATTAAAAATCATGATTATCACTATGATAAAAGTTCATGTATTCATGTAAACAAATAGTATACTCGTATATATTGTAATGAAATACGGAATTCTTTTATAATAATGGTAAATAAACATGATGTAGTCGAAACGAAAAGTCGAAACTATCAAAAAAAAATACTTTTGAAACAGAAGAGACCTAAAATCAAGAACTTTTAGATGCGTTAAAAACATAATATAGAGAAGAAATTAGGAGAGTTTACTCTCAGTGTTTTGCAAAAAACACATCGTAAAAGTACATAATAAAAAATTGACAATCGTTGAAAAAGACTATAGGAGGCGGAAAAAAGAAGGCTGCAGTTAGATAACAAAAGTAAATAAGAAACTTTGACGTATAAGTGGTCACTGAATAATCCTAACGGAGCGTTACGGGAGTAAGTGAATAAAGAAAAATCCGAAAGTGTATATGGTGATTGAAAGATTCTAAGCGGTTAATTAAATAAAAATAAAACATCCTGAAGTGTGCCTAAGATCCAGTACGAGTTGTCACAGATAAACAGATTTCTGAGCGCATAGTGAAAAACATATTGGACTGAACTTTTAGATCGTCATAATAATTAACATAGTTTGACTAGGCATAGATAGGATATAAATATTTAAAACTTAATTTGCATATTTGTCAAAATTTAATTATATTTTTCAACATCTGTCATAAATGACAGAACTCGAATAACGACAATTTATAATAAATTTCTTTGACTTAGAATCAATACAAATGTTCAGGCTAATTAATCAAAATTTTATGATAGTTTTACACATTATTATAAAATCCAGGGAGAGAAAGTGTTCTTCATGTATAATTCCAAGTATCGCAAACGTAGGTGAATATTTTAGATTTTTCTTTTTATTTGTATCGTGTTCGATATCGTCACAATTGGCGCCCAACGTTTTTTCAATTAATAGACGCCTTCGTCGTCGTCGAACATAATAATATATTTTTATGAAATTTTTGGTATTTAATTGAAGTAAGTTGGGTTACTCTCATGTATTCTTTTTCATTTAGTACAATCAGTAATTAGAATCACAATATTCTGTAAGTTGATCTGATGACAAGAGAGCTACCTACCCTTCCACTAATGAGCCAGTTGACCATTTCTTTTGAGGTTTTCTACTGTTGTTTGGTTCACATAGTGGTTGAATAGTTTATTTGGGCTATTTTCTGTTCTATTGTTATGCTTGGAATTTAGATGACTGTTATTTACTTGTTAATGTGGGGCTTATTAGAAACTATGATCGGATCAGCCCGATAACGATCTATCAAACAGAAGTAATTGGCCCGTAATCATATGATAACATATTTTTTACTCTAGAATATTGTTACGAACTCCTTCACTGGTATAGATTATGTTAATATAATCTAAAGATTGGGGGATTTCGCCGGGTACATTATGTTTTTTCCTATTCGGCGGAAATTCTTTGTATTGTTTTTATAAGCTGTTTACATTATGTTGTAATTGTTTTTGTAGATACAATTTTTAGAAAGGCTTTTTTTACGACATTCTAGAATCCAAATAATAAAGTAAACACATCAGAATAGGAAAAACTAATCTGTGTATTTAAATACATTAGATAAGTGTTTTTTTTTTTAAATTTTAAATTGGGCACCACAAGGAAGAAGAAAGAGAGGAAGACCAAGATTAAACTGGAGAGAAGGTATCGAGAAGGATATTCGAGAGAGAGGATTGGAAGAAGATCTGTGGGAAGATCGAGAAAAATGGAAACTGGGAATCGGAAGACGGTGAAGAACGTTTTAACCCGATTAATATAAAAAAAAGATAAGTGTTCACTAGTATGTGTTAGTGGATAGTGAATAATTTAGTGTGTAAATCAATTCCGTAAGTGAAATACACCGTTTGTATAAATAAGAGCATTGCGATATCGTATTTAAGGGTCATCGTTTTTTGTATTCCTTCAACTTTGAAAGTTATTACTTTCCTTTCTATGAGCAGCGTAATTGACAGGTTAAAGAGCCTTGGGATTTTTGTACTTTTTTTTGAAATGATCATAGTTATTGAGAAGCCCTGATGATTACCATATAAATGTCATGTGTAATTTTCGTTTCATCTTGGGGCTTATTATTTGACATAACAACATTGTAAGGTTGCGACAAACAACTTGGGACATCCTGTATATCTTTATCTGCTTCTTCTCCACACGAACAACGTAATTCCACCAGTAATTACAGTAACGAAAAATACAATAATGATTGTAGAAATGGAATAAAACGATCTAATGTAGAAAATGTTTCATACTTACTGGGTACTTGCCGGTAAGGGCTTCAGGGTCTAGACCCTTCTTCAAAGCTTTGTGTCTCAATTGTTGTTTTTGTCTTTCTTTTAATTCTTTAAGCTGAAATGGAATAATTCTTAGATGAATATATTAATTTACTTGTATTACCTGCATTGACTTATTAGTTCAATGTCCAATTTTTTATTTATATTTTAGTTCATCCATTTCTTATAATGTGATACAATAAAATATTACAATTTTATTACACCCATCGTTTAATAATGAATTATACTTACATCATAATCTTGACGTTTCTGCCTTTCTTCCAAGTCATATTTCTCAGTTTCCAATTTAACGATGCAATCCCAAAGCTCTTGTGCCTTTTCACGGAGTTTGTCTACGCTAAGACCGTCGAGAACTAAGGGTTTGATGCGGATAGATAAGGAGATTTTCTTTTCTTCTTCCAATTGTTCCTTAGTCTTGTTCCTTTCAAGTTGAGCGGCAGAGAGGTTAGACTAAAACAGAGAACATTTATTGAAATAATATCATTGTAACATTGGTTTTTTTTTCGATACTTATTAGTTACCACTTATTAGTGTGAGTTAAATCAAGCAAAATACGATTTTAAGAAAAGTGGAAGGGCCAATCACTTATTGCAGCCATTCCGAGAAAAAATGGAAAAGGAAATCATTAATTCTACTGGTCTATTGTGGTGTATTAGATAATCCATGATGAGCTGTTTTGTAGTACAGTCTTTAAAATTTTATATCATATTTTAGCAATGACAAAATAAAGCTGTTGATATTTATATTTTTTACATTTTCTTTAACTGACGGGCTCGAAATAACTAGAAACTATAGTAGTTCGAACTACCATAATTTTTGCTTATAAATATTCCCAGTATCTTCTAGCTTTTGCATGAAATTTTCAATAATTATAGTTTTTTTTTTATATTTATACTTTTGCTTCTTTTTGAGTAAATTTTTGAAATAATTTCCTACATTTTTCTTCCGTTCCTTCTATAATTCGACAAAATCAGCAAAAAAAATTTTAAAATTCAAACAGTATCATGGATGAACTCTATATTAAATATTTTATTAAGTATACGTATTCAAAAAAATCGGTTGATGTTTTGATAAATTACGTAATAATCCAATAATATTTTCTGTACCTAGTTAGGGTGATATGAGGTAAATGGTTGTCGAGTCAAATGAAAATAGAACCCCACCCACAATATGAACAGTATTCGAGGCCACACTACACTTTAAATACGGTTTTTTCTGTAATCAACAATAACATTTTAAAGATCATGTGTTTTTTGTCTATCTCAACCTAATAGATCATAAAATCAAGATCTATGTTAATAATCTATATGATTAATGAATATGGTAACGTTGCTTTCCCTTTCAGGTGATTTATATTTCATGACCAGAGCAGTTCAATGAAATTCGTGTTCCAATATTAGAAGGAAATCCAAAACAAGTTAGACATAGTTATCCTTATCAAATTTTAGAAATGTTCCTTCTAAATTCTTGTATCCTATCCATTTATCGACTCCCTTATATATTTTCACCATTTAACGCAAAATGGAATACATACAGCTCTGACTTAGACTAGAGGCAGTTTTCTGAAGTTTTAACAACTTTTGAATAAAGAAAGTATATGAATGTAGTATAGTATTCCTAAATCTATGTCTGTGACCTTTAGAACTGCTAATTCGTTCCGAATCGTTACGCGCAACTTCCTAAGCATGTTGGCGAGTAAATCTCGACCACTACGTGGAAACTTCGGCTCGCACGTGTGTCGCACGAGTCGATATACTAGGTACGCCAGTTTAGCTAGCAACTCAGAGCGAGTACACGTTTTAAAGGAAATAGAGCTGCAACATTTTGATATTGAATTGTTTATAGGCAAAGTAGAGAAAAGACTGGCGAAATGGGATTTGGAATCACCACAGAATTTTGGAACGCAGAGCTCGGAAAGAATTCAATGCAATATTTTCTGATAAAGATGAATCCTAATAGAAAAAGAAAGATATTGATGAGTTATTATATTTATTGATTAGTAACAAACCAATAAAATTAGATCATTTTGTCCTGAATCTGTCATCAAATTCTCGCTCGTTGGTACACTTTTTCTGGACCCAATGTACGTACAAAATTTGCCCAAATAGTACGATTTCTTTGGAATTATATTCGATTCAAATGTATCCGTCGTAGATCGTAAATCGGTCATATCGTTATAATCTGTTTATATAAATAGAAATTCTGCTTTAATTCATTTAGGAGTGATTTATAATGATGTACCCCGAATTTAAATTAATTTAAAAACTCAACTAAATTATGATTTTGAAAACAATTGGAGGATGAATTATTTTTAGTTGATGCAATGCGAAACGTAATACTAATTCTAGGAGCAACTGGTAAATACATAAAATACATAGAAAACGTAACAAAAGGAGTTAAACATAACAAATGGACTGCCACAAAATAATATAATAAGATGAATTAAACACTTTATTTAACAACCGCTACTAACTAAATAAAATCAAAATCATTGAGCTAAATATTGCCATCGTATATAAAGTAGGCAATTACCTATCATACGTTTAACCCCTCTATTACTCTTTACTTCTATAAATAGTGTAAAGAACTTTATTGCTTACTGCGGCATCCCTTTTGGTAATGGTAAAGTTGGGTCCTTTGTTTTTGTTTTGGTCTTTAAGAGCCTGCATCATAGCTTGACGTTTCTTCTCGGCTTCCTCAAGACGTTGTCTCTTTTCTTCAATGTCTCTCTGTTTCTTTTCTTCAATTTCACGGATGCGGCGCTCTTCTTCAGCCTGTAAACAAATATTGGAATATAAAAAAATGCATTCGAGATTTCGTTGCGTATTTATTACCTTCTTGCGTTCCGCCATTTTCCTTTCTTCATCTGCACGTGTAATCTTACGTTTAGCTTGTTTTTCCTTAAGTTTTTTTAAGTCTTCCTCTTCCTTAGCACGTTGCTTACGCCATTCTGCAATATATTCGCGAAGTTGTTCATCAAGATCTGATCTTTTTTGGTCTTGACGCTTGATGAATTCTGGATCTCCCGCACCTTCTCTATATGAATGAAATATAGGAATTAAAATATTGTAAGCCTTTAGTAACACGATCAACTGTCTTTATTTTTATCAAATTTTGAGAAAATATTTCTCCTGTTTATTATATCTAATATCTGTAGTAAGTTCTGTTTTTAAGATATGTATAAAGTTCGTTTCAATAACTCCAATAGATGACTCTATTAGTGATATTTGAGCGCCATAAATTAGTGTTGTGACCATTGTTAGTTTTTTATTGTTGTGTTTGTTAGTCATAATTTGTGGACTGTACTTGAGAATTATTATGAAAATTTGTATAAAAACTTAAATAAAAGTAATAATTCTGCCGGTATGTCTTGAAAATGTTAGGATTGATAGCGATGACGATAAATGATTCCTTGCTGTTGCTGTTGGCATACAAAACAGGTCGGATTTTAAATTTGAAACAGTTATTGTGAAGAAGTACGGAGAAAGTGAATATCATCTAATTGGAAAATTTATTCTACTACTTTACAAATCGAAAATTGTAATAGATTCGTAGAAAAAAGCTCTTTAAGAAATTTCTGATGATAAATGGACAGAATTTTCAAGCACATTGACAAAACAAAGAAAAATATTTAGTGCCAACAAGGAGTAATTCATGGAATGTATCCACACGACTGATAAGCTAGTGGATGAAAAGTATCAAAAGAAATAAAATTTTATTTACACAATTAAAATATTTTGCAATGAAAATGCTTATAGATTCTTTTGGAGTCAGCCAAACCAAGGAAATATAAAATTGTGCATAGTAGAGAAGATCATTTTCTTGGTCAAAGTAGCAACCTACGGAGAGCCTAAGAAACACGGGTACATTACAATAAGTGAAGATCAGCTTATGAATATGCACAACAATTATCAGAATGAAATATGAAATATGAATATGAAATTCGTTTGATGTGGAAAATGAAGACAATCACATTATTTTGTAACCCAAAAAGCCCCAAAGTAGGTTTTCTATTTTATAATAGACTCTGTGCTGGTTGAACAAGAAACGCAGAAATTCGTAGTAGTAATTACTTTCGCTGTATTGTATTATTTCATTGTAAAGTAAGCAATGATAACTTGAAGCTCAAATATCTTTTTGTGAACTAGAAATTCGTAAATTCCTTCGCGCTTATCTATTTATTTTTTTTTTCAACATTAAATCTTTAGTTGATCGTGCTACAAGCAAAGAATATATTTCACCTTTTTGGAAATAGTATAAATTTAAATTGCGGTATTGATTTATTGGGGAAATATATTCCAAATTTTCGAAAATCCTTTAGCATGTTTCTTAAATTCTGAAAATGTATTTTTTTACTCACGTTTTTAAACAAAAACGATTATTCTGAATAATTACGTAAACGTAAGCGAACTCATACATTTTTCCAAAAAAAAAAAAAGAAGCAATTATCGTTCGCTTCGTAAAATGTATTAGTAAAAACAAAATGCTGTGACCAAAAATTTTTTGTTAAAATATTTGTAGTTCGTTGAAGCTTTTTGCCATGTAAAAAACTGAAAAACTTTAATGCAGGCTCGTATATGGGTAGCTGGAAATGCGTATAATGCATACGTATAACATTTCGTACATATATTTATTTAATGTATCATAAATCCCGTTATTCATTCTTTTATTATTGTACCGAGAAGTGTTTGAAATCTGCTTTAAAGATATACATACCACTATTGGGATCTTATAACAAGAGATACGTTAACTGAGATTAGAAATTTCAGCAAGTGGAAACTAGTACATTTGTGTTATAAACATGGAATTGTATAGCAACACCCACACGGTGAATCATAGATAAACAATTAGATTGTGAATCATACAAAACGACAGATTGATTGAAGTAACTCGGTAGACATAGGAACATCAACAAGTGTAGATTTCAATAAGGTCTCTAAGTGAAATTTGTAAAGAGAAACCTTGCTTCACCATTAACCTTTCATTGAGCATAAGAAATAGAATGAATTCATTAGAAAAGTCACCTGTACAGCGATTAAACATTGTTTTGTAAGATATCAGCAAACAATACTGACAATTATGAAAATTTCTTTAACATCATATTTATTCTGCATGAAGAAAGTCGATGAAAGATCTTATAACCTCTTGAGAGATTAGCCTTAACCAAAATTTGGTGGTTAATCGTCAGTAACATTAGTGTCAACATTGGTAATAGTTTCGGTCCTCATGACTGCATTTACAAGATCAAAACAAGAACGATTGAGTCATAATACACCATTAAGACTTCTAGTCTTCACTCCACATTACGTGATTGGAGCTCGGATTTCAGAATATATGGAAATCCGCTTGTCAATTAATCATTATACCAGTCTTCAACTTACACCTTCAACTGAAATATAAATCTTCGCTTTGAGAGTCATTCCAAATGATAGCTTAAGATCCGCCTAAGATATTTTGGGCACGTTCAGTTCATTTACGAGATTTGTTACTTTATTTTTTGTGAATGGTATTTGGGATATTCATTATTCGATTTGTACTTCGTTTTTTTTCTCAAGTGCTATTTTGGCCACTTACTTTCTATCACAATTCATTTTAATATCATATTTTGCTGTTTTCAATGTTATAATCAAGGAAGATTGTCATTTTCCCATTAAAAATGAAAGTTGGATTTTAAAATTGGAGACTACGAGTTTCTGCACATACACCAATGAAACTTGTTCGTCTAGAGCTAAGAAATATCAATTTAGGATGATATGAAAATGATATATGTTGTGTGAAACTGAAAACTTTCAAGCTGTTCATTGGATGTTGGGAATTACAAAGTAATTGTATTTCTACAGAATTGTGATTTTAATGTACAGGTAGACATCTTTATAATTTTAACCAGTTCATTACCTGGATTGCACCAGTGTGTTCAAATTTCAAATTTGAGTAGTTCCCAATAGTCATATTTTGATTGATATAAAGTTTGATTAGTTCAAGTTTCATAATTAGTCCAAAAATTGTGATGTAGAATGTTTGAGTAAAACTTGAATCTAGAGGAGTTGACTTCAAAAAGCAAAAATAAAACTATTACATATCATTTGCAACATTAGATTTGTCATACTATAATTTGATAGTCCGTAGAAGAATATTCACAGAATTGCCAAAAAGTTGTAGAAGGGACTTTTAATCAAATCAACTATTTAAATGAACTTTCCACAAAAGCTTATTTTTGATATATGAACAAATGTATAACAACTGTCTGTCTACTTTTTTTCAAAATAAATACTGTGTAGAGAATTTAAAAACATATTAAATATCTTAGAAAGTTTTTATATATTTTTTATTTTTTGATATGTACGAAAATATTATGCTTCTGGATCGGCTTGAAAGCTGAGAAGCTACGAACATTAATTTCTACAAAAAACTTACTCGACTTTGGTGGTAGTGGTGGTAGTCCTATTGCGAACGTCACAAGGGGTCAGGGTGGGGTTGGCGTTGGAAAAAAAAGGAAAAAATGAAAAAATATCGAACAATATTGAAAAATTCGATACAAAAAACATATATTTAGGTGAGAACAGAAAACACTAAAACTACAGTTAAAAATAATTAAAAAAAAAAAACAAAATAATGAACAAATTATACTACTCTACTAATTTTTACTGAACACATACGATTCTACCAGGTGTATCTTATTTGAAGTACTAGACGAAAAACTTACGTTTTTCTGTAAAATAAAAAGAAAACACAAACTATTAAAACAAGACTAAGTGACTACAAATTTGTGCAGTTCTACAATAATACTTGTCTTATAAAGTTTTCATTTCAACCATACTTTTTGCAAGAATTTCTTTTCTATAATTCCAGGGAGATTTTTATTATAAATTAGTGTAATTTTATGTCTACTATTTCTATTTGGAACAAAGTATGAGACTATGAGATAACGCGTTCTGAAAATTTCATTCTGATTATCACAAAGTTTTAAGCATTTTTCTTCTCATCTTCACTCCAAGTACTTTCCTATAAGTATCTTATTTATTTTCTTCAGATTGTTGCAATAATTTTTGAGAAGTCTGTTTGGTCGTTTTAATTCTGATTACTCTAGTATTTGGTTATTCGCTATTCAATAAGCTCACTCCTTTTCCCTCTAGCTTACCAAATATTTTTTCAGCCCTTTTTTATCATTAATAGATTTTTGGTTTTAAAATATATAAACCTTTTCCAAACATTTTTTTTTTCAAATATTCCATAGAATAATTTGAAACATATTTCCATCAAAATCAAATTTAATATCTAGAAAAAATTGAGCATATAGATATTCTTTATGAATTTTTAGTTATTCATGAGTCAAGTATTATAGCAAAATTATGAGTGAAAAGATTGGAAGGAGTCTTGTATTTGTATTTTACACTCGAGTTCTTCGAATAGTGTGGAGATGCCTGTGGATCTTGATCTTGAACTTCTGTTGGTTGTAGTGCTCGGGAAAGACGTGCATTGGTAGCTGATTCCACAGGCTTGTACTTCTCCAAAGCAATGGGTCCCGATAAATTGAAATTCTGAGCGTCTGCAGGCGGACTCGGTGTCCATGAGCCTCGTCTGCCTGTCGTGTAGCTCGGAAGAGCATTTGCCGTAGTAGTATCGGTAAAATAGAGTCAGTATGTCAGTAAAGTCGACATTCCTGTTCCGCAAAACATGACCAAGTCGATTTGGTATTTAAGGAAGCTATACTTTACTAACAAGGCAATTTATCCAAGAGAAATCCAAAAGATAACAGTTATGCGAATTTTAAGCTTACATGGCCTTCAAAATTTACACAAAGGCTCAGAAAACTCTAAAAATTAACTTGGTTGCATTGTTTTGAAATAAAATTATACTGTTATAATGCTCTACGAGTTTATAGTAAAGACATATCAGCTGATATTCTTTAAAAATTTTTCACCAGTATATTCCAGAGGGTTGTCAATACAAGTGAAAAATATAAACAGCCTTTTGAGGTTATGCTCAGCTAACGTGGACTTCCAACGGTGAAAGTGATTCGGACTTGAATTCCAATAGTTCAGTTTTGATAACATTATAGTCAAGTGTGTCTTCTTTTTTTATATAAGAGGAAGTAACCAAGTCATATTTTTTCGGAAAGTAAAAATAATTAAGGTTTCTGAGCATATTAATTTGAAACGATTTTGTTTTCTATATTTATGAAGAAAAAGGCGTTTATGAAGGAATAGTGTCTGTGTCTAAACTTTAATCTTAACTTGTGGGAAATCCTAATTTTTGACTTAGTCAACGATATTAAAGTGGTCAATTCAGATATTTTGATGAAGATTTCAGGTCAGATAAAGTTATTATAACTCTATACTTTGTTCCTCAACAGAAATAAAAATATACACAGGAATTCGTGGATTTCGTTGTCGTATAATTTTTTAAACAATTATTTCTTACTTAGAACTGCACTTTTAGTTTAAACAAATATAGGTATCTACAATTTTTACACATCAAAATATTAGACTACTATTTCGAATTATTATTATAAATACGGGTAGCTTACAAAAAGTCGACAGTTATGTCTATCTTTGTTTAGGCATCCCGTAAAGTAACTACTAATATTTTTCTGTTTATTGTTAAAGTGTTTATAGCTACTTACGTTTCAACGACTTCCTCCTCCTCCTCCTCTTCGCTGAAAATATCGAGATAAAACATTGAAGACAAGAACAAAAGATTTTTCGCTGCTGTTAGCAACAAAGCTCAAGGGACTCAAAAATAAAAACCTTTTATATGACATGTCGTGAATATTTGTTGTTTCCACAATTTGGTTCAAATAGAGGTTTAAATCTGATCTTGGTTGTTGATAAATGTGGATAAAGTTACTTGTAAAAACTTGAAAGATTCGAAATTCATCTAAAAATATAATGGTTACTCAAATTAAATAGAATATTATCGTTTTAATGATAATATTTAAAAAATATATCACATGTCATATAAAAAGTATATAATACAAATTTAACCAAAACAAATAGGAAATAGGGAGTTATTGCTTCAAGCTCCTATGGCGTTTTCGTTAACTTTCAACAAGTTTTATGTACTTACGAGTAAACTTCTTCTTCGTCAGACATGGTTAAGGAGATTTAAAAAAACTCTGGAACAAAAATTATTAATTAAGAACTGGGAGCTTCGAGAAAAACTACTAGTTGTTCGTATGGTAAACTCGTCAAATAACAAATCGGGGTAGCATAAAAATAAATTGTTCTAGAAAGCTTTTAAAATCTTGGATCCTAGCTAACAATAAGATATATTTTTAGCTTCACTTATGCCTAATTATATTGTCTGGCCAACATTCTATTGTGGTCATTAATTAACGTTAGATTGTATAAAGGACAATTCTAACTAATACTTACGAATGAATTTTTAATAAAATCAATATTATCACCAACCAATAAATTTATTAAATTCCTTATATAAATTGTGTCGAAAAATATATTGGTCAATCTAAATGGTGAATCAATAAACGCGCAATGCATCTCAAATTAGTGATAGAAAATTATATCCTGACAGATTTTCACTTACTGAACGCCATTTATGGATAATAAATCTACCAAAGTATTGATAACAGAAAATATCCACAAAAAACGTTTGTTTTTAGAAACAACATATATTGCTGAATATTAATTATCAATGTGTTACATTTTGACAACAAATTATAATAAAATCAACGTCATTCGTAACAACCTAACCTAATTCAATCCATGCAAATTTTCAAATTTAAAAGCCATAGCATATCGACAAAGATTAACAGACTTAATATTTATGTCTTTTGTCATTTTGATGTTACTGGCTTTATATATATAAGACAGTTTGCTGCAAGCCTATGAAAATATTTTCTCAATTATTTCACTAACAATTATTAATATAGTAATCATATAATTATTTATGAGTCATTGAATTTTTTAGTGAAGTGTTTAACTAATTTTCATTAAAGTAAAATCAAAATGTCTTCTGCGGCGATAGTAAGATTTGGTTATGCGTCACAAGAACGCTTCAAAATGACTTATAATATGTATTACACACCGCATCAAATAATGAGATAGATTCTCATGTTTGAATTCTTGTTGCTTTCAGTTTTCTTTCAACGCCCACCTCTTGATATTGTTCGTCGTGAGCGTTATCTTCTTAGCCGGAAAGAGTATTTCATGTGAACACTCAGTGGAATACACCAAATAAGTCAATTTGGAAAATGCGTTTGAAACATTCCTACGCATGTACTCCTTTGAGTGCTCAAGTTATGCAATTGGAAAGCAACAACAGTAGATTGCGACTCTCTATATCAACAACTGAGATCCGTTCCTTTTCTTACAATTATATTCTTCTTTTAGTTTTGACAGTACCCAACAAATATTAGTCCCTAAGCTTCTATACTCAATGAAATTGAGGCGAGGATTAATTTTGTATTTTATTTCAATATTAAAAAAACAATTTCGAAAACCAAGGACAAGTTACATGAATATGTCCACCATTGAGACAAGCTTGCTATCACTAGCGATATTTTTAGTCTCAACAACACATTTATTTGGTTTTATAACGGCAAAATTTGGATTTTGTTTTCGTATTGGTATATAAAATAATAATAATAACTTTCACCTTTCTATTATCAACAGATATTTTCTTTTGCAGCTTTCTACCAACAACATTATTTGCAACATGCGGTTTGAACATTGCTTACGCATGAGCTCAATTGAGTGCTCAAGTTGTACAATTGGAAAGAAACAGAAGAAGAATACGTTTCTCTATACTAACAAGTGACATCCATTCTATAGTTTTTTATTACAATTATATTCTTCTTTTATTTTTGAAACCAAAAATAGACAATACCTAGCACGTATTGGTCTCTAGAACCACATGCCACTTCAATAATCAATAAAATTGAGGCAAGGACTAGCTTTGTACTTTATTTTAGAATTAAAAAAAAAATTACAGAAACCAAGGAAAAGTCTACCTCTAAGACAAAGTTGCAATCTTTTTAGTCTCAAGAACATATTTATTTGGTTTTATAACTGAAAAATTTGTATTTTGTTTTCCAGCTAAAGGAAATAACTTCCACGTTCCTAGTGCCAACAGATATTTTCTTTAGCAGTTTTTCACCAACGAAATTATTTTTAACAAGGTAAATCTTTCCGTGTCGTGTTGAATAGAAGGTAATCTCGGTTGACAGCATAAATAAATATCTGTAATTAGTAGTAGGTACACGTCAGGACGATCTTGTGTTTATTTGTACGCTTGTGGTGAACTTACATAAATATTTTTAGCCACTGAACTGAAAATAGCTAATTAAAAATTCACGTGTTAAATAATTTTGTTTCCAACATTCTCTTTTCAGATACAAACCAGATAAAAATTTGAACAATGATGTGAAAGTGACTTAAAAATGAATATATTTTAAAGTTTCTGTTGACGAAAATAAGTGAAATAAATTTGAGTTTGGACGAGGCAAAATGAGCAACGTGGGTGCCCCAAAAGATAGTTGAGACCCTAAGGCCTCAACCAAAGCTCGGTGTAAAGGTTGAATAGATTTTCGTGCAGAGCATTGTAATCAGTTGGAATCTTATAACACTATGGATGGTCATTGACAATGAGAGTTCTCAAAACCTAGAAGATAATGAGCTAGCTCTTAAACAATTTATTGAACTGTATGAAGTTTTACATATCGCGTATATGTCAACTAAATGATAAGAAACTCATTATACTTCAATAAGAATTGCGATTATGCTTATTGGAGCTGGTGAATTTACAGCTGAAAATTTCAAATCCTTAAACCTTATACCGGAGGCCAGATATCTTATGGTTACAACCAATCGTTCATGTACGGATAAACAATTATTTCATTCATCCATTTATAAATAATTTTTGTAATCATCTGTTTCATTACCACTAATTTCTTCGATTAAAGTGACATATGAATACATCTTTTCTACCAATCCTTCGTCCAACATCGATATTTTGTCAGCCAAAATACAAGCAAGAATAGCTAGATAAAGAGCAAGACTACTAAAATAAGATCCTTCGCAGTCATGATATTAACCTTGATCTGTGTATGAGGATGGCACGATGAAATGTCTTTCTTATGCTGTTATACGGTGCAGAGGCATGGGGGCTTACAGAAAAGACACAGATAACTTGTGTCGTTAGAGTTACAGTCACCGAAGTTCTTGAATGCATGAACAAAGCTAGTACTTTGGTCATGTTACGCGCAACCTTGCAAATACGATCTTCTTCACTTGGTTCTCCAAGGTAAAATAATGAGTAAAAGAATCGTGGTTGAAAAATCTTCGTTAATAGTTCGGGAAATCAATAACTGAGCTATTTCGCGTAGCAGTAAATACATCAATAATAGTCAATATTATAGCTAATATAGGAGCCAAAGAGCCAGCACGCGAAGAAGAATAATGAACACCTTCAAGGCTAAAATTCAAGCCAGTTATGCGTTAGAAATTCGAAATCATTTCATCTCTTTATGACCAAAGCAATTTATGGATGAAAATACATTCCTGTTGCCTAAATCGCGTTTCTTTTATATGGGTTGTTCAAATGAAAGATTTGATTCCAGTCCCATGGTGACTTTCAAATTAAAAGTAAAATTGTTTATTGATATCAACGATCAGAAAATTGAAACCTAATAAACGGTTTCTTAGGCTCACTTACCAATTATAACACCATAGATAGTTTATCAGTTAGACAAACGGTTGTTGGTATTATTCATTTCGATACTAATAATTATTTTATTTTTCATATTTTTATCATTCACCTATTATTTATTGCTGGAATAATATTCAACTAACCATATCTTACTGTAAATACCATTACAATATAAAATGTAGTGACAAGTTTCGTGAAATATTTTTTAGAATATATTTCGGCGGTTTCAATGCATTGAAAATTGTTATTTTTGGAATCGGTGTTGAGAATAACAGACGCACGGTTGATCCAAGAATAAACCGAAACTGAGGACGTTGCCAAATACAGTCCGGTTAGACGTGACTGGTGTGTGTGGTGTAATTTTCATTTATAGCTTTTCTAAAGTTATGTGTACGAGAACAGTATATGCAACAACCTCCCACATCCATCCGTAACATTTTATTGCAAAAAATAATTTTTTATAAAGAAAATTTTTTGTCAAAGTATTTGCATTTATACAGATTTGATACTTATACATCACTACATCACGTACTAATTAGAGTATTTAACGTTTTTTAAGACAAATCTATATTTGATATAATCACTTTTGTTTATTGAAATAGCTTGTGGTAGATTTTTGCAATTTCTTAGCTCTGCAAATATACTTCATATTTGTTGTCAATGTTACCAATATAAAGTTAACTGGTAAGTATTTAAAGAAAAATCGTCTTTATTCTGTAATTGATGACCCTTTCTGACCAGCCATTTTCAAATTTTCACTTAACTGAGGAGGCTTCAAGTTCACTTTTACTTCAACTAAACTCAAATTAATTATTGAATTATCTGCCACTGACAATGACAGTGAAATTAGACAGAGACAGATATAAATCATTAGTAGACAAATTATGATCCATATTCGATTAAAAATTATACACGGTTTTACCTTTATGGTTCTTTCAAATGAAGATTCATGGGCGTCAGCTGGTAGTTGACAGAAATAAGTTAGTTTACGTTTTAAAATTAATTTCAACTCTATTCGTTCAATCTTTCTCACAATTCCACTCAAAAACTATTCTATTTGTGTGCAAATATGTTAATACAATAAAAGAGTCGCCGGAAAGTATTATTAATTCACTGTTTTGTACGTGAAGTATTTGATCTTTACTATCCCTAAGTGCAGTATAAGAGGTGATTTCAAATATGAAAACTTCAATGATATTCAGTCATTTATAAGATTGTTATTTATTTGAAGTGTAACTTTTAGATCAAATCATAAAATGTTCTTAACACAAACATTTTATCAAAATTATAAGTACTCAAAATTCAGAGGCGATACCTATATAATGATGACCATATAAATCCCTCATTGGTTCCGCATTCAGCTTTTCAAACATATTTCTGATAAAAAATTGTTTATTATGATTGTAATATGGTTATATTTGGATTTATGTGGGCTCTCTTTGATGCCCAAGCATTACTAAAGCCATTTAAAGGAGGAAAGGAGCTAGAAGCACGACATACGGTATCCGCATACTATATCCACCGAAAAGCCTGAAATATGTATTTACAACAATTTTTGGAAATACTAATGGGGCGGTGCTAATGAGTAATAGATATGGACACCTTAGAGGTCAAGGTTCACATCACTTTGAGTTCAGTTGTTACGTTACTGCAGCCTATTTTAATATATTGGGACCACAAATATGGGCATATTTATCTATTGTGATTAATAGCTAAACCTTTTGGAAGAATATTTATTTATTAAATGATCAATATAACCTCGTATTTTGGTTCAAGTTTTATCAATTCTTACTCGCTCTATAAAATGTATAAATTTTTATTCTGTATAAACTGTACAATTAATTTGCACAGCTTGTACAAATTTTTTTAGGAAAAAAAATCAAGTATAACCTATACTGTTTTGCACTATATTTACTTATACGAGTATAATAAACTGAAGGAAGGACAAGCATGTTTTTCAACTGGATACTGTATTATCCTATATTAAGGAGAGTCCAATATGAGCATTTTAAAAACTAATTTTCAATCAAAGTAGATCTAAAATTAAAACAATTTAGTAGCAAAAGAAATTAAAGAAACAGAAACAATTCGTTTTAAAGTATTCCTAAAAATTAGAATCTATTATATTGCGGTTAAGCCATTACAACTTTTTATAATGGAAGCTAATTGTCAGGATTTTTTTACTTAATACCTTCAGCCATAAGTAATTATGATTCCACACTATATAGCATCGAATTCTAAGTGACAACTAAATTTGATTTTTTTGGGAACATTTAATTCAATGTAATTTCGAATATTTCGACTTATTTGTTTGACTAGTTTATAAAAGGGATTATTATTAACAGTATAAAGAGTGGTATTCAATTTGAATATTTGTTTCGTTTTTTTTATCAATATAACATTTTTTGTAAGTGCCTCATATCTTTCAAACTATTCATATTGGTTAAATTTTTTTAATTCTCATTTTTACTTCATTTTATGGAATTGTCAGAACTATCTTCTCTAATTGTTCGTTTGTAAGTTGGCGCGATTTGGGTTTACCAAAGTGATTCCTACAGTAAAAGAATTGGAAAATCAAAAGCTTGGAATAGAATATGCAATATTTAGTCAAAACAACTAACCGACTTTATTAAAAACTGGAAAAGTTTCTTCAAGATAATGATCAGTTTATGATATAGGGAATGTCATGGACAATGGGATAGAAGCAGAAGTTACAACGCTTGTTCTTATACATTAATTATGTTATTGACTAAATTTTGTAGTCGAGATAATAACCAAAAATCCTTGTATCGAAATGTTGATGATATCGCAGGTAGCAAGAGTCAATTACAAAGGTTGAGTCTGTTAACAATGGTTTATTTGTATTGTTTCAATTTTTGTGTGCTTTGTGTCTCTGTTATTTTTGGAAGTATCTGAAATAAGGCATTATTATTAGCTAGAGAGCTGAAGCTTTAATCATAATTATTATAAGATAGTTCATAAATTTTTTATACTTAGTATAAAGATATGGTTGATTTGATATAGGTTTTAATCAATTCAAATAGGTAAGGTAGATATCAGAGTCTCGAGGGCACAAAAAGGTTAAAGAACTTTTGAAAAGAGTTCTAAGTAGTATTCGAAATCAAATAAAAAAAATAAGCCCTAGGGTTGTCCACAAATGACTATTTGGAAAACAATTCCAGAATATAGCAGATAAAATCTTTATATTTAAAGAGATACAGTTGAGACTAGTGTCTAATATAACCTAATAATTTAAAAGTAATTAATGAAAAATTCATCTGCAAGATACGTATAATAGATTAGAAAATTTTTGAATTTTCGTATGAGAAAATACAAAGAGTTACATGTGCTTAATAAAGAATGGCTCAATGTTTCGAGTAGACAAAAACGTTAAAGAACTTTTGAAAAGAGTTCTAAGTATTATTCGGAATCAAATAAAAAAAGTAAGTCTTAGGGTTGTCTACAATTGACTATTTGGAAAACAATTCCAGAATATAGCAGATAAAATCTTTATACTCAAAGAGAGACAGTTGAGACCAGTGTCTGATATGACCTAATAAATAAAAGTAATCAATAAAAAATTCATCTACAAGATATGTATAATAGATTAGGGAATTTTTTGAGTTATTTTATGAGAAAATACAAAGAGCTACATGTGCTTTATAAAGATTGGCTCAATGTAAGATATACTGTTCTGTGCTAGATTGTTTTCGTCAAAAATGATGTAATTCAACACATTATTTACAATGAGATATATGTTAAATTCATACATTATTTTTAGAAGTATCAAATTTCAATAAAATATCCACAATATTAATATCATTCTTTTTGAGAATAACAAAAATAAAGATTCTTATTGATTAAGCAATCTGGAACTGCTGCCTTAAGTTCTATAATTAGACAAAGCTATACGCTAAAATCGGCAATACAATGAGAAAAAATATTTCACATTTACAGGATTTATAAATAAAATTCTGTAATTTCGGTGCCAGGATTACGTAAGGATATATGGTTATTCTCTCTAAATAAATATTAAAGCTTAAATTTTCAACCTGTATAGATTCAGGTCAGATATAAGTGGGGTTAGATGTTTTCAGGAAAATTAATGGATAGATTTGACTTTTTGAATAATACTGAATTTACTCACATCATTTGTCAGCGTCTATTATATTTAATTGGAACACTATTTTCATAAATTAATTAATGAATTTTGATAGATAGATAATGAAAGCTACGCAAAGTTTGGAATAAATTTAATAGAAGAAGCATTACGATTTACGTCTTACGTACTCAACAGTAACATTTTGGATTTTTTTTATAGTAGAGGTAATGTTACTGCTCATATACCACTTAATCTACGGGGTTTTAATATATAATTTATAAACGTACAAATAATTCTCGTTGTATTTGAAAATTGAGTGAATATAATATTATACAAGGAGTAGAAGGAACAAGTATAGTATTGAATTACACTTAACTTTGTTATCCGCCGGTTGAGTTCGTATCTAACAAAGAATTTGCAATTAATTCACTGGTTAATTTCACAGTAATCTCGAAACATACCTCTTAGGAAACCTTGTTGGAGATATATGGTGAAAATGTATGTTTCAACCCAGTGGAAACCTATTTAATAATTCCCATATTAGGCGCTTCCTAACTGTTGTCAGTTAATATTAACATGTACGAATAAAAGATTTTATAATATGGTGAAAAGAATGTGGATTAATTGAGTTCACTGATTTTTCAAACGTTTGAACATGAGATAAAAATAGATTAGTTGCGTTTATTATTAGAACATCAGAATTTGAAAAGCGTTATTTATATTTAGATATAGTTTTATATCATCTATGGTTAGATCCGCTTACAACTATAAACGTTCGAAGTGACAATGATCACTGGTTCACCTAAAAGCACATTTAGCACAAAAATTGGAGTAACTTATAATAAAAACATTTTTGTAGTGTGAATTAAAAGTGGTTTGAACGGTTTAAAGGTTTCGCTACTTACTTTTGATGACAAAGAGGTCCAGGAGCACCACACAACTCAGGGAGTCCGCAGTGACTGTCTATTTTCTAGCTCGGATTCCCAGTGAAAAGCTAAATATGCGCGCGCATACTCCTACATCGACATTTTCTGGCAACGATTTTTATTTAGAAAATACTAGTTTTACGTTTCTAAATAGTTTATATCTACTTTTGCAGATATATTGTGCGAGAGAAAAGTATACGAGAATTGTGAAGCTTGAGACGATGTAATTAAATCATATATGTATGGGTGGACTTTTAAATTGTACAAGGCGTCTCAAATTGTTACGTTAGACAATGTAACACTTCATTAGATTCTACTTCAAGCATCAGTTTTAATTAAAATGTTTTGACACTTTTGGTGTATAGATAGATTGGAAATTGACGGTCGATTAAATGGAGGAGTGAAATTAGGGCATAATGAGTCGATAGTATACAAAATCATTATACTGAAAATGTAAATAACAATAATTTTAATAACTTTGTGTTGATAATTAACAATTACCATTAGAAGAATGTGAAACAAATCACACATACGTAGAGGAGTAAATGCAATATCACCTTGAACTTTGAGAGACAATTTTCAAAAATTTGAAACCGCTGATGGAATAATTTGATTGTTAGCTACGAGCAGTAGTAGTATAGACCAAGAAAATAAGTCTTCATATGTGATTTCTACGTAACTTCTTGCATTTTCATATAAGTTACTTTGAAGTATCCGAAATAGGTACGTCGGATATTTTTTTGCGTATGGGTGAAAAGAATTGATAGAAAAGTATTTCATATTTTGAAAAAACAGTGATACTAAGAAACGTCTAAAGAAAGCTGTAGATCTTTTAATTTTATACAAAAATAATCCTCTGACGTTTTTCGTATTTATTCCTATTTACAGAGCTAGTGTGAAAAGTTATTGGTTTAAAGAAATGTAGATAATTTTATATTTTCGTGATCCCCTCGTTTTTTGTCTTTAAAAAATCGAAAAATCATGCGCTTTCAATGAATTTTTTTAAAATCTTCGTTTTTACGGCGGATTTACGAAAAAAAAATATGGAAAAAAAAACTGAAAACTTATATTGTTTCAGGGCTTTAATTGTTTATGAAAATGCACTCATCCACGTATAATTGTTGATAACTTTTTTTCAAATAATCAAATGAACTTGTTATATTTTTTTTCGTAATCTACACAAAAAATGAACAAATTGAAAAAAAATCTATACATAAATGTTGATTTATTATGTTTTTACAATTAAAAATAATAACAGTTTCTCTTAAAATTGACCTTTTCTCACATATAATCGTTTGCAAAAATGGTATCTTACAAGGTTGACTGTTAAAGATAATTGGGAGTGGGGCGAGGGGGGATGCTTGATACGCAGACCAAATGTGAACAATTGTTCTGAATTTTTAGCACACCCCCCCTAACCTAACCTAACCAATATAAGTTTTAATTTTTTTTATTCCCATATTTTTTCATAAATCCGTCGTAAAAACGAAGATTTAAAAAAAAATCATCGAAACCGGCCGATTTTTCGATTTTCTAGAGCCAAAAAACGAGAGGAGCGCGAAAGTATAAAATGTATATCCGGACGGTGTTTGCAGTCTGCATTATAGACGTTTGGCATTTGCGGTGATTGTTGAAGGCATGGATTATCAACAAAGTTTTGTTTAAAATTTGTCTATGGTGATGATTCACTAACTTTAGAGATTGTTAACCACCAATATGAGCGATTCAAGAGTGCAAATGAATCAATTAGAGACCAGGAACGGCCGAGATACAATAATTTAGTTATTTATCATACCTCGTATTCTTGGATAATTGTACAATTGTAAGAATTGAGATTAATAGAAATACTAATGGTTAAACTCATTGGAAAACGACTTAATGATTCAACTAATTTCATTTTATTCTATATTCCATCAGGTACCTTCACGCGTTTGTAGTTTCATTTGAAAATTTCTAGTTTTAACTTATATTGACCTCCATTCTTGAGTGTACTGAAAAAAATTCAACATTATCACCGTCAACCGGCCACCAAAGTGACACATAGACGCTACATCAAAATTCACTATTAATAGTACAGTGGTAAAAAATTTTCAGTTATTTTTAAGCGCATCGACAAAACTAGCGCAGAGAAATGGCTGAATTGTATATTTATCTACTATCATTGTTATTGCATATTTGCCTTAATTTAAGCAATTTACGATTCATTTATGTATACTACTTATATAAGAAGTTCTCGTTAAATTTTGTGCATGTATAAAAGAGCATTGAGGGGAATCAAACGGACATTAAGGCTGGATCCACACTATAAGGTCGATTACAGTTCGTTTGCGATCCGATCTCGGTCTGGTGAAATCCAATCACATTTATAATAGACAATTCGACTTCGTTCACGATTTAGTTTTGAACCGTCAATAATCGAAGTCGGATGTATAAGTATTTGATATCATTCATGCTTCCAAATGTTCTTGGTTTTAGGTCTCTTCTGTTATAAAATTAGTTTTTCTTAATAATTTTTTATCAATCTCTCAAAAATTATTAAACAAAACTAATTTGAAAACAGAAGAAATTTTTATGTGATATTATTAAAAAATCTAAAATCCTAAAATTAATTTGACAAACAATTCCATTGCTATTTAATATAATATTAATAGGGGATATGTACAAAATAGAAAAAATATGCTAGATATTATTACTGGGTGATGATAGGTTTGTTATGGAAACGGTTAAAGGAAGGAATATTAATTAAGTTCGGTTTGGTAGACGCTGGAGAGTAAGTTACAAACAAAAATATGGATGTAAAGGTAATCCCTTTACCAGTATTTTGAAAAAGGTCGCAAACAATTTAACTTAACCAAAATAATGATCAGTGGGTGATCAGCACGTGAGCATCCTGGAAGAAACACCTCGTGGCATGGTTATTGGTCCAAATCAGTTGCACCATAATATAATAAAAATAAAAAGCGACGTGGGAAAGGCGTGTTTGGCATGGAGACAGATGATGAAGTTGGCATTAGGTTTACTCCGCCTAAGAAGAGAGTTAAAAAGCTTCATTTAACACTAGCAAATGATTGTGAATATTTATAAAAATGAAATGCAAGAAAATTATGACAAGTTTGTGACGTAATTTCCAAAATAACAAATATTTGGGGAGTGGGAGCTGATCATTCAGTGGCCGACCCAAAAAAGTATCCAAGAAGAAAAAAAATTAAAACAATTCAATTGTTGATTTCGACAGGAGCTCCATCAGAAGAATTGTGTACAATTTTCTCTTTCAAAATGAGATACCTACAGTGGATAAAGTTCTGGGAGTAGTTGACGAATATAAGCACTTGCCGGATTTTAAAAGATCATATTTTATAATTTATTAAAAGAATTTCGATACAAAAAACAAAGAAGGAACAGTTTATTATTAGAAAAAGCAAAAATAATTGTGCGGAGGCGAGAATACCTTGGAAAAATTGAGAAATTTCGTGAGGAATACAAAAATTACTACCTATCTAAAATGAATATACTAAGGATAAGGTTTGGATAGACTCTTCCATACAATCCACAAGGCAAGCATTCTTGCTATAAATAATCATTAAAAAAATTCGAATATTATTAATGCCTTGTTTTAAAATAAATATGTACCATATTTTGGCCGTTCACTTTATATCTATGTCAATCTTCACGGTAACATTGTATATTTCTGTAATATTAATGGTGCATAATTATTTATAATTCATATTATTAATCTGCGAATTATTTCTTAAGTGCGGAGTGCGGCTCTGTTACATGTTTTGCTTTGGCTTTTTCAACCCTGATGACGTGTACTATGCTTGAATATGTTTTGGTTTACTATTTTTCTTCGATAACTAGAGTTTAATTGAGAATAAATGAACGAATTCCTGCGATAAATTTCAATCTCTGAATATTGGAACGGGTAATAGCATAAAATGTCTGCCAAGACAGTTTTGAAAGCGTTATAATTTGTTTATTTAATATAATCAATCTTGATTGGTTCTAATATTGTTTTTATTATCTTGATTTCCATTATTGTTAACTTCACTTCCTCTCTTTTTGTCATTATAATTGTTTCTGCGTTAATATTTTTGTTTTATTTTTATATATTTCAACCCCACTTTTTCTCTGTCTAATTTTTCTTTCACACATACTTTCTATTGTTTTTTTTTGTGATTAGGGCTCTGCTTATGCGTTTACTCAACTTCCGTTGCTTCTTAATTGTTTCTCAAATTTCAATTACATTTCTCATTATATATTCAAGCGATAGAATAAATAAAAGTTTGCAGATAGTTATAATCATTCATATAATAATAAAAAATAACAAAAACGTAACTATAACATTTATTTTTCATTAACTTTCAAACTATGAACAATATAAACTGAAATATCATGGTTTAGACCTGTGTGGATAAAAAGCAGTTCATCTCAATTTGATTAAAATTACTAGTCCTATTGGAAGTAGTTAAATAACAAAGCTGTACTCACACTTTTCTCACAAAACCTCAAAATTTATGGGAAAAACTCAATTAACCAAGTTGTTGGACAGTTGGTATGGGAAAAGCGTTCCTACGTTGCGATGCCGACAAGACAATATTCATTTTATTTCTCGTTCTAGACACTATCTATACTGCGCATGTTTCATGCGCGTAAAAGATGCGCAGAACTAATTGAAGCGCTTAGAGGAGGGAGAGAACGTTTGTTTCACTGAGTCGGAACACCTTTCACTTATAGGAACTGTATATATAGAACTATTACATATATGGTTAAAATAAGATAAAAAACTGAATATTTAAAATAAAAAATCAAAGAGTGTTCAGGACACAAATAGTTTTCATCAAATTTTGTAAAAAAATAATGTAATGTGATAATTTCTTTTTGAAAACGGCAGTTAAGTGATAGTCGATAGAAATCGGTAGTGAAATCGCTTTTTAGTGTCTAGGCACTGAAGTAACTGAACTGTCACCCGCTCCATGTTTGACAGCAGTCAATCAGCTTTTTAAAATTACGATATGAAAAGAAATAAGAATTTCATAATTTAAAGAAATAATCACATTATTCATTTGTGTAAGTAAACGCCGCATTCATAACGTATTCTACTCGCCTCGATAACAAATATTTTCGCAAGTATTTTTAAATCTGGTCAATTTCTGAAAAAAGTCTCGTTTTCTGATTCGGCAACTAATCTTCAGCTTGATGAAAAAAAGTATGACGTTAGTGCCTTGATACATATATAGATGGAAATAAAAATACCAAAAACTGAGTTACTTGAATTTTGCACATAAATTTTTAGGTTAGGTAAAAAAAATTGTGAAAGTTGTGGCTCTTTTTATCACTTACACATTTGCTACTCAACTTTCTTCCATAGGACTTGTAGTTTTACAGCAAATCGACATAAATCCCTTTTCACTACTCGATCAGATACTCTTGACTTATGTTTTCATCGATTTTTCTTAGATTCTCTTCCTCTTCCAACTTTAGCTTCTTGAGCATTTCTATAAGTTCCTTCTTCTCAAGGAATATTTTCTCTGTGTAATAAAACCGTCTGTTACAACGGCAAACAGGTCCACATTTTTGGGAACGGCAATGAGGACATGGATAGAAGCATCCAGGGCAATCAACCTCCAAACAATCGCACGGATCTAGTCCAGTACTAATGAATACTCCATTTCCCGTAAATAGACTATTCTTTGATTTTTTATGTTTTTTCTCATACATATCCATTTCAATAAATATCTGCGAATTGTTAATAAACTTGTAAAGATGATTTACTATTATTTGAATATTGACATTGACGTTTATACAGAATGTTTTGATGGCAATTGCTATCAAAGTAATCATTGAAATATTGATTGGAGATGATGTAATTATGACAGTTCACCAGGGATAGTAACGATATATTTTTTTCTTTTGAAATTATTCTTTTACATTTAAACATAAACATTAATTAATCTTTTATTCTATAATAATTCATGTCATTTGATGTTACTTTGATAATTGAATCCAAATAAATATATGTCTTTTTTTGTACGTCGCCCATGTTGACACCTCTAATTTCTTTTTGTGATTTAATTACAATATGATCTTTCAACGCCTACACGGAACGAACAAAGTGTCAAGTGTCATTGTGAGTCCGCCATCTTTAGTCCATTTTAAATATATAACGAAATAATAAATTATTTAAGAGTGAGAATTGATTGAAAAAAGTATATAAATCAAAAACTTCGTCTATAATATCCGTGTGAATTTTCGTAGGTAGATTTTCAAATGGTTATAAATGTAATAAAGGAAGATTGAACAGTAAACTCCGTATATAAAGTTTATCTATGATCTTACGTCACACTTTTCTCACCAGTAACCTACACAATCCAATTTGGTGACTCAAAAGTTGAGGATAGCATTTTACTACAATAGGTATTTTTCTGTGTTATTGGATACTTATTCTAATCATTTGGTGATTTCTTAAAACTCAGTTGGATGCAAATTCATCTATTGGAACAAGAAATCTCCCAACAGTCTTTGAGAGACAAACATATGATTCAATTCATGTAAAGTTGTGACCGCCATATTACTACCATGTTTCCAGACAGTTAAATATCCAAAAGCTCTTCCTGTGACCCAGCTAAATATTCTCATTTACTTTTTTTTGGCATCGATTAATACTTTTGAGATAAATTAAGTGATACAATTTCAAAATAAGAAATTTTTTTCTTGGGTTTTGATGAAAGTGTTAACAAAATCACCCAGTAAGATAAATTCGATATCGGCCTCAGATTTTGGAATCACAAAAGCCTAAAAAGGCTGATGATTTAGTGGAAGCTTTGGAAAAATGTAGAAGAAAATTGATTTCACCTATTTCAGTGATGGACCAAATGTTGAAAATTACACTTTCTAATAAATTAGCTTAAAGCTGACAAGAATATTTAGATATTAACATTGATAACAGGGTTATTTATCAAAATAAATGAAATTGTACAATTAATATCATTCATTCTCTTTTTCTTAATCAAATATTGGAAGATATGTGAAAATATTTAAATATTGGATATAATTAAAATCTTGTTATTATCCGATTCCTCATAATTGGAAATGTCTTAACAACATTTAAATTATATTTATTAATAAGTGTACCAATAAAGTAATTAATTTAAATGTAATAAACCGGAATTTTCGTTAGTTCGAAAGTGTCCTGATGATTCCGTCCTGGACTTTTTTTTTTTGAAAAACCCTATATATAATCCCTCGGAAAATCTTAATATATCAGTGTGCCGTTTGTGAATAACTAGCATTAATAATTATTATAGAGGAGGGTATTTCATAATTTTGTACTCCAAGTATAATGATGATAATCATTAAATTTTTATTGGAACAGAATCTAGCTCTAAATAGTCACCAAATGGTGATAGGAATTCATTTTACGTCCACTTTGTCAGACGTAGACAACGGAAGGTGTAAAGTTATTCAACCGAGAACAGACAGTTGAATTTAGATTAAATTGAGTCTCATATATTAGAACGTACTAACGATATTCTTAAAAGATTAGCATGCAAAAATTATTGATTCAACCCACTTTATACTGTCGTATATCACATATTTTCTCAGATAAATTTATATATATCCTTTTGCATATTGGATGTCATCACGAAAGTTAAACCAATAGGACAAAATGTAAGGGGGTCGTGGGAGTAATAGTGCACCTCATTTGTTATTATCCCTGGTAGTGTCTGACACCGATAGAACGTATTATTAGGTTACTGAAACTGAAGGAATTTTTGCCATTTTGAATAGATCGTTGTACAGTATTAGTTCATTGATAAAGTTCAACACCTTTACGATTTGTTTGGGTGTGAATAGATATACAGTAGGGTACGTAGATCATATTTAAGATAATATTTGTTATAAAATTAAATAATTCTTTTGATGCTGAAGTTTAGCTTCTTATCAGTTATTATTCTTCTATTATTTTACAAATCAAATCAAAATTGAACGATATTATACAGTGTGGATCATGTGCTACCTATTAAATTTGACTACCTATCAATATTCCATATTAAATTAAAATTTGCAGATGTTGCCAGCTGAAATGATGATATTTGTGCTAAGTATTGAAGAAATACGAGGTTTGGCAATTAACACTTTAGTCTTTGATTCGAATCTCTGACGGCATTTTCGTCTCAGTTGTTTGGATATTCTTGATCCAATCAAAACACGTTTCTGTTGCAATATTTGAATTTCTGAAAGAGAAAGAATAACAAGGTAGTAGATTCGACAAAGAGGGTGGCTATGGTAGCACTGGAATCTTTTTGGATGCTAAAATCTGAGTCATATTTCACTTTATATTTGCTCATGTGAGCTTTGGTTGTTCTTAGATCATTTTTGTTAAAATATTTCTCTCTGAAGTCGAAATTGAATACTTTCTAAACATAACTGTATAGAAATTTATTCATTATTTTTCTGCGTATTTCGCCAATTATTTTTTAGTTATCATGATGGTAAATGAATCAGTACAGACAAGTAGAAAGATGGAACAGAAAGCATTTGAAGAACGTATCATCAAAGAAGGATTAGATTTATGGAAAAAACAGAAGGAATTTGAATTAAGAAGAAAGATACAAGAACAAAAAGAGGTATAAATAATGACGACCAAATATCAGTTAAAAGTAATACTCAATTCAATGTGTCCCTTACTAGAATATAAATCAGTGAAATCATTTGAAGTAGGTGTTGATTTCTTAATATTCGCAAAATTTGTAAATCTTTATAATGAGTGTTCTTTAGTGCCATTTTTTTTCGTACATTGACACTCAAATACTGCTAAAACTAAATGGAATAAAATCTGTTTCAAGCTGCTTGAAAAACTTTCATTAATCATTTAGAATTTTTTCATTAGTACGAAGGTTTCGAAAGCATCGTTTAAAGATAACGAATTATCAAATCATCTGAATATCTTTCAGGTTTAACAACGGTTGTTTCACTATATATTGGATAAATCAGAATAATCAATGATTTCGTTGTTTGCGAATTGAGCAGATTATTTAGCTTTGTCTCAATTACAAATAGATAATCATTTTTTGTGTATGAACTGAGCAGTTGAATAATTAGTCGTTTAATATAAAAAGAAAGCGAATGAAACAAACAGGTTGTCGTTTACAATATTGTAGTCTCGTAATGAAAATTTGTAATTGAAATGATTAGAATAGAAATTCTCGGTATAATCGGCTCCTGATAAGTGCTCGGTGGGTTAGGTCTTCTAAATATTACTATGTCAAAAATATTCTGTATGCACTCAATCGGATTTATATTCGGTAAGTTTACTGGCCAAAGTATTTTGTGCGAAGTGTTCGACTATAATCGTCCAAAAAAATCAAATTTTTCCTACGCATTTCTTTAATAGATGGACTAGTTCTTGGCGACGTCTGTGGTATATAAATTGTACTTAAAATGTCTCATTTCCTTTATGGTCTACGCTGTACGTCTTCGTCCTCTCCGTACATTTAAATGTCTCGTTAATACAATCAATTACTTACTAGTAAAAAAGATATTCTCTGCTCTACTCTGCGGAATATGCTTACTTATGTTGCTTCTAGCCTACTAAGTGGGCAGCTATGTAGTTTCTAGTGATGTGGTACAGCAAATCTTCGATGCAGTATACGTCTTGTTGTGTTGTATGTTCTTGGTTGTCTATTTTACGAGTGGAATTAATAATAATTCAATGATGAATATATTTATTAAATCACAATAACTGATGCCAATAATAACAAATGTCCACTACACTACTCGCTCTGACTCTTTGATGATGGTCTCGACGAAGTTCTAAGCGCAAGTTCGTGATCGTGCAATATCGTAAGGAGCTCAGTCTCTTAGACTGACAGCTACTGTTGCATCGTGCAATCTTGCTTATTATAACACAACTAAGCAAACTGACCTGAGCCGAGTAGTATAGTCTTCGTATTCGGACTTCGTCTCATTCCAAGTCCTTTGATTCGGGCATCAAACCGACAAGCCATATGTTTAAGTGTGGTGAATAAATCGGAGAGAGTTAGATCAGGTTAAAATGGAGGTTGAGAATAATGTTAACAGTAGAGTATCAATGAGCAGGTGTATTGTCTAGATGGAAAAAAGGTTGGCACCCAATTGTATAAGCAAAATCAAAATAATATTGACCAGTTATCATTATTTCTTTTTCAAAATAATTGAAAAAGATTAATTTTTAGAAATCACAAAAAACTGTGGCTGTGATAGTGATAAAACGGATGTAGCTTGAAACCACGTTCCTTGGGCGAAGATCATTGTTTTGACTGTATATTCGTTATTTGGTTATAATTGTGAAACAAAGCCTTAAAGTTCTTCAACTGATTTTTCAATTATTCTGCACACTTTGCGAGTCTGTACTTTTGCTCTCCAATTGCATGTTCCAACCAACTACATCCAACCATTTTTTGTTTGGTCTTCCTCTTCTTCTTGTACCTCCTACTCTATTATCAATGGCCTTTTCTGCAAATTGGTTTATCGGCATCCTTTTAGTACTCCTAATAATCTTAAACTTTGAGCTATTATGTATCTATCATCTACTGTCACATATTGACGGAAAATTTTCTTGTTATCTAAGAGATATCCAAGCCTTAAATTGAATTTTTAATGTGGGCGATATTTTGATCAGTATTAACGAAACACAGCACCCACCTTGCAGATAGCTTTTTCATGTGTAATCTTTCATCAAAATTCTGATTAGGAATCATATTGAGAAATATTAACGGGTCGATTTTCTACGAATATATGCAAATGGGGGCTTTTAAAACTACTGTTTGTTTAAAAATAAAAATTTATTCTGTAGTATATTGAAATATTGATAAGTAAATAAATGAATTCAATCCACCTACTACAGTTATACATATATATTTAGGTTTTATAAATTTATTGTTGTTAACCGTTCTATTTGAACCCATGACTTAGTGATTTATTGAAATAAAGGAGTAAACTACTCTAGAAATAAATCTTATGTAACTATAATTAGAGTTTAAGAAAAAACAAAAAATTTTAGATCCGTAATATGATGGATACTTACTGGCCGTGGGGTAAAGGTACTGATGCTAGACCGAGAGGTTTAAGAAATATTAGACTAGATGAATTATTTCCGAATAAAGAATATATGAATGTAAGTAATCCTAATTAATCAACGCATTTTGACACAATCATAGTGAAAAATAAGTGATATCGTTTTTTGTGTGAAAATAATTTGCTGTAGATAATTTGTTAAATTGAAATTTAATACCTTTTTTGTAATGTTTCCACAATTATTTTATATTTTCTACTTGTATTAGCGATTAGATTTTGTCTAGATTTATTAATATAAGAATTTTTAGAATCAGTATTTGGGAGAAAAGTTATGCTCACTAAATGACATTTTTTCAAACAAAACTCTATTAGGTAGCTGAGTAAGTGCAAATCACTCGGTGATAACTTTGAATGGTGGGTGGTATGTGTGTTCCGATCCAAAAGATTTGATCAGATTTTGGGTGAACATGGCTCGCGTTCTCACGTAGCAACAAAACTCCAGACGTCAAGAGACCACATCGTTTATTCAGTTTTGCAAGATTAAGTTTTGTTAGAGTAGCGCCGTGAACAGCTGCTTATTGTTACCTCTTGCAGCATAAACTCGACCAACAATATCTTGCCTGTTGAAATTGTATGCGTGACCTTAAGAGGGTGATTGCATTCCATTGAGTGACGTTTATTTTCTTAGGTATTATGAGAAATCCATTCTGCACTTTGTGCTCCGCAGCCTGGAATCTCAATGTGCAAACAATTTGCGAAATTACATTTCGGGAACCATTCTTTGTAATTTTTCTACTCACTCGGAAATTCAAATGTTAAATTGAGAATTGTGAATCGCTGATCTTCAGGAATCTTCGGTATTGACCAAATCATCTATGACCACCGATGGTCGATGTGATTCATCAATCATCAAGTCGTCCTTGAAATAGGTCATTTACTTACAGATTTTACCACTATTTTAGTCAAACACGTCGCTTATTTGTCTGTGAATTTCTACTGCTGAAGCGAGCTGATCGATTGCTTTAAACATTTTGAAATAGCTCATACGATATTGAATTAGCTACGAATATTTGGAACTTTTTTGAAGCTAAAAACAGCATCAGTACCCAATTGATGGCGAAGTCTGGGCACAGTTAGCTCACCTTTTTCAAAGTCTATCAAATAGTCTCTCGAATAGTTCACCACTGCTGACTATCGGAGTCTTACTGATGAAACTTTCATCACCCGTAATAATACTATCAAGCTGGGTGGGATCACTTTCTGCTTGTTGCAAACAGTCTTCTGCGAACAAATGTTTTATTTTATCGAAAAGTTTTCAAATTTGCAATGAAATAAAATTTTAAGTTAAAGTCTCACTGACAGTTTTGTGCGCTATCATTCGAACTGTACGTTAGATCTTCTTCTCTTCTACTAGAATATCTTCTGCTATCGAATTCGCGATCTTTCATTCTAACTCCTTGATTTTCTTATCCATTATCATTTTGCTGTCGATATCCGATTTGAAAGACAACATTTTGTTTGCGACGTCGGTTTTCGATGATAAAATTTCGGCAGAAATGTCGCTCTTCGTGATCGAAACCTTCTCGTCGATATTAGCCGTAATATCGTTCGCAATAGTCGAAATATCGTCCTTCATGGTGGAAATCTTGTCGTCAATATTGGTCGAAATATCATTCTTTCGGAGTTGAAATATTTTCGTCCATATCGGCCTAAATATCATTTTTCATCGTTGAAATATCGTCCTTCATGTTCGATATATTGACATAAATATTGTTTTTGAGTCGAAATTGTCGTGATCAAGATGGAGGACTCGTTTTTGAATATATAAGTTTCTGGATCAAATCCGTCACTTGCCAGTGCCACTTTCATTCTTTCTATCAATTCATTCTTCCCACCGGACGTTTCTAACTCGCGATTCTCCATTTCGGCTTTCAGTTACGTCACTTTCCGGTTACTTAGTCTCTTGGCCATGTTTATGTCACTATTTAAATCCCACTTCTGAGACCAAGGTAACGTTTTTTGTGTCTCTCACGCTCATACAATCGTTACCAAACACTTTTAATACTTTATCGTCGCCCAGTTTTGCACAAAATTAATTGCCTAGCCGTACTGGAGATGTATAATGTATGTATAAAACATGTAGCTGAGAGAGAACTAATAATGGTACGTAACTGAAAAAAATATACATGAATCAAGCAGATCTACCAAATCACGTAACAGAAATTTTGTCATTCCAGGATAACCACAAGCGCTGCAAAAATCTTCAGTTATATTCATAAACATAACTAGGAATTTCGAAAAATTTCAATTTTTTGACACACTTTTGACACTTTCTATTTATTATCGTTCTAAACCACCGTACAAATTTGAAAATGTGAAATCAATTTAAGGCAAAACGTTATGTTGGTGGAAGTTCAGATATTAATAGACCAATTGGAGGCGGGGGTGCACCGATTTTTAGTAACGGAAAGAAAATTACAAGAACATGCGAAGATCCAGTTCTTAGATTTCAATTCGGAAGTAAAGATCTCAGGAGATGCGTAGATAATACTCTTAGATATAAAACTAACAAAGAACAGCAGCAAGAATATAAGAAAGAATTAGGTAAGACTCACATACAATAACTTAATCTACTGAATAAGAATGGGAATTTATTCGCAGATAAATTAGTAGCAGAGAAAAAGCAAAAAGAAAAACAGGAGAAAACCGATGATATACGTTTTCACCAGGAACAAGTAAGTGGGATACTAAAGGAAGAGATAGATATTGTGTATGTAAAACATTTTTTAAAGTTTTTAAAAGCTTCTCCTTGGGGAAGACCTGGACCTGGTGGAAAGCTTTGGAGAAAACCTAATAGAATAGGTCAACAATTTTTGAAATCAATGGTATGCTACACTTTTTGTGTAGCTCCATTTATAATTTGAAACAATTTTGAATAGATTTCATAAATTTATTTTTCCGCATTAATTTTAATATATATTTAATCCTAATTTTTTTGTTTTGTGAAATTTTTTAAGCAAACAGAATCGGTAAAATGACATTTATTTTTTAGGGTTGGTCTGATGAAACTACACTGAAAAATCTTGGAAAGGAATCCACGAAACCCAATTTCAAAAAAATAAATGGCAATAAACCGAATTACATTTGTAATATAACATCTTGCAAACCTTCTTTGAGGTTGGATCCCATAGCATATCCTAGAAGAAATTTCATTCCTGTTGGAAGAAACAGAAAACTCTCTCCCTTATCTGAAAATAAGGACGAAGGTGTAGAGTTGGTAACACTGTTAGCAAAAGACAGAAATTATCCACCAAAAATTCCATTGTGTAGTTCGGATATTACTTCAGAGAAGAAAATGGGCAATATGTAATAATTTTTTTGTTAATAATTATAAAATCGGTCAATAAGTCACAGGTTTGATGGAGAGAGGTCATCACAGTTTTATATGTTTTTCTTGAAGTAACATCTTTCAAATGACATCTGTCAAATTTTGGACTACAATTTTAGACTAGTTACTTTGGCTGATTTTATACTCCCGTAGATACAGTTCACGACACCAAAAAATCGAACAGCGTTTTTGATGCTGTTACGGATTCAGAATGGTTTGTTGTTAAGGATTGGATTGGAGTCGTTGATGGTTCAAAAGAAAGAAAACTATTAACAGTGTCTATTACTGTACCTTACCGTTTGAAGTAGTGAGGAACGACTTAAAAAATTTTCTATCCTCACGACAATAAGGGTCAAATTGATTGAACTGAATTCGAAATTGCTTTTTCACCTTCTATATTCGCCAGATCTGGCTCCATAGTGATTCCTTGCCTTTGAATAACGCTGCAAATATCAATCAAATAGGGAATTTATCTTTGAAATGGAAGCCAAATATAAATCGTTGCAGAAAACTGATCTAGAAAAATTGAATGAGAGTTAGATTGATTGCATCACTCTCAAGGAAGACACGAATGTAGGAAGTAGTGATTGGGTTCAAAATTTTGTTAGATTTAGACATTTTTAAAGATTAATGTTGTAGAATTATTCATCTCTGCAGTACTTATTGATCGATCTGTTGACAAAGAATTAATTTTTAAGACAGATTAAACAATTTTGTAGATATAATCTGAAATTAACAAGTCATACACATAAAATAATACGTTCCAGGAAATAGAAATTTTCTCCTTGATCTACCGTACTTATTTCTATACTCTCAATTCATCTTCTAATTATAAATCACGTTATATATATTTTTGTAGGAACCCAGGTATATGGAGTAGGGAAGGGTCTGCCTATTTGAAAGTTTTGGCAGAGCAAATGATGTACAAAAAACAAAAGATGCAGGTAATATTATTTATTAATCTAAAAGCAAATGGTGGTATTAAGATTATGTACTTATTGAATCTTTTGATCTTTATTTTTTATATTCTTTGCGTTGACAATACCGTTGCTCTCATTTATAATGAATCAAACGAAAAACAACTAATCATGTTTTAAGTATGTAAGTAAGCAGTATGCATGAATCCAGGCCAGACTTGGACTATTACGCAAATGATGAAAAGTAACTCATTGGGGTGTTAATCAGCAGAAACTTATGAATTGAGACCAACGATACTAAAGCCAACTTGAAGTGAATGTTCTACAAAACGCTATCTTGAAATTTAGCAAGAAATTGCAGCCATTATGGAATGGGAGTATGTATGTTCAGGGTGTGGAAAATGCTTCATCAGCTTTGAAACATCACCTCTTACTTGATCTATTTTGCTTTTATTTTTTTAACTATTGATATTTTATTACAAGTTTAACATACCTAATAATAACATACCTATAAAAATCTCTATTCGACCGTTGACACAAATCAATTTATATTATGTGTTTTTATCCAGCATACATGGTCAATATGAATGTTTTGACACTTCCCAAAAATGAATAATTACGAAGAAAAATACAAATATTTCTATGCCAGTTCATAGGGTGATTGAGAGACAATTGCACCGACGTTGTTATAGAGTCCCTTAGCGATATGAAGACCCTAAGTAGTGTATTTTGTTTGCTTAAGAACACTTATTCTGCTTCTGAGTTATATTTGAAGGTGTAAAAGCAGCACACCTCTTTTTACTATCCATAAGCGCAATAACGTCAATTAAATACCTTTGTCACTTAAAAAAAATGTTTTTTTATTTTCAAAATATTAATTATCAAAATTCGATTATGTTTAGGTTAGATTTATCTTTAGTAAATAGTTGCTTGTTTGAAATGCAATTATGTCAGATCTCTAAATTCTACATTAGAGGCTTATTACGTAAGTGAAATGCCGTTGTTTAGCGGATGCCAAAAATATTCAGTTCATTTAAGCTAGTGTAACTAGTACTAGTATGAATAATTCCTTCATTGGTTGCACAATATTAATCAGGTATATTGATAATACAAAAAATACCATCAATACTTGCGTTTCCATAACCAAACTACACCTTTAGATACCAAGGGTTAACCAGTTTATTATTTCTTAGGAAATGAAAAACAAGGAATATGAAATTTGTAAGAAACACTTCTCAACTTGGACTGGATTTTGGGGTAGACCTGGAAATGGAGCACCACTACCAGAGATCAGGAAACAATGTTTGGACAATATGCTTTATCCAAAAATGACACCTATACCTGTCCACTGATAGTAATAAACGATGCTAGGAATATTTTGAAAACAACAATAAACTGATTACAGCATTTTGATTTGATGCATGCTCACAATACATTATATATAATATGTTAGAAATATATCAATTCGCAAGCTTAATTTGTGTTTTTATTAGGGAGCACTAACTCTCAATGTTAAGTGTGTTTTGTATAATTTCAATCCTATTTTCATATCATATATTTTCAAACACCACCCCTTATATACCCACCTATGGTGTATATTTTCGATAGCCAAGTCTCTGGGGTTAACGGGACTGAAGCTTGACATCTAGTATAAGGAAGAGGTAGTAAACAGGAAGTATAAATGTGTACGAGGGTTGCTATTTCAGTTTTGAGATAAACAAATGAAAAAAAAATATTTATAAATGGATATAATTTTACGGTTTTTGAAAATATTCTCCCTTGTATGCGTTTGAACCAATTGTCGAAGCCCTTTTTCCATTCCGATTGAAGTACTTCCAAGATTTGAACGCATCAAACGCTTCTTCAGATATAGGAAAACGTTAATCCTACAATTTATTTTTGATCTGGGGAATAAGGAGAAATCATTAGGCGAAAAACAAGGACTCTAAGGCAGATAACTCATCAATTCCATGTTTCGCCTGTTCAAAAACTTTTTTGTTTGATTTGATTTGTGAGAACTCGCATTATCGTGATGGAGAATGATTCGACATTTGCGATTGGATTCTCTGATATTTGGCAAAAAATGCTTGTTATAGACGTCTTTTGAAGTACCGCTATTGAATTTTTCCAGTATTTCTTTGCGACAATCGACACGAGCTTTTTTAAGCGATTGTTAATCTATGCAGTATTCAACGCGAAAAAAACTTTTTGACAGTATGCCTCAAACTCATAGTATGTCACATGATCTTGCCATATCAGTTCTCTTACAGCATCGATGTTTTCTGCTGATTTTGGGCGATCTTCACGAAATTGATCCTGTAGCGGAGTGCGACCACGATTGAATTCGGAAAATCAGCGAAGCACGGTAACTTGGGATGGTGTTTCATACCAAAAGTCAAAGCTGTTGGTTTAATTTACATTGAAAATAATAGAAAATCATCGCACGAGAATATTCGTGATTTAGTTCCATTTTTTGACCAAGAGGAATGTTTCAAGTATCTGTAAACAAAGCAAGCACTCGTATGAAAACACGTTTTGATACATGATGCTGCACACAGTGTTCACACCACCATTACACCAACACTCCCAATTATACTGTCTGACGCGCTTTTCGATAACCAAGTTAGCATCTTCAGAGACTGAAGGTAAACTGTGTCTGAAAACGATAACTTGGTTATCGAAACGCGCGTCAGACAGTGTAATTGTGAGCGTGGGTATAGTGATGGTGTAAACAGTATATGCAGTATGGATATCACTAACGGTTCCAGAAATTCCAACATAGATAAAACTTCATGATAACAATGTCAGAATTTAAGTAGCACCCCTCATAGAAGGAAAATAAATTTGAGTTATCGCATTCGTTCAGTTCTACTCATATAAATAGATCAATCAATCAATCATAATACATCACAGCAACAAACAAAACACTGGGTGACCGGAGGAAGATTTAGAATAAAAAGAAGATATGAAAAATCATTTTTATTTTTAATTTATTTACATAAGTCGACGTTATCGTGCTTTAGGGCTCAAATACAGCAGGCTAACATCACTTTTTTGTAAACTAAATGGTTCTTATAATCTAATTTACAGTTTACACTTATTATACAATACAAATATACATACAATTCTTATATAAATCAATCGTGAGTATCAATTGTTTGGAAAAAGATAATTTCTAGTTGAAAGCACGAAGCATTTTGAATATTTTAGAGGATAACAAAAATAAATCAAAATAATGCGATTTAACGCTCATCCACCTTGTCCACACAAAGAATAGACGACAATGTATCAGTGATTATGTAAATGTCATTAGATAAAAAGTTTTCAGCATACTATATTAAATTGTATTAATAGAAAGGTGTAAAAATGTCTGTACAAAATTTGAAAATTTGTGAAGAAGTTCACAATTGTGTAGTTTAGTTAAAACGAAAGTATAAATTTACCTTAAGATTATTTAAAACATGTAAACACTTGTTATGATAAGTTGTATTCGTTTGTACTTCTCTGAAACTGATTTTCTGAAAGAGTTTGTAGTAACAGCTGATAAATATCTATTTATATACATTGAACAAAAGGGTGGTTGCTTAAATAAAATTTTTGCGTTGCCCTCTAAAGCTTGTTTTGAATGAATAACAGAGAGTACAAGGATTTGATAAAAAAGATGAAGGACAGAAACAATTCCTCATTCAAATCTTAGATGATTATAGAAGAGAAGTCATTGACAACACGAAAGAAAGTGAGGTTTTGAGTGAAAAGATCTAAATATTAAAATAACATTTGTTCTAACGTAATTTCAAAATAAAAACATCAATTTGAATATATTTGTTTTTTTAATCTAATAGACTGAATCAACTGGGAAAATTTTTTAATTTAGATTTTTGTTTATTGTTATTTTAATCAAATATTGTTGTTTTTATTGATTTCAGTGGTCAACTTTTTTATATTTGGTATAAAATTATATTTTCCCCGATAAATTCCCATAAAAAATGATTATACCGAAAAACTAAGTTAGATTTTGTAGAGGTACGTGTTGTTTTGAAGTAAAAAAAATTCCCAGTGTTTTTTTTTATTTAAAAAGGAGCTTTTTGGAAGGCGTCAAAACAACCAACCTTTTAAACAAGCTTCATTTGTTTTAAGAGTTGGGGTAGTAAAAACAGTACATTAAATCGTTATAATACGGTTTGAGTTAATCTATTCTTTCACATTCGTAGAAATACCATAACCATTGTATTGAGAAAATGATAAGAAAAAATTATTAACTGTTGAATCTATTTTTGAGACAAAATACTATTAAATATTTTATATGAGTGGATGTTGAAATGATAATTAATTCAAAATGCTTCCTAGAATTACTTCTTCATAAAAAACCGCCATAATTTCAAAATTTATATCACTTATTGATATAAGTTTCTAATTCGGAATTATCTATTATTGTCTGCTTACTATTACTAATTTTATTGATTTATTCTTCACTAACTATATTTTTTCTTATAATTATCGCCGTTTTATCAAGAAAATTGCAGTGCTTGGGTTTTGATATCGATAAAAAATATTGCATATATATTCAACTTGACTACAAAATTTAACATATTTCTTTTCAGGCAGTGCTTTTGTTTTTTATAACTTACCAAAATTTATATGAAAATAAAAGCATTTTTCATAGTTAAACACAGCCTCACAAATTATCTTAAACTGGGTTTAAACAGAAATAAAAATAACAGAAAATCAAAAATTAGAGTTTACTTTAATGGGGCTTTCATATATGACTGGAAAGCAGCATAGCTCAAGAAGAAGATAATAAACTTTTATCTTTTTAGTTTGTTGTGAAAATGCATTCCGCGACTAGCTTTGATGTCTTAGCTCTAATAGATTTTTCTCATACATTCCATACAAAATCACTTGTCCGTGGTTGAAAACTAAAGTTGCTTTTGTAGATGTAACCTAAAAAAGTTTATTTTCTTGATGTTTTTTGGTATTATTTGAGTATTTTTGGAAAAGGTCAGCATGTAAAAATTTCCCTATTAAATACTACTTCGTATTTAGGTTCAGAAAAATATCGGGACAAAGTGACATTTAAATTTGCACGCACAAAATTTGATTAAGTGGAGCTTATACCTTAGATTATGTTATTTCTTTGTGTTAACTCCATGTTATTTTCATTTTCTCTTCTCTTTTTTTTCTGAACTCACCTTTACCGTCCTATTTATATGAAGATTTTTATAATCACAATCACTAGTTGACATTTCTTAACTGACAATATGCATTATTTATTGTCTGATCGAACCTTAACATGCAAATTTTACTTACACCCCCTATCCAATTAAAGGAAAGTAGAAACATGATGTGTAAATGACCATTCAAAACCTATATAATATAAATTCTTGACAAACATTTGTTAAAAGAAAAATCATCTATACCACTCATTGCACCGTTGAGATAGGTAGTAGATTTCTGTAAAAAATTAAGAAGTAGCGAAATAATGTGTGACAAAAAACTAAAAGGAAAGTGATACTAGTTTCAGAAATTTAAAATCACTGATACAGATTCATTTTTTGTAAAAAGATTATTACTATTCAGTAAATTAGTAACTTTTGTGTTATTTAGAAAAGTTTGCATACGATAAAATGAACTACTGTTAATTTCTCGTTCTCGTTCCAATAATAGCAACAACTTATAACACTCCCATTTTAAAGAATTCATTGCTAGAATTAGGGATGACGTTGACTCAGAAAGACATGTTTCACCAAACTCTATTCTTCTATCATAATCATTCTAAATCAAAGTTCCATTTGAAATGAAACGAAAACATTGACGATTAATCTAAAGTCTATTTATCGATGAAAAATGGTAAATCAAAACAATGATCAGTGCGTTATCAGCACGTGAACATCCCAGATAAACTCATTGCGGCAATGTTGTTTGTCCAGATCAGTGGCACCACAATATACCACAAGGTATATTGAGGCAAGCGCCTTAAGATCAAGTGTAGTACAGAGACGGCCTCGTATTATTGTATTGCAATGAGATTGTTTATATGTGTCTGGTGCTTAATTTTCTTAAATATGACACGGAGACAGATGACAAAGTTGTTGACATCATGTATACTCCGCCTGAGCTAGCGAAAACAAATGATTGTGAATATTTATAAAAATGAAATGCAAGAAAATGATTCTGCACAATTTTTTCCTGCAAAATGAGTTATCTACCAGTGAATAAAGTTCTAAGAGTTGTTAAAGAAGCCAAGGACTTTATTTATTGAATGAAATGGGATTTTAAACCAAAAAACAAGAAAGGAACAGATTATTACCAGAAAAAGCAGAAATAATTGTGTGAAACCGATAATACCTTAGAATAATTAACAAATTTCGTGAAAACAATAGAAAAATTTACTACCTGGATGAAACTGGGTAAACGCTGGACATACTAAGGATAAGTTTTGGGTGGAATCCACCACACAATCCTCACTGCAGTCTTGGTGTTAGCAATAAGATGCTATGTATGTGTGTTTTGGTTGTTCACTTTATATATATCCCAAACTGCACGTTTACATTGTATATTTTTTTAATAATAATAATTGTGCTCAATTATTTATAATATATGTTATTAGATAGTCTGCTGTATGAAATCGCAAATTATTTCTTAAGTGCGGAGTGCGGTCCTGTTACATGCTCGGCTTTGGCGTTTTTAACTTTGATCACTTGCATTATGCATGATTATGTTTTGATTTACTATTTTTTTTTTCAATAAATAGACTTTAATATACACCGATAACATATTGAAAAAAAAAGTTTTAGTTATTTATATAACAATAGACTCGGAAAGAGCTAATGTCGACAATAATCTCTCTTTTTGTTAATGTGAGTAGATTATCAACAAACGGCAGTTGTTTAATAAATAAAATCTCTACTTATGTTTTGACTGAATTAATTCAAATTGACCGTAGGTTGAAAACTGTCATACTAGAAATTTTTAATACTGTTTTTTCTGTTTACTATGTCTTTCGATCTATTAAATTTATTCTAATCTACAGATTCTATGTATATTTATATTGTCAGTCAGCTCACGAAAATCCTTTATATCCTAAAAATAGTGTTTTGTTTGAATTTCATTCGAAATGAAATAAATAAAAACTAATTTTTTAATCAAGTGTAAATCGGCTACTGACATGTCATCCACCGTTATCTGTGCGACTGAAATTTATATGATTTTTTCTATTATCCAAACAATCACTCCACAAATTATTAAGCGACCACAACAAGTTTTTGTATTGTTTTGTTTTTACATAATCAAAATTTTGTATCCCTCCGTCTACCTTGGATGTGCCTGCAGAACCATCGATTATATAAACTATCCATAAAATCGATTAGCCTGAAATTACCATTAAAAATACAACGCCATCTTTAGGACTATTTCTCACCTTCGCTTATAGTAGTACAAAAAGGGCAGGACCGGCGTGACCCTAAATGATAGGTGCGAATATATTTGTCAGAATCAGTTTTTTCAACCATATCTACAGAGTGATACTGTGCACACATTTTTTGTTTCTAATATAATACGTCATAAGAGCTACTATAATTTATTTATCATACATAAAGTGGAAGGACGAGAAAATTTTTAAAAGCTCAGTTACTTCATTTCGTGTTTTATACATTTCTTGATCATTTCTATTGTCAATTATGTAGTATTTCATTAACATAATATATTTGAATATATGCAATATTTTTCAATTAGGTACTAGGCTATATCCAACCATACAAGTGAGTTACAGCCAATTTTTTATACAAATATATAGATGGTTATTGATATGGCACTCTAGTACCTTGTTCTATTTCTATAAACTCACTATTTTCTATTTATCTATTTAATAACAAACTTTAGAGTTGATTTTACAGAAAAAATATATTGGAATCGACAAGGAAAAGAAGGACCTCATTAAATATTTTTTATTATTGAAGCTGAATCCATTTTTATATGTATTAGCTACAAATAAATGGATATGTATATCATTGAGTGAAACTAAACTTTTATGATATGTTTTATTTTCTGTTTTGTATTTGGAATTGTTTATATTACATTTAATTTCTTGGGAATATTTGTTTGGAAGGAACAACTCTAAAGTTGTTATATTTATCTAAGTTAAATGGAAGTCCCCCTTTAAAATCCTTGTAAAAGTTTTTTTAAACTGCTGATTAGCTAAAGCATAACAAAATGGATTTAGAGGACTGTTGGCGTAGCACAAAAAATATGAAAACATGTAAATGTGACTGTTGATACAAGGGGGATCTGTGCAAAACCCTTCCACCAACGCAAATATGTGATACGGCGTCCAGCAAACAACAAATGCTCCCAGAATAAAGGATATAGTTCTCAGAGCCTTTCTAGCTCGATTTTCGGATTTAGACTTCTGTCTTCCGAAGCCTAGAGGGCCGATAGTTTTCTTTTTGGCCTTCAGTTTCTTTCCTATCGATTTAACAAATACCCTCTTAGGATTATCTATGGATTCTGAACAAAATTTAGGTTTATTATTGTAGGACGTGTTGAAAGGACCGTTTTTACCTGTTTGACTAATAGCTGAAATTCCCCCCAATGGTGAGCTTTCCTCAGTCTCTCCTGCACGCTCCTCCTCATTGACTACTGATGTTATTGGCCGATCAGCGGTAATCGTTACTTCCGTCTGAAGTTTCTGCTCGCCCTGTACAAGACGAGGAGAGCTAGTATTACTCATAGGAGGAGGGTTTTCTAATGTAGGGGAAGGTACAACTATAGAACTTTCGTCCATGAAACGTAAATCAGCACCATCTAAGCCAAGCAACAAATCATAAGTGGATTTGGTTTTTAATAAACTATTAGAGGACTTTTTACTATCTACAGAGGGCTGCAAAGTACTGTCGCAACTTTTACTATTTACAATTGTAACAGGGCAGTCAGGTTGAGAGGGCTTTGCACTTACTGTGTAGTTTTTTGATTTTGATGAATCGACTAAAGGTTCATGTTCGGTGATCTGAAGGAAGGTGGGCTTCTCTGGTTTGGGCTGGTGCTAAAAAAATGGAAGAAATAAATATGAAAACTATATTAAATACACTAGAATAGTTGTTCAATTTTTGTTTGAAGAAGCAACCGGTAAAAAGAAAAACTAGCAAAAAAGTCCAACTTTTTCAGCGGAGTAAATTGTTAAAATAACTAACTTGTTATAAGAGTTGATAGAGTTGTTGATAAAGAGATAGGAATTTTTATATGATATTTGCCTTATTTATAAATCAGTAACAATTCATTTTATATCACTCTATTAATGATTCTCTTGTTGTTGGAGTACTTACAATGTTTTCATGATGTCGACCCATCGTTTTAGCAGGAGATATATCCCCATTGATTCTGGTATGAGTGAAAACATGCAACGGTGCACTGGATTGCATAATCAACCCAACTACCGACGTTCTCTTCTTCGAAGCCAAATGTTTCTCCTTTTCCTTACATTTCTCCTTTTCTTGTACTGGAGCTGTGCTGTCTTCGTCAGATTCGAAGGCAGGACTACTCGATCTTTCTGATTTGTCAGCGTTTTCTTGTACCGGTTTACCTTTAGGTGGACAAAGATTCTTCTTTTCGTAAGAAGTTGCTGTAGTTGTGGTTGTTGTAGTCGTAGTTGCACTACTTCATACAATTAAATTATTATATGATTATAATTCGAAAACAGACAAGAATTTTGGATCTTCTTGTGTATATGTATGTTGATAATTACCTAGTGGTAGTGCTTGAATTGGAATCAGCTGATCCTCCAGCTTGGTAGGATTCTAAAACAGTCAAAGTATTTTTGTCCTGGTTTTCTTTGACAACGGAAGCATTGTTAATAGGAAGAGGCTTATCAACATTTTCCGAGTTACTTTGAGTTTTGGAAAGACCTATTCCTGCTGCTCGTCCCGCCATACCACTCATTGCACCTGCGCTTAATGCCACCATAGACTGCATTTTCCGTTGCTTCGCTTCGCTTTTTTTCTGCATATCAAAAGCCGTTTTGTAAATACCTGGAAATTTTATTTTTGTTATTTAAACAAAGAATTCCAGAAAAAACTGTGGAATTAATATTTTTATGATATTGTTAGAGCACATTTTTAGAATTGAATTCATATATTTATATGTGTAGCCTTGAAGAGAAATTTTTGACATACATCTCCACAATTGTAGCAAACAGATAGACAACATCCAAATAGTAACAATGATACTTCAATGATTATAGAAATGTCTCATTAAGCGTACTATGCAGATTGGATTTTATGCTACTTCTTTTAGTTTCCAAACCTGAAAAAGTCACTTGTAGAAAGTTGAGACGAATGAGGTCATAGCCTTCATGGAAGTCTACTTTGCAGACCCAAAGAAACGTATTTTTCAGACAGGTAACAGAAGTTGGTCCATCGCTGACTATCAAAATAAAAGGAAATGTAATGAAAAATCAATGTTTTTTTTCTGAAATTTTCATTTCTCCTATAGACTAAATACTTATTTGATTGCCCTCCTAAGTGAGTTATGCTGTTTATAAGACTTCCATTTTCAGTGACAAATAATAATAATTTGAAGAAATATTCGATTACCAAAGAAAGGTGAAAACAGTGTTTAAAACAGTTGATATGAAACTTTTTTATGATCTTACCTCCATACAGAATGAATAAAACAATGAGCGTAGTCCAATAGTAGCTGATAATTAAAGCGGTATTGAAAACCGGTTCCTTTAAAAATTGCACCGCACATTCTCCTGGTTGTAGATCTCTATATCCAGTAAAATATTCCCAACCAAAAATACTTATGAAGAATAATAAAGCTGGTATGATCCAGGTTATGGTGACCATCCATATCACCTAAATAAATAACGTAAATAATTTTATTTAACATGTATTTCCAGGGCCAGATTTAAGAGTATGGAGACCTTGAGGCAACATAGGAACGGATTTCTCCTCACGTAGTTGTCCACATAAAACGAACACGTAAACTGGAACAGTTTTTTTATGATCATTTGCGATTTTGATATTTTACTGATTGCCTGATTGAGGTGAATGATTATAAATGAATCAATTTTTTTTATTCAAGGAAAATATGATTCTTTAGGGTCTTCGAGTACATAAGTGCTGCAGCTTTGCAGAATTCGTGATTTATCCGAAGAAGTTCACTGCATTTAGTCCATCGCAACTCGTAATACACACCGCGGGTAAGGTCCCAAGCCTAGTTGTTTGGAAAATATAGAATTAAAAAGCCAAAACCATTGCCGATTATTATTATAGAAAAGAATGTTAAAAGTAGGGGAAAAAGCTACACACGAAAACTTACTTAAGATATTTATGCTAAATAAAATGGATACATTTGTAGTTGTTGCCAAGAATTGCATTATATTGTTCTCCCTGTTTACTGATAAAATTTGGACGGGAATAGAGGTCAGTGATCTAGAGTACAAGTCATTTGTATAATTGCATGGAATCAACCAATTTATAACCAATAAGATACTACTTATTGGTTTAATATACAGGGGCATAATGAAAACGTGTCGTTGCATTGGGGTATATTGTCAACATTTATTAAATTTTGTAGAGCTTTTGAATTAGTTGGATGCGATTTTAAGTCCATAAGCATATCTAAACAATCTTTTAACAAGGTTGATGATATTTTTGCCTGGCACCCGTTTCATCCTCATTTCAGTACGGAAATTTGACAAAGAGGAAAAAATTCTTTTGAAAACAATTCAGAATAGTTAAAATTTTTTACCATGAGCCGCCACTGCACGAAGTTTGTAATACATGCCAAGCTGACACAGCGAAAAAAATGTGGAAAGAAATTTGTTCACTGGTGTTTGAATTTTCTCCCAAATCACCATTTTGGAGCCCCTCCCGTAAATCCGGTCATGAACATTTCGAACCAATTTGAATAGTTGAATGGAAATTGCTATTAAAAATTTTTGAGAATTCAAATGTTCAATATTTGAACTATTTTATTATTGATATAAATTGAAGAAATAAAAGTTATTTTACTTTGTGCTGTGTAGTAAACCTACAACATGTTTTATTTAACGGGAGTGTTTTATTGTCGTAACCAAAGAGGGTGGCTGAACTTGAGGAAACTGATGGAAAAAAGTGAGTCGAAAACCACTCCTTAAACATACAATGAGAAAGTTGATGAGTAATTTGTTTGAAATCAGGACTTAAGTGGGTTTTATAATTTCATTATTAACCAAAGTGGTATAAATATAGTTCTTCGCTGAGAAATTTCCAACTTGAAGCAAGGTAGAAATGCGAAAAAATAACATTTCATGGACTGAAAAATTAAAATAAAAGCAAAATATTAAATACACTCTTTTATAAGAAGGTACAAAGTTTTTAGGAACAAACTTTGGAATATCAAACATAATACGAGTGTTATTCAGAATATAACAAAGTTTCGGAAATAGAAAATACGAAGTTAAGATCATTTATAGTGCATAATTATTGTAGTAAGCGGTCAAGAATCCACATAGAGTCTCACTTAATGCTATTCTTGTAAAAGCCCATCAGGCACCTTGGCTTGAACATCTTTTGGTAAACTGTAAGGTGTGTCCATGTGTTTCAACCTTGCACGTGTGAATCGTGGGTAATCACCGATGACTGGATCAGCAGTTTCTTGATCCACCAACGGCATTCCGAATCGTCCGTGATGCATATAGTATGGAGATGGCGTCTTAGATGACAATGTCCGGTTGAAAGACCAGTTATCAGTTGTACCTACTGCTTGACTAGTAAGACAAGCAGTAGGTCCCTCTATGTGTGTCTTACCTTGTCTTATGCCAGATATTTCTATCTGTCTTGAGAGCATACTTCTCGGCGACGTGATTGCTCCATTTTTGTTTACACCAAGAATGGACTGTAAGCCCAAGTAAAAGGAATTCTTTAATATTAACAATGTCATAGATAATAAACCATCCCAAAATGGAATAATCTAGAATCTCAATTTCCACATACATTTTGCAGTAGTGTTTCAGCAGTCATTCGTCAAATGTTGGATTCCAAGTGGTAAAGTGTTCCTGTTTTATCTGCGTAATTTTACATTTCGTGAAATCAATCGTTGGTTAAATTTCCTGTGGTAAATTAATCGATTCGTGCAATATGTGGTAACATGTGCAACATTAACGTCTTCCAACTGAAACAGTCCCTGTTATCCGTCTCTTAAGAAACTATCACAAGAAAAAAATGTTCATTCATTAATCTGACCGAGGGATTCAAATTGCTATTTTCCATATAGTTATCAAATAATTGAACTTTACATAGAACAAGGTTCGAAATTTCTTCGTCAAAAATTACCATTGCTTTCCATCTTAGTTCGCAATTCCAGTCTAAATTTATAAAACAAAAATGAAAATCACCTAGTGAAATATCTGGACTAAAAGACGGAGGTAAAGCTATTTATTTGAAGGAGGTAAACCATTCGTGAGTCATTATACACTGCAAATGAATAATTCCGTCGAAATTAATTTGGATGAGTTGGAGGCCATTGATAATAATGAGTTTTAAACGCTAGCTAAGTTCGCACACTGAAAACTATGTCTCTAATATACAGAGTGTTCCGGGACTTAATGTAAAACATACATTTGGGAGTGAATAGATGACGGGAAAATGATGCTGTGGCATAAAAAACTTTCTCATACGACTGCTCGTTTCTGAGTTATAGGCCTTACGAAATGAGAACTTACATTTAAGTATATTTTCTAAATTATACATTGGAATATTATGGGCGGTTCATGTCCAATGATTGACAATCCGTAACTTTTACAGGGATAACCTATACAATCGTTGATCGTTTTTGATCGTTGTACATGCCAAGGAAACCGTTCACCAAAAAGAGACATTCTGAATAAAATTATCATAAATTGTAATTATTGTAATGAGAAATTGGGCTTCAGCTGGCTCATTGTATGGATCTCTCTTAAGTATTTCTGTGTAAGATAGGAAAAAAGAAACAGACGCAAAAGTCTTACAAAATATTTGCTTTTTGAGGATATCAAAAAGTAGTGCAAATAAACATCAACGCCTATTTTCGAGAGAACTTTTGAAGTGCTTCTTTTTGTTTTCAATTTGTTGTTTCTGTGTGTTAAGCATAGTTTTAAGACTGCAATATGAGTATTTATTTCATTGATATAAAGGCAGAGAACCTTGAGATTGAGAAACAAAAAAATGTGGAAAAATAGATCTTTTAAGTTTCAGTAATTCAGTTGAATTTCCAAAAATTACAAATATGAATATAACCTAACCTAACGAAAAGTTACCATACGTACCAATACCTGAACGCATATAGTTTAATGCTTCTCAGTATTACAGTGCAAGATTTGTCAGTGATTCTAGAAATTAGAAAGCGGACCACATTATTTAAGCTCTTTTTATTTTGTAATTGAGAACTCTAGAAACTATTGAAAATTTATTTCTTACATTTTATAGCGTAGCAAAGGACCATCTCAAATTAATTCCCATTGTACCAAAATAACTGATTTCGAGATTAACTTGACATAGTGTTGAAATTGCCTATTAAGAAAAAACAAACGCATTCGTTGAAGATAAGAGTTTTGCTCAATCACGATAAACGCCATTCTTGCAGGAAAATTAGCCGAACTGCGCTATGATTTTTTGCCTTCTTCGCCATATTCACCTGATCTGATTTTCTCAAATTACTTTCTGTTCTCAAACTTAAAATAATGGTAGGTAATAAGCTATTGAGGATTGGAATCTCTCTGGACTAAGTGTGTAGAGTTAAAAGAAATTAAGGATGGAGAGAAATATTATTCTTTCAACTAATTAAATTTTCATTGTACACTCCCGTCGAACCTCCTTCGGAAAATAGTTTTTAGGAATCCAATACATTTTTACTTTTCTCAACAACATGCTGTTGAAATATAATTATACTATTTTTATACTAACCCTTTGTTTAGTTCTCCAACTTCTATATTTCGCAGCTATTTTCACAGAACAAAATCTGTCAATTGTAATGAGAAGTACTGTATATTGAGACACTAGACAGACGGTATAATCTACCGATAGCCAAAGATCGCATAATAATGGACCGAGGTTCCAATAACCCATGAGAACGTACACTGTATAGAAAGGCATTGACACGGTACCTAAAATGGAAAGAATAAGAATACTTAGTGGAAACACTGTCATGTTACATTTAATTCTTTTCTTATTAATTTTCTTATTCATTTAAATTTATATATTTTGATAATTTATTTAAAATCCACTGTGAAATAAAATTTCTGTTTCTGTATTAGAACATTCTTAAACGACTTTTGGTAACCTTTTGTAATGGGTTGGTACCTCTAAATAACAGTTTCATTTTGACAGCTGGACTGGACGATGCATTATTCGGTCATGTGTGGGGTGGTGTGAGGTTATTTCAATTTCAATATATTATTGACAATAAATTATGAGTTCTTAGAAAAAGTGAATAAAGTAAAAAAATATGGACAAAACATACAAATCTAGAGTGACGAATTTTCAATTCTGGGGTTGTAAATTGAGGTTCTTCACCCGCTTACAGGATTTGTTTTTTTCTTGTGAAGCAAGCAAACTTTTAAATTCAAATAATATTTCCAAAGTCAACTGTCAAACATGAATCAGTGCTACCAACCGACCAATTTCTCCATTTTTCTATAAATAATGTGAATATTCCTAAACAGAAACAAAAGTATAAAACACTCGTAACAGAAGGCCATTACAGAATTCGTCCCTTAGAACTAACTCTTGCTGGATTGACACACTTTCTGTTACTTAAATTTTAATAAACTATTTTAACATGGATCTTAGTACAATTGGTCCTCAAGAATAATTCAGATAATACTGCTGGAGACGAGACACGAGGAAAATGAATCCTGTTACTATTTTAACTATTTATCACTCTCCTTTTCTCTTCTAAATATAAATTCAAGCCCACGCACATATATGAGTATGTAACACCTTCTCCAGCATTCCATTCATTTAAGCCCCTTCTCTCATTATCTCTAATAAACGCAGTTTCCGTACACGTTGAGAACGTATCCAAATTAAAATCAACTTACCAATTAACATATCTGTAGCTGCTAAGGAAGCTATGAAATAATTGCTGGGCTGACGGATGTTCCTGTCGACGATGAAAGCCAATAAAACTAATATATTTCCAGCTACCGTTAGTATAATACAAATTCCCAAACTAATTGCGATTAATATAGTTTGCCATAAATTGAATGGTGCTAGAACGGGAGTTAATATATTGTCGAAGTTTCCAGTACCGGTACCATTATAATCTGTAGTACTATTTTGTAATTTGTATTTACCACCACTCCAGTCGGTGTTGCTAAATAGGTTGAGCGGGTCGTCTGTATCCCAAGGGATGTTTTGGGATACATTAAACGACTCGTAGCATTCAGTGAGAGTTAGGACGCCGCTGTAGATTGTTTTGCAGATTTTGTCCCGCTGTTTTTGACGTTTCCTGAAACAACGAATATACAGAGATCATGGTTGGTTTATAAATAGGATACAGATATATTTCATGAACCACCAGATATCTGCGTAACGTTAGAATTTGGATGTGTAGTAATTAAGAATCAAGTATTCACAATTAAATAATCAATAGAGAAAAACTGAACAAAAGATATATATCTTTCCTACACCTACAAAAAGCTTTTGACAATGTAAAACAAACAGTTCTGGATAGTCTGAGCAAGAAAAATGTACTTTAAATACTGATAAAGACAACAATAAGGGTTATGTAAAGAGAAGCAACTTAAAATTTCATAATAAAAGTTGGACTAAGTTAGAAATGTGTAGTAAGCCCTCTGTAGTTTATAATAATTATGGATGTTATAATTGAAGAAACAAGAAAATAATAGATAAAAGTAAGAAGTGAATATTGAATATTGAACCCAATAGAATTGCCGCAAGACGGTTTTGCTGATGACTTCATAAATTGTACATCTACCGAAAAGGATTTAATAAATAAGATGAAATATGGAAAATATAACTACAGAAGAGAATTGGGGAAATTAATGTTTGGGAATCAAAAGTAGCATACATAGAAAAAGGGAAATAAATAGATGAGTATTGCGATAGAAAAGGGATGATTGAATATTAAGGAGCGATAATGCAGAGCAAGATGACTGTATACCGGCCAAAATCAACATATGGAAGTGATAGCATCAAACAGAAAACAAACAATGGAGATGAAGTACTTAAAGAGAGGGATTAGGGCAGAATTAGAAACAAGTAGCAAGGGAAGGAATAGAGTATTGAATCAATAGCTGAAACGGTAGAAAACAACCAGCTAAAATGATTGGGACACATGTCTATAATGGTCAAATAAGAGACACACGATCAATAACAAACGGAATAGAAGTAGACCCATATAAAGGACTCTTTCACAAGGAAAAATACTTTCATTACCAAACTGTGAGAAGATACTCACGTTCTATTCACCTTATGAAGTGAGGTTCACATGAAAGGAGCCACATTATGTATTTTCATGTTGTTTGCTCATATTTTACTATGAATTGAGTGATGTGTCGCCAGAAGACAGTTTGACAGTTTTGGTTAGGTACACCGTCAAATTCTTTGTGAAAGAATCGTTGGACCTATATATGATTTTTAATTATGAACTAACTCTCGCTGCTAAACAAGCTCGAATATATATATCAGAAAGGAATGTCTAGAATTCTAGAAAGTAAACAAACAATCTAACAAATGAATAAAAACCTTTGCTAGAAATCACATGAAAAAACAATATAAGCAAATCGATGCTACGATAAAAACATAACATCAAACGAATTCCCCGAACCGGCGTATTCGCCAATGTTTAGACTTCTATTATAACTGATCAAGACTGGCTTCTCGGTCCATGTCGTGGTCGAGCTCGTAACATTAATATCAATATGTGAACTGAGATATTTGAAAACTGAGAGGTGTTTAGTGCAGCAAATTATTGTAGATTTATTTATGATGCTATGAATCTGGAAGCTATCTATACCGTTGCGTCTTCTAGGCATATATTATTCAAAAAATTACAAAATGTCTTGTCATACAGGGACTCATGGGAAAAAATAGCATTTAGTATGAGCCGAAATAATATTAGCGCTTCGTATAAATTTCTCCATAGAGGCCCTCGTTTCCGAATTATAGGTCTCTAGAATATTGATTTAGTTTTTCATTTATAGTTCCCATACTGCTCATTTGATCTTGATAACATTTTCAGCATGTTTATGATGTATATGAATGGTGCAAAGATTGCCTTGAATCCAGGGACGAAGTACTCGTAAAGGTTATTGATTCAAATTGATTTGCAAATTTAATGAAAAATAATTTAACAATTCGAGAATTAAAAATAAAAAGACTGGCGCTCCTGACTTTTTCCCATTATTCCCTACACACTCCGTGAAAATAATCTACATGGTTAAATTACTGCATTGGTTGGTATATACTATTTATAAATTGAATTTACGATTATCATTTTAGCCACGATATAACAAAATGTATCAAAACTATTGTGGAGGTGAGTATAGTTGCATATTTTTTTGACGTAGGTACGCCAATGTAAAAATTTTCGACAAAGCTGCCAACATGAACATCTTTACAATCGGAAGTAATAAAACGTTTGATTGAGTCGCTTCCTATAGAGAAACGGAAAAACGATAAACCCCAAAATAGAAAAAAATCAATGAGCATTACAGGTTAGATTCAGATTTTGTTTTGGTTTTGTGTGACACACTTCATTGCAGGAAAGGTAGAAGGTGAATTGAAGTACGTGTATTTGATTATACGAGGGTTACTTTGAATCATTAAACAAAAGCTGTGGGCTCATATTTATTTTATATTTGAGGATATTCTATTCACATGGATTTAATAATTGGGTCCGGAGACTATTGAAACGTGTGTGATTTTTGGATATATTTATGTGGAGTTTTAAATTTTATATTGAATAAAGAAAAATCTATATCAAAGAATGATTCCAAATCACTAAGTAAACACCAATGTCTTATGAGCAAAACAAAATATTGATAATCAGACACTGCTTTAGATATATATGTTCTTTTGTCTTTTGTCCTGCTAAGCATATGAATAGAATAGAGAATTCAAAAAATAAACATATCAAGCATAGTAAAGAATTTTCTAGAAAATAACAAGCTATAAAACATATTCGGAAATATTATACAAAATATTCCCAAAAACTAATTTGAATGTCAAATTGCAGCCTTTAGATGAATTTCATAACGAATTAGAAAATCACAATGAGGAATATTCAAACATAATAACCACACAGAATAAATATCAAGGCTAATAAAATCGCTATTGAAAACTACAACTACATTCTATCCTTATAAATTTGCGTAAATGGTTTTTTTAACAGTTATAAATGATGAACGAGACAATTTGAGGATAACAATTTTTCGATCATTGTTACCATTGTTCAAGAAGACAAGGGAACTTTATTCCTAAGTCAAAGTGAACGAACCGACATATCTGACTAGTATGAATATATGAAAATAGATTATGATAACTATAGATCGTTTTCTAAAATTCCCACGGTACATTATTATTCTGGAAAACGTATTCTACTCTGTAATCTATTGATCTAGATGATAAATTACCTGTATAACAAATTTCACCTAAATCTGTTTAGCAGTTTTCACGTGATTCTTCAATAAACATCCAAATTTTCCATTTTCTTTGAGATAAACGAGCCCAAAAACTATTCGACTTGCTATGTTTATGTTTCCATAACAAACAGCCATGATTGAAAATTTTGTCCCACATAATTTTCCACAACATATACGCGTGAAAAGGAGACCCTAAAATTGACTAAAAGTCCCCTTCTCTTCACAATCCCACTTAGAAACAAACAAACGAGCCGAGTGTATAATCAATTGAAGCCTAAACAATGGAGAAGCGACAGGTAATGTCAGTTGAGAAGATAACGATGATGGTGGTTGTTTGTTTCGTCGTTAATACCCGTTTATCCCGCATCTGATACTATGTATGTTTGTGTACTGTGCGAGAGGATGTGTAAGAATAATACTTCATACAGTTTACACACGATGATGAAACAGAAGACTTTCCCTGATGAATTGTCTGATTATTATCTTTGTTTCTTGAAGGACTGAAATTTTGTGTTTATTTGTTTGAAAGAAAGGTAGTTGTTTGAATAAACGAATAAATATTCGAAAACGTAATTTGTTCCTAAACATACAGTATAAAATAATGATAATAATAATGGTAACTACAAGAAAAATGTTGTTAAGGATACGAACACTCAATGCGACAAACGCAGAAGGTGCCAACAAATATCAGAGACCAATCAACCATTCAACCATATAACACCGGTATAACCTAGTTTACAACATCATCCACCAGAAACTGGCCCACAAGTTCCGACTTCTCAAAACTTATATATCGTATTACAAGTACCAGCCACAGAAGGTGCTCGAAAATGAAAATTTTGGACTACGACTACGATAGTTAGAAGTCTTGTCGACGTAGTTATACCGAACACTCATAACGTTCTCAACAAACACCAGGAGAAACTGGCCAAATACGCGGATTTCGCAATTGAAATTAAAGGTTGTAATATTGACACTTTTCATACTTTGTATCCAGGATGGTTAAGATCTAAGCTGAATAGTGCATAAGTATTTTCCATAATAATAAATCTAAATCATACATTGTGGGTCACCCCTTGTGTGGAATCACCCCTTTCTTCATCAAAGCACCTTTATAAACTTAGTTTTCATAATTTAAAAGCTTGAACCCAGTCAACTTTTAGATTGCTCTAAAAAAATTGATGAATTTCTTGATCTATCTGATCGTCCGTTGTGAAACGTCGACCAAGTAAATGTTACTTTGGGTTGAAGATTAACTAGAAATTATTTATCACCCATAATCGCCCAAAGATATCCGTCTTTTTTAAATTCGCTACTGAACTACAGTTGCTTTTAAAGACTTGAAATCATGGTAGATCATACGATGGTGATATCTTTGAATACATTTTTGCGGGATCTGACTTCTCTGATTTCATGGCAGCTCAAAATATACAGATGGCGCTCGTAGTTATAAATACTTCTCCGCCGTTTACTGGTCTGTCTAATCTTTAATATATTGTTTTTTGGTTGTTGTTTTTTGAACTAAATATAAGTAGATAAGCATAGTTCATAGTCACTAATAAAATAATTTCATTATCTCATTTTGATTGCTGTTGATCCGTGATAAATATAAATTTTGTTGGTAATTTCTCAATACTTGGTAATTTGCCAACATTTCGCTAGTAATTATTCTGAATTGTTATGGAATTTTGTAGCTCTATACGTAGTTTTTATTCCATGTAATAGTTCAACTAGGTTTTGTTCATACTGGCAATACTAACTGCTTCTGTCTATCACTGACATTTCCAGTGTTTTTTTGAGTATAACCTCAACTACAACAACATTTTTTTGGTTAATGTTGCAGTTGAAGATTACTATTATTAAACAAGTAAAAAAGGAGAGCCGAGAGACGTATTTTTTAACATTAGCAATTAGTAAATATTAAGAAAAATCTTTTATACGTTTCCATGAAAAATGAAACAAGAGAAATATCAATATTTTTATTTATTTAATACTTGTATTTTGTATTTCTTGACAACTATCATGATAATTGCTTTATGAAATGAAAAATGACATGAATTGACGTCCATTGCAGTAATTGACATCTATTGTCATTTGATGTTGATCGATGTCTTAAGATGTCTATTGACATCAATTCATGTAGATTCACGTCAATTCATATCATTTGAGGTTGTTTGGCTAATGGGATCACATTTTGGTCATTTTGATTAATTTTTTCTTGATAATGTCCAAAATTTCTTTTGTTTCTGTACATCTACAGTTATACAGGAAATAAACAGACAAGACGCTAGTAATTTTTTAGAAGAAAATTGCTCTGAAAAGTGACTCCTGGTCACATTCTTATTAATTATTTCATATAGCTATAAAGCTATGGTTATAATGATTGAACAAGATCTAGGCATTATTATGTCAACAATAAGGTACATGATTACCGATCGATCCCGCACAATCTGTACAAAGCATTTTGAACCAAATATTGGCAAGTCTGGAAGTCGAGATAATGGATCATCCATCATTTAGTCCTGATTTGACATAATTTAATATTGTTCCCATTCAAAAACAAACTATGCGGTTAATAATTTTCAATACCCGGATAAGCTGTTTTAAAGTTGAAAAGCATATTTTGGACATCTTCAATCAGAATGGAAAGCTGCTATGAAAATTGGTTTAAAGGTATCGAAAAGTATATTAAACTTGATGGAGAATTTTCTAAAAAGTAATAAAATAAATTCTAGTTGATAATAATTGAAAACCGCGTTGTTAGCAATGACTTGAAAGTAAAAAATGATTCTTGTCATAAACATATAATAACTGATGAGAAAATTGATGTCACTATTATAAACGTGTGGGGTGCTTTTCATGACATTTTTCATAGATTTGAGTTAGATTTCCAGTCTTATATTTGTCCGAATGATGCTCTCGATTACTGGAAATTGAAAATGTAGGTAGCCCTTGACAAGTTAACAAACACCCAGACATGTTATGCCAGAAACTACGTACATCTACCTTATTTAGTTTGATTGATGTGTTAAAGTCGAGGGACAATAAGCAAGATGAGAAAAGCCACGGTTGTCAAGGACTTATAATCTCTCTATTTAGTAACCACACTCATATGCTTTGCAAAATAGTGAAAATTAGGTATTTATTTTAGATTTTGTTTGTTAAGGCCGCTTGACATGACGCAAGACAACGTGCAATGGAATGCAAGACGCAATATTTCTCGATGAAAAGTATACGTAGGCGAAGATCAGCTGATTGTTTCATGCAAGATTTCCCACTTGCAAATGTTTCTTCATCTATTATCAAATGTAATTTTGTATGTTTTCTCGACTAATTCTATAGCTGAACTCCCTTATTCTATCTGGCTAGGGCTTGGCCTACCATCGCCTAGGTGCTCTTTTCTGTCACAAATATCAAATAAAATTTGAGGTTAGGTGATTGTTTACTTTTTCTTATGGAATTTTCATTAATGGCCATCAAGATGTAATGAGAAGAGACTGGCGTAATGTTAAGCAGCGAGTAATATTTTTCTATGCAATATTTTGATCTTCCAAGAAATTGCATGCAATGTTTTGCACGTTGTCTTGCCTCATGTGTCAAGCGGCCTTTAGTTTGAGTGCCTAAGAGCCTAGATCATACACCAGAACTAAAAACTAATAAAAGTTAACGTTACAAACAAAGAAGTTATTCGACGAATAATGTATGACTTTTTTAAAAGACACTTCGGTGTGTTTCAATTATCAATTTCCACTTTTTCACTACCTCTAATGACTATTATTTACTATTATTATCGCTAAATATTTGGTTGAATTGAATGTTAAGCTCATATGAATAAGCTGAAACTGAAATTTAATTCGAGAATCACATACTCTCTGGAATACGTGTCTAATCACCTTATCTCCCAGAAGGTACAACTTTAGCCAAACCCCGCAGACAAAAATTAAACATGTAACAGAGAACGCGTACTAACTGCCGCTCTTTTACACGATAACAAACTCGGATTCAGCATAACTATGAAAATAAACATCTAGTTATCGTTTAAAATTTAACTTTGAACAATTCTCGGTGGAATAGTAATTATTGTATCAATTAAATCCGTAATTCTCGTTAATACTTTCCATATAGGATAACAATTAAATTCTACCCACTCTGGAATTAATATTGTATGAATATTTGTGAAAGTATACTCATTATAACTTTTAATACACTACCTTTACATGCTTCCTGACTTGAATGCAAAATATTTCTCAACAGGAATTAGGACAGGCGAGCGCAAAGTAAAACTGCTCTGAAACACCCACTAAAGTTGTTGTAAACAATAAGTTGAGTTGCTACGGAAACTCATTGTTGTACTGTCTCAAGTTTTAGATTTATCTTTGTGGTATGACGGAAGCAAATGAGTAACGATCAAATAATTATTTGGATAATTTATTCGGTACATGATAACCAAGAAATTGAACATAATGTTATATTTGGAAATTTTTGCAGCTCACAAAGTTGTCTGTGGTTTTCTATTCATTTCTGGAAGATGCACGTCATAGATAATGATGTCACGTTTGAACGTTGCCAGAATTTGAAAGTAGTTGGACATCGAAGAAAACTAAATCAATGGTTAGGTCGCATGCAGTGGACGAAACCGTTGTGCAATTAGCGAAATCTTTCGGTGACACATATGCTACGAACCCAATAAGTCCTGGAGTGGACGCCATGTTTCGGAACGCTTTTAATTTGTGTTAGGTAGCGGTAGCGGAACTGAAACGTGAGAAAAGTGAAGAAAATTCTATTCTGTAATAAAACGTTAAGTTGTAGCCTCCTTACAAGAATTAAAATGAATAAAAAAACAAAAAGCAACCAATTTAGCTTCTGTATAAAAATACAGATAACAATTGGCATAAATAAAAAACGATTTACCAGCGAACGATCAACACGTTCCCGATCACTACTACTATCGGTAGTGATGAGCGATGAATATTTGAGGTATTGATATAACAAGAATATCCCACATTTTATGAACAAACTTCATCGGATACAAAGGATTCATAATTGAAAAATGTTATATATAATAATATCCCTTAAAGATATAGTATTATTAATCCATTATTTTCTTACTCAAAATAGTGATTTAGTTATGCACTGGAAGTATTATTCAGTTGTTCTGTTCAGAAAATTATTACCTACTAAATCTAGCAGAAACTTCATTTTGGAAAATAAAACAGTTTTATAAGCAAATTTGAACAGAGAATATGAAATCAATGACAATTTCACAACGTCTTGAATGTGTATAACCTTTACTGAAATATATACAGAGTTCGGTAGTAAAATGGAAACTCTAAAGGTTTACGTTTTTCCCGTAGAAGAAAATACCAAGGGTCCCAGCTTGGCGCTGGCTTGGCCTTCATATGTAGAGCTGCAGTTTTTCCCATTTTTGGTGGATGTCTGGAATGATAACGATAAGTTATTCTTTATTGATAATACTGGGCCATGTTCAATTGCCAAGACTGGACTATGTTTGATTCTCAGGACTGGGCCATCTACTAGTTGATTTACATGGATGACATAATAACAACAAGGGTTACTTGGGAACTTATCATGAAAAATAACCCTCAAGCTCGAATTGACCTATCACGTATCGAATAAGTATACCTGGCGATGGGGCTATGATCGAAAATATTCCAATCACGTGGTATGTAACCGAAAGCTTGAGTCCCCATTGAAAGGCAATAGCTGGGCTTTCTGGTCCTGGCTCAAGCTTGGGTGATATTTGTTACGACCAAGACTGACTAGGTGAAGCAGTATTGATCCAAGCTTAGATGACCATTAGCATGGCCAAGGCTGTTTTAATCATTCTGGAACGAAGCTTTGGTAATAATTGGTATAGCCAAGGTTGGGTCAATTAGTCTTTTTCAAAGCTTAGATGATCATTAGCATGGCCAAGGCTGAGTTAATCATGCTGAACCGAAGCTTCGGTAATAATTGGTATAGCCAAGGCTGGGTAAATTCGTCTTTTTCAAAGCTTAGCCTGGCCAAGGCTGTGTTAATTAGTCTTGTCCTAAGCTTTGGTAATCACTGATATGGATAAGGTTAAGTCAGAAAAAATCAGTATCGTTATGTCTGGTAATCAGGCATTATTATGATTAGTAGCATGACAACCTAGCGTCAGCCAAGGCTTTCCTCTGGGTGACAGTTGTTCAGTTCATAACTTTTAAAACTACTACATCAAGGTTCCAATAAAAAAAGTTCTTTTACTGAGTTTAGATTATTAATTCTCTAAAAAATTCTCACTCAGATGAATCTACCAATTTTAATAAACTTCCAACACTATGGTGAATAATAATAGGCTTGGTATAAATCGTTGCTTAACTACTTTTTCATACCTTTTACATAATTCTGAGATATTTTTCTTACTCCGTTCATTACTTCTATTTCTTTGAATCCTAGAATTTTACATACATCATTTTTTTTTTATTCTGTTGAATGATTTTTCAAGGTGTAACTCTCTGTTTTCGTTCATTGTTTTTCCAGCTGTGTGCCTAGTTGTGAAGTTTGCATCTGTTGTTCATCCGTTTGCTCTTAATCTTTATTGGAAATCTTCTATGGTTTTTTCTAGTTCATCTTTCAGTTTTGCATTTCTCGCATATATTTTTTTCTTCGTGATTTTTGATGATTCTTTTATTCATTTCTGTCGATTCTACTATCTTGTTAGTTGGTTTATTTGTGGGGTGCTATAGTTTTTGTATTTATTTCATTATTTCATGTTTTGTTGTTTGGGATATTACTACGTACTCTTACTTGTCCTCAAGTCTTTTCATTCTCCGCCTCTTTTATCTACTCTCCTTCCAAAATATCGCTGAAATATTGTTTCCATTTTCCCATGACATCATCTTCATTTGTTGTTATATGTTCTTTTAAGTGTTTTTTTCACATTTCCTGTCTGCAAAAAATAGTTTTCGATTTTTCTTAAAGACATTCTCATCTTCTCTCCAAATTCTCACCATGACTGTTTTTGTCCTTTAACTAATCTTTTAATTTCTGTCTTTTCTGTTGGTACTGTAGTCAGGTATTTTTTCAACTTTTTTCTTTTTAATTTCATTTGTTCTCTTGTGTAGCATTATTTATGTATATTATTATATTCCAAAATTTAATCAGCATATCTTCCACTGTGACTTTGATTATCCTTTTGAATTCGTAATTTTTCTAATTCTAATTTTTTCATTTACTGTTTTCCTTATTTTAATTATTGTAACACAAATACTGTATGAATGTAACATTATGTACAAATCAGAAGTTTTGACTAAAAAGTATTATTTGTAACCCGTTGCGGTTGAAAAAATATTATACATCTACTACAGAATACGTAAATTTGTAATGTCTCAATTCTCCTCAATTAAATTAAGTTAAAAGTTAAAAAAGTAATAATAAGTTATCCAGAAACATTTCAGATTTCCAACATTTATTAAACTTCTCAAGATATTATAAAGTATATCTACAGAAAGCCTGGTCAAAGGAAACACCCTGACGACTTCAAGGATATTATTAGATAAGCAGCTTTAACATCGGACACACGCAAAAAAGTTTATTTCTGTTGTTCTATATTATTAGCTTCTTATTTAGGGGTGGTGGATAGTATGGTTTCTTCCTTCTACCGGCAAATACCGTAGTTGATATCCATAATCGGGTTTAGTTACAAATTTTGAGTTGTGTTTACTGTTTACCAGACATATAAATGTTCTTGATCTACCGAATGTAGAGTAAATACTGAATCTGTGTCGTATCAATAAATCTGTCACAGCTTATCTACGAGTGATCCCAGAAGTACCTGTTCCAACAAAAAAAAAACACAAAAATTTTGGAAAAAGATATATTTTTTGTTCAACGTAATTTCCTTTTAGTACCACACACTTTCCCAGAGATGTTCAATACCCAATACAAGTTCGATACACTTTTAATAATAAGATTCGTCAAACTCCTCAAAATTTCCATTAACTATTGACGTCGCCTCTTCTTTGTTCGAAAATCTTTAACCACCGATCCATTTTTGCAAGTTTGGGATCAGAAAATAACCGAGGAGGCTAAATCTGACGAATAGGGGGCATGAAGTAGCAATTCAAATTTTAATTCATTAATTTTTGCCATTGCAATAACGGATGTGTGAGTTGGTGCATTGTCTTGATACAACACTTTATTTTTAGCCAAATGCGGCAATTTTTGCAAGATTTCTTGTCTCAAATACGCAATATTCGACGTTGATAGTTTTTCTTTTTCAAAATAGTCAATGAAAATTATCCCATGCGCAGATTAAAAAACGGTACAATGTAAGCTATACACCAAGGATACTATTATTATTAGGAAATGTCTTAAAGTAAGTTGTAGTATTAGTTAAATACAAAAAAGATAAAAACAAACATTTTATACACAATTCGAAAGCTTGCAACTTTACAAGGCAGCAACTAATTCCCTCGCAAAATTTATTACTATTTGTTACAACAGGTACAGCATTTCGAGAAACTGTATACAGCAAACATACTCAATGCCTATCATACTAAAGAGAATCTTTTATTTGAAACGTAATACTGTTGGCCACACACCTGGATCATCTTGGGAAATCCTAATATTTGGTCTCGGCGGAAACGATTATGTTTGTGGTGGGATGTCAATTTTACCCTTGTACATTCCAAGTCTGTAGCTATGATTTGTGTTGAATTTCTATCTCATATCTCCTCCTTTCTTTTTTTTTCTTGTAAGTTTTTGATAACTAGATAATTGCAGTAATTTTTTAAATTTTAGTTAAGCAATTAGAATTAGGGATCTTTATGATAATTACGTACATGTAGATTAAGCATCAAATACATATTCCTATACTTACGGAGAGCTGCCGAAATATCCGGCAATAACATTCGGTAGCTCTCAGATCATTCTTAGTTGCTTTTTTCTTTTTTCGATAAATATGAAACAAAAATAGAAATATCCGGATATGATATTGTCCATCACTCTCAAATATTGTAAGTGGAGATCAACCTGGATCTTGATATTAACTATAAATGAAGTCCAGTTTGAGAAACATAAGTTCTCCTTTCTCCTTCGGTTTATCAAATTTTATCTCATAATTATCTTAATAAACGCTTTCGAACATTTTCAAACCTTCCAAAATACACAGCAGAATTAACTCGCTTCAAATGACATACAGCAGTTTGTTTTTAGTGATACATAAGAATACACGTATATTTGTTCACCGATATTGCCGCTCTAATTACCGTGGCACGTGGAGGTTCACAGTAGCGTGAGTAGCGAATTGCTGGAACAAGACCGAAAAGAGAATACATTTGTGAACTTGAATCCTATGGGTATATGTGTATTGACTTTAATTTTCCATTTTTTTCGTCTCGATAGATATCAAATTAATTGAGGTGAATCCGAAACAGATTGTAGTTCATTTTCCCAGATTCTGAGTTTATATACTATATTATCCGCCATGCCTGTAGCTCTAAAAGTTTATCCATCAACTCCGGAATTCTGGTAGATGATGGTATTAGGAAATGATCAAATATTCATATTTTACGTCTCGGCATATATTTGTGATTGTTCGGACGTATCCACACACCACGCTTCGTTTAACTTACTCTGTTAGTTTTTCTATTTATTTGTTTGTTTGCTTATTTAGATAGAATCTTCCAATCAAATCGTGGATGTGAAATTCTCTCTCATAATATTAAAAACACTTTCTTGATTTCCGATTACATTATTTTGTTTGCGTTGCTTCCCTATTTTTTTGAGACTGAATTTGCAATATCGTGACATAATTTCGATACATAAACACCTCATCTCAAACCTTAATGTTGAACGTACTGTCATATGATTATATTGTAGTTGTCAAGAGTTACTTGAAACATTTATCTTCATAAAAAAATGGAATTGAATCGCGGACATTTTCGTGTGATGATTTTCTATGATTTTCTATGATTTTCTATGATTTTCTATGATTTTCTATGATTTTCTATGATTTTCTATGATTTTCTATGATTTTCTATGATTTTCTATGATTTTCTATGATTTTCTATGATTTTCTATGATTTTCTATGGTTTTCTATGATTTTCTATGCTTTTCTATGCTTTTCTATGATTTTCTATGATTTTCTATGATTTTCTATGATTTTCTATGATTTTCTATGATTTTCTATGATTTTCTATGATTTTCTATGGTTTTCTATGATTTTCTATGATTTTCTATGGTTTTCTATGATTTTCTATGATTTTCTATGATTTTCTATGGTTTTCTATGATTTTCTATGATTTTCTATGATTTTCTATGGTTTTCTATGGTTTTCTATGATTTTCTATGATTTTCTATGACTTTCGACGTGGATTAAACTAACAGCAGTGTACCGATCAACTTGTTTCAACTTTTGGTGATGGAGCACCATCTGTAGGTACTAAGATTCGCTGTTTTTGCAAGATCGTGTGACATAACATGAGATTTATACATAATTGTTCATCACTCCCACTTGCATACATTCAATACCGCATAATTTGACGAATGCTCAAAAAAAGCTCGATTGATGTGTAGAAATGTTAACAATAATCGAAAAATGCCGGATTTTTTTCAAAAGTTTGCTGAATCACGAAAGTCAGCCAAGGTAGATATCGTGTACATTCAGTTCAACAAGTAGAAGTAGGTATCAGTATAGATTAGTGAAAATTTTTGGAATTATAATAATAATCATCAAGAAATTTTTTAACAATGTGAATTATGTTAATGAAGTATTAAAATGAAAAAATATTTGGAAATTTTTTAAGGTGGGTAAACAATAGAATAAACCGAAGAAGAATTACGTAAAATTTATCCCGAAGTCCTATGGAATGATTTGTAAATAGATCTCTACTTTTAAAAGTGACTGTTTGAACTTGGATGATGCGAGACGTTCGGAAGCTCAATCATGGCTCAATCTTTTCATCCCTACAAGTCAAAAAGGAACCATATAATGGAAACACCCTCGTGGTTCAATAATAAATGCAGTTTCAATCATTCTAAAATCAAATTAAAATAATTGAATTGAATTTCCATAAAAAATATCACATATTACCAAGCTGCAGTGCAATTAACACATACTAAAAATCCCTCACTGCTGGTCTGCTCGTCTTCCGCATTAGAAGAAGAAATTTCGCTGTTTCATGTTTCAGAATGTTGAGACTCTAATCTTGTTGCTTCTATATAAGGAGCCTCCAGCAACAAAATAACTTTAGTATACACATTTGATTACTTGCGGGTTGGCCAAAGTCTCCAACAAGAAATTAGTGGGTCTGAAGTTATTAGTAGTCTGTTCAGCAAATATTGATTTCCTTTTGCACGAGAAGTTTTTCTGGTATGCATCTCCCTAAATTTTTTTAAGTCTTTATTTCTTGATTCTTGAGCTTCCTCAGACAACTGGTCTATAAGGAGAATAGCGTCTTTGACTATTATAGCTCCAGGAAGTAATAATTTATGCAGGATAGCTGGCATGTAACACCATGGATGTAATTTTTCTGTTTCCAAAGCGTAGTCCTCAAATGCTTACACATTCATTGTATAACCATAAGATAATGTGTGTAATATAACAGAAAATCGCTTGATGAGCTCTTCATCTATGCCCGTAATCTCACTAGAGAAAGAGATGAGTCATCAAAACAACATCGAGCTGTATTGTCGTCATTATTGGTTCTACTCCTACCACTCTTAGCTACATCGACGCGCAATCCCATTCGTTCTCTCAACACTTTAAGGTCAAATCTGTCCGAAATGTGCAGGAAGCATACAAAGAACCTTATCCGTGTTGGTTTGTCAATCCAAATTTCAAATTTTGCTGGGTTACTGATTTCTCTAATAATATTTAGATGTCATTCATATCTTTAGGACTGGCCTTACATATGTAGCATATTTGCAAAGAAGAAGTTTCCCTAATAGCATAACAAACTGCCATTTATCATTGTCATTACGCAATTATAGGTAACTGCAATAATTTCATTACCTAGCAAATTGGTAGTAGGTTCAAGTTTCGAAATTTCATCTTCCACGTATGTTGTTTTCCTGACCAAAAATAATTTTATTTTTCCTAGGTTAATCCACATAGAGTTGTAATGGAACTAAAGACGTTAAAAACATATCGTCTTCACCAAGACCAGCCTCGACAAACATTTTTTTCGGAGACTGAATATACCCTTCAGATAGGAATTTGGTTTATAAAAAGACCGGTTGATTAAGTTGGTTCTGCAAATTATGCCTCTTAACTAAGTTTCGGATTTCCCATTTATTGTTAATAAATTTTTGTTTTATCATCTTTATTTTTTTATCGCTCCTCGTATATAAACATGATTAGTTGTGTAATCATAACTATATATTATAGTTGCAATCATCGCACTACGGATACGTCACTTTCTATTCACTTGATTTATTATTTATTGTTTTCAAATTAGGTATTGAAACTGGAAAATATGTAGAAATATTCATCATTAATTTTTTTATTACTTGTAAAATAATTCGAGACACTGATATTTACACTAGGAAAATTATTGTTTTGAGAGAATTAGGAGATCAGTGTCTTGTTAACTTTGAACTGTTTTTCATTATAGTTCTTACGAGACAGTTTTATCATGGTTTAACTTCAACAACAGGATCTTTTTTCACTTTGAGATAGTATAAAACTAATTAAATTCTTCACAATTTCTTTGAAGTCAACTTTTTTTCACAGAGGAAAATACTTTGAGTTGTAGGAACAATGTAAAAGACGAGAATCAAGTGAATCATTTTTCAATATGTATTTTCATGATAACTTCGACACAAAATACATATACAAGGTCTGCTGAAGATAAGACATTTTTTCTCATATTCTGAATAAATTGGAAATTAACTGAAGTTCATGTTGATGTTTTGACAGTTTTCATCAATTTTCCGGTTACTAAAATGATTTATTCGAGGAAATGGAAACTTATATTGGCATACATGAAATAATGACTACCTACAAATATTTTGCCCGATATACGTCCAAACGTCCATTTGTTTCTTTAAAAATAAATTAGAAAAATAATACGATTCAAAAATCTATATTCAAATTGACATATTGAGTTTATTGATTCTTAAGAACAACCTGTAACCTGCTGAAGTTAATATTTAATCCAACCATTGAATTCAGTTATTTTCAAAGGTTTCATCCTATTAATTTTAATATTATAAATTTAATATTTTATTTCATATTTGTTTCTCTATAATATTTCTAAATTTCTTTAATTTTCCTCTTTCAAGACCGTATGTTTTTGTTGCCAAATCTTTTTTTATTATATATATATATATATATATATATATATATATATATATATATATCAAGTAATGAATGTGATGCTGTTTACATTGGACAAGCATCTCAATATTTAGAAAATAGATTACAAATTCATCAACTCCAAAAAAAACCTCTATCAACAAACCGTGAAATATCTAAAACATATAAATTCAAATATAAAAGTAAAAAAAAATTTTAATTGGAATCAAAAACAAGAAAATATGAATTTTTGAAAATTGTTTATCTACATTTATCTATTTGAGTAAACTTTATAGTTCTATTCTTGTAATGCAGCTACGAATTATTTAATATAGTTATTTTTAAAATATGATGACCAAGGAAAAATTATAAATTGTGTTTAACAAAGATTTTTTTTAATACTTATGTTGTATGATATATTGATATTACATTATAGAACAAAATGCAGTAGTTTCTAAAGGCCAAAGAAAGTAAGAAAATACCGTGAAGGTTTCACACGAGAATTTTTCCGGAAACAGACTATGGAAGATTTTTTAAATGATTTTTCATAATATTAGATACTCACTAGTCTAAAAAAAAGAAACTAAGTCCTATCCTCAACATGTAGTAAATATTCCAAAATAACCATAAACATCTTTATTAAAATTGAATTTCTTAACTCTCTCATTTTTTATATATTTATAAAAATATTTACATCAATCAAAGAAAGTGCCAATGAAGTATTATGTTCCCAAAGTATCTTTAATCTATGTTTATACTAGATCCGACAAACATTGGGCAACTTTTGAAGAAATTTCACTTGAGTACTTTGCATTCTTTGATTCATAAATTAGCTCTACATAAAAATGTAGAATAGTCATCGATAAATAAATGTGAGTAGCCTTTGCATACATGATGCATTTTTTAAGTCGATTAACATACCATCTGATTTATCAAGTTAACTTTTCATCAGCTTAAGTAGATTTATTCGATATATTTAAGAGATTTAAGGGGGCTTAACATCAAGTATTCCAGTAGTATTTCTGTGTTCTGAATCCTTTATTTTGTTTTTTAACCAAGATATTCCATTTTATTAGAGGTAAATAAAATAATTGTAATAACTCCAATATATCCTATAAACTACATTTCGCATACTCTTGTAGCTAAAGTCAACGGACATTTTTACTGTCTTGTATAATTAAATAAATTTTTATCGATTCCTCGACGAACTCATTGTCTATCTCCCTCGACTCTACATTATTACTGGCTAATCATGAAAAAATGTTCGCTACATTTCTTCCTGAAAACCTCCAGACTCTTTTTATTCTCAGTACAACTGCTGATGCAGAAATTGGCTTTTAAAAAATGTTTGCGAACCCTCGACAAATGGACCTACTTCAGGATACAATTTGAATTTTAAAAGCTCATTAAATGCAAATTTTCTTAGTTCAACTATACTGTCGAGTAGCTATAATAACAGAAATATTCGGATCATTTTTTATTCTTTTCCATCACAGGGTCATGATCTAAATTGAAATTTGTTACTAGACTGAAGGGAAGTTTTGAATTTTAAAAATATTGATACCGTGTAATTAGAGAAAACTATGGATTCCACAAGAATTTTAAGTTTCTAATCGTAATTTCTTCAGCTAATTATTGATATATTAATGTTTCTACATCGTCTGATGGAAAATTAGTTTTCTAAAGACAAATAAAATTTTAACGTTTCGACATTGTATCAAAGATCAAACTTTTTTGTATTTAAAAAGCTAATTTTCAATCAAAAGACATCTAAATTCAAGACGATTTAGAAATATAAATATATTAAAAGAAATTAAAGAAATTATCGATATATTCATCAATACATACAAAGTAAACTCAAAATTTGACTCAGTTTTATACTTAATCGGATTCTTATTCACATTGAGATTCGAGCTATGACTGACCCTGAATTTATTGAATTGGTTTGAAATTTTGGAAATGTGTCGTATCAATTTGACATTTTACAATTCAGGGCTGATATAAATTATATTTATATGTATATACCTATAAAAATTTGACGTTTCGACCTGTTGCAGTCTTTCGATATGTTTATGTTTCTGATTTGGTATCTTTCTTAGAATTAGAACGCAGAATATATTTCCGAAACATTGAATTTAGAAATTATTTAAGAGGTGAATAGAAGGAATCGTTTATTTGGGTATATTTTACACACCTCATTTACCATCCAAATCAGCGACTAAGCTAGATTTCCACCTGACCAATGATTCGCAGTTGGAAGTGAGGATGGTGCCAGTTAGCATTCGTTGGGGAATGCTTAACTACATGAACCAAATAGCGACGCTCTTCGTCACTCGTCGTCAGTTCGAGTCTCAAATCTGGTCCCTTTCAGAGCAGATCTTTTTCTGACCTTCCAAGGAAATCTGAGCAGACCCGTTAACGCAAGAGCTTTTGGTCGGGAGTACGATTTTCGCACAGACTTTTGTCATGTGTAATTCCCCGTGTTAAACTTTTCTAACTGACGATCTGTACGCACAATTCGGTTGATTTTGGTCACTGTTTTCGTTTAGTTTAGTTTTCAGAACTATTTTTGACGTATGGTTTTTGTTTCAGGTGAAAAGCCTCACAAATGTACAGTGTGCGGAAAAGCATTTAGTCAATCATCGAACCTAATAACCCATTCCCGAAAGCACACCGGCTTCAAACCGTTCGCTTGCGACCTCTGCGGACGAGCATTCCAACGAATGATGAGTCGTAATAACGTGGAAACTAGTCATTGGTTACAAACTCCTCCTTGCAGCTGCGAGCCATTGGGGATGTTAATATCGAGAAAAATGTCGATTGATATCAAGCTCTTCAGAGGAAATGTAATTCAATATTCGTCGAGGCATTAGCCAGAAAAGTAGTTTCCTCCTCTGAAGAAAATATTTTCGAAATATTAAATTGCGAAATTATTTCACAGATGAATAGTAGAAATCATTTATTATGATATATTTGTAGTTGAAAAATGTTGCGTGATGTGTAATAAGGTCAGAGCATAGTGTTAATTCAGATAAAAACGCGTATTTTGCAGAGATGGTCAATTAAACAGATAGTAAACTATCATGTTTCCATTAAAGATAAATTTTAATTGTATAAAAGTATTCAACACTAATGTAAAAGGGAAGAAACTTTTGTTATTGGTAAATAAGGTCGTAAAAGTCGATATTTTGAAAATATTTGTCTACAAGTTTCAAAAAAAAAAAACTATTATCTTGAAAGTATTTGGAAAGTTGAATCACAAACAAAATCATTCTATTTTAACTTGTTTAACCACTTATAGAACTTTTTATCCTTCAATAAACATGTATTATTAATAAATTTTGTTTTGAATACGAAGCATTTCCTCTGAAAAGGAAATTAATGAATTTTATGTATCACCACCTCTTCAATCAAACTGTTGGATTTGTTTATGACTAATTAATCACTTAAATTATGAAGATTTAACTCAATCTGCGAATTTAAATTACTTAGCTTTGTTATTCCGGCACTTCCTTAATAATTCCATCAGATAATTATCTGATTTTGATTACATCTATTAGCGATTAATAGTTAATTGCAAAATATGGAGAGCCGATGTACAAGCATTAATTGGCTTTTATTGGCTTTGGGCTCGTTTGCCGATAGATCGCCGGATTATCTGGAAGCGTTGATAGATGCCATTTATTTAGTATGATTCAATTAAAATTGAAAAGAGACGAATATATTCGGATGGAGCATGAGTCAATCTGAGGATTAGTTTTGCTGCATAAAATAAAAAAAAATAGATTGCGCAAAGAACAAGCTAGTTTTACGTTGATATTAAAGAAGCATTTGATAAAAGGGTTCGTAACTAAGAATCAAATAATATCCACCTATCCTGCTAGTACATTTTTGATAAAAGATCGTTCATTCAGAGTCAAATGAGAAAATGAGTTTGCATGTTCTGTACTAACTCATGGTCGTGGTTGCCAAAAAGATTAGCCAACTCGTGACAGAAGATTATGCAGCTAGGGATTTCAATTATGGAGTGAAAAACAAAAATAAAATATATATTCACAGGGTATTTCAGTAAAAAATATTTTCATTTAAACAACATTTTGTATCTGTGAGAGACCTGTTTCACGAATTCATATTCTGGTATTTTATTGGACTAACCTAACCTAACCTAACCAATTGCATAATGTGTTAAATTGAATTTTACAAATCACGGTTTCCGCAAATTTTTCTATTGTATATTGTTTAGTACCCACCTAATGTTGAAATGCAATTTAATGGATTTAGAAATTCTAGGTTTCAATTTTTGGATTTTCCAGCTTTACGAAGTGGATTAGGTACTGAATTCCACCAAATATGTTTACGTGAAATATCCCCGTCCCTTATCTCAACGGATTAAATGTCGTCACGAGTTGTAACGCACCCCTGTAACTATTAAATATTTGTGACATCCCTGTTACCAAAAATCTGTAACTAGCCACATTCGCAAGCGACACTGCACTGTAATTCCAGTTGCTGAAGAAGAAATTAAAGATGTGGTCAACAGTCTTCAAAATTCAGTGAAGAAAATAGATGGACTGGACTGGACTAATAAATGGTGTATTCAAATTAACAAAGGAAAATCTACCCATATCAATTTTATTTACCTAAAGCACACGTTTACCAATTATCAAACTAAAAAGTAAATAATAATTCTGGGCAGAAGCATACTAATTAGAAAATTAATGTCACTATTATAAAAACGATGGGTGCTTTCTATTTTTAAACTAACTTTGCGTTTTGTAATCGATAGATCTGTGTCAGTCCCGTGTTTGTCCGAATGATATTTTCGGTAACTGAATTCTTTCCTTCGGTCGTTCTTGTTTCGTCTCTTCTCTCAATCTTGTACAAAGGATCCTAAAGAGTCACTCTTTATACAAAAAGTCAAAGAACAATAATGAAGTTCATGAATAACTACTCCAGAATCCCATAAACAATGAAGTATTGGATGTTCTCAAACCATTGGGATTAGAGTAATATAAACTCCAGTTCAGGTAGCCAAAATAGTGAAGTGCGAATTACCTCTAAATCTTGAAGGGAACATTTAAGATCTGTTAACCATATATTAAGTCATACAATGTGTCCCTTTTTTATTCTCCATTAACGATGGTCTCGGATTACCTTATTTCTTTCTTATATTAATGTGACTGTGAAAAATCATAAATCTGCCTATGTACTCCTACTAACTATTGGATTTGTTAAGATTTATTGAAAACTGACCATTCCCTGATGGGAATCAACGTCTTACTCAGGCAATTCCATAAGTCCTTTAGACACTTGAAGTTCCATTAATTTGTCGAGTTAATTTACCCCTATTTTGTATTGATGTGACTCTAACTATATGAATAGTGTGTTCTTAATGGCTTTCATATCCAACGAGAAAATTAAACAGTAAATTATTGAATAGATTAGGTTAAAATTAAAATATAGATTGAGTTCAAGGATAAGTTTTATTTCAAAATATCAAAGAAACGCAAGACAAGAAAGAAATCAAGTTTAAAACACACCATTTATTTTCTTCCTAACTAGAATCCCATTAACAATTTTGTATTCTATTAAAGCTATAAGAATGTTTAGAGCCTTCAATAAATGTGTTCTCAGAGCAGTTATTGAGCTAAAACGAGCATATATTTGTACATCGTTTTCGTTATATAGCCAGCTCTATAGAATACATTTATGTAACACTTCTAAAGTCGTTTATAAAAGCTTTATACAGCAAAAAGAATATTATATAAAGTCTACAAATACAGTTATGATATTGTTATATAATCGTTAACAGGATTATAAAATATGGAAACAAAGCATTCTAAAAAGTATGAATAAATCTATAAAATAAAATATTTTGTGAAAGAAACTTCCGTCGCGTTTTGTATCAAATTTTTGATTAGCTGAAATTGTGTACAGCTTTTCGAGGCTCAAAATTTCGAGGTAAATAATATATTTTGAGCAAAAAAAATTTTAAGAAGCACGATCTGACTGCAGATATCGAGAGCCGTTATTTTCGCAAAATTCCGGGAGTTACGCGAATTCGTAGCAAACCTATGATTTTTCTTAGGTTTATTTGAAATGCGTAGTGATTATTGTTGTGTTTTAAAGCAGAAAATTCTTTAAAAAGCATAATAAATTCAGAGCTGATACGTCTGTAATTTCTCATAATAGGACTGTTCGAATAGGTATATTATAATATATAAAATTTTTTTTATTCATTCTTATACAAAATATTAACAAAGAAAACAGAAATTATTAATCAGAAAACATTACATATTGGCAGAAATATTTTTTTATATGAAATTCAGATTTACATTACATCATATTTTGACATGGGAATAACAAAACTGAAAATGTCAAAATTATGTACAACATCAGTAATATTATAAATAGAACATTTTTAATCCAGATAGACTGAATATTTATAGCAAGGAAGGAAAAAACAAAATTATTACTACATAATATTTTTGCAATTTATGCAGTTCCACATATCTTCATTAGGTTAGGTTGTTTTTTCGAAAACTGATTGAGCTAATCCTTTCTACCCTGGTAGAACAGTTGATAAATGCGATCATCTGAGTGGTTGTTTCATTTGTCTATGGTTTTTTGAACTGTGAAATTTTTTTATTCCCCTTAAATGGCCGTTTACTATCAATTCCCGTGAGAGGCATCATTGATAGATTACTGAGGTTTACTTTTATACTTTTCGGCATGTAAAAATAGTGGTACATTGTTTTTAAATGCCCAATAAAAAGACAGAATCTATTACACAACTGAATAAATATCATGGAAGAATTAACGCACAAAAAAGTAATAAATATCAAAATTTCTTGTAGAACTGAAATGTTTTAACTTTGAAATATCTACTGAAAATTGGAAGCGATATTCGGTAACTTTTTTTCAAACTGATTTTCCCCGGACTAAACCTACAAAATCATGATTTACCTTCATAGTTCTTGGTTGTTCGCCGGATATCGGAAGCTTGCACGGCATTTGTTATTTTATTTCAAGGTCATGTTTAACAATAAGGGCACGTTTTCACGAAATCTTATAATAATAAAACGTTATACGCATTGAATGTTCAATGTTAGTAGGTTAAACAGATGATTTTAACAATTTATGTTCTATAGAATAAAAGGAATCAATAAAAGATAAATGTAAATATTGTTGTTATTACTTTTTGATGATTTAATGAAATCAGTTTCTTTGCTTTGATAATAATTTCAGCATGTAAATTTTGATGTAAATGGAAAAGTGTATCATATACTGGGTAGTTACAATATATTAAAAACTCATTGTAATATAACATGAATTAACTAATCTCCTTGTAAGTACTACCCTTGATTGAATTATCCCAACGTCGCGTGTCTGGAAGGCTTCATTTGTAATGGCTTTCATTTGCTTTGCCATGACCTTGTCAAAGTCAAGACGAGTTAGAAGTTACATGGTGCTTATGAATAATACGGATGTAAATGTAAACGTCTTCTCTTCGTTGGTATGAGCTCAAACGTTATTAAAAGGTCAACCTGGCAGCAGCTACTCAATTATTCATTGTCATCAGGACATCCATACATTTTTCTTGTACTAAAAACTATCTTTTTGATGGTGTAGGATAATTCTCCACCTTGAAACGTATATATCTGTTTACCGGAAAATGTGTAGGTGGAAATCAATTCACGTGAAACTTATTTTATTATTCCAGTCGATATGCTATTACCTGACGGAGAGGCATTTCAAAACACGTCGGTAGTATTAACGAGCATGAGTTCAACAAAAAACTGGATATCCTAAGTCATAAAATTCCAAACGATGTTGACAAATCAAAATAAAAGTTTCAACTGTCACTGATTTCTCTTTATTTACAATTGTATGGATATTTGCAGTATTTTGAATTCGTATTTCTTAATAACACTCTACGAGGATGGTCCCTGTTCCATAAAAGACAACACAAAAATTTTGGAAAAAAATATATTTATTTTTCAACGTAATCACCTTTTCGCTCCATACACTTTTCCCAGCGTTGTTCAATTAATTAGATACCCTCAAAATATCCATCAACTGCTGAGATCACCTCTTCATTGTTGAGAAATCTTTGACCACCGAGCCATTTTTCAAGTCTAGAAACAGAAAATAGTCCGAGTAGGCTAAAACTGGCGAATAGGGTGCGTGAGGTAGAAATTCAAATTTTAATTCATTGATTTTGGCCGTGGAAATAACGATGTATGAGCTGGTTCATTGTCTTGATGAATTAACACTTTCTTCTTAACCGAATGCGGCCGTTTTTGCTTGATTCAAATGTTGCAATAAGTTCACATAATAGTTGCCATGGGTAGTTCTTTCCTTTTCAATATAGTCAATGAAAATTATTGCAAGCACAGAGCAGAATCTACTTCAGCTTTTATATTTGTTGTGCTGAATCTTATCAAATAAAAGTATTGTTTCACATAATGATGACCAATTATTATTATTTACTGAAAACGTTCACTATTGATGGCTGCCAAATATTAAACAAAGTGTCGTCTTCAAACTTGAAACATATGCTGTGTCGATTGTGTACTTTCTAATATTGTGGTATTTTTCAAACAACTATCGCCATCTTTATGTCAGATCAGATACTTCTGGGACCATCCTCGTACCAGTCTAATAGACCGTGGCAAAATATGATAATAAACTTCCACTTTTTGGGTACAATACTTATTGTACAATACTTATTGTATAAGTCGGAATATTTTTTATGATTACAGTGATATAATGTGTAAAATGTGAATAAATAGCAACTAGGCATCCCGATTTTCCTGCATCAATACTTCTAATTGCATTTATGCCTCTAGTAAAGTATTCCAAAATAATAAAGTCTAATTAACTTGAAGTGAACACTAAAGGAAAGTGATTGAAAGCGCAAATAAAATCTTAAGTCAGGTGATTTGGTTAACAACATTATCCACCACATACTTTCAGAAAATGAGTGGAAAAAGCCTAACTCTCAATCGGGTTAATAAGCTATAAATTTGCTGAAATACTTTAAACTGAAAAAAAGGCTTTGAAAGACATTTTTAACCCAATTCATATTTCGTACAGATATTAGCAGTTGCCCTTAAAATTTCAACAAGAATTGTTTAAATATGTAAGCAGAGTCCAAGTCAAAGCTTAACTCAACTATTTTTATGGAGAATCTGTATTTTGGTAAAACATGATTTGTGTAAACATACAATCAAATGAAAATTATGTCCTAACTTAAATCTATAACTACTAAAAGGTTAAAATTTGTACACTGTGTTTCTAGTATCAATTCCACACGATTTTCATTTAGCCCTAACCTTTAAAAGACACATGTATAAATTTTACAGTTGTCACACTATTTATTTGTAAGTTATAGAATTTTGAGCAAAGCAATTTTTGTTAGCTTGGAAAAATGTATGGAAAATAATTTCGTGTGTTAACAAAGCATCGCAACAAAGTACTATTGAAGGAAAGGCCCCAGGAAAATCAATCAACCAGTGGTTTGCTGAGGCGAAATGAGCACAGAGGATACTGTGCGTAGCAGATGGCCCAAAGAGATTGATATCGATCAAAACATCAGCAAAGTCCACAAAGTTTTGTATAAACGTAAAGTGGAGTTGCTTGGAATAACTGAGAATTTAAAGATATCAAAGAATCGTGCTGGACATATCGGCAACAACGAATTGATGAATCTGAACAATGTTTTGAACTGTTCAGTCTTAATAAACCCGAGTTTTTACAATTGATATGTGATACTGGATGGAACATGGATCTATACTGATGAACTGACTTCAAAGCGTGATAAGACACAAAAGTCGAATGGCAAAGTTATGGCATTAGTATATTGGGATGAGCATGGTATAATATTCTATCTTAAAAAGAGAAGGACAAAATCGCACAAAACGGCCCCATTTGAAGGAATTGAAAGTACGGTTTCATTAAGACAATGCACCGTATCAAAAATCTAAGTGTGCTTGAATTACATCGGCATTCACCGCTTTCTCTAGCGGTACCCATCGACTTTTTCCTGTTCTAAGGCTTAAAGAGGATACTCGCAGGACAGATATTTTGCGCCGATGAACAGGGGATCACCAAAACTGAAGACTAAATTGAGGTTAAAGACAAATCGGTATCGAAAAATGGTACGTCCGCTCTAATCGTTGTATCACACACTCGAAGGTGATTCTTGAGAAAACATATGGTAGTTTACAAACATGTTAGCCCTCCTGTTAGTTGCTTTTGTAATAATAAAATAGAAAATACCTTCAAAATACAGATAAATGATCAATCAAAGATAGTAAGTGTGTTATTTACTTCGAATTATAAATATCCGAATTGACTCGTTTTTGAATGATCGATAAACATCAAAATTTGATGGACCGATAAGTTGGCGTATTATAAATTGATGTCAATTTAGTAGCTGTAGAAATAAAATTATTGTGTGTTGAGAGGCTTACGTCGAGTTACAATGGAAATTATAATCAATTATTTCTCTAGAGGAATTTGTTACGATTATATCATAAATGAATTAAAGATCTTGAAATCCACCTAAAGCCGTAGTGATTATTAATATATTCGTAATTTCTGTTGGCTAATTTTATCATAAGAAAAAAAAATGAAAACCAACGCGTGGCATCGTTGTTGTAATATTTCTGGCACGATACATTTAAAAGCTTTGTATAGATTAAGGCGCTTCTCTATTTTCTCTATTTATTGATTAAGGTCTGTGAAGTGGGAAGCTTCGTTCCATGCTTCGTTCGGAACATACCAAAAATAAACATGAGTATTCAATAAATGAGGAGAAGAGATGTGAAATTATATGAGAATTAAATTGTACATAAATAATTCACAAACGGATCATAAGAGATCATGAGAATATAAGGATATATTCTGATATAGAGAATATATAGACAAGCAGTATATTTGACGTAACTTCATTCTTGATAGCTTCACATGGAAATATTAATACTAAAACTAGCCTGCTCAGGTTCCTTTCTTTAACTTGTAAAAGATAAATAGTACTTCTTTAGTGAAAACAGCGAACTTAGTGAATAATATTCCCTTTTAACTTCATCATTATTATGTACAATCGAAATTACCCTAGATAAATTTCTGAATTGAGTTTGGCGCTACGTAATCATAGTTTATTAGACTTTCATCCTTTATACAATAATGAATCAGACATTCGAGCCAATATGGAATCATTTTACTATAAGAACGGTTACTCCTAATATAATTAATCTGATCAATTTTAACCCAAACTGAAAAGCGCGTGAATCGAGTCACTAACATTTTTTTGCTTTAGTATTTCTAATGAAATTACGGCTTAAAAATTATTAAATATCTCACATAAATGCTTTTAGAAGTATTTTTTTATCGTAAAAACGAGAATTTAAATGGCCCAAAGTATTCAGTCAAGGTCGTGGTCATCAAAAACTTGCTTCATACGTATCACCTATCCCTAGGTTGTACTTAAAAATCGTTACCTCGCCGTCCGAGAGATAGTAGAAGCTCTAAATGTTTCTTATGAATCCATTCAACATGTTTTGGTTAATGATTTGGCATCAATCGTGTCAATCGAAAGACTTGAATCTTTTGCAAGAACAACGTGAAATAGAGTTCGCAAAAGAGATGCTACGTAGTTGAGAACTCTATATTTGTCAAATGCATCATTACTGGTGGGTACTCCAAAAATGAGCCGAAGCCGAAAAAGCCACGTCGAATTCGGTCGAAAATCAAGGTGACGTCCATAGTTTTCTTCGATTACCGTGGTGTGGTTTGACATGACAATCCGTTCCAGAGTCGGTAGTACTGCATCCATATGGAGCAATTTGTCGTGTATGACCGAATTTGTAAAGACAATTTATAGATTTTCTATGACGATAATGCTCCGATATATTCCAGTAGGTTTGTGACTGATTTTTGGCCAAACACGGTATACTCGGCCACCATTTATACCAGATTTAGCTCCCTGCGTGTATTTCTTCTCTTCGAAAATTCGCTTCAGGGTGTAATGAAAAAAGATTGGATTAAGCATCTGCATATTTGTTCAAAATGAGATTATTATGAAGTAGACAATGAAGATTTTAATAAAAACATTATTTTTTTGTAAGTCCGGGACAAATCTGTTCAGATGATAGTTGAAAAAATAATATCCAATTAACGTAATTTTGTAAAAATTACAGCTAAATCCGTGATTCACCCATATTATAAAGAAGACAATAAGAGACAATTATACGATGTCGTCCATTAAAAGGCTTTCGAATATGTACAAACATGCATTCTCTCCTGCATCGTTGATATTGAATCTAGGCACTCAGGGATTTTAGTTCAGATGCGATGCATGCATGTATGTCATATTGTGTTAAATGCCGAGACCGTGAAACGCTTATCCATGTTTCTGGAAAACCTAATCCGGCACTAGAAATATTAACTAGAATTAGTTTAGTTAGATAACGAAAGTAATTTTTCCTAACTATAATGTTAGTAATTGTGGTTAAAAATACACTGGAAATAATATTTGGATACAAAACGATGACTTACAATACAAAAATGTCTATTAATTGGTTTGAAATCGTTTTCCACTAAGTCAGTCGGCAATCTTTGAACAGAGGAGTGACTAAGTGCCACTAGAAAAAAATTTATATTTTTATACGAAAAAATGAGATATCAAATTTATAATCAAATGATCCACAACAGCACAGACTTTATTGTTTTCAATGCAATCATTGTCCTTGTGTTAGCTTTTCTATTTATGATTCATGTCTATATCTCTATTTAAAATCAATATGATGAAGTTCAAAATCTTGAATTCTTATCCGTGTGAAAAGAAAATCATTAGACGGAATGCCAGTAGAATTCATAAAGTTTGGTTTTATTAAAAAGGAGACCATGTGACGGGTTTATCAAAATCTTGACCTCTTTCTCCAAATTCGTTTTCCATTATTATATGAAGCATTATTAAAAATAGGAGAGTTTGATGAATATGTTTTAAGAATTGGAATGTATTTATATGTATAGTAGGTAATATCACCAATAATCTGTTTTCATGTAAAAAAACAACAGGAACCTACAAATTTACAAGATTTTGAATTAGTAGAACTTGAGGTTTAATTCGTCGAGATGATTTGCATCATTAGTCAATCTACAAATTTTCAGGAGAGCAAATAACTGTGCTTTTTTATTTATCGTGATCACAATACACATATTTTTTCTGAAAATTTATAAACATAGATCGATTTCAAGATTTTCCTATCAGTTACCTAGAGGTGCATCTTTCGATTCTCTATCGAATGACATTATGAAATTAAGAAATTAATAAAATATATTTTGGACTTATACTGTATTAGAACTCAAGCGACGATTATTTTGTTTAAGAAGCCCTGGTTTCCTTGCAACACAAATGATTTAATTTCTTCAGCAATGACCAGAAATATAGTTGACAACTTTTACAACAATATCCATCACGGATCGAGATCTTCGCGCAGAACTTCCTTAAAACGTTAAGAAAATTTGGAAGTAATCAAGAAATGTGTGCAGAGATAAGAGATACGAGTACAACTCCCTTATGTGTTCAGATCATAACTACGCAATAATCTCATCTGAGTCTAGTCCCTGTTTGTCACAATGTTTACACAATTCTGATGTACATCTATCCTTGTCGTTCCTCTGAATAATAGGAGACATATCAGTACTTGATACACACGGTTATTGTTAAAATATCGTGCAACAATTGACAACTGGGAAATGACATTACGATACCTATCCAACGAAAAACCGTTACTTTGATCTGTTGTTTCTGAATATTTTCTGTCATATCATTAACTTGACTTTCAATAGTTCGCGTATATGATGGTATAGTCGTAATGCAGTTAGCAAATCAGCATAGTATACAAATCAACAAATATCACACCTAGATTTCGAAAACTTTGTTGCCATGATATTATTGGCCAATAAAACGATATTCGAATTCTTAGATTAATTTTAAAGATATCCTTATATTCTTTACAACTCTCAAAGCAAGTGAGGTTAGGTTTTAATCCGCATATGCCATTGAAGTTACAATAAATGATGGTCCAGGATGTTCAGAATCATACGTGGCTATATTTAAAGCAAAGAAATACTTACAAATCAATCCATAGGACAGAGACAAGATAATATTTCACGTACCTTTTCTTCAGTTTTGTTCATCTGTCTTTCCACATCAAAAATAATTTCTGTCGATCGTTCTAGAGAAATCAATTAATGTTGAAATAGGGAGTATCTATTTGCCAACCACATTTACTGTGGTAATATCAGAATATCTCTATTGAAAATTTTTCTTTCAGTAAAAAATGCCGCAAGAGAAAAAAGTTCAGAAAATTTGTGAGAATTAGCAAAGTGTGAACGGCTATTGAATCTTGAGGTAATGAATTCTTAAGAAAATTGTGGTAATATGGAGGTATTTTTTCTTTCCAGTATTCTGAAAAATGTGTTTAGCTCAATCAGTGCGTATTCAAATGAAATACATATCAAAATTTCATTTTATGAATCAACAGATTCCAGAAAGAAAGAATTTTATTCAAACCCTTGAATTGCAGAGTTTCAAATCACTCTGATAATGAATTTTTACGTAATAACTTCTTTATTCTTCATTAACTTTTAAAAGAATTAATGAAATTGGTAAATAATTTAGTTATTTTTCATCACCGGCAACAAAATGAAAAGTTCAAATTCCAATAAATGTGAGATTGAGTGCATAATACCCTAATACGTATAAAAGTCAGTTGATTTAGCAGAAATTGAGAAAACAAATTGAGAAATGTTTTTCGAACGTCTGCAAAAAATTGAAATTTAGTTTGAATAAATATCAATTAGCAGATCCTTAGGAAGTCAAATACTGAAAAAGAAATTGATATAAAAAATAACTGAGAAACGTAATAAAAATGATTCGAAATATTAAAATCTGAACCACTTATACTTGCCATCGGTAAAAAGAAAATTATTGTCAAATTATTTTCAGGAATATGAAATTAGGATAAAACTTCATAAGTTACCAAGAAATAAAAGTAGTCATATATTTGTATATATTCTAGATAATTTTTTAGACAAGACAAACATCTTAGTATCCAGAAAATAGATCAAATGCATTAACGTATCATGAAACAAGAAAAGACATAAATTTAAATATAAAGTCAGAAATCCTTGAAACATATTCAAAAACTATGATTTACCAAAATTACAATTTTAATTTGACAATTGAGTACAGAAGATCTTCGTATGATTAAAATGTCTTTTTGGTATTCATATATGAGGGTTGTTTGAAAAGTTTACGTATATGATAACGTTATCGTCGAAGAGAAATCCCTCTCCTGCAAGTGAAACTTTGAGGGTAGCAAAACAGGAAATAGTTTCTGGTTGCTAGATTTTGTGAATATAGAGGGTGATCAGCCAATTCGAAGTGATATTCCTGAATTTTATCTATGGCGGTCAGGGAAGTATAAGAAGGTGCTTTGTCCAGATGGAAAAACTTTTTTCTCTTCAAATGCTGTCACTTTGTTGCGATATCTTTCATCACCTTATCAAGCAATGATGTGTAATACTCTCTTGTTATTGTTCACACTTTTTGGAAGATAGTCGATGATCACAATCCTGTGACTATTCCAAAAAACGGCTACTATTACTTATTGGGCCCTCTTTACTTTCTTCGGAACCAGTTTGGCCTTTGCAATCCACTGTCTTGGCTGTTTTTCTTTCAGGAGTGTAGTTGTGGATCCAAAAGTTTAAATGGTTTTGCTTAAACTGTGTCAACAGCTCAGGAAATGTTCATTTGAATAAACTTCTGGTCCAAAGCTAGTAATCACGACACCAAAAGCGCGAATAGCTTACAAATGGATCATTCTACAATCAATATGAGGTAGTTTTGTTCATTTGATATATCGATAGTCTCTTACTCGTATATTATGTCTCTAACCTTAATCCGACTACCATCCAGTACCATTTTGTGTACTTTTTTCATGGTATCGCTAGTTGTCGCAAATGTTGGCCGTCCTAAATGTTCGTCGTCAGTCAAGTCAGTTTGAATTCAGTTGCATAAATTTTATGACTTACGAATGATAGTGTCTAACTTCTCTTCTATTTGCGTAGACTTATTGCCATTCCAGAACAAATATTTAGTGGCAGATCGATCCTCTATTTTTTCCATAGCGCCTAGAACGGTTGAAACTTTAGTGAGAAAAGATATGCGTGAATATACATATTCCTCAAATTATATTGATAAGTATCGACATCTTCAGGTTGGGGTCGGAAACTTTTCAGACCACCCTGGTATGAGTTGAAAATTCGATGAAGGCAGAAAAAATGTCGAAACGATAAAACTGTTTATATAATCCATGCTTGGAACAGTGGTGTCATTTGAATAAAATATTTAGGATATAATGGGCAAAGTCCGGATCATTATTATCATTACCATCACTCTACGTTTATCTGAGAGATACCTGAAACGAGGAAAGCAGAAATATTCATGAAAATGATTTCGTTTTCATGTCAAACCCAGTGGAAAATCGTCTGGCACCCTTCGAAGCAACGGGAAATTATCTGTATTCTATTTTCAGGCTATATAGCGGTAGCGTTGTGGTTACGACTCGTTTCATACGTCCTAGTCGCAATCCGACATTGCTACAGAATATGCGGTTTCTGCAGCCGGAATATACTGGGTAAGGTAGAGCTAGATTACATCAACATTAGATCTATTATGTTTACGAAAAATGGATAGATTTGAGTTATTGCAATGAAGTAAACAGTGATTATGAAGATGGGTTAAGTTGTTAAAAGTTGTTTTATTGCTTTCCTTAAAAAATAACTAGATAATATTTATTGATGGAAATAAAGTATATTCGCAAATTGTAAAAACCGTGATAGGACTGGGTCCCGAAGTAATCATACTTACCACTTTCAAGCCTTTCAAGCAGAAATACTTGTTATTTAGGGGTGAGGTGAGTTGAACTCTATAAAAACTGCTAACAAAGCAATAAGCTCCTATGTCATCAGCTCAAAACTGATCTTGAAGTACCAATTAAAACTAATAGGCTAGGTAAAAGTCTTTTTGGCTTGGGGTTCTCGTTCATTCGGAAGTTGAGGGTAATGAGGAAGTCAATACAGTTCCCAAGAAAGTAGCATAGAATCATTTCACTGGTCTGGAGATTTTCAGATAGGGAAGTGCATGTAAAAGAAAGAATTTCAGAAAAAGGAATAATGCTATACCTTTTTACTGACTTTTTAAAAGGACAATGTTGTCTAAGGAAACACCTGGTGAATGTGGATCGAACAGAAATTGGCGAGACCATATTTTGTGAGAAGAGCAAAAATCGACCTCACCTGGAACAGAATGGTTTGTTATCACAAACCAAAGCAGAAAATGTTCAAGTTTTAAGAGTTTTACTGGGGAGATTGTGGTATCCTACCAGCGAAAATATTAGAGTTCATAAGGAATGTAACAAGAGAAAGAGGTGTAAATGACAAAATCAGCTCTGAAGATAGGATACAACGAACATGAAGGTCGTAATCTAATATTACTTCTTATATCAACCACATTATACAAAGTTATCATATTTATGACAGATCTATTATCACTTGATATGTATAACGAAACTTAAAGTAAAGTAGCAAAAAATGTAGAGAGCTACCACCAAATGAAAATAAATTGGAAAGAAACCCCGGAGAAGCAATCAATCATACAGCAAGTTTTGAATTCATTTCTTTATAAATATGAAATCTATTATTCTATTGTGGTTTATTGGAGAATTATTTATAGTATATAGCTATCATGGATTTTAGAAATTTAGAAATAAATCTCTTTCAATAAAAACATTTTAATTTCTTTTAGCCCTAAATAAAAACGGTAGCTTTTAATAAAGAGCTTATAGGTAGAAGAACATTGTAGACACATCGTTTATGCAATAAATGATGAAACATATCAAATTAAATAAAGGAAAAAATCAATCGGAAACGCTGCGATCTCATATTTTATTCAGTAAATCTGAGATTCAGGAGAGCAAGTGTGGAACTAATATAAGAGAAATCCGCGTTAGGCGGACAGCAAACACGGCCTCCGCTTGATGAGGGACATATCCTTTGGTCCTTTTTCCCCTTTAGTCCATTCACCATCAATACAGTGACAGAGAAAAACGTCTTTCTCTTCAGAAAATTGTTTGCTCAAAGTAAACATTTTGTACGTTGTGTGTAGAACTTTTTCAGAGGTTTATTTTTGTGGCTTTTCTCTTCTTTCGGTTAATTCTGAAGTATTTGTTTATATACATTTAAGGAATTGTTCTATGTAAGTTTAATTCAAAAGATTTTTCTTTTGTGTAACTTTGTAGAAACACCATAACTTTTGTTGGAGACTTCTAGGTATGTTTATCTTTATTTAATGGCTGAATGGATCCTCAAATTTCTAGTATTTGATTACACTATAGATTTATATACTAGTACATCCTTTTAATTTGGAGCCAATGTTATGGTATCTTTACTAATTTAGCAAAAATTTTGTGAATATCTTTCATGACAGCGTTCGAGGAATTTCTTAATTTCCGCTCAGTCTGAAATTATGGGTGAATTCGAGTTTACGTTTATCTTACTGTTGTTTTGGAAACTGTGTTTCCGTAGAGTTTCGTAAGTTTACCGCCATTACTTTGCAAATTTGTTTGATATTAACTTTTGGTAACTTAATTGAAGTGATGAAGAAAATTTTGGCTGATTCTTAGTGTGATTTTACTACATAAAACGAAAAAGTATTGAGGAATCGATTGGATGTATTTTAATTCAATTAAACCAAAAGTTTTTTTAAGAGACCTCATTTAAAATGCGTGAATTATTTAAATAATGAATTTTTTACCGTACAATTGCTCTTTAAGGATGATATAAATAATAGATGCTAATGATGCAGATGTTGAAAAGTATATAGTATAGTACAGAAATATAAAAGAAACAACAAGTTAAAATTTATTTTCATGGAAAGCAAAATTATTAGTTGTAATGTGTAAAAAAATAGTAAAAGAGTACATCTGATCAAATTTGACCAGGGATTAAAAAAAAGTCAAATTTTTACTACCGTAAAAATTTAAAATTTTCAATACACTTGAAATAGATCTTGGCTGGAATAGTCTCCAGTACCTTAATTTTTTTTGATTCAATGAATTCATAGCGCATTACCAAAACGTATCTTAGAGTTTCCAAAAGAGGAAAAAGTCGAATGGAACTAAATATGATAATTGCGATGGTTGAACTATGAATATCGTGTTTGTCTTGCTACTAGTAATAATTAAAATAGTAAATAGTTTCTAGGCTACCATAGAAACATGGAAAAAGCTTCTGTTTTATGGAATTTGATTTTCTTCTTTAAAATAGTTACCTTCATTGGCGCGAAATTTCTGTCTAGCGAGCCATCTCTTGGGGTTAACAAACAAGAAAAAGTCTGCTTTTCGCGAATTCTCTCTCCAAATTCTACATAATAGTCATTGTTTATGGTTTTCCCTTTTTAAGATAATCGATGAATATTATACAAGGCACATTGCAAAATGATACGATAAACTTGCCAGTCGACTTTTGCGTCTTGGACGTTTTTGAGTCACTTCATCATGTATAGTCCACTCGGTGGTCTATAGATTGGATTTCAGGGTCTCAAGTGTATTAATGAAAACATTTGAGTTTATCACGATTGAACAGCTTCCAATACTGCTAAGAATCATAAATAAGTTATTGTTTTTGATAGAATGTGAGTATTCACCTGGAAGACAACTTTCTCATACTCAAATATTCATTTGGTTTATACAAATTGCTAGCTCAGAAACTAATAGTAGCACAATTATCAAATTTATGCAAGCTACATTTGAAGGTTTGGACTAAGTAAAAATTTTCGACGGACTTCACGACTTCCACTTAATGCTTCTTTCCACTTAATAAATCAGATTTCTCAAAATTGGTAATTTCATTAGAAATACAGAAATTCAAACTCAATAATGGCGTACAAACTTCATACGATCAAAAAAGAAGTTGTACCAATTTACAGATTTGATTTACGAGTACAGTTAATATGTACCACATTGTTCAAAGCATTGTGATTAGCTGCTTTATTTACTTAGAATAAAATCGATAAACAAAGCAATTAAATAAAGTTTTAGAAATCAAATGAATATCAACTAAGGAGGTAATTGTGGTCTTTGAGAGAACACGGATATGCAAATTCACAAAAAAAGTTATTTTGATACTATATTTAGTTTTTCAAACAAATTATTTTGATGTTCTAATCCAAACTTTGAACATAATGCAGGGCAGAGTAGAGGGAAAGAAAAGGATCGACAGGAAGAAGAAATCCTGGCTTCGCAACATAAGAGAATGGGCAAATGTCAGCGTAGGAGAATTGTTTCATGTTGCATGGGACAGAGACGCATTCAATGAGAAGACGGCATGAAAAGAAGAAGAATCCAAACTTACCATTGAGCAAAAAATTCTGGTCCGAGAGTATAAATTGGTGTAGTACGATTAGTTTCCAAAGTACTGAGTAAAGAGAACTCTGTAGTGGTGTGATTTTCCATCTTGGTTCACCTGTAGCCGGTGATCGGAATGTAGTCATTGCTTCTTTCTCTCGGTCTGCAAAAAAATTGCTCAATATACTATAATTTCAACAATTTTTTATTGAAAATATGTTCAGGATGTCTGGGGATATTATAATCGAAGCCTAATTTTTGTTATTCATTATAATCCATTATAATTTCACTACTTTATTAATACTAATGTTTGTAAGAAATTTTCAACGAAATTAAAACCTTACAATGATACAAATTGTTAGTATAATGATAATTAAAAATTAAAAAGGAATGATCAAGTGAAATGGGTTTTTTAAAATATAGTATTATAAATAATATCTATACTTATATTGATGTTTGTAAAATAGTTGCTGCCTCTTAATATATGGCAACACTGAAGTAAAAATGTTAGATTCCAAAAAAAAAAAAAACATTTCCGTGTGATGATTTTCGAAATCAATCATGATCGGAAGAATTACGTGTGTAAACTTATATTGCAAGATCGTCATGTGACATACCGTGAGATTGAGACATACTTGGGCATTAGTTCCACTTGGATACATCCAATATTGCATTAACATTTAGCTGTATAATGTATATATCAACTAACTAACTGTCAAAACATTGAATTGATGGGTTATCTGCCAAAGTACACCTCAAATAATGCAGGTTATCTTCTTTTGTCTTTCAAGTATTTAAATCTGCTCTGGCACATCTGCCAAAAAAGTCATAACGTTTAAAACAGTGTACTCCAGATGAACTGTTGAGTGATGATTGCAATGTCCTGTTTGTTTGGGTGCTCAACTGGGACCAGCGAAAACACCAGTGGTATCAAATGCTATTTTTGGTGTAGCTCTACTACACAGGTATGAAATCGAGCAAGTTACTGGTTTTTCGATCACAAAAAGTCATCTACAAAGTCATCTTTATGCTATAGGTATCACGGATAATGTGGTATCCAAACGGAGCATATAAAGGGAAACCCTGGCATAGAAATTTGTTATGTATGTAATATAGTGTAGCATACGTAAATAAATAAAAATGGGTGACATATGAAAAAATTCAACCAAGAACTCATGTCTTCCGCTCTCCTGCCTCTAACCGGAAATAAATTTAAATGAGTTTTCTGTATCTCTTCACTATCTCTAGTATATTTAGAGATACATTTATTACACCTGATAGCGTGTGGAATCGTACATTTTGTGACAAACTGTCTCCGGAAACGTTAAGGCATGACCCTGAATCCCTGTCCCTATCTCTGACCAACCTTGCATGAAAATATCCTTGCAGATATACGAGGCCACGTTTCTGAGTTACTTCAAGATGAATATTGACATAATAGTGTAATATTTAAAACATAAAGGAATATATTGGAAAATTGATTTTTTAAAAACATGAAATGAAGGAACTGTACAAACGTTGGAATAATTTGTAAGAATGACTCTCTTTGATCAGTCGAACCAATATTTCCAGTATACACCATATAATTATTAAATATTTCGTCATTTTCTATTTAATCTTCAGTAATAAATTCTTATCCTTATGTAAGGACGTAGACATCTTTTATCTGTCTGGTGCTTTACTTAATAAAGGTAATTTTGAACTACCGTTGAACATATATGTTATAAATTTATACAAGACATAGGTAGTAGAATGGATGTGGTAGTAGAAGCAATAGATGTTAAAAAAATATAGGGTGGGCCGTACATTTTTGTACTTTTTCAACCGTTTTAGTGTAGAAACCTTGCGTGGGAAAGAGTTGGGTATATTCTCATGCAATTCCCAGCATTTTCGGAATTTATTTACGATGGATTGGATAATGGGAGAATAGCTCGAATTCTGTATACATCATTTTTACAAAAATTAATTAATTTCGATATTATTAGAATTACACTATATTAATCAGTGTAGAAGTATGAATGTTATTAAATCAAAGGTTAAAAACTTGGAAACAATCGGTAATAAGATCAATAAAAAGCAAGCAGCGCAGCTATAGAGCAGAAGAAGCGAAGAGACCGTGGCCTAAGTACACAAGTCTGCTCGTGACCATCCAAGGTTTTCTAAGCTCAAGCGTTCAGTTGTTTTGGCGATACCTTGAATAACTATGCTCCGGGTATTGAACCGCATACTTCAAGATAAGATTAGTGCCAAAATTTAGAGAAAATGATTTAATGAAAAATTTTACAATAGACTGAACCCTAAATTAGAACACCCAAGATCTTTCTATTATCTAAAAGTGATTTGGCTGGTAATATATTTAAAATTTAATAACTGTGTGAAACTGTGTGTTTACTTTGAGACTTACAATGGAATATGGGTGCAACTAGCTGGCGCAATCTGTCAAAGATCTCAACAGTGTTTACTAATGGTTAAAGAAATACTCCCAAACAATTATCATGGCCTTCCCGCAACCCAGACTTATCACCAGCTGATTTTTTATGGGGTTCTCTTAAAAATCTACATGAAAAAAACAAGAATAATCCTCTTGCTGATGAGAAATATTCGTTAAGAAAAAGGTATGTGTAGAAGAATTTTAGAAAATTTAGGACAGCTTTCAGGAATACCATCCACGAGATGGTATTCACTTTATTAATTGCCAGAGTTTTATCAATTTATCCATACAACATCACAGATAATATTTACAATGACATAGTTTTTTAAATAGCCCATCGTAACACCATAAATCTGCAGAGGGTATTTTATTCCTCTGTGCAGGTTTGGAATAATAAAAGGGTTAAAAAAAAGGAAAGTATATATTTATTTGATCCTAAACTGATAATGATTTGTGTGTGCGGTGCAGTCCAGTCGTCCACACTATCAAAAATTAGCCGTACTACTCATTCTTATTGTACTAATAGTAAGTATCGTCATCGAACTACCAGATGGGTAAGACTTACTAACTTACATATTCACATACATTGGTTAGGTTAATACAAAATGATTTTCAGTGATTCTACTACTTGTATTCTTGTTAAAAAACAAAAAAAATATTTGAACAATTGTTTTTCAGTCTAAATGGAAGAAGATGTTTTCTTTTTTTTTCACGAAAAATTCAAAAGTACAAAAAGGTATAGCTCAACATGTATTTAGATTTGTTACAAATACTTTATCAGATCAGACGTTTTGTTGAACAATCTGAAAATTCAATTATAAAAGCAAAATAATTCACATTTGCATATTTTAAATTTGTAAAGGTGTACTATTCAAATCGATATAATTACTTATTAGTTTGAAAAGAAGATGAATAAATAAAAACGCTAGAATTGTGTCGATGATTTGGCATTTCGGTTTGATTTTTCACTATTTTATTCGTAGAGGCAAGCAGATGATTTTCGTATTTATTTAGAATTAAAATAAATCTGTAGTTTACTTGTAATTTTATTGTATTCTGTGATCAAAACCTTTTCATTGTACCTGGGTGTAGCCCACCTCTACTTTTACTTCCTATTTTCCCATCTCCATCATCGATTGAATCGGGAGTAAGTGAAGGGTGTTTGCTTAATCAAGTATATATCAAATTTTGAATATTACGAAATTTTCAATCAATAAAGTTATCCACACAATTTAAGAGGTTGAGCAGTTAGTTTTTCAATACATCACTACACTATATAATGATTTTTCCATCTCTTTTCGTTTATTTCTGAGAGGTGTTACATTAAAAATTGATTTTTCATGATAAATTGATTCAATCCCCAATTTTTTTGGCATTAGAGATGTGTTCCAAACGTAAGCTACTGGATTATCTTCTTCTTTCTATATTATGGTTTCAAAAAAATTATTACTGATAATACAAATACTTCAATTTCAGATTAAACGAAATCTAAGGAGTTGCATGTACACTGGAATCTAACAAAATTCCTTGTGTCTCCTATTATAATAGCTAGACATTTGCACTGAAATCTTCATAGAGTTTTAAACCTTTGGTGAATGCTATTATTCAAGACGGCTTCAGATAAGTGGATTTTCCGCTCTAGAAGTGGGTCGTTGCGAATACTTGGACACACGTGATTGTTGTTTCGGTAAATTTAGAAATTGTAATCCGGTCTTTTTGTTCAATTTTCCAATATTGTCAATGCAAGAATGCGAAGGCACTACTTAAGTCGATGTATTTTTAATACTGTCGATATAGTTTCCGAGGAGCAGATACGAATGCGTGAGATAGGAAGTAGAAAGCTCGACTGAGATTTTCTATTTTTTAAGGTCTGTTTTTAAGTAATCACCCTTTGAAACGACAATCGTCCTGATCCGATGTATACCTTTAGTAAATAGTTCAGGTAATCTTTCCCTAGTTCATTTAGTAACTCGAGATATTTTATGAGCAACTTGTATTTGTGAGTTGACAGTCTCATGTCTTCTGAACTATCCGAATACGATTTATATGTTTCGTCTCTAAAAGTTCTTGTCTAAATTGAATCAAGCACAACTTTCAATGACTATAACTTTCGCATAGAATGTGCTTGTTTCGGAATATGTGGTTCTTGACGATATATTACTAACGCCTCCTATCAGCATACCATATCATGGTATGTTTTCTGAGGAAGATGTGCTCTTCCATTTCTTTGTATCACTCGCAGTACTTGTTTCAAGTAAATATATACTTAGATTCGTTAGTCATGTAATGCAATTCAGGGTAATGTTCTATTGCTCAGATGTTTCCCTGTTACCTGATGTTTGAGATTTCTCTACCAAGCAATACCTTTATACATTATCTTTGTCCTTTTTATCGTGGTGCTCATCCAAGGGACTATGGGCTCTCTTCTCTCACCTTCCATAATTTTGTACATAATTTTGCGGTTATACTCAAATATTTGTTTTGGAATAATTCCTTTGTAGATGATGTACATTTGTATCCAGTTAGATTGAAACCATGGAGTCTGCTTAACTTAGTTACATAATAACAACTACAAAATGTCTATTAAATTTAGTGAACCTTTGATACCATAAATTTGAAATAGCACCAAGTGGTAAGAACTTACATAATTTTTTATCATCTTCATTTCGTGAGATATAAATTTTCTAATATTTCTATCAAAGTATTAATGTAATATATAACCTATAACTTTTCTTGTACTATACACGACTATCCTCTAGTTTATAGATTAGTGCAATAGTTAACATCTTACCTAAATCGATTTAGTGAAACCACTGACAGCTAGTAGATATTTTAACTCTACACGGAATACGTACAATCCCTTTGTATGTGGTATTTCTCAACCGACAACTACCCATTTTCCAGTTTTAGTCGATTATCTTTTTCCTATTCTGTTCTCATCTCTTCGACTTTGTGGAATAGTGAAATCAACATAAGGATTTCTTCGTATTGAAGGATAGATTTATCAGACAATTACAGTAGACGGACCAGTTTAAGGATATACAAAGAAAATAGCTTACAAAAATACATAAAAGTAAAAAAAGCACTTTTGTTCTATATCATTTCAGGAATTTCCTGATTACAATGGGGTCATTGAACGAATTTTTTGTACATTCATATACAGATTGAGTTATAAGTATGGAACATTACAATTATCTCACAAACGGCTAGCACATTTTTATCTCTAATAATTTATTTCCTAAGCGAAATCACTCAACAAGATTTAGTTTGCGAAAAAGTTTAATTAATATTTTGCTGCGAAAGACGTTACCAAATCGGGGCGAAAAATATGTGAAAACAATTTTTGTAGATCCACGCCAGATATTTTGAGATACGATAAAACTCTAAGTCTATGTATTTTAATAATGAAAGCATTCAAAACTTTAAAGACAGTGATCTATCCTAATGCTCTCAAAAAATTAATTAACTGTTCCATTTATCTCATCTTGAGTGATATATCGACCACGTAAATGTTTTTTTAGATTGAAAAATAACCAGAAATCACTCTTGGCCAAATCAGGCAAATAGGAGGGTTTTGCAATGATTCCAGCAGTAACTAAAGAGTAGGACTTACTAACTCGTGTCTCATCACAAATGGTTATCGGCCTTTTTTTAAATTCGCTTTACCAAATGAATTCAAGACATTTAAACCATCTGTCATTCGAACATACTACAAGGATAGTGATATTTGTAAATGCAGTGTTTTCAATTCTAGTTTCTCTAGTAGTTAGCATCTCATGCTATAGAGAGTGACCTTCGTAAATTGTTCAATGGAATAATTCCACATTCAATATCAATAATTATGAACAATATAATAATCAAATTCAATCTTAAATAATACTACACTTAAGTTGGTGAACTTATTTCCAAAGTGAGTGTTTTCAATTGCTTCTCAATTCAAAAATTTTATTGTAAGAAAATAGATAAAATTCGGCTGTAACAAGATGGAGGCCCGCAACTATATGTGTCTGGTATAAGGAAATAACTAAAGAATGTATTCCTAAAAGAGTTAGAAGGTGTAGGTTCAATTCATGGCCATGTGATTTGTTTGAACCAGAGCTTGTATGTCCAAAATATTCACACATAACATACACAAATACACATCTACCCAGTATTATGGTTCATCTTCCACATTTTTTTGAATATATAAAATTAGTTAGAGTGTATATTTATTGTTTATGATATCCAGTAAATTTCCGAAATTTTTAAAGGAAATACCAGACTTATTTGATGATTATCAAAAATAACAGTCCAGTGTGTATCTCTCACTCCAAATAATGTCATGGGTTACACTTAAATAAAAAGGGATTTTTTCGAATTGTAAATATTTTTGATGGTGAACAGAACTTGATCGATACGAAGACAAATCGAATGTGACATCTAGAATAAACCAAAGTTATTTAATACTAAACCGAAGAGAAACTCACTTGATATCTCTATAAATTTTTCGTGAGATACGAAACAGTTGATATGTTGAAAAGCCACAGGCCACAAAAAGCAATTCCAACTGATTTCGATATTCAAGTGAATGGTTATTTTTCGTCTAAACTACACAAGGTAATGGAAAATGGAAGAAAAAATGTCACGGAATGTTTACTGTATAAAGTTTGCTGTTTTGCATAGTATTTTCCATTTTTAAATTTGGTCGGAGAGCTTAAACAAATTCTTATAGATATATTGATATATACCTAGAAGTTTGTATTCTTTCGAATTGGGAAAAAGTTGCTGAGAGAAACTGCTGGGAATTCATACTCTTCGTTAAAAGGTGAATTCAATTATAGTGAAACAAAAAATATTATAACATTAATAGTACCAAAAAATTTCGATTCCGATAATATTACTTAGCGACTGAAGTTTTACATATGGACTACTTGGGGAAGCTGGCTCAATAAAATAGTTATAACTTTTGTGTCGCTTCTTAAATTCCATTCAGTATCATTTGAAAGGAAATTCAATAGTCAAAAAGATATTTTATCAAATTTTCTTCGTACAATCCCTAGGGGACGTTATTTCAACAATTGACAGTTTTCCTTTCTTGGAATTCACTCGTTCAATTGCATATGTTTAGGGAATAATAATTTTTTACCTATAAACAATAAAATTTACACACTTTAAGGTTAGTGGCTATAAGAACATATAAACGTAATTTGGTTCTGATGCATTTCAAGTTTCAACCTTGCACTTTATAAAATGAAACCATTATACCAAAGAAGATCTCAAAATTAAAAGCAGCTCCGATTTAAACTTCCAGAAATTCCAGAATCAGAATTTACGGAACAATAATGAGGAAAATTGGAGAAAAGCAATGAATCAGAATCTGTATAAATACCAAAAAATAACATGATTTCTAACAGTACAAAGTGATTGGGTCGTAAAACTGATATCTGAAGGTATATTTCCAAAAACAGGGCGAAAGAGGAAAAAAGAAGGGGGAAAACACATAAGTTATAGTTAAAAGCAGTACTGGAAGATATCAAAGACATTGAATCGGATAGCAATGGAAAAGTAGATGATGTTATCCCAGAGAAGAATAGTGAAAGCAGTATAAGCAAGATGAAAGGAAGTCTCCTCCACTTGTTTGATTCAAAGGAGAAAAGAATACAAAAAGGATGAATCCAAGTACAGTATTCACAAAAATATTATTACTTATTACAGCTTTTTCAGCATATCAGCAAAAGAGAACTATGTATCATGAAATGTATCAAAATCAACATGGTTAAAAACTGATTTGAAGGCTTTTCAGCAACTATGATATGGAACTTAGATAATATTTGAGGGCAATAAAGTTGGTATCAGAAATTTTGATATCTTTTATAATACATACTGGAATATTCAATTTGATAAGACTCGTAATCTCCTTGGAATCAATAAGATTATTAAAAAGTTTGTATTCAAATTCAACATCATTCATTTGACGTTTATCTTCAAGGCAAATCAAATTCAAATTCCGCCAAACTGAAACGATATTATTAAGAAATACTTTTTTTGTACTAATTTATGAATTCATTTGCAGTCAAGTCTGAAAGTAATGACCGCAATGAACGTAAAGTTTGAAAGTCAATGACAAATTCTGATTATAAAGTCCAACGTCTCATTAGCTTTTTTGATATATAATTGATGCGTTGGGCGATAAAAGTTTTTATTTTTATCTCTGTAATATCTATTCAATTGAGTGATTTCCAAAAAAATACTGGAAATGAACTATGCATATTTAAATCCGAAATAAGCAACATGTCATAAGCAATTATAAAATTATCCGCATTTTTTGTATTTACAAAACATTCAGATATATCATTGATTTATATATTAAATAAAGGCTTTATCAAAGGCCATTCCGAAGTTAGTATATAACGCAGCTAGTTGAAATCCTTTAGAAATATATCATCCTCATAAATAATGTGCTTATCATGTGTAATTAAAAATAAATGACTCGAATAATTTGGAGATAATAGACAGTTTAGATATTGGACGATAATTTCTCACCAAATATTCACTACCGGATTAAAACATAGGGAACGATTAAGGCCGTTTTTTCATGTACTAGGGAAAAAACCTTCTGATATTGATTTAATAAATAATAAGTACAATGATGCGGCTATTTCGTTTACGTACGTTTTAGATAAGATATAAGCTTCATTGTCATTAGAAAATTTTATAATTCCAATCACAAAGCGACACAAGACATTAAATAATATAAAATAAAAATTTGGCTTGATAATAATTGTAAGAAAATATGAATATCCCACTTTATACTGAATTGCATTATGCCAGTCTATGGGAGATTGCAGAATTCTGCTACAGAAAATAAGGTCTTTCAAGCAGAAATGCCTCGGTCAATCTCCAGAACTTATTGAATGTATTTACAATTGGACAGGTAGCTGAGTGAATAATTTTTTGGCATTGAAGATGATGGAATTTTTTATCGGGTCATAGGTGTGTATTGTTGAGTAAATGATAAAATTTTTTTTAGGAGGGTAACTATTAATGGGTCTCTCATTGTAGTTGTGAAAGTGTTTGCGAATTAAACAAACGGATTTCAACATAAAAAGAGCGGGGAGAGTCGAAATTTTGTATTTTTCAAAATAGAATTCGCAATGAGTTTTACTACTTGAACCATAAATGTAACAAAGACCTCCACAAATCATAGCGAAGATACGATTCGAACAATGAGTTATAAGTTGTTAAAGCAGTTCAAGAATAGAGCCTTTCAGACACAAATTCAATGGAAAAACAAGAAGAAGAAGATAATTTTTCCCCAAGGTTTCTACATGTACAGACTAAAGGTACCGTCAATATATAGACTAAGAAACTTAATCGAATTTTAGAGTAATATTTAGTCATTTTCGAGTTTAAGTGGTTTCAAAATCCTTTGTAGGATAAAACTACATGTTCAAATAGAGCCTGTTTGCACGTCGGACCAGGGTTTAAGAGTAGCGAGATCTTTGCTAATGATAGAATGTAAAGCTTGTATATCTATACCATTCCAGGTTACACTGGTGTCAATCCGCAAATAGAGTGAATTCGTAAATTTGTGACATCACTATTGAATATAAAATTGGACCTAAAACTGAGCCATTGCCAACTGGTAAATCAATCGAAACTTTACCATTAGCTCCTACCAATAGTTTTCTACATCCAATGTACCTGGTATGCCATAATATTCTAGTTTGTTAATCAGAATTTCATGATAAACACCGAAGTCGTAGAAAATTTATTATCAAGTGAAATATACATTTCATTAAGAACATCAAGGACAGAAGCTAATTAGTAAAGCTTTCAAAATTTTATGTTTAAAAGTTTAGTCTTTCAATAATCTTCGATAGGATTGGTAATAGTGCAATAGGACGATAGTTACTAGTGTTATTTGTCTCGCCACCCTTGTGCAGGAGAACAATTATAGCTATTTTTGACAACTAAGGAAAATCCCTTTTCAATGGATTCGTTAATTAGAGAGCATAAAAAGTTAATCATCACTTTTGGCAAATTTAAAAATAACTGGTAACCCATCTATGCCTCAGGAAGTATTGTTTTGTAAGCTGAGTATGCTTTGCTCTAGCACAAATCTATCTACAGTTCTAAGAGAAAAATTATAATTTTTCGATACAATACAATTATATAATTGAGTATGTGAACTTTTTAATATACAAGAGTGATCTCATATTCTTGGATAAAGTACGTGTTCCTTTCGTAGTCCATGATTTGAAATAATTAGTTTTACGAGGGCGAAAAGGAAATGCTGTATTGAAGCACCTGATAGTTTTATCGAGGAAGTCCGAAAATTTAGAGTCAATATCAATCCAATCATTTGCTAAATATGAGATGAAATTTGATGAATTTTTCTTTAGAGAAAATCCTCACCAACTGAGTGTTTTTCTTAAGAGATTTACAAGGTATTACAAATTCGGCGAAAACTGCTTTATGTTCTAAGAGACCTTTAATTAATGGAGTTAGAATTTTATCTACACCAGCTGGTTAAACCGGAAGGTATTGGATTTTATCGACAATTTGGTTTAAGGGGATATGATATATAATTGATAGTATTATTTAAAGTAGTATTGCTGGTGCTTGGATTAGGAGAGCTGAAGACAGAACTGGACTTATTTTAGAATTTCACGTTTTGTGTGGGAGCTAAAAATAATATCGATTATAATAATTTTCAAAAACTAACCTGGATCACGTTAATTTGGAAACTGATCAAGTTAATCGGTTCGTCATCGTATGAAGATTCTTTTTACTCCGGTAGACCAGTGATTGAATACGATCAGCTGTTAGGTTGCTTTATTTGTCCATGATTTTTTGAACATTAATAAATTAATTCACACAAGCAGCGTAATTGATAGATTACTCAAGACTATGGTTCATTTCAGCATAAAAATAGCTTATTGGCATTAAAATTTAGTGCAAAATCACTGAGAAGGTAAATCGTTCTGCACAATAACAATAATAATAACAATAACAATATCAGAGAAGAATAAACGCAAAAAGAAGTGATGAAAATCAAAAGTTCTTGTAGAACTGGAATGTTTTAAATTTGAAATTTTCACCAAAAAACACAACGTTGGGAAACTGTGATCTTAATCTCCTTCTGAGCTAGGTTTCCGATGATAGGTGATCTACTTGAACCAGGGTTATAGTTTTCGAAAACCCTATTGGTCATTTGTCTCATACTCCTCTGTGGATCCGCGTCGATATAACCTAAAACATTTATGCATGTTTCTCTCCAACGATCCTCCAAATAACCAAAATTCACTCTTAGTATGTATTACTCTCCACTATTTCTGTAAGGTAAGTATTTTCAGATTCAAATATACAAATTTTTTCGTACAACTCTTTCTCGTGAATGAAACTCCATATACTTCGATATTATATGATATGTTGTTATGTATCCAAGAGCTGGTCACTCATTATTGTTTGCTGTTTCTAATAATCCACTCATAGAGATATTATTATGCTGTATATTCTACCATCAATTCTCCGTTTGCCAGCTAACCCGACGTTAGATTTCCATCAATACCGCAACGCACTCACGTACTCTGTACACTCACGTTCAAAAAACCAAAACAGAAGCACTATTGGGTTTCATTTCAAAGTCTAAATAACACGCGAGATTTTTAATATTCGATAAATGCCACGATAAACGACGGAATATGTTGCCCTAACAATGCTCATTATTTCTGTAAACACTGCTCACTAGAGTGGAGTATGATTATTTTGATTTCAATTAATAAGTTTATCTATTACGTTGAAAATAATTTGGTAGTTACGAGTTTTTCATTTCAATTTAAAATAATTGATGCCGTTACCATCAATTTAAGAAATATTTGATATTTTCATAAAAGTATTCTAAGAAGTAATCAATCAATGATATTATTAGAAATAATAGGTGAGACTCCTATTTTGAACATGAGACCTGCAATTAATCGTGATACGTATTTCACAAAGGCAATTAGTGATTGTTGTCAAGTTTAGAAAATCTTGGTGATTGGAAAGATGCAGTTAAGTTGCAACTTCTTAACTTTTCCGGGAAACATAGAAAACCTTTTCAATCAATGTAGAAATTGAACTTTTCCTTCTATTATAAACTTTTAACATGCATTGATATGTACAGGAATTGCTACAATATCAAACAAAATGATGGGGAGTGTTGTTGTATCAATTTGTAATACTCAATTATAAAAATTGTGAGTTTCATTGAAACTTCATTGCAACAATTTGAATTTGATTTTAGGTCTTTTCTGATTTTAAATTCATTTTTTTTATAATTTTTGAAAGACAGATAAGATATTTATAAGCCGACACTTTTTTCTTCGAATTTTTTTTCTTCACTTTTCGTTTTTCTCCTTATTACACTTATAGAAAAAAGTTTTTTGCTGTAATATAAAGCTGAATAGCATATTATAGTAGAATGGCCTATTTAAATATGAAAATTGCCAGGAAAAGCTATAACACTCGCATTTAAAAAACCTTATACAGAACGCAAATGAAAATGAAGAAAATAAATAATTAATTCATTAATTAGCTCTTCGTGTCTTGTATCCATTCGTTACCAAAAAATACCCTCCTTTGTCTTGACGAAAGACTATTCTCAGATATGTCTGGCAATACCATTGGAACTGCAAAAGACCTATTTCTTCTCATTCTTTTTAACTACTGAAGCTATCGCTCACTCATCACACATGAGGAGCCCAATTTTTGTCTTAATCTCCGATTGAAATACCAAAACACACGATATAAATCTTTTCACATTTTCAAAAAATGGTCTGGTTTGTCAATTCACCATAAATTCTCCACAAGTCAGCTTGTCAGAAGAAATTTTGCAGCTGTGGCATGTTCAACTTTCAATTTTTGTAGTTGAACATTTTCTCAATTACTAGATACCATTCACATTAGAACGCAAATATAAATTATTAATATAAGAAAATAAATAATCAACTCTATAGAATCTTTCTACTATTGAGAAGTGGTACGTACGTATTTCATACATCTACTAACTTTCACATTTTATTCTTGTAATCTATTATTCTTCTTTTTTCTTTTGCATTTAGAGTCGCATAGAGAGATCATAATAGTTGATTGTTATCTGTTCATAAATTAAAACATCAAAAGTTATTTACTATTTCGTTTAGTTTAACATATTTCTGATCGTGAAACTTTTGACCTTAACTGAGATCGATGAAAAAAACAAGTAAATTGAAAGGTGGATTGAAAGCATTTACTAAAAATTTCCTTTAAGTGATAACTAGTTAAGTACTTTGCTGATGGTGTTTGTATTCGCGAACGGCTTCCAGGATATTATCTGTAAATTATCTAAATATTGCAGAAACCACCAACTTTCGTTTTGTAATTAAAAGTTTTCCACTGCTCGAGCTTTCAATTTGAAGTTAATATTTCGATTCCTTCGTTCGATCACTGTTTTTTTTAATTACCGTTATCGTAAGACTCAAAATGATATAATAGTAAATTTTATAGCAAGTGAGAAAAATTATATATTTTTTCCAATTTTCATTATACCATGTGTCGTACCAACAGTTTCCAAAATAGCAACAGGGATAATAATATTATATACCACTCATGAGGAGAAACAAATGTGAAGTATATCGTCGACGAAACCAATGAATTAGAATCGATCACGTGACTTAAATAATAAATAAAAACACAAGAAGACCTGAAGTTAATAGACTCCCAAAGAGGCTGGAACGACTATGCCGACCCCTCCATGTGACCTTGCATTTAAAAATACTTAATACAGGTATACATATCGCCTAACAAACCGCAATAAAACGATAATTCGTCCACACCTGACTGACCGATACCTAACCCAGGAAATTCCCAGTAATCTCCTTAATGTTCCTTCCCGATATACCTGACTGGGGAAAACCAATACCTTCTACCTATATGGTATTGTTGACATATTATAGTAAGTTCAAGTTATCAAACTTTGTTTATTGTACTACCTCTCCACTACGCTCGACACTAAGACCAGCACCTATAACTAATGACTCCGATTAGATGTCAGCGACGCAACATGACTGATGATAGAATTGACAGAATCTCAAGAAGAAAGATATGATAAATATTTCCTTTTTTATTATCATATTGAGGTTTAGTTTTCACGTAATATAAAAAGTGACACAAGTGAATTCTTCGCAAGTGATTGTTGTACAAGAAATCAACAAACATGGAGAAGATTATCTTATTTCTTTGAGTGTTTCCTCCAAAATTCTCTCCATTTCTATCGATCTATTCTTTATGGTAATGTCATGATGGTTATTTCCTCTATTCTCAGAAGCTTTGTTGATTTAGTTCATCCAGATCTTCCATTACTTCTGTCTCTTATTATTCTAGCTTCGAATATTAGTTCCTAGTAATTCGTTTCCTACTCATTATTCACATATATCCGAACAACTTAAGATGATCTATGTATACAGATTTTTCGTCTCATGATCAGATCTTGTTCTCAATTTTTAGGAAAAATCTCAGATCCATTGTTTTTCGGCTGTTTTCCAAACTTCAGAACAATATTTTAGCTATTGGTTATCTCTCTAAGAGATTACCAGTCTTTGTTCAAAATTTCTCATCTTTCTTTTCTACCTTTTAATAAAGCTTGCAACTTAAGTGGACTGCGTCACCACGGATGTTAGTTTTCAATTGTATTGGAAATGCTGACATTCTTTCTCGTATGCCAAACATGTGTTTCCACTTCGCCCGCCTGTATTGGGAATGTTTGAAAAGACTCGACTTGTTAATTTGTTGGAAACTTGAATCACTTGCCTCTCAAGGGTTTCAATGGCAAAGAAGACAACACAAATTTTCCACTTCAACATTGTAGTAATTCGTTCTAGTTAAATTACTGTCTTCATTTTATTTATTTTTTATGTTTGTTTCTTGGAACTACAGACGGGGCAACTGGTTACCAACTAGTCTGCAACCTGTTGGCAACCGGTTCGAACAAGCTTGACTTGTTGTTTTGTTGGCAAATCACCTGCCTTTCAAGGGTTTCAATTGACGAAGGTTATTTTGTTTTCAGTCTGATCACGACAACGACAAAATTACTGTCTTCATTTCATTTATTTTCTGATGTTTGTTTCTTGGAACTACATTTGTTATTTTTTAAAAAAAAAAACAAGAACTAGATGGTAAACTCTATTACACTCAAGTAGTACAAGTGGAGCCTGCCGTGTAAAGATATGCCTGTTTATATTGACCTTGAACTTCTGTAGGTTGTAGCGTTCGAGAAAGACATGCTTCCACAGGCTTGTATTTCTCCAGAAGTCTTGATGTTCATGAAGCACTTCTGCCTGTCGAATACGTCTTTCGAATACTAGTCTAGGTGGGATTATGTTGGACAGCATCTGCTGTGGTTGTATCGATAAAACAGAGTCAGGCAGCGACCTTCCTCATATGCTTTATGCTGTCCTCTGGTCAACTTTGGATTGTCTATAAGTCGAATTGCTGTCTTCTGTGGTGAGTTGAGCATCTTCAGGGGACTAAGCTCCAAATGTGGCAGCAAAGGACGAATATGATAGTTTGTATATTTGCAAAAGAAGTTTGGACTGTATTGATTGGTTCGACGTAGGGTAATTTATTAATTTTATAGTTGAACTTGAAAAAGGGATGTGGAATAGTTCCTGACACATTGTTAAAATGAGGAAAAGATATACATGAATCAATTGACAGTTCTTCATCTAAAAGAAACTGAAAACTTATTTATACAATAATGATTTTATGTTATATGAAATAACTCTTTTACTTCACTTTTTGTTTCATATCTTATATGTTACAGTTATCTAAGATTAGTTTAAGAATAAGATTTAGTTTTATATATTTATGTAGTTTTGATTTGATGAAATATTCCACCACGTAAAAACTATCGTAGAGATAGTTTCTGTGGTTATTTATGTGTTTTTTGAAGTGAATATGTTTCAACTCAATGTAATTATATCATATATTCTTCTGTCAATAAACAATATATATATATTGAAAAAAGTGAACTTGAGTCAATTTTGAGTTTATTTTCTTCTAAGTTGCTGAAAACAAAAAGCAATGTTTATCACAGTTATATGTGTACCAGCATACCTCTCTTATTTTAATGACGTTCCAAAAAATTCAATCCTTAGCACTCAATTTTCGTTCAAAACTTTTTTCTTACGACGATTATAATAAATAATTCATTACAAATAAATCCGCGCCCTTGTGCATGGAAAGTGAGCGAGGAAAAAAGATCATGTTGTAACAAAAACGTTTCGAGGCTCAAATATATTCGACCGTAGAAATAACTTAATTTTGAAACGTGGTTAGATACTCATATTAGGTATTAAATCTTTATTAGCGTTGGGAATACGATTATCGACAGCCGAATACATCCACTACATGTATATTGATTAGTGTAACATTATACTGACAGCCTTTGACCATACGATAAAGCCATCATTCAGTGAATATTGATAGAAGACTATGTAAATTTGGTGCTACCAATAAACTGTTGTATCCACGATGTAGTTGACTCTTAATTAGTATAGCTTCCTCAGAATGCTTAATAAGATAAACAGTTATGGATGAAGGACTGCATGATTTAAAAAACCCTCATCGACATTTTAAAGATGAGTTTAAGATTAATGTTTGAGTCGTTCTTATCGATCATTATTTGATTGGTGTACAAATTCATAGACTACTATTGACTTTTTTCTAACATGTCTTTGATCATTAGACTTTTCCTTAAATATAAATTGAATTATCCATGGTAGGGAAATGAAGTTTTTTATATCAACTGACAGAAAAAAACCTGAAATTTTAATGTTAGGTGACCCCTAATTAACCTCTCATAATGGTTCTATTCTATAATTTAATCAACAGATTCATACAATGCACCAAATTTGTTATTTTTAAATTGAAGTTGCAGAGAAATTAATTTTTTTCGAAATTCTGAGCCCACAATCTACATATTTGAGCCCCGGTTCTTGTGCGTGACATCCTGTATTTTTGTGGAGTAGTTTCCGTCGTCGCTTTGTTGAAAACACCAGAAGCAAAAATCTCTCGTATAAAATTATGCTTATTTTCACAGAAAAAGAATTACGTTTCACAATTTCTCAACAATTCGAGGTCTGGCTATTAAATAACTGGACTGGTTACCAAAAAGGTTTTTATTGTAAAAATTATTCTACATTTAAATGCTCCCCTTCAATATACTCCCCTCCCCTTGCCATACACCTTTTCATACTTTTTTTTAATTGATCGAAGCAGTGATGGAAATCTTCTTTGGTGAGTACCTTTAGGAGCTCTGCCGTTTTTTGCTTTGCCTCTTCCATCGACTCAAATTGAATCCCTTTCAAGGCAGAACTTTTTCTAACGTTTCAAGGAAATCTCAGCAGACCCGTTGATTGACTTTTGTCATGTGTAATACCTCTTGTAAAATTTTTCTAACCGTTTCTTTATCGGCGTTTACAGTCTCGACAATCATCCGGATGCTCATTCGACGATGTGCGCGCACAATTTGGTTGATTTTGGTCACTGTTTCCGGAGTTGAAACAGTCACAGGGCGACCTGGGCGCTGATCATCTTCAGTACTCTCTCGGTTCTCACTAAAGCGCTTATACCACTCAAAAACACGCGCACGAGATAGAGAATTGTCCCCATAGACCACTTACAACAATTCATAGCACTCACACAATTTTTTTAACGAGAAATTTGAAATTGATACATTGCTCTTGTTGTCTCGCTACTTCACAAATACTATAATAGTGACGGAAACGTGTTTTAGAACGTGCATAGACGAGATATCAATATACCCAACAAATTACTCGTGTTTAATCCCCCCTTCTAGGGCGCCCTCTAGGCGCGCAGACTCGTTATTTAATAGCCAGACCTCGTATTTTTAACGATACTCAGAGTCAAAAAAAATTTACTTTGACTCTAATGTCGAAATTTCAGGTCGTAAGCATAAAAAAAAGTATATATGACATGCTTTTGTATTTAGGAGACCGATAGAATGATTTTTTTCAAAACATCGTTTGAATTTTTAATTGAAAATGAAACCATTCAAACAAATGCTTAATATTTCAATTGAGCTTTAGTTACAAAGAAGAGGAAATCAATTAACTTTTCATTTTATGTTACTAAGTACTTTCACTCAATAACATTATGTTTTCATCGTTTTGGCATTGATAACGTTGTTAAAAGCTCATAATATCTTGATCAAAACGTTCTCCTGTTTTTTCTGAATACTGTGAATGTAATCCTGCAGCCCGCGGTATCATTTCCTCAACTAACTTTTCGCCGTGTTTAACTTTGTTATTTCTTAAAAATCCAGAAACTACTTCTTTGAAATGACTCTAACTCGAACTTTTATTACAATTCAACAATGTTGTGAAAATTGCAGAACTACAAAAACCAAAGCTTCAACTTTCACTTCTAATAAATAATTAACTGTATTAAGTATCCAGAAGCTTTTAAATGTACACAGGTAGCATAAACGTTTTGTTCGCTTCAACAATCGGCTCAAACTTTACGATTTGTTTCCGATACAACGTTTTCTTCTTACAGGCCACGACTGTTGAATACCGTGCTTAGTATCCGCTCTGCTATCCCTTGAGCACAGATAAATCGGATCCTTTTTATAACCGCTTAAGTGCCATGTCATTAAAAATTCCACTATTTTCAAATCTCCAATCAGCTGTCAATTGTATTCGCTATACTCCACAAATTCAAGCACGATTTTAACACTATAATCATTTTCTTTCAGATATACCTACCAAATGAGTGATTGACAAAGATGAGGATTTACTTCCTTTTTGTGATAAAACAGCTTTTTGTAATCAATGTGAATAAATAAACGTTATTGGCTAGGACCACTGGATATGCTAATTTCTTCGAAACTGCCTTTCATTTTATTTCAATGTCCATATTCTTGAACATTGAGATTGTTCCTTGTCTAGTCTGCTTTCTCTGTTTTCATCCTAAAAGCTCTGCTTCATATTTGGCAGAATTTAAACCTCTAACCAAGTCATTCAAATCTTCTATAGTAGTAAAATGGTGTCTTGCTGTAGATACACACCTCATAAAAAATTATTTTTACCAAAATTAAGCGATGAGCTACTTTTATACAAAAATTTTTTGAATGGCTTTGGTGTTGGAAATGTACAAGTGCTGCAAAAGAAAATCCAAGGTTAGCATTTTCGATAGGTTTTGTATTTTTATCTTTAGGTGTTCTACTCTGATTCACAATGCAACACTAATAGTCATTGATTTGGTATTTTGGTTAAGTTGGAATTTCTGGAACCGTTGGTGATATTCATAATGAGATAAACTTGGTTATCGAAACGCGCGTCAGACAGTGTATGTGAGTGTTGGTGTAGTAGTGGTGTAAACAGTGTGTTCATTTTGGTGTTTAGGCTCTTCCAACAACATGTAGAGTCTATGGCGGGTCTCGATGCTGAACAAGTCAATCAAAATATTCTTCGTAAGCTTCAAAGAGAACGTGAGATTTTATAGCAGACTGCAAATTTGTATATTCGATCTTACGCTTTACTTTTGTTAAATATACTTCAGTTTTTGTCACACAAAAATTATCAATCAATCAAGAACAACAAATAAATTATGGATAGATTATTGAAACGTTTGAATTATTATGAGAACCACCACCTTTGTGTGGACAGAAGTAGGGGAAAGTAGTCATAATTCGCAAGTGGGGTACATTAGTACATACAATATAACAGAAGAACTAAATGCCACACAAATACACCTTTGCTTGTGTGGATAGATATGCCGGCCACCACATTGACATTAAATTGTCGCGCTAGTCGCACCAAGATGTATCATCTGACAAGACAGAACGTATTTTCGCGTGCTGTGAATAAATTATTTATCTAAGTTTAGTTCGTAATTGTAAGTAGAAGTGCCATGTTTTGACAAAATGGTGAATTATTATGTTCAAATTGTTTATTTTGAGTTTTACTCAATTTCTCAAACTAATTTAGAATTTGTATATAGTTGTATTTTGAGTTTATGCAAAGGAAAGGGATGCATTCGAACAGTTAGACAAGGGGCACATTCACACGCGCACGGTTGCTCCCCTAAGATTATTTTTTATGAAATAAAATGCACAATAACATAGTTTTTTATTTATAACGTATTCCGATTCGAACAAAATGAAATATTTTTGTTAAGTCAATCTGATAATTAAAATTTTATTGCAGAATCATGGTGCGAAAATTTTAAAAAAAGATACGCGGATAAGTAGATGAAGAGTCCATGAGTTTAGCAATTGATACTGTAATATGTGTTGTCGTATAGAAAAACCGTTGAAATACAACATCAAAACCTCAAAGTTAGAGAGCAGAGTCAAGAAATTTAAAGATGGCTCTAACGCCGATTGACCCTCACGAACTTTTCATTCTAAAGTCACAGTCTACAAGTCTTCTTGAAAAAAGAGGCACGCTGTCAAACGTGTATTACTTAGTGACAGATGCAATTTGTTGATTCACAATTGTTCACCAACCATGATATTGTATTTAATATGCTGGTCGCCCTGTGTATATTTCATTTTGCGAAATCATTCATGATTCACATTACATATTAAAAACCTTTCAAAGCTACACAGTAATACGTCACTGTTCATAATAAATGAAATTATTGAAATTTGGTATCTGGCGAAACCAATCGATCATATTTGATTTTATATTTCGAGATTTATTCTCTATTTTAGACAAAAAATATGCCTCATAATTCAATGTTCTATTTCAATAGACTGAAGTTTCCAAAATATGAAATATATTCGCGTAATTTCATATTCAACAAGACTATTCAAATTTATTATTAGACACTTACGTACATAATATTCCTTTGAAGTAGTAACTCTCAAATCGATTTCACAACTGAACTTTATCCATCAATGTTATCATTAAGAATACACTAGAAACACCATCAAAGTTTACGTATATGAATAATAAATTCAGTCGATAATCAAAAATAAAACTACTAATATTTCTTTCCAACTTAACTTTTGTAACAGGAGGTCATTTTTTATGATAAATCAATAGGTTCAAGTACGTTTTGAGTCGTGCAAGAACAAGTCTGTTAGTAGGTAGAAACTATTTTATGGGGAACATAATTTGTGATAACATTCGAATTGCATGAGTTATTTCAGCTTTGCCTAATGATTATTAAATAAACATAAAAATCCGTGAGTAGGAGGGGCGTTGAGAGGTACATTTTGACATTAGTATTCAAACGGCACTCTACTACCCACTAAATTTTTCAAAACAATGGTAATCATTCAATAAGCTTGGACTTAAAAATAATGGCAACTAAAAACCATATTTTACATTTTTTTCTTAAGTTAACATATTTTAATCGACAGTTATAAAATTTTTACCTTAATTTCAATAGTTTATTAGAAATTCTTAAAGTGATTATATGTCGTTGAGTATAATGCTAGGTTCAAATGAAAGAAATTTTGAATGGGGTGAGTTTATAATCATCGCATCATTTTATATAAGCAATTTAGCATAACAAAGCTTTTATTTTAAAGAGGTTCCTTACAATGGTGATTTAGATTCAAATTTGGAGCTCCTTAGGCGAAATAATACCATGCGTGAAACACGACTCTATCATTAGATACACTCTTCTGAGTGGACAAATTCAATGAAAACTGCTCATATCGAGAAAACTTAACTGTAACCCATGCAAAGTTGTAACCGCTGTAATTTGTGATACACACGGCAGCTGTTTGGAAAGGAAGAAAAATTGCAAGTGACAAATACTGTATATTATTGAGCCGATTTGAAGAAATAGTCTATAAACAGAAAATCTTTTCCATTAAAAGAACTGAGTCGATAAAAATGATGGCCTTCGCATTGCTTACAAACAAACCATATTATTCAAATTATTCAGTTCCCAGAGATTGTTTCCAAACCTAAAAAAATATCCAAGGAGATAAATATCTTTCAATGAGGAATTTATCGTTGAATCACAAGCTTATTTTAAGATCCAAGGAAATTATTCTATGAAATGGCATTGACATAATGGAAAATCGTTACACTGATTATATCATTGGTGAAGATGTATTATGCGAAATTTGTTTGAAAAACGTGTTTTTTGGTCATTAGACCAGTGATTTATCGATCAATGTTCAGTTGTGTGATAACAGTTTCGAAATGGAGTGTCCAATATAAAGAATTTAACGCTTACTTGGTATACCGGATGAGAATAATAAAAAATTACGTATTTTTAGAGTCTATTGAGGTGAAATTCAATATTACAACTCATATGCTTCTTTAAGCACTTGATGAGAAATAACCTATTTTTGAGAGTGTCTCAAGAGATTGGAACCTATCATAAATGCTTTGTATAGCAGAGACGAGCCGATATAAGTAGTATTAAGCCGGTAACACACGATGCGTCCAATGATTCCAGCGGCTGGCATGTCATTCGACGAATCTTTCGCTTTTAACGTTTGCACTGGAACATTGAGCATGGAGAGTCGGTTCTTTGATCTGCGTTAAAGGGGTAACCACACAGTTCTTGTTCCCTTACTGTTCATCACTTTTTTGCCACGTTTTCACTACTTTAGATAAGTATAAGAAAGGTTCCAGCTTTCTTCGAATGTGCAGCCATATATCGGAACACAAATGTTCGCGCAAACGTTGGACGTATCGTGTAGTACAGGCTTTGGCTCTATCGCTCGATGTTACTGTGATAGATATCAGAAAATTCTGAAATAAATCAGTAATAGACCATGTGAATTGAAAACATTGTACGGTCCGAAAGCTGAATAAATTTTGACGATTGGGAATTCATCCAAAACTAAACCAAAATACCAATGATTTTCGACATCAAGGAGACGTGTTTTGGGATTTTGAATCTGAATAAACAGTTAGGGTATAAAAACCGTGTAAAATTGTTGATGACTTAAGCTATTCGAGTTTCTTTAAGGATTATTTCAAAAATAAATATTAATATTTTTATTTTAAGTTTGTACAAAGAAGCACAAAAAATAAGAAATTAGTAAAAATCTTAATTAATCAGAATATATAATTAGTGTAATTATAAGACGAAACCATCTGTATACAGTCAACCTATTGAGTATATATATTCGATTTCCGCTGATTGTACTAATAGAATCATATAGAAAATGAACCAGTTATTATTAATGATATGAAATTGATCGAGGCCTATTCCAATGTTGACTAACACGATCTATCTAGTAAAATTAGCTTACCCTAATCCAAGGTAATTCATATATAACCTGATTAATGATGCAAAATCAATCAATGGACAACCCGTAAATAACGACCCTCCCACTTGTTCTCACCACCCTCTTATAGTAGCTGTTGGCACCTGCCGCCTAATGTCTATTAAAATGATTATTTTTTTTTAAAACCTTTTTAATATCGTTTCTCTCGTTCTTCTTAATAATTAAAATGTCTTTCAATGTCTTTCAATAGTAACGTGAGTGAACTTTGTGAGTAAATCACTTGCAATAATATTATTGGATGTGACATAAAATATGAGAGTTTTGAAGATGTCTATCATTCTTTATCTTTTAGTCCTTCTCTCATTATTTTTGTTCTCAAACTCTTCAAAGAAACAATTCTAATTGATATTCCAATCGAACCACAAACGGGACACTGTTTTCTTCAATTACCAAATTGGCAAATGTACAAAACAGCCCGTGGGGATGCATAAATTTCGCAACATGGAAATATATATAGCGAAATGTTTGCAATTACCAAATCCGGTCTTATATATAGACCACGGATTTCGAAGGTTGCGATTATCGTATTTAATGTAGGAGCAAATCTCTTAACTTTGAAAAGTCATGGCGGTTGTGAATCCAGCGATGAAGCTGAATCCTATATTGCTAATTCGATGGCTAACAAAATGAAAATATCAAAAAGTGTATATACGCGTAACTACCTACTACTAATTGCTTAAACTGTTAATTACATTATTAACACGCATGCGTTTTTTAAATATACCTCAATACAAGTTTTGTATCTGAAAGAAACACTATTAATCACTCTAGTTCAAATGAATAATTCTATTCATTTGTAAGTAAGTATTCTTGGTATTGTTCGTTGTTTTATAATTTTAGAACCTAGAGTGGAAAATTGGAACAATTTAGTATAAAATTAGCTTTAAGCACTTCTAGATAAAGAATCAGTTTCTGTGTGAAGAAACTTAAAATTGAAATTCAAACCATTAGATTTAAGTAAGATACAAGAAATGCAAGGATAAGTATTAAAGATAAGTTGATCTATATACAATAAATATAAAGTGAAACTGAAAACCTGAACGTGAATACAGAAATACATGTCGTGCTCTGTACTCGAACATTCAGTGTCATTAATGTTTCAACCACCTGGACAACAAAATTTCGAATTTTAATTTGAAATCATCACAGAGCTTGACAAGGTGTAGCTGCTCCGAAATCTAGCACATCACTCAATAAGTCGTGTGACGAACTAAGAAACACACATTTTTAGCCAAAAATCGATCTTTCTTATAACCTTCTTCAAGATCAATACAATCATTACTGCTCTTAAAAGAGATTAAATTGATGAATAAAAATGGTATTTGGCTTTTCGATGCCATGTTTCTAGAAGGATTTGTCTTTTGCCCCAAAATAGGCTCTAGTCTCAGCAATTGCTTCTTCATTTCAGCTGAATTTCTTACCAGCGAGCATTTTTTTAAAGATAAGCGAATAGCTAGTAGTAACTGGGGACCAGATCTGGACTATACGGTGGATGAGGAAGCAAGTCGTAGTGTAATTCTTTCAATTTAACCATCGTTACCATCGACTTGTGAATCGATGCATTGTCTTGGTGGTTTTTTTGATATTTTTCTACATGTGGTATTCGCTATTGAGATTGTCTCTCCCTTTTGGAGATAGTCGATGAACAATATGCCATGCGCATCTCAATAAACCTTCCCTGCTGATTGATGGGCATTTGGTTGCTTTGCACGTGGTTTACCGGCTGCAGTTCACTCAGATGATGAACGTTATTATTCCGGAGTAAAGTTATGGATATCCATTGCCACATATCGATTCAAAATTCAAAAAATCTGATTCTTTTCGTGTAAACATAACCAAATAGTGCTCTATATCATCAAGTTTTTGATCGACTATGACTAAACGCGACAGTAACTTTGAAAATAGCTTTCTCATAATCAAATATTCATGCACTGCCTTCTGATAACTTCACGGTCTCAGCTATCTCACAGAATTTCAATTTACGATTAAATAGAATCAATTCGTGGACATTTTTGATGTTTTTATGGAGTAACCACCTCAATTGGACGACCAGAGCGTTCACTATCATCGGTTTCTGTACGACTATGTTTAAATTCAGCAAACACTTTTGAAGCCATTGCTGAGCTAGTACATTATATTTTTTTCATAATTAAGCAACGAAATTGTTTTGAATCCTTTGTCTTGAAACTTATAAAAGTAGCTTCACTTAAATGGCTGTCACTTATTATTGACTGATCAAAATGTCATGAAATTTTACGCATAATCTTTTGAAAGCTGGTACTTCATAAACGTCATATGGATTTAACAATGGCAGATCCATCTGTGTGTCAGTTATACGATTTATAAGACCAAGATTCTGATTATTCATTTAATTTTTAATCTTCGGAATTTGCAAGTAAATATATGGGTAGTATGGGTAGTCGCCCCACCGCGTCCTAATTTAACTCCGCTACTGGTAACTCACATAAAAAGGCTAATTTGTATTTTTAGATCGAATTTCTTAGACATAATTTTTTTTCTATAATTGCGGTTATCTCTAACAATCTAGTTAAACTAAATATTGATTTTGGAAGAATGCGCCGGATTATTTTAATCGATTAATCATATTCCAGTTAATCCTTTTTCCTAATCCTTGAGCCTATTTAAATATTTGATTTCCAGCAGAACGCAAATAAGTGTATTTTACCCTAGCGCGGTCGTATCTGAGATCATATCGAGTAATTATATATTAAGTGAAAGCTCGAATTCAACTCTTACAATAAAAAAGAGAAGTTGAATATAATTGAGCCCTTTTTGTCGGAATTACGAAATTTTTGTTGTTGTTGTTTCTCGTGGCACCGAAGTTTTTTCATTCTTAGAGTTGAATATCATGTAGCTTCCACAAACGATTGCTAAAAATTTCAAATTTGAGTTAGTGCTCACAAACGATATAATGTTGTTGATTAGTTAAACAAATTGACCCAAAAAAGCTTCTCGTTTAATAATAATATAATTCTATATTCTATATAATTCTAATTTTCCAAAGTTCCAATTCCACTATTTTTACTTCCTCAATTTTACATTATATACACAAAAGACCACCATTCTCAATATCCTAGTAATCATATCTATTGAGAAGGAGCTACTACTCGACTTTCTTCTGTTGAATCTATCACATATAGATTGATGCACAAATTACGAAAGTGCAGAGGATAGCAGCACTGTTAACCTCCGGAGTACAAGCAGCACTAGAAGCAATACTGTAGCTTATAGAATTGTTTATAAAAGGGGTAACCTCAATAGGTGTAACCCCCAAATGTGTAACTTCAAAAGGTGCTCTACAGTTGAAAGTGAACAACATTTGAAGACAAAAGGACATATGCATAAAGGTAAAAGGATCTGATGTATTTCTAAACGAAAATGAACGTCCAGAAGTCGTAGAGACTGAAAACTGGATTTATCAAAAAGAAATTTGCACAGTAATTCTGTTAAATTGATGAAAGAAAGTCGTGAATCAAACAGAAATACATCGATATACACATCTACACAAAAGACTATTGGTATGATTACTGGATTTCCTATGTACTGGAACTCCAGATATGGAGAGTAACAATGAACAACTAGCAGTGATCTGTCTGATAAAATGCTGGCAGACGGTACAGTAGATTGCATCGAAGAAATAGCAGAAAAAGTAGGAAACTTCCATTTGAGTTGTAAATGTTTGAAAATCAGCAATAAAAAAGAAAAATATGGAAAGTTGGTTAGGCAGTTAACAAGTTGCAAATGTATGCAAAATAAGTAATAATACAATGCGCCTTTGAGTGAACCATTTAGGTCGAGATTGCCCGTATCATCGAACAAACCTACTAGCAGTTTTGATATGGCGACAACAAAACTGCAAGAACACATCCTAACAGAATTGAATTAATTCTAAACAAAAGTATCAACTTTTAAAATCGTATTTATTTATTCCCCATTTCGCAAAGACATCGGTCAGAAATCATCACAAAAGCAGCAATTCGGTGTTCTTCTATGATTATTATATCTTATGAAAATATTTAAATTATTATACGTTTCAATAGAGTAGAGTAACTTCGAAGAACTGTCATGATGAATTGTCATGAACACATAACACAAACATCTCTTTTAATTATTTGATTTAAACTTTGTTGGCACTACAGAGTATTAATTAAATTTTAACAAACTCGGAATAGTTAGTTACCTCTTCGTTGACTTTGTACTATTTAAATATTGCTAAATTCGGTTTTGTCTAATGAATAATTCATTCGGTTTGATATATGATACAAATCATGACAAACTCGGATGGTTTCAAAATTCAATATTCATAAACTATATTAGTTTTAATGATAAAATCTAATTTGTTATAATCAAATTTTGGTATGCTAGTATTCAATTCAGAACATAATACATTTTATGATATACAAAAGCGGACATATTTACTATGTATCAATCAATTATGCAATGCGACTTTCAACATTATTCATATAACAAAATACCGATATTTTTTAGAAAAGTATTTTACAATTATTTCCAGCCAAACGATAACTTTGTTTTCAGTTTTTCTCTAAGTGGTTGATGTACAAGCCATTCATGTATTATTTGGTAGTAATATCCATCTTGTTTTTGAGCTTCTATATATAAGAGGTTCTTAGAAAGTGAAGAAAATGTTGTATAGACGCACGCGAACGACATATGATTTTTTGTTGTTAAAAATCAATTAGTTTTAATAACAATGACGTTTAGACCTATTTTGGTATTTACCAATTTAATAACAAAAACATATGAAAGGGCCCGGGGCATAAAAAATTGAAGAAAATTACGTATATTTTGGTGTTTGTTTAAGTTGCTTCTTATTGTCCATCACAACGGAAACAATCCCACGCTGCCCGTTGTTTCGGTTTCAAGATCTTTCGCTATTTCTTCTTATTTTTGTTTGACCCATTTTACCAGTGCCTCGCTGCCACTGTTCTCTTCTAGCCTCCTCCAACTATTTGTTCCTTATTCTTTCTCATCTCTTCTTTCCATCTTTTCTATCTTTTAGTACTTGTTTTACCCATGTATCTACTGAGATTCACTCTATATGTCCCATCATCATTTCTGTGCTTCAATTATATGGGTTATACTTGGATGCTTATACAGTTCGATAGTTCAATATTTTTGATATCATTTCTGCAATTAGCTACCTTTTGTCTTTCTTTCTCATATTTTCTTTCCTTCATCGTCATCATTTGTTGTTGTAATGACACTTTTTCTATTCTATAACCAATTTCTTCACAATTATCTAGGATCGATTTTCCAATTTCTCTTATTTTAATGTATTCTCTAACCTTCTCTTTCAGTAACTCAACTACGCTTTGATGTTCTATATCGTCCGCATATGCTGGGCATTGATGTTTACTTCAATAAATTAAGCCTCGGGTTTTTATACATATAATTTTTTGAACTACACAGAAGAGGATTGTTAATGATGGGTCTCGTTATTTGAGACCTTTCTCTATGTTAAATTCAATTCAATTCAATTCAAAGTTTCTTCAAATCGTCATTTCCACTTGTTTCCTCAATTTATCTGGTGTACTCAACTTTCTCATTACCTTATACATTTTTTTCTTACTGATTTCATAGACCCTTCTGTAATCTATAAATAGCATAAAAAGCATAAGCATGAAGACTGGTCAATTGTCGATGTATCTGTTTCAAAGCTTTCTTAGTCTTTTCCTATATTCTCTTTGTGGTATTTGTCTAATATATTTTCAAGTATATTTACCAGGGCTTTATGTTACTAATTGTGCTTGGACTAATATTTGGAATATTCTTCTTGTTGCTAATAGTTTCTTAAACGTAACCAGTTGCCTCAGTCATATTCTGTATAATATCTAGGATCATCCAATTAACATAGTGTCAATATGCAAGGATCTGCTCCAAATTTTTGATAACAACTTTTTGATTGGTATACTCATTATTTTGGGGACATAAAAATAAATACGGCTACAACTAACGTTAGCTCACACTGTCCAATAAGCTTCCTCCCACCTTTTTCGAAAGCCAAAAGTACCTTAAAAGGTCTAGGTCATCAAAGCAGAACTTCTACTTGAATAGTACATAAGTAATCCCTGTATCTATCTCTAACTGTTTTGAAGTTATCAAAATCCTAATAGAAATGTTTCATAAAGCTGCTAGTATCAATTCTTGACAGATTTGCTAAATATGATAAACGGAATCGTTGTCAACCTGTTATTTTAGTTGAAATTTTGTCTAGCTTAGCTAGATGATTCCAGTTTTCTTTGTTTTGTAAGCAAAAATATCCCGAAGATTTCATACTACAGGTAAAAACGAAGCAAAAGAAGACAATGGTATCAACTACGGTATTATGACTAATAGTTGAAAAATGCCAGATAAACAGGTGGAAGTTAATCCAGTGCTATTAGGATTCTTAGAAAAAACAAATATCATCCATCCATATTCATCATTTATTTTGTTATAAACTTTAGTTTATAAACTCTTGATCTTTTTTGGCAGAGGAAGAAGACTTTTCTAAATTTTTGTTATACACAAATTTACATAAAAACGTTGTAGTAATTAGCCGACTATTATGACCAATGGAGAATAAACGTGTTTAAAAGGATTTGCTCACTAGATTTGACTCACACTGCTTAAGAATTCTTCAAATAAATTATTTCCACTTGCAAACTGTAGGATTCTCAGTTTGATACCATCGGAACTAAAATTATTGGTAAGGTTTTTGTTAAAATTATGGCGAACGCGCATCTATGATACGCCAAATTACAAATGAAATATACAATTATTTCATATGCGGTTTCAAAATATTTTTAATGTAGAAATAATGTGGTTAGGGCTTTAACTTATTGAGTTGTATTTATATTAGTACAAAAATATTGTGGTCAATAGTTTTGATCAAAATAAAAAAGTACTTTCTATATTCAAATGCTTGGACTAACTAGAAATATGAACTAGAGAATATAATTTCGTTTTTCAATTGAAAAATGTCAAATTCAATTCATTTCGAGCAATGTGAAAAGTTCATAGACAGATTTTTAACAAGCTTTCATTAGTTTCTCCTGTATGTTCGTAGGTTTGTAACTGAGCCTCTAATTTGTTCTACTTTGGGGGATTACACTTAATTTAAACTTTGCACCCTTGTCAAGATTGATGGTAAAGTAACAATTCGATTTAAATATCTGTTTATCCTGATATGATTCGTCAGGATTCTCAAAATTCTTTTTGTATCCTTTGCATAAGAGTGAGAAATAAGTAGAAAAGTTTAAAGTACAGTTTAAAAAAAGTAAAAAAAAACACGCTTTTGGCGATAATAGAATTGAAAAGAAAGAAAAAATTTATGTCACTATTATGAAAGCGTGAAGTGCTTTGCATAACATTTTTAACTATTTCTTTGTTACGGAAAGAAACTAGTGAGAATTATAGCAAAAAACAGCGATCCTGATATTCGATATGACAATTTCCAACGAATTAGTTAAATGGAGAAGTGTAGAATGAAGAAATAAAGAGACCTACTTAGTCAATCATTTTCAGTAATCGAAAAAATAATTCGAAGAAATCAGATTCAGTTACAATACGAAAAGTTAGTTTCAAAATGTTTTAACAAGCATACCACGCTTCATGTACTCGTAGGATAATCAATTATATATTATAACTAGGACAATTATAATATTGAGGTACCTATGTGTACGATATCACTGACTGTATTTACTAAATTGACTTTAAATGTGCTCAATGTATATGAATGGCGTCAATAAACCATCTTCTAGCTAACATAATAGTGACATTTTTATCGTATCAGTAAGTTTATTCCTATGACAAGGATCAATTCTCACTTTTTCATTTGATAATTGCTAAATGTGTATGTTTTGATTTTTGTTTTATTTTACACTACAATTTGTTATCATTATAAGTTCTAGCTACTGGATCTACTCAAGAATGAGCTGTTTTGAGGATTCTTAAAATATATGCGTCATTACTAGTATCAATTATGAACTCCTAAGGATTTGTACTATAATTTGTGAGTAATTTTCTAAAATCTGTACAAAATATTCACAAATCATCTATACGTAGTTACTAAATTTAAATATTGTATGTAGAAGTACAGCTTCATCCATTTCCTATTTCAAATTATATATTCAACCTAGTTGTCCCATGTAATTTTTCCGGTTCATCAAATGGCCTAAAAAACCAAAAAAACTCTAGAAGAGAAATTGGCTTGACTTGTCTTTCATTATAATATAAAAAGACAACAGAGCCGATAGAAATATGTGCTACTGGAGACTTTAGAATTGTTGTGTCTATTCTCAAAAAGCTTTGAATATTTAAAGCATCGTCTTGGACTGATCTTGACTGATAACTGCAGTATCAGAACAGATACGAGGATGACTTCAGAAGTATCTGGCCCAACAAAGAAAAAATACAAATTTTGGATAAAAAAATATTTATATTTCAACGTAATCTCCTTTTAGCTCCATTTCCCAGCTCTTTTTCCGATCGATGTTCAATAAGTTCGATTTCCTTATGTTTAAGAATTGTCTAGCTGCCGACATCACCTCTTCATTGCTGCAAATATATGACCACTTAGCCCTTTTCAAAGTTAGAAAATTATCCGAATGGGCTAAATCTGGCGAATAAAGTGCTTGGGGTAACAATTCAAACTTCGATTCATTAATTTTGGCCATTACAATAATGGATGTGTGAGCTGGTGCATTTTCTTGATGAAACAACAATTTCTTCTTAGCCAAATGCGAACTTTTTTGCTTGATTTCTTCGCTGAACCGTTCAATAATTTCGCGTAATATTGGTTGATGATAGTTTTTCCTTTTCCAAGATAGTCAATGGAAATTATCTCACGCGCATACCAAAAAACGTCTCCATGACCTTGCCTTCAGATGGAACAGTCTTTGCCTTATTTGGAGCTGGTTGTCCGTTTTCAGTCCATCCACGTTCCATCCATAGTTATGAAACAGCAGTTTTTTTCTGAGTAACATTGCCAAACACTCGATGGAAACATCTTCACGACGCTGTTTTTGTTCCATTGTGAGCAAACGCGACACCCATCTTGTGCATAACTTTCTCATGTCCAAGTTTTCAGTTAATATGTGATATCCCATACTTTTTGGGATAGCCTACTATGTCTGCTAGCTCGCGCACTTTTAGTCGACGATCATCCGCTTTGTGTATTTTCTTCAACATTTCTGAGTTGTCACCTCATTTGGTCGATCACTGCGATGCTGGTCTTCGCAGATCGTACGGCTTCGTTTAAACTCTGCTACCCAATATTTCACTGTTGATAACGAAGGAGCAGTTTTACTTAGATTAGAATCTTGACTAACTTTTATATTGGTTGGGCTTAAGCCTTTCAAATAAAAGTATTGTTTTACATAAAGATACTTCTACTCCTCGTACATCAATACAAGTACAAGAAAAATTTTCTCTACTTTAAACTTTATAGACTTCTTGGTTTAAAATCAGAATCCATTTCTTATGGGAGTTATAATTTTCAAATATTTCTCCATACTCAATATATAAAGTTACTTTTATTCTAATGAAGAAGGATATTGATAATAGGCCATTTTTAATATCATGGATCGCTGTTATAGCTTTGGAGAGGAGGCCAGGCTCACAAAGTTCACTATGGATCTCAAAACAAAACTAAGAGAAAAATATATTGATTTTACGGCTGCTATCTTTATAATGTGATAAACTGAAAATATAATAAACGATAAGTAAAACAATACCTCATACATTTATTTATCAGGTTCTTGAATAGTACAGATCTTTCTTCGAAAAAATTTTTCAGGCTTTCCATTTTCTTAGTCCAAAAAAGAATGAATTTGTTTTGAAACATTTCATTTTGGAATACTTCTCCTTACTCCAGGAATGAAGACACCTCTTTATATCAAAAAACCGAAATATTGATGGGCCATTCCTGATACCATTCATTACTACCATTGAAAGTAACTTTCAAATTAACTACCAATCTTAAAAGAAAGAAGAGAAGAAAATATATCGTTTTCACGGCTGCTATCGCCCTATTGAGATTAACCAGAAGTATAAGCGATAAGAAAGACCTTATGTATTTATTCTTCCTGAGTTCCTGAAGAGATCTTCTTCGTGCTTATTTTACATGAAGGAAAAAGAAAGAAACGGATATTTCAATAGTTCTACATTAATAGTTTTTGACTTGTACATTTTCTTTTAATGACTACAATACATATTTCTATTCCTAATTTTTGTATAGAATCCCAACCATTATAGCGCACATTCTAAAGCCACAAATTATTTTATAAAAAAATAAAACTATGAAAAGTACAATTTAACTTACAGGGTACATATTTACTTTATTTTTTTCCATATTTTTATCATCTTAATTCCATTACAACTCATCAGAGTTTGGAAGTGTTTTATTTGTAGTCCGCTATTGACAAGTATTTTAATATAAAACCTATGGTTCCAATTAGAATTTCTTTGTTTGGTAATTATATTTAATTGGCATGAAAAGTGGAATTTTCTGTACGAGGTATATTATAACAGTTTAATCAATAAGTGCCTATCAGAGACGTCAATCTAAATCTAAAGTGGTGAAATTATTGAAAAACTGTCAGAAGCAATCGACTTATTTCTTCTACGCCTATTCAATAGAATAGTCCAGTGTACAGAATCAAATATTCATACGTCAATTTTGAATTACGCAATTTTTCTTTTAGTATTTTGTATAAATTTTCAATGTGAAGATATGTCGGGTAATTCGAAATTACTGGATCGTACCATTTTTAAATGACTAGAGCCTGATTTGGTAATTTTCATCAAATAACAATACATATAAAGACGAAAATGAAATATTTTGTGATTTTTACTAATGAGATTCGTTTATTTGATATGAATCTCTAAACATAAATATGAAATTATATGAATAATGTTTATTCATTGTGACGCTGCAGTTGTTTCGGGATTATCGATTTTCTCTATGTGAAATAAAAAATTTATTGCTTACTGTAACATCTTGTTATAGTGACTTCAGAAATATCCTTCCAATGTTTGATATAAAATTCATTGTTTTCTTTTCCTTGACGTTACTTGATTTTATTTACGTGGAATTTCAAACAGCTATTCACTTTCAAAAGTTTTCGAATGAAACCACTACTAGGATCTCCAGTATTCTACGCTAAGTACTAATGAAGTTTTTAATAGCTATGCTCTTGTAATATTTCATCAAAAATAGCACAGGAAAAGTATCTATGAGTGAAATAATATATCACATTTTCTAATTGTATCTTAATCACGAGTGTATAATAACTCACTGAGTGAATAATAACTCATTATACTTTATCCACAACTACTAAATATTTTTGTTGAAGTATTTTTGTTGGAAAATTTTGTTACTGCATAAGAAACAATATATATATATATATATAACAAATATTTCATACAATATATTATAATAATTAACACAAAAATCCATGTATTCAGCTTAAAAATATTACGTTTCTAATCTTAGAAAATAGTTAAGTTAATTGATAGTTAATCTTAGTTAATAATAATACTTTTGGTTAAATTGAAAATGAAATTTTGTTGTCCGTATAGATTTTATTCTGAAAGAGTCGTTTATGTAGTTTTCTGCAACGGTAGTAGACTTCCAACCAACGAGTCTTTTAAGGGCAGTAATATCGACGCCAGCACCAACCAGTGATGTTGTAGAAGATCTGCGGAATCTATGCCCGGAATATTCTTCTGGACTCGCTAATTTCAGTAAAGCAGCTATCAGCATCTATCAGCAGTAATTAATGATTTATTAATCACTACCGTGAGTAGTGGGTATTATTACTGTCGAGAAAGCAGACGTGTAATGGGTACATTATACAACAGTAGTGGATAAAAATAAAAAAAAAATGAATAAAAAGATTTTCCCCGATGAAGTAGTGATCAGATCACATATTTTAATAAAAATCATCTTCAAACTACGCTCGTTTCGAGCAAATCCAGCAAAGCTTAATCCATTTTTCCATAAAATTGTTCTCCTAGCATGGAAATTATTTCAATTGGCTCATGAAGCAATGCTAGAAGATTTTTTAGATTCGAAAAACAGGAAGAAGTCACAATGTGCCAAATCAGGCGAATGATACAATTATTTGTATCAAGATGTCGAGTTAATGTCCAAAACATGAGGTGAAAACCGTTAAACTAAGAGTTGATGAAAATCTTATTTTAGAACAGAGCTGTTAGGGATAGCGTGAGGGTGAAGGACGTTTTGAAGCATGTTCTTTCGAATGAAGTATAAAACATCTCAAAATTCGCAAATGTAAATAAAATATTCGCAACGATTTCTATACGAGGATGGTCCCAGAAATACCAGGCCTCACCTAGAGATGGCGGTAGTTGCTGGTAATATATCGCTGTATTGGAAAATACATAATCCACACAGCATATGTTTCAAGTTTGAAGACGCCATCAATAGAGAACGCTTTTAGTGAATTTATAAACAAAATGTGTCATCGTTATGTGATATGATACTTTTATTTTAATGTTATGAGACCAACCCATCTAAACGAGGCCGTAGGATCTGCGAAGACCAGCATCACATAGGTCGACTAAATGGGGTGACGAATCCAGAAAATTCACGAAATGGTACTGGATGATCGAGCTAGCAGACATAGTAGGCATTTCAAGAAGTGTGGTACATCTCAAAATAACTGAAAATTTGAACATGAGAAAGCTATGTGCTTGCTTACAATGGAACAAAAACAGCTCCGTGAAGATACTTCCATCAAGTGTTTTACAGAAATAAAGCCGAATTTTTGCACCCTTTCATAACCATGTATGGATCGTGGGTGTATCACTTTACATCCGAAACAAACGAGCAAACAAAACAACTCTACAGAAAGCAAAAACCGTTCCATATGCAGGCAAAATCATGATGTCAGTTTTCTGGAATGTGCGTGGAATAATTTTCATGGACTATCTTGGAAACGGAAAAACTATCAACGGCGAGTATTATGCCAGCTTATTGCAATGTTTGATCGAAAACATTTGACTTAGAAGAAAGTTTGAATTGCTACCTCATGAACCCTATTCGCCAGATATAGCCCACTCGGATCAGTTTCTGTTCCCAGACTTGAAAAAATGACTCGGTGGTGAAAGATTTTCCAGCAATGAAGATTTGATGTCAATTGATGGCTATTTTGAGGAGTTTGATTATTCTTATCATAAAAAGGGTATCGAACTTATTGAACATTGCTGAAAATAGTGTATGGAGCTAAGATTTTTGTGTTTTCTTTGTTGGGCCATATACTTCTGGGATAAACCTCGTGGATGCTTCCTCTCTTTACAAGTAGATTAGTTTGGCAGCAAAATAAATGAATGAGTTTACTCCACTTCCTTTATACATTTCAAATGCAACAGTTTTGTCTGGAAAAATATTCTAAAAACATTTATTTCCTATATAAGTTAATTCGTTATTTTGAAAAATAAATTACCTGCCATTAGGGGTTTTATTTATTTCATCTATAAAAGGCAGTCTTCTGAATTGAAATATATGGAAAAACTTCTTGAAATAATAGCAAGTGTATATATAGTAAACCACACAATAAATACGTCGAATGTTTTGTTGTGGCATGAAAATATACGGTTCAGTTACATCCAATCAACAATAAATTAACCTTTTTTTCTTTCTAATTTGAGTGTATCATGAATATGAAGCTCCATACAATGATATTTTAAGCTTAGTTTTTTTTCCATTTTGTGCTCGTCTGTTGCAATTAGTCTATAGAAATGATTGATTGCCGTAAAATGAAGTACTATACACTGAAGGTTTAAATATATACACAGGTGTATGCTAAAAGTAATCACCAACTACTTCAATACCTCACTTCTTTAATCGAAGCTTCTATAACTTAAAAGCTTGAACCCAATCGTTTTTTAGAAAGTTGATGAATTGCTTCATCTATCTCATCCATCGTAGGGGAAACATCGACCACGTTAATACTGAGAAATAACCAGAAATTAAATATAAACAAACCAGGAGAATAAATTGTATTTTCAATAATGGTTCAATAGTTGCATTATTTCCACGTAAAAATTCAACTCTCTGTCACAAATCCATATTTATTTTGCTCTGCCAAGAATCATATTAGTGTCCCTTCTTTTCTTTTCACTCAAAACCTCGCGATTCGTGGCTCTTCCAAGATTCATACGGATGAGATTGATTACGAAAGTCTAAAAAAATAATTTGTTGTTACGAAAAGAGATAAAATACCCTGTGCACAGTTTGACATCTAAATACAAAAAGATGTAGTTTGAATACGAATCGATACATTTTTGACATATTCGTACGAGATAGTTTTTACCAACGAGTAGATAAATAGATGGAAAGGGAAAGGAGAGAATTTGTGGTGATCTGCATCATCTACAAACGAAATTTTATCTGTAGCTTAACAATAAAATCAAAGGACTTTCTCACCTGAATAATTATTCTTTGGCTTTGGTTAAAAGTAATGAGATTTTTCAAATCATTATATTGATAATTTTTGACAGACTCAAGTTGAGATCGGAGATTTTCCAGAATACACTCGTAGATACTGGAGTTATAACTCTCCTAAAACGCCATGACGGCTGGCATCAACTACTATGACTGAGAAATACGTTGAATATTTCAAAAATAATGAGACATATATTGGAAATAAAATATAAAGTGTGAGTTTTATGTATGGAGCAGAAAAAAAATAAACTTTGTTATTTCAAATAGATTACTCTATATATATTGTGTTTCTAAAAATCCTTAAAAAATTATTTTTCATGTAATATTCTCCATACCTAAATGCCATAATTTCGGAGGTATAGCTACATTTACAGTATCTCCACCTTAGATGGCTAAGATTGAATAAACTCGTTTAATTTAAATATTTCTTAATAATTTATGTGCTAATACAAATCTCGTAACAAGCTCTAGTGTCAGTAAGTAGTATAGTATAGTCAGTAAGTTTAACAAAACTGGTGCAGTAAAATATTTGAGAATCATGGTACAGAAAATCTACAATAACTGAAGACAAATCTTTAAATGGTTGTCATGTTAGAAGTAGATCTACAATTGTGAAGAAGAATTGAAGACAAGAATTTTCGAAAACATACGGTAAAGGCGCTTACATCAGATGCTCAAAATGTTGTTCATTCACTTCAATACAACAAGCCATGGGAATTTTAAAACTTTGCAATACATTTTGCAACATCCCTGACTGCTCAATTCTTTTTATGTGGTAAGATATGTTTATAAGGGATGTTTTTTAAATGACCCCATAAGAAATAGTCCGATTCATGTCGGGTGATCGCGGGTGCCATTCGATAAAACCACGCGACCAGTATCTACAATTATGTCGATTCTCGTTTCCATTAATAAAAAAAGGAGCCTCATCGCAAAACATAACATTTCTTAAAAAATTTGGATCGTTTGGATTTTTCCATCATTAAGTCAGCAAACTCTTCAGGTCTATCAAAATCGTCATCAGACAACTCTTGAACTAACGTCTCTTTGTATAGATGGAATTTATTATCACGTGAAAGTTTCATTACGGCTGCTTGCGAAATATCAAGTTCCCTGCATATTTGTCTAGTAGTCAAGTGTGTATCGTCTTCTAACGGGACAGAACCATCTAAAGATTTGATTCAGTGGATGCAGTTTTTCTGCGCCCTTATTTGGAAAAATTTTACTGAACCAGCTCCGTTAAACTTTTTTACTAATTTACTCATAGTAGATTTTGTTATGGGATTTCGATCAGGATATAAATTATCAAATATATTACATGTTTTAAACCTCTTCTACGCCTATCACCATATCCTAATATCATTAAAATATCAATTCGTTCTTTGTCAAATAAACGATTCATTGTGACTTTCAATAAACTTTAACAATAATAATTTATTAAAACGTCAAATTTGTTATTGTAGAAGTCATAGCAATCTAAATGTATTATTTTAACTTTGATGGAGACAGTAAATGTAGCTATAACCCCGAAATTATGGCATTTAGGTATAGGAAACATCAGATGAAAAATAAAAAGTATTTCTTAAGGATTTCGAAAAGCGAAAAATATACCTATTTGAAACAACAAATTTCATTATTTTTCCGGGAAAAGGAAAGATCTAACAGCAATGTAAATACCACTATAATACCGGCCGTATCAAAAGACCCTTGACATGAATCATAAAAAGACCCAATAATCTAATGTTCAGTCCCACATATTTAGTTTACTACTAGGTCAAACTTAACAATCAATTTAATTGATAAACAAGATGTGTAATTAGAACTAAAATTTCCATAGCGTTTTTATAGTTAATTATCAAAATTTATGAATAAACTACTTTTTATTTAAATTTATTTTAAAGTAACAGATACATCATATAATAATATAGGTACAACTTGATAGATGCCAATTTGATCGGCCTGTGATATACTATTTCTCACGTTATTTCTGATTTTCTCGTAATTATATCAAATAAAAAACGTACTTCAAATTATTGTTCTCAATTTTCTTGTACTATAAAATGTAAGGACCAAGTTGAAGGATATAAACCCGAGTAGTTGGTAGCAGTGGTATATGAAACATTCGAGTTGAGTCTAGTAAAGATGAATATAAAAGCGTTTTACAGAACCGATGCTTCGAACAATGGAACAAATCAGATAAAATTCCTTTATATGAGGAAATGCATAGAGAAACTCTTTTTTTAGTCTCTGCAGATAAAAATAGAAAAGCTGCAGATGTATACTCAAGTAAGAATGCCCAATTTCGTTACTTTAATATTGATGCTTGCAATAAAAGAAAGGGTATATATAGAATTTATGAAATACCCTCAAATGTAGACAAAAAATTTATACAGATCTGAACTGGTGGAACATCATTTGTTGAATACTATTTTTAATACAAAATCTGCAACTTCAACCCAATTACTAAATTAAGTTGGAATTTCCTGAACCGATGGCGATATTCATACTAAATGCACTGTTTACACTAACCACTACACCAACACTCACAATTAGACTGTCTGACACGCGTTTCGATAACCAAGTTATCGTCTTCAGAGACTGGAAGTAAACTGTTTAACTTCGGCCTCTGAAGACGATAACTTGGTTATCGAAATGCGCGTCAGACAGTCTAATTGTAAGTGTTGGTGTAATGGTGGTGTATTCTTTACCAATTACTAAATATTGATCTCCATATAACAATTATTATAACCTCACCCACTTTTCAATATAGTAGATTTTCAAATTTTATATTGCAATTGGATTTTTCTGATTTAAAAATATTTCTAATGCAATTTTGCGATGGGACCTCGTGCGCCAACAGAATTGGTTAATAATAGATCATTTGCAAAAAAATTCACGATATATACATCCAGTAAGAAATTGCCTATCAACGAATTTATTGATGAAGTTTCGCGGAAACCACAATTAGAATAAAAAAGATGCATATGCATACTTTGGGATATTGCTCCAATTTTCAAATATATATCGAGAAATCAACACAACTATTTTCAACAGTTAGTGAAAAAATCGTGTATAAGATAATAAGAAAGTAAATGCAGTAGAAACACTTTGTTAGCCTAGAACTTATCAAATAAAAACAAACAAAACTATAATAAATGTTCAAAGTGGGCACCTTGTACTTCTACACACTTACAGAGTCTACGGAGGATATTTTTTTTTAAATTGGACGAGCATTCCAAGAATCTACCTTAAAGCGTCATAATGGAAGTTTATTATATCCATCATTTCATTCTTTGTGTATTTCGTATTGCATATACTAAGGTTGTAACTTATCCCCCAAAACAAAAAATTAATCCATTGTATTTAATTAAATATAAAATCAACCTATACCATCGAAACCGACATTGGAAAAGTATTGGTCCTCATTGTGGTCAACTCCCAAAATCTACAAGAGAAATACCAACTGGATAGTAGCCGAAGAGATGCGATTAAATATTACTCCGATGCAGTTTGATGATTTCACACTGATAGAAAAATACTGACGTAATCCAAAATACTAACAACTGGAAAGCACAGGGAGTTGATAATATCCAAAACTTCTGGTATAAGAATTTCCCCAGCGTACACAGGGAATTAGCGAAGCAATTTTCTGACCTCCTACATAACCCAGAAGATATTCCAACGTTTTTAGCACTGAGTTCCACTTATTTGCTTCCAAATGGCTCCCAGAGGGATGACCCCACTCAGTACAAACCTATCACGTGCCTACCCACTTTATATCAAATAGTTACAGCTTGTGTCACTAACAGAATTTATAAGCTCGTCGAGGAAAATAACATTTTAGCAGAGGAACAGAAAGGTTCCAGACGAGATCATCAAGTATGCAAAAAACAGCTTATCATGGACTCTGTGATACTTCGGCAAGCACAGAAAGATCACCGGAAATTACACACTGCTTTCGTAGACTATAAGAAAGCATTTGATAGTGTACCTCATTCCTGGCTTGTGGAGGTCTTTCGGATTTACAAAGTTCACCCAACTATTGTTAGCTTCCTTTCAACAACGATGAGGAAATGGTGAACGAATCTACATCTTCAAATCGGTCCAAATTCCCTCAATACTAACTAAATACCCATCCGTAAGGAAATTTACCAGGGCGACTCCCTGAGTCCTTTGTGGTTCTGCCATGCAATGAATCCGATATCTACCATGCTCTACAAAGTACGGATTCAACATTAAAGCGAACAGAGACACCAACTGTACCATCAATATCAAGCTATACGCAACAAATAAGCATCAAATCAATCATCTTCTCGGTATAACACAAGACTCTACATATCGAGAAAGGTATTATCATGTGCAACTTCCCAACGGAGATATCGTACGGGCAATGGAAAACGGAAAAACCTACAAATACCTAGGATTTCAACAGGCTAAGCTGCTGGACCACAATCAGGCAGAAGCTAGAATCCAGGATCAATACATCAAAAGAGTGAAGTCACTTATGCAATCCGGACTAAATGTAGGCAACTTAGTCCAGGCAATCAAGACCTATGCCATACCTGTTTTAACGTACTCTTTTGGAATCCTGAAGTAGACGGAAACAACCACCACCCGAAGTCGTCCACTATTAGATCAACATTACCCCGAAAAGAGGGTGGAAGAGGCTTGATCGACCTTATCAACCTGCACTCTCGACAGGTAATTCTTTCATATTAAATCGGAAGTCTTAACTCTGCACCGGATTATATCCAAAGCAGATAAGTATTATTCACCTTTCAACCTCGCATCTCCAGAATCGGACTTAAATATAGTATTGGACACCGAAAATGGAACAGTAGTCACGAAAGGCACTACTGAAAGCTTCATGATTGCTATCCAGGATCGAGTTATTAACATAAATAACTACAAGAAAAATATTATTAAGGATCCGAACACTCAATCTGATAAATGCATGCAGAAAGTGCCAACAAACATCAGAGACCATCCAACATATAACATCTACTTGTAGTGTGTTAATTAATACCGACTATCTACACCGGCATAACCAAGTGTACAACATCATCCACCAGAAAATGGCCAACAAGTTCGGCTCTATGCTGAGTAGTGCATAAGCCTTTCCCATAATCATAATAATACCGCCTTGAGTTAGCCATATTATAAATAATTTTTGTATTGCACTTTTCGAATTTAAAAATATTTAATTATCCACAAAACAAAGTCCATTGCCATATCACACAGAGCTTTTATATCATCATTACAAAATTCATAAGTTCATATCGCGCTTTTTGCATAATGTCTTGTAATAAGAGATGATATAAACAAAAATTGTACTTGAAGAAATAAATAACCAAGTCTAATAGTCTTATTGATATAATCAGATCAGTAGCCTGTATCAAAATATTGACACAGGTTCCTTCTTAACCCGCATAAAAGTGTATCAAACCCGAATGCCACTAGGTAAATAAAATTAGAAAGTAATTGTTCCTTCGGCGTTAGTCCCATCAGAATGTAATCACGAGTCCAAATCCAAATTTAACCCAACTTTCAACCCCTCGTCTCGTAATTCTCCTTTCGAGAAGATAATTCCCAACAGATAAGTTTGATATTAGTAACAGGCAACATAGGGGCGCACAGAGTGCTAAAAAAGGACTGAACGTCAGTTTCGGATCATTTCCAACTGATTGTTATGTCAAATACATAATCTTGAAATTTGTAGCAATTCATAACATTTTTATTGGACAATAAATTCAAGAAAATATTTTCTGCGTTACTGTCTCTCAAATTTAGACATCATTATCATTATCTTTTAGCTTTTTAGCGAACAAATATCAATTCAATTCTATTCACTTGTTTCTAACCAAAATTTTCAAACTCTGTATTAACTAACAAATAACTATAAATTCTATTCTTCAATTGCTCACACCTTCCCTCAAAAATATAAATGTTCCTTCGACCTCCACGCTAACTTTATTATCTCCTTGAATAAAAAAATATTCTAATTCTTATTGTGAAGTGTTTGAATTGTCGTAATTTGGAGAATTCTTCATGGTTTCAAACATGAAATATAGTGCCCTATGTACTGATTTCTTTTATTCCATTCGCTTGTGAAGTAATTTCACAATGGAATTAAAATGACAGCTCCCCATTGGGAAGGATCATAAAGATCATCCAACCAAATTCAACGAGCAAAGTATTTTAAACTCATATTATACAATGTTAGAGCCCTGACGCGATGGTAGTACTAACTTTTAATATGGAAGATGATCTACGATAATGAGAACATAATTAGCCTCATAAACTATACACATAATTGTCTGAAGTCTGCTGGGAATTGGTCTGTATGTTCAAGCGCGTACTCACTGACATCATGTATCACTTAAACACAGATTAACAATTCAATTCAAAGCCTAATTTCAGAAAACAGTTAGCTACTCCAAGGAATAGAAGGTAGTTTAGGAGATCCTCAAAGCTAGCAACTTCTACCACATATGAATGTAGTTAATTCCAAAACAAATGAAATGAAGAATACTTTTTTATCAATCACAGTGGTAAACCTGTGTGTTTATTGTGCAATGGAACAATTTCTTTTTTAAAAGAATACAAAATGAAGCTGCATTACTTCGGTAAGATTGTTGCTCAACATGATTTACTCATGGACCAGTTGAAAAAATATAAAATTGAAAAACCAATTACCGATTACAAAGAAATAGCAACAAATGGTCTATTCACAAAAATCGAGTGTTATTGAAGCTAGTTTTATAATTTTTGAGGAACACTTTGTTAAAAATTGCCTAATGGACGTTTTGTGTCCGCAAAAAAAGTAGGCGTTCGAGAAATTGGGCTTGTAGCTATGACTGTTGTTCGACACAAAGATGTTATGACTGTTGATGAAGAAGTGACGAAGGAATTAGTAGCTTTACGGCCGCTAAAAGGGCCATTACTGTAGAAGCTTTTTTGCCAAGTTGTAGAATACTTTTGATTAAAGAATGTTATGGTTAAAGAATTTTATGGTTAAAGTATTTATAGTTAAAGAATGTTATGGTTAAAGAATGTTGTGGATGGATAAAGAATGTTATGAATTAATTGTATCTGTAGTAGATTCAATTAATTTAATTGAATCCCGCAGTCTTAACCATTATTATTTTAGAGTATTTTTTGATTAACTCTATTGAGAACACGATGATATGACATATTATTGCGAAGTAAGATGGATAAGCCAAGGTAAAATGCTGAAAATAATTATTTTAAAAAACAAATATATGAGAAGGAAAGAGAAAACATTGCCGCAAATTCGTGATCCAGCTTGGCTTTGTGACTTTGCGTTCCTAGTAGTCATTACAGGACACTTGAACAATCTGAATTTGAAGATTAAAATACGAGTGCAATTGATAGATCAGCTGTAAAGTCATAGCTTTTCAAAATAAAGCTTTCATGTAGAAATCAATTTTTTTTTATACTTCAACATTATTCAGTCAACAAAATATTGAAAACGGTCATAATAATGAAGAATTGAAATTACTGTTAAAGCAATTTTCCACTTTCAATATATGGATTGACAATTCAAATGAATTTTGCATTCAGTAATGCAAAATAACTGCGAGAGATTGAAGAGGCTCTCGGTGTATTAAGGCCATATAGGGATTAAAGAATTATGCATGCGCCAGCTTTATGCGCGTTGAATGTCGTGATGACTTTGGGCCAAAGTATATTCGAATGAAGATTTTCTGGGCTTTATTGACGCTGTTTAAGCAAAAATAGTTGTATTTTGCGTCTATATAGATGGAAATAAGATTCATTCCTGGAATTCTCTATTAAATATAAAAAACAATCAATACAGTGGATTGCAAAGAGCTAACCTACTTCGAAAAAGGCAAAGGATTCATAGGATTGTGTTCATCGACTATCTTGAAAAAGGTAAACCTATAACAGGAAATAATTATGCATAATTATTTGATAATATATAGGCAGAAATTGCAAATAAAAGACCGCATTTGAAGAAAAAGGAAGTGCTTGACCATTAGGACAAAGCATTCAGTAATTGACATAGCTAAAATTCACGGAATGTACTTCGAATTGGTTGACCACTTTCTGTTTCCAACCGATCTGGTGCCTAGTGATTTTTATATATAGCTTTTACTAGTAGATGCGCAATGTAGTGTTGTCGATTGAGAAAAAATGTGTTAAATCGAAATTTTTCAAAGTCAAGTTTTCAAAATGAATCAAATATTGTCACTGTTTAATTCATGTAGTAGTCGTACCATCACCTACCAGAAATTACCTACTTCTGCCTTCTGCATTGCAGTGTGATTGCTCATTTCCTATTGCGGCAGATGCATCGAAATTTCCGCGAAATACCGAAGACTTGACACAATTTCCGCTATTTTGTAAACATTGGTTAAATAGGGAAGAGAAGGATATTAGAAATTTGATGGCTTCGTTACTTTCAAATTATTGTTAACATTATAGATTCTCTTCCATTACTAATTGATCCAGCGAAGGAATAATTGAATCAAAGACTTGAAATTGAAATATTTATTCAAATTCATAACGCCGTTTTGGTTATACCACAACAATAGATTGTTCTGTTGATATTTTCGAAACATTTATGATGATTAGTTGGTTGACTGAAAGTTTTAGGAGCTAAAAATTCATGAAAAACAGATATTTCAGTTCGTTTATGCATTTTCGTGTTTGATTCCTAGATTTCTATCTTCAGTATTTCTTTCCCATAGTCTAGTCTCTAGTCTAACAAACTAAAAAAATTAAATAAGTCATATATGTTAAGGGTACATTTGAAATTAAGTTTTAGTGGAGAGATATTTTTTAATATTACATCCAGTTTTTGGTTTGTAGGAGTTGGATGTTGAATTCCTTTGAAAGTACATCAACTTCTGTTTGATTACATCGAAGATTGAGATTTCTTCATTCTTTATCATGTATTATTAATCCCTTTCTTCTCTTGGGGCTGTGATGATGTTTTTCAATCAAAGAAGACTATTAATAATAAAAAAATGAATGAATGTTTCAATTTTGAGTAGGATTTGAGGTATTCAATTACTTCATAATTCAAATCGAAACATGTGGCACCTTCCTAATTCCCGAACAAACAAACCATCTATAAGACAAAGTAAATAAACGTTATTATTCATAAGAACCATTTCATTTCAGTGCATCGTACAAAAACTTTCAAGAAAACTGTGGAAAAACAAAAACCATTATTTGTTTATTTCAAAAAAACTTCATTTCGTAGCTTGGCGATTCAGATATTCATTTTAATTTTCATACAATAAAAAGTAGAAACCAAGTTCATTGTTGGTTACCAATGACCAAATTGAGTTTGATAAATAAAGTCAAAAAATTAAAAAACAAACAAAAAAAAATAAATGAAGATACAAATAAAATGAAATTTCAATATACAGTAGAAAACCACAATGAATAACAAAATTATAGATAATTGTAAAGATTAGTTCCATACCAAAAATTAAACCAGTATGAAGCATGCCCGGAATTTAATATTATTATTAGAATATATGTCGTTTACAGAGTAGAAGTCACTTTCTAGTAAATATATCCTCATATTATTGCAAAATGCGGAAAAAGATGATATCGAGTTGATTCCAATTGGCAAGTGATTGTGCGTTTTTTTGCATTGTGAAATATTGAGTCCTCAACTAATTCTGAATATGGAGTAGGAAGGCAAAGGTCGTGCTCCGCGTTCCTAAATGGATACCCATGCAACAATCTTTCTGAAATTTGAGAAGCGTGCTTATGAAGTAGGCAAACGGATTAAAGATGAATAAGGAAGGAAGAGTCAGCTGTTAAGTCCGAGTAAATATCTATCAATCTCCTCTTTTGTAGTTTGAAGATTCGCTCACATTGAGTCGCACCACACGAACCCCAGAAAGAAAGGGCAAATCGGAGATGCGACTCAATAAGTGCATTATAAACTGTTAAGGAGGTGGATGAGTTCAGTTGTTTGGAAACTGACCGCAGTGCAAAACAGAAGCAACTTAATTTTTTAGATAAGGCTGCATTATGTAACTCTTATTTCAAGGAATTGTCCAATAATGGTACTAATAACCCATATTACTATAGAAAATATTTTCCCCCAAGGAAAATTAATTTTTTAAATATAATTTCATCATAGTTTCTATAAATAAAACTATTCTTCTGAGAGCCTGAGCTTTGTCAATGAAAAGTGTGGATGGAAATATTATTAATAATGACCCATTTTTTTCCCATTTCCCTCCAGCTTAATTCAATATAAGTGGAAATATCTACTACTTTGCACTGGATCATTATTTATGAATTTTCTCTCAAAAAAACTCAGTTGGAAAATCAAATGGAAGTTGACGGTTTTTAATGATGCCTATTGCATTCTTCCGCCTTTAATCTGCAGATAACATCTTTTGTATATCCATTTCCTTTTTTTAGATATAGTTAACATACTTGATATCTTTCTGTATTCTGCTTCACTGCCTCTAATTGCACTCCTAATATTTTCAATTCACTTTATAAAGCATTTCTTTGAAAGAACATTATCGTGGCTGCCACTTCACCTAAAAATAACTATACAAAGAAATTGAAACTTTTGTGGTTTCAGAAGATATATTATACTCCAATCAATTTTCAAAAGGAAACTCAAGAATCAATTACAATGGATGCGACAAAATCTACTGAATCGAACCGAATTATACGTCTGTCATTCTTGAAGTTGAGTACGCCGATAACAGCGACTTTTTTTAGACCAAATAGAATGAATGCTGGATTGTATTAAATTCTAATCTTCAAATTTTGGATTATATCTGATTCAGCTCAATGTTTTACATGGGGGAGAGCTTATACAGAGATTGTGTCTGCCTATCAGCCTTAATAATAAGTTGTAGAAACAAAACAATATTATATTTGCAATAGGCACAAAAAATTGGGTCAAGGAAAAATAATTTTTAAGGGGACAGATCAAATGATTGATATTGATAATCAACTAACATTTAACGAATCAAAAATTTTTGTCCTTTTATTTTATAAGGGTGAAATGGAAAATGTGGAAATGAATTGTTGATGACATTCAACAACCAAGCGATGTATAGGAAGTTCAGCAACTAATTTTCGTAGCTTGTCTCCATATTGTTGCTCAAAAAGCCACACACGACTCTCACGTTATTGTTACAAAAATGTAATTAAAACTAATTCATAATCTTCGAAACATGGATTTTTTAAGGAGGAAAACACAAAGCAATCTCAATTTTTTTTTGTAGGAAGTGAAATGAAAGCTTTAAGACAATTCTGTGAAAGGTTTGCTTATGAACAAATCAAAAGAATAACTGTTGATGAAAGTACATGCTGGAACAAAATTATGTATATTCGTAATAAGCACAATAAACTGCTGCTGGAAAAAATAAGTTTTGGGTCGAAGGATCAAATGTTCAAGGACTATATTTCATTGGAGAGTTGAGTTGCTTTCTAAGCAGAAATCAAACAATACACCACAGTAATATTCCAAATTGTTGCATCGTACGCAAACACTTTTCTACATAGTACATAACTAGCTCACTGATATATACCAAGAAGTTGGTTCAATTCTATTATGTTAATCGATTGTAAAGTTTGGCGAAAGCGCTTCTATATTTCTTATTATGGTTTTTCATGTATACACACCATCGTAATCTTTTTGATTCAACTATATTCACGTTATCCTCATCTTTTAATATATTCCCAATTACATGATTCATAAATCCTCAAATATTCATTATTTCTATTTTTACTGGTCCAATCATTTCACTAATTATTCTTCTCTTATATATCCTTGGTTATTCTTTGTCCATATTAGTTCCTTCTCATAGTTTATTTCCTATATGTAACATCGAGTTTCATCGTAATCTTGAAGAATCTTAATTTGGTTACTCGGCTGATTGTCATTACGATTTTGTACTTAATATATACGCTATATCCGACGTAAATTCTTTATCCTATCTCGACTTCACTATTTCTGATTTGTGGATTTCGTTTTTTCTTTTAATCAATTAAATCTATCTTTCCTTGATTTATTCTAAATCGTTTTGACTGTTTTTATGAAGAAAATTTCTAAGAAGACCTCTTAGTGATATAGATGTGAAAATGGCTAAGAGATCTGAAACTGAAAATTGAAGAATTTCTATGCGAAAACGAGGATCCCACCTCAAACTCGTTGATTTTTGGTAATAGACAAGAAGATTTCGACTATGAAGAACGATATGTCAATCATGAAAAACGATAAAATATCTTCCTTTGACATCTTATGCCATACTTCAGAGAGACAATTTTTTTTATGATAAATTGGTATAATTTCATGAAATTTTTATATTTTATTCATATATCTACTGCTGTTATTCACAAGAATATATTTTTCTATTATGAGCGTTATGAAACTCTTCTTCGAAATTCTAATTATTTTAATATTCATACCGTAACATCTGTTTGTAAATGTCTCGCAATTCTTGTATTTTCCAACACCAGATTCTCCATATCTTAAGAAATTCTATGGATAACTCATTTTTCAGTCTCTCGCTGATATTGCGAAATTTCCAATTTCAACTCACAAAAACTCGTTTTATATAAACGATCGAACCAAGACGACGAGTCCTTAAACTATTTTCGAGCCAGAAAATTGTCCCCGTAAAATTGATAAGGGCCTATCTGCGAGGTATTAAAATACATTAACATGAATGGGGTGAATCAGTTTCTCAAATGTGTTCATAACCACGTGGACCCCAAGAGATATTTGTCAGAAAGATACGTTGAAAAGTGAAAAAACGTAGATAAAAGAGTACACAGAATGGGCCACACAAAAAAGGCTGACCCGATAATATCGATTATATTCGTTATTTTTCTCACTCTAACATAAAGTTAAATAGCAGGATATATTAGAATTAACTTATCTCAATACAAAAATGGGCAAAAAAGCGGTAACATACAAGGTTTTTATGCTTCGTTAAAAAACCACACACATGTTTTTAACATTGTATTGTATACTGTATTGATAATTCACTAACATGTGAGGAATCAAAAATATTTGTCCTCTTTTTTCATAAGGGTCATATCTTCGTTCTCCAAAAACCAGCAGTAATCGCTCATCATGGGTGGATCCCATCTCTCTTGGTACCGATTTTCCATGTTCTATTATTTTGAAGCAGCCTTTCACCTTTCTATTGATGATAAATGGAAATTGAGAGGAATATGAAAGTTAATTAACTAACTGTTCGTAGCTTGTATCATTATGTTGCCCAAAAAAACCCTTACGACACTCACGAAAGAAATCCAACCTCTAAGTTCTCTCATGGAAAGCTTTTCTGTGAAATAAATATCATTCAGCAACTTTCTAATTTGTAGCCCAATAATGTGGTTATGGAAAGAAAAACAAGATTGAGAAAAATTATATTGAACTTAATTATTTCAACAATAATGAGGGAGAACTTAATTTGAAATTCCAACTTTCTGGAAGCCTGGAAAATATTACCTCTCATAAAAAATATAATCTTAGAATAGAAATGAAATTTGTTAAAGGTGTTTCAATAAGCTACATTTGAAGAAAAATTTCAGAAGAGCGACATTTACTCAATACATGTGGTGAACTAAACTTTTCGCCGTTTAAAAAACTAGTCTCTATTCTAATAACATATCAGAGATATTCGAAAAATGGTATACGATTTCCATAAAACAGAAAACTGTTTGTTTTGTTTTACAAAAATAGAACTGAAACTATTTTATAATCTTAGAAATATGGATTTTCTATAAAGGAGGACACAAAACAATTGAAATTTTTGATTGAAGGAAGTGAAATGAGAGTTTTGAGACAATTCCATGAAAGGTTTGCTTATGAATAAGTCAAAAGAACAACTAATGATAATAGTTCATACTGGACCTTAGAGGGGATTCATTCCAAATGCTTGGTTGATATTTAAGCCAGGTACCAAAATAGAATATCATCATATGATGGATTTAGGGAATTACGGCAAATGACTACAAGAAAAACTGATAGAAAAATGTATCTGCTTACTCCATTGTAGATGAAATGATTTTATGTTTAACAGAAATATGTATATAAAAGTTTTCTTCTAACCTGGCGGTCTGGACCGTTCTTGGAACGGTTATGGAAGCGTTTAAATGATATTTTCTGCGCAATCTCTAGCTATACATGGTTCTTGAAATAGTACTTGCTATCAAACAAGTATCAAAATGACCGTTCAGGACACAAACAATACCTAAGTCGATTGGAACACAAAACAGAATCGATCGTATAACGGTACTGCCCGGCTGTAATCTCGTAATCTCTATTGCTCAGAATCGTCGCCGTACCAAGGGTGGTTTTTTGATGGGTTGGAACGAACCCAAAGCATCAGTTTGATAATCTTATACGTGAGTATGGTAAACCTTGTTGTTAAAGTAAAAAATCCAACCAGTCATTATGAATTTAGAGAACGATTCGGACGACAGTGAATTTGAGTTGTCTGGATTTTGGTCGTTGATCCTTTCTACCCTGATAGACCATGATAAGCTGAGTGGTTGTTCCGTTTGTTAATAGTTTTTTGAACTTTTTTCATTTCAACATAAAATTGCTTATTGGTAATAAGATTGGTGCAAAATCTGGGTAATAACAATTATCAAACAACTAGCGAGACCAATTAAATTAATTTATATTGAGGACTTAATTTTCAGCAAGCTTAAAATCATTTTAAAACCACTATTTGTTCCTAAAAATGTGTAATCTGAGTTTGCACCAACCCAGGTGGTGGGCTTAACTTTTACTAGCCAAAAAACCGCTAAAATATTGCACTATTTCAAGTTTTTTGCTTGTAACTGGTGCGTCTGATGGAAAATGTCATTCTATTTAAAAATACAGAGAACTAAATCTGCGTCAATTGACAAAAAAAGTTGTATTTCAGTGCAAACTTACACTTTGCGTCTTTTCAAGACCACATATTAAAAAAACACAGAATGATGCAAATAAAAAGTTGATTATACTTGAAATAAAGTATTATAATGTCGTATTCTGTTGTTTCCGATATTATACGGCGTGTTCAAACTCTACAAACATGAATTACCCGAAATTTTTAATTAGCTATTACATGAGTCAACTACTGAAAAATAAAGGGGAATAATTAGCTATTACATGATGAGGCCTCAACTACTGGAAAAGAAAGGGGAATAGAAACATGAATTAAGAGAAGCAAGGAAAGATGAGAAGCATCTTCTACTTCAAGGTCTTGCTTCAGTTGGGATTCACGCAGTAAAATATAAGAAGGAGGAAAGATATGATGAAAAAAACACCAAGAGGCGTCGAGAGACTTTTGATTTAAAAAAATTTGTCATATGTGGGGAGGACACATCACAGGAATTTGTAGAAGTAAAAGCTTCTAAATAGGCGAGTTACCGTATAGTATAGTATAGGTACTTGGTACCTGTATATAGTATAGGTACATATATAGGTACTTGAAAGAATTCGTTTTGAAGTTGATCTGGTTACGGTAGAGACCAGGTACCACAGATTCTGCAGTATCAATTTCCTGGAAAAAGATGCAATATCCATATTGTCAGTTAGCCGACCACTATATTTGCACAAAGATGGAAGAAAATGAAGACCAATGCCAATTTACTTTGTCATGAATGGAAGACTTCGAAAACTTTGTCCCAACTCATAAATTCCTGATGGAAAATCTGGAAACAAAACTCGCATACTGAAAGCCGCAGCTGTCATTTGCCGCGGGTCAGTGATTTAACCCTTTGATATTTACCTCAAAGTAGACGAATTTCTGAAGGACTATCACTACGTGGAATGTTGGAAACCCAGATTATACGGATGTAGGACCCAATAGATGTTTTAAAATGATTTCCAGCTTGATGGAAAAATTTTTCGACTTATTTTTAATGGCCTATAGAATCTATCATACAAATGAATAAATATCATGGAAGAATTAACGCACAAAAAAGTAATATGCGACGAAAGTTATTGTAGATCCAGTTTTAAATATGAAAATTGAACGCGATGTTTGGAAACTGTGAATAAAATTTCGTTCTGGCTTAAGATCCACAATCAGCTGACCTGATCAAAGATCGTAATTTCCTAAAACCCTTTCAATATTTCTATACTCTTTATATGAAAATAGTTATTCATAATTCATCCTAGTTAGCAAATATTATATTTTTTTCTACAAACCATTTCATCATTTGCTCTTTAGGCAATATCTAATAAAAATTAGCGTAAATCCAAAAACACATACGTCGTCACTTATTTATGTTATCGATCAATTGGTTTTGTTGCTTCTTTTTTTGTCAGAATAATATGTAAACTCCTCCAGCTGGGCCTTACATTGCACTGTTTATTTTCAGTAATCATGTAAAATCTGGAGATAATAAAACATAAAACCACGTAAAGATGTTGAGTTAAAATTTTAATCAGTCCTGTTATGAATATTCCTAGCGGAAAACACAGTGTTTACAGTACGAAGACAATTTATATCCGTTCTCGAGACCTGGGTATGGAATAATACTCTTAACTGGTTATTGTGGTTGCATATGATCGTGTTTCTTGTTACGGGAATTTTGCGGCGACGTATTTTGGTGAACAAGTTAAATAAAGCAGACGTTTTGAATTTCAAATTAATGCATCTTCATTAAAATTATAATATAAATTCTATCAGCATTTTCTCATTTGATAGGGAATTTTATTTTACTCTATGAACGCGTTCCTTTCACTTATTAGAAACATTGTGAGCATCATTTCAAACTGTCAATTCAAAATGTAATAAAATTAATAACTTTTCTTTTATATATGATGAGAGACTATGATATAATCAAGTATATATGACATATATACATTTTTTCGATACGAAGCTGTATTATCAGTATTATTACAAAAGAAAGAGGAGTCGAGCAAATTTGATGTACCTTTTAGAGTTTTTTATTTTCAAATTGGTTTGCTATTAAATCCTGTTTTTAGTTTTTTAATCTATTATTTATTAATATAGAGGGTGTTTTATAAATAAAATCGGTTTTCAATGTTCACTTTGTTTATTAAACAATCATACAAATAGGAAGCCTTGATATTAGAAATATATCCCTTCGTATTCTATGACTTCAACCCAACGTTAAGAAAGATCTTCAAGACCTTGGTAAAACCATTTCACCATGGATCTGAATAAATCTGGATAAAATAATCCGCAAGATCCGAACTAAGTGCTGTATGTGGTAGGAGTTCAATACCACCAGGTTCCTGGACCTTATTCCACGTAACTTTCGTGGTTTAACATTGTCTTTCGGTTTAAATAGTTTCAATATTCGTTATTGAGTGAATTTGGATTTTGATTTAACATTATATTTCACATGGAAAAACAATTGTGTTCCAGTGAATTATTTGCAACTGGTTATATATTTTTAAATATAAAATATGAACATTCATCATCTACTATAACTGGGTACTCCATAAATGATAGATAAAATTAAAATTGGCGATCGTCAAATGAAAATTTGTGGCGGATATGGAATAATTTGATTAAAAAATTACTTATGAAATATTTTTTGCCGGTGAGTGCCGCGATTGTTTAATACTAATCAAAAGCTAGCTTGTTTTAAAATTATATCATCATTAGATATAATTTACCTGATTTTACCCTGATATGTGACGATAGGTGAAATTTGTATATATCATTATATCACAGGTTCAAAACTTTCGTCGAAACAATGAATAATATTATGGCCATGGGATTTAAAAGGCTCAATATTTAGCAATTATTGAGAAAAGGGAAAACCAGTAAGTAACAAATATTGAGCCTGGGACGTTTTGATGACGAGCTTAAGTTTTAGTCACAACAAACGCCTTTTATTATTGCAGAAAAATGTATAGAACTGCGTTACGATTTGGCGAATGAATACTTTTTTCCTCCCTCGTGTAGATACAAAAATTGGGACATTTCCCTCCTCTTGAGAAAGTATCAATTCTCTGTATCACAGAAAAAGTTTTCTTTTATATATTGTTGTAATAATAATTGTGCATAATTATTCATAATTCATATCCTTAATGCGGTCCTATTACATGCTTTGCTTTGGCGTTTTCAACCCTGATCACTGTGCACTATGCGTGAATATGTTTTGGTTCACTATTTTTTGTTTTTTTTTTTTCGATAAATAGACTTTAACACCGAATACATAAATCGATAGTATGTATATTGAAACAATAAAATTAAATCTTCATTTTTTCCACATTTTGGTTTGAGCCTCGAACATTTCAAAAAGATACTCCCGAAATATTTGCCATTTTGGAAATAACGTCATCAACAGTCTTGTCATCAATTTCTTGCATTCCATTTTTATAAGTATTCACAATGATTTGTTTTTATCTAGCGTTAAAATGAAGCTTTTTAGTTCTCTTCTTCATCATACGTGTTCGTGTCAGAAATATTTAAGGAAATTATAACACAGACAAACAATCTTACTGCAGTATGATAATGCGATGCCGTCCCTTTACTACATCTGATCTAACGGCGTCTCCATCGATGTGGGGCTCACCCCTCCCACGCGTATATTTATTTGTGGTATATTATGGAGTACTGATTTGAACCCATAATGATGCCGTGCCGCGTTTCGCCCGGAATGTTCACGTGCTGATCACGCACTGATCATTTTTTTGGTTTGCTATTTTTCTATGACTAATAGACTTTAGTTTCCTATGTTTTTCTATTTGGTTATGGAATTTCGTTTCAGAAAATCCAATTCGTATGCGGAAAATATTCTACGCCTCTGACGATTGTGATTTTGATACCACTGTGAAATTTTGATATCGATTAATCTTAATTGGACCAATTAGACTTTTTTATTTGTGGACATGGAATAATAATGGTATTGGTAGTACGCGGAAAACTGATGATGATAATATCGATAAAAAAAGACGGAAACGTGAAACGTGCCTCTGCATCAGTTATTAGGCGGTAAGATATATTTTATTGAAGGGAGAAAACAAGGTCTTTCCACTAAACGAAAATGTATTTTAAAAAGGTGAGTGCTCATTAGGAGCTAGTGTTAGTCCGAGAAAATGAGTCCTCAAATGAAAATTCTCGACCTATTAATATAAGTTGATAGTTCGAAGCAAAGTTATGAATACATTGTATCACATGATTTAAAATTTATATAGGGTGTTCAGAAAATGGTGCCGAATTTCGCTATCTAAAAACTTCGAAAACTTAATTTCTTCATATAGCAACACCCATTTTTCTCTTTACCATTGGATTCTACGCTTTCAATTAAGGGGACTTCGTTAGAAAATTCATATATCTCAAATTAGCGGTTTTTGTAGAAACTTGAAAAAACTGAAATCTTCATGGTTTTCATGGAAGTTGTCCGCCTTCTGCATTTGTTACCCAATTCATGGGCCACATCTTGTACCCACTTTGATCTTGAGATAAGTACATTATCATAATTGTAAATCACATACAGTCCAAACAATAATATTCAGAATTTTATTGACTTCTTTTGTGCTTTATAACAGAATAGGATTAATATCAACTTCATATCCAAATCAAGCTTCTTTTCATTAGAATTTCCATTTATTAATATTTACATGCACAGCAGAGTATTTAATTCTAACTCCAACCGAAATTTTAAAACTGAATTAATTGCTGGTAGGGACAGCATTGTAAATAAGTAAAGGCAAAATTAAGAAAAGATAAGACTCTTAACTTTAAATCTAACCAGGGTTTGACATCAAGAATACTCAGATGGTGAATCACACTGAGGAACAAAATTTGTAATTTGTCGTTCCACATGAATTAAACTTTTACTTTGATTCATTATTGTTAGTGAAAATAACTGACAAGATATTTTTCATCAATGTAATTGAAATATTTCAAACAATAATAACCGATACACGTGAAAAAGTTTTATTATTATAATTATATTATAAATTTAAGATTTAGGATTTCCTGGCAAATTTAGCTCCTGAATAGTAGTGATAACGTCCAATAGTAATCGGCCAACATCCTTGGGTTCCATTTGCTCTGATAATAGGTTTATGAAAACTTTCCCGGGGCTCATCATTCACAGCTCCAAAATCTCAGATAGAAAATCCAATATCTAAGAGATTTATCTTAAGTGACAATTTAATGATGATTAGCAAACAAACATTCTCTAACAAAATCTTTGTACTTCTCACTCTTATGGTTAAAAAACTTGTATCAAAGTTTTTAAAACATATTTATGCTCGTTTCTCCAGATCGTTAAATTTTCCTTCACATACTGGATCTTTTATCAACTTTTTTTATTCAATATACAATGAAAATACCCTCGTTTATCAAAGCGTCTATTAGTTTATGGCATTTTACTACCACGTAGTTTGGTTATTCGTTCATTGGCAAGAATTGATCCGCTCACTCCACGTAAAGAATCACCTTTTTTTGGTGATTTCTGATTCAATACTCCATAAAAACCTTAAAATAATTTTTTATGGAAACTCATATCATTCATATCTTTTGAAACACATTTTGTGTAACACATAATAGCCTGAATTTAACATCGTACCGATATCATCTTCGAACGTCAAACGACATTTCTATCTCACCCATTTAGACACCTCCACCATTTACGAATTTATTCCTAAACTTTCTAGAATCTTTAAGGAACATAATATTAAGATAGCATACAGTCAAACCCTCTCAGTGTATTTTTACTAAAATAAAAGATAAAACACCAATCAATAAATTGACAAATATAATGTATGTTAGGCATACCTTGTTAAATTGAGACGTTGGTCAGTCAAAGAGGTCAATCTCCAATTAGATAACCTCCCACAAAAGCAAATTATATTCTGACAGGTGCTCATTAGCAACACATGTTTACCATCAAGGACATAATATGAATTATTAATCTGTTTTCAGGACTGAGAAAACTACAACACACTTCTACTTTTAGAAACAAAATATATTGCACAAAATGATCAATGCATTAATAAGAAAACTTATTCAAATAACCTTGACGTGTAATCTATGCATATCTTTAATATTTCGAAAAAACAGATTCTATAAAATAAATTCAACGTCATTGACAATCTTCATAATCGAACAAATGAAAACTTATTCTATAGTAACCAGAATCAATACGCTTAATATTTCTAACAAGCGTCAATTTGAATGGAGCAATTCTTAACTAATTGATGTAAGTAATTGTCATTATTGTTTTAGTTTTAAACATTTAAACATATTTTTATATTGTACTTGATCATAATTTTAGTCCCAGATGATGAATACATAAGTATTCGAAAGCTGGGAATATATCAGAGTTAGTACACCTTGGTGTTTTGGTGTTTATTTTTGCCACAATCCCATTACCATAATCTAGCTGGCAAAGAAAGACTTTTGAAAAAGACTGAAATAAGTTGAAATTTTTATCTTTCTTTTAAAAAATTATTGAAATAAAACAGAAGAGACCTAAAATCAAGTAAATTTAGAAGAATAATCATATATAATATCGTTCACATGCAAATACTTTATTAGTTATTATTGATTAGGCAGCAATATTGATACCAAAATAAAAGTACTATTTCCTACTTTTTCAATGATTATTGAAGTAAATTGAATCAATCACAAAGTTTCTTTAATGAATTTTCAGAGTTGATTTTATCCGGGGTAGTCTGTTTAAATTCACAGTATAACAACCACAACATACGATAAAATCGATGCACATAAATCTTATATATGAAATAATCGTAAACACATTAGTTCTACGAATGGACATTTGATATAAAACGAATTAGAGAGATATCGTTGACATTGTACAATAATTACTTGTGTATTTAGAGCACAATTTTTTTCTACGCGCATTACTCGCACTTTCAATAATTAAAACATTTACTTATATTATCTTAGCTACTTTGTTATTTTACCTGTCAAATAATTTGTTGAATGTTAGATAACTGTTACAATTATTTATTGCAATTTTTTATTCAGAAGAAATTTCTTCCATTACTGAAGATTGAAAATTGGAATGAACAACAGATGTTTATCACTAAAAGCGTATTCTATATATGCTTCTGCGACACTTGAACTCCTCCAGCCTCCATATCGTTTTAATTGGATCAAATTAGCGTCTAAATTATGTAAAAGAGTATCTGGTGTTCGCTTGAAGAAATGACCAGTGAAGAATTCAGGGTTTTTTAATTTAAGAAATTATGAAGCAATATCCACGGGAATTTTGGGAATAGGCTTCATCCCAACAAGGACAACATCCTTCTACATTTTTCAAATAAAATTAACGTTAGGTCGAATTCAATGGCAGTAAGTTACAATATCTCGTATAGTTCGACAATTATGCATCAAGTCTTTATCCTAAATAGCGTCTTCAACCATTTTAATAGTTCGCTTCGTCGTCACTCTCCAGCAATTCCAAAAATTAAAATATTGAGGGATGTTTAAAATGCAGTGTAACAAAGTTTTGCCTCTAAGCTCGTTGTACTCAGATCTGAAAGAGCTTTCTTAACTCTTGGGAGGCATTGAGAATGCAATGCAACAATTTTTGGCATCCAAGCCCAAAAAATGATGTTATTAAGGTTTAAAAGAGTTTGCTGAACATTGGCATATGTTGAGAATACAGTGCAAGAATGTTTTGCACCCAAGCCCAAAGAATGGTTTTACCAAGATATAAAAGAGCTTGATGAACGTTGGGAGATGTTGAGAATGCAAAGCAACAATGTTTCGCATCTAAATCTGAAAAAATGGTTTCACCAAGATCTAAAAAACCTTGCTGAGCGTTGAATATTGAGGCTTTCTTTATGTATAATTATTCAATAAACAGAATAAAGTAACATAAATTTCTACAATTTCATTTGAATGTAGTAGCTAGTCATTTCAGGTGTGATTGTATAGGAATTTAACTTTATTGGAAATAACTGTCAAGAATCTAGTTTTCGGAATAGAATTTGAAAGGATCGTCCTAACTACTACTACTTAAAATATTGTATTAAGAATATTGTATTAAGTTTTTATAGAGAAGAAAAAATAATGGATATTAAATTCTAACATTGTTTTCTAATATAATGTGGCATCTTAGCATACCGACCTTTTTCTCATAAACATTGTTGTTGAATGTACACTTATAATTTGAATACACTGTTGTGAATATAAATTAAGCTACTCAGCTTTCTTTTTTGCGTGAAAAACAATAGAAAATTAAATGAAACAATTCGTGACTTTGAATTTGAAGATGTGTATTAAGCGGCATTAACTGTAGCAAAAAATCTGGAAAAACGATAGAACAAAAGATAAGTTTCATTATTAATTACACATGGAGGATTTGTACGAACATCGTATACAATACTGACTCAAACAAAACAGTTTGTTCAACTGTATAACACAGAGTTGTACTGACTGAAATTTTAGTTTTAATTAAAAAAATGCTTGAATGTTGTCTCGCTAAAGTTTTAAGTTCAATTTTTGTGTATAAAATTTACCCATCACATATTTATTAGGTTCTAAAATTGTGTTTATTACAATATTTATAGTACAAATGAAAGCGGAGAAGCAGTGATGGGAGTACCCTGGTAAAGGCAGGGGAAATATATACTTTCCCTCTAAATGGGTATAAAGTACTAAAATAGTATTGAAAGGTAAATATGTGACTCAGGAATATACTGAAACTGAAAGGGTTTCAGGTAACTGTTCGATAAAATTTCTTTGTTTATGTTTAGATAAAATTCTGGAAACAGTACAGCGAGAAACAACACACTGGACACATCGACAATTTGTGATAAATTCTTGTAACATAAGCATATTATTCTTATAGTGTACACCTAGTATTTCAATTCTTCCGTGCAAGTTATGTACAGTTTTCATGGTATACACACTAGATACTGATTGTCATTATAACAATACATATTTGACGCTTTGTTAAAAAAGCATTAAATTTTCACTTACAAGTAGAAAAAATTAATGAAGCACACTTCATTTAAAATGCACTAAGTATAATAAAGTATAAAGATTTGATTTCTTACACCTTTTGATATGTTCATATTTCTAAATCGTCTTGATTTGAGGTCTGTTCTGAGTTAAAATTAGTTTTATTTTGAAGACAGATAAAAATTTGATTGTTCTGTTGACGTCTTTTCAAAATATGACTTGACACTGACAATTTGCGTATTTATATTAATCAATAGAACACAATAGAATTCAAATAAAATCAAAATAGAAATCTGTTTCAACTAAATTTATTTTTTCTTATTTCTTAGTTCTTACGTCTCAGAAATATTTAGCAACTATCAGTCCAATTCTTCGTATTGTATTAAAATTTACAAAATAGAGCTATAAATTTTACTTAAATTATTTAGGCCTTTCGACTTTATGTTTTTCTGATATTTCGTGATTCGTTGATACAGTTTTATTTTTTTTTATCGTATTGATGACTCTTTAGTCTATTTTCCGAATACTGAAATGTCTGCCCTATGTAGGCAGCGTCGCAATCATTACAAGGTACATGATATATAATATTAATTCTTTTGTTTTTGGATGTTTTATATTTCAGTTTACTGAAATATTTAGATAATGTATTATGTCCCTGATAGCTGCTACATATTTTTGAGATATAGAAGGGAAGTAAAAATTAATTTTTCAAGTTAAGACAAATTTCTATTTTGATTTTCATCAATTGAAAAATGGACGCTGCTAAACCTGCCTCCTCCCCAGCTGATAGTGAGAAAATAGGCATTTAGCATGCCCACAGACTAATACAGACGTAAAAATTGATGCCACGGAATCTAAAAAGGATTCCAAAAAGATAAAGCTAGAAATCAATGACATAACAATGAACCAAATGGATAGCATGATTGACACAAATATCCCATTTGAATAATTCACTATTTTTCATGCAGAGCTATGAGCAATAAACATATATGCACATCAATATTTGAACAGAAACCTCGCTAGACAGCACATTTACATTTTCTCCTATAGCTTTGAAGGCCTTTTGAGTGCACTCTTTTATGGCTACCAGGCCTCCAGGGTACATCACGCAATGAGAGAGCAAACAACGACTCCATATTTTGGGCCAGAGCTCTAATGTGGCCTCATGAGATGTCTCATCAACAACTAGCTAAATGGATGGCAAAAGTAGCTAAAGTAAATTTGATCATGTAAGAACTAATACTGTTGAGTGAAGTTTAAATTTATTGTCATGGATACTAACGTTCAAGGTGGTGAATTAAAAAAAATACAATATGGTTGTAATGTGAGAATACAATAACACAAAGCGAGGGAATTTCGAATATCATCCCATTGATCCTGATCTAGTTATACCTGTAACACCCGATCCAACATTCTGTTTCATATGAAAATTTATTCACGTGATATTATTCTATATTTAAAGAGTTTTTCACTGAATCATGTATTATTATGAAGAGCGAGAGATTATGAATAATTCATATCAATAGGTTGGTTAAAAATTAGTATAAATTTTATTAGAGTTTCATATAAAGAAAGGAGTAAAGTCAAAATCCTCGAAGGATCTATGTGTAATTCGAAAAAATTTTTTAGAATTTTATTGGGTCTAAAATAATTACAATTTTTAGAAAGAGCGAATCGTATACACTCTAATTCTAATGTTCTCCAAATGTTTCATGCAATCAGTCCAATTTTCCTTCTATTATGGATCGAATATAGTGTAGATTCAAAATAGATTAGCTATTGTTCCAATGTGCCATTCAAGTTTGAGGGCCTACCGTGTATTTTCTGCTGGCCAATTCAGTGTCACTATCATTTGTTTTGGAATTTCTTTGACTCCTTTTGTTACAGAATTCAATTAAATACGTGAATAGAAAACTACACACGTAATGAGGACGACGAGACGTGAAGAGTATTTTAATTCCTTATAACAGTTTACGTAAATTTTTAAAAGTATTGTATTAATGAAATGGAATTGAGGGTTTCTCACGTACTGTTTATTCTGGAGTCGATATGCTACTGAAAGTATCAACGAATTACTAAGAATCAAAATTTTCCGCACAATCGATGTACTATTTTTATATTTTAAAACAGTAAGAGTGAGATTTTTTATGTTTCTTTGTAACAATTCCTTATTTAAACCTCTCCTCACACAGTATACTCATGATTAGTTTACATAATGCTGATATGAGAGCTTTAATCCTGAGTTGACGCTATTGAAACCAGTAGATTCTCAGCATGAGCTCGTTCAATCCAATTCCACAATCTTCCCCAGCCTTTTTTCCAGTCTTGACAATAGATTTGAAACCACAGAAATACGTTGCGGATAATACTTAAATGGGATACATGGCAAATTGTGGTCTACCAGCTTCTCTGTATTAATATTTGTAAGACTATTGTACGTCTTTTGAGTGGTAGCTTTTTTTCAGGGATGGCTTAACAGAAGAATCCTCTTTCGCTTATTACATTATAATATTCAAAATGATCATAATAAACAAACTTTTACAATACAAAATTATTTTTTCTGTAACTAATTGAAGTTATATACAAGATGTCGCAAATACACTACGCGGGTTCCTACTTCAGTTTTGAGATAGACAAATAAAAACAAATATTTATAATTGGATATGGCTTCATTATTTTTCAAAATATTCTCCATTAAGATAAATACACTTTTGTGTACGTTTGAACCAATTGTCGACGCATTTTTTCCATTCCGATTGAGGTATCTCCAAAACATGTGATTGATACGCATCAACCACTTCTGCAGGAGCAGAAAAACGTTGATCTCGTAGTTTATTTTTGGTCTGCGGGAATAAGAAGAAAACATTGGATACCATACAAGAGCAGTAAAGCAGATGACCCATCAAATCGATGTTTTGATCAAAAAACGTTTTTGTTTCAATGTAAGAGCTCGAACATTTCTGCCAAACAAATGCTGTTGTACCATTCAGAATTGATCAATCTACATTGCCCTAATGGAACGGTGATGACATGTCCAGTTATTCCGAAAATACAGGGAACCATTTGATTCGAAGTGTTTCGTGTGCGAACAACTTTTGATGGAATTTGCTCGTCTTTGAAGACCCATAAATTTTCTATGCAAGTGGAACTAATGACCAAGTATGTCTCAATCTCACGGTATGTCATATGTGATCACGCAATATCAGTTTATGCACCGATCGATGTTTTCTGGTCCATTTTAAATGAACTTCACGAAATTTATCCTGTAGTGAAGTGCGACCACGATTGAATTCGAAAAATCAGCGGAACACAGATGGTGCTTCATTACGAAAAGTCGGAGCGAGTTTATCAGCACTATGCTGTTGGTTTAATCTACATCAAAAGAGATAGGAAATTATCGCACGAAAATGTTCGCGATTTGATTCCATTTTTTGACCAAGATGAATGTTTCAACTTTAATGCTTTCGAAGTGGTCTGATATTATCATTACTATGTGAATAAAACATTTATTCTCATGAATTTAGAGAAATTAAATTTAAATTTCAAAACATAACAGCCTTCGTCCATTTCTAGAATGTTTCTTAGGATCTAATACGAGAGTATCCTGGATCTCAACCATTTTCCTGGCTGATTTAACTATATAGCAGATGTTCAATTTTAAATTAAATTTATTTTAAACAATTTGTAAATTGTTCGAATTCGTTCATAATAATTTTACCATATCAATAATTCTGTGAAGCTTATTTCTCCTCCTGAATGATGGTAATTTGAGACTTGAAATTTGAAGCTTTATATAAAGATTTCCACGATAACTGCATGGATAATTTGAAAAAAATTAATATTGTATCTACTTTCTTGTTGCAATATTATGCAAAAAGTGCATGTGTTATTCTTGCATAAAATTCATATTTCACAGTTTTTATATTATTTCCGTAGTTTCTCTCAACGGACAATAATAAGTATTTTATGAAGATATAACACCCATCTCACTCCATCATTATTCAAATTAAACCTCCACATTGTATCTAACACCATTGTATTCTACAATATAATTATTTTGTGAGCCGGTCCTGATTCCAAGTGATATATTACACATTCCAAGAGATTCTCTGCTCAGTTCTAAGCTTTCTCCTTAGGCACAATAAAATGTGAAATCAACAGTTTACTGAATATTGAAGTTAACAATTTGAAAAGTTTCATAGTTAATTCAAGGTTTTCGTCTCTCTGGCTAACAGGGATTTGTTTTTTCTCGCTATTTTGTATGGGTAAACACTTCAATTTAAAATATTGCTGAATAACTAAATTTACGTGTAAATATTTGTGACTTTAATGTAATAATTCAAGTTAAATAAATTAAATGTATATGAATATTACATTATTATTATCGTCAACGAAAAAAAGGTTTAAGTGTTTTACAATGTTTCAACAAAACATACCTTTTAGAAGGTTTGGCATCTTCGTCAAATCTGCATTGATTTCGTCAGCTTTCGTGCTAAACTGATGGATTGTTGTAACATTTAACACACAATAAAAATATGAATTTGACTTTAGCAAAGTCTTTACTTTAATATTTTACTTTTATTGTCTTCAAAGAAAATAAGCAATTTTCAGAAATGCTAAAAATAACTTAGCAACTCTCCCAGTAACTTAATCATGTTGAGAGTAATCTTCGTTACAATGTTACAATTTATTTCTTATCAATCTTATCTTTCGGATCGTAAATTTCGCAATTACTTTGTCATTAAAATTATCTATTTCGGATATGAACTTTTTCTCAATGGATAGCATGGAAAGAAGTGTTAAACGATCTTCTGTCAGTGAATTTATAAGAAACTTTATGAATCGAGTTAGCGTTGAGAAACATCTTTTCGCCTCTGATAATATCATGGAAGCTGTTACCAGAATTTCTGATAATATTCAGTTTCATTTTAGAACCGACATTCAATGCTTCCAATTATTAATTCAATAAATAACGGTCAGTTTTCTAAGATTTAATAAAACATGAGAAAATCACATGCATTTTTAAAATTATAATTTTAAACACATCGTTGAGACATTTTTGGGCTTTTATTTTTTTGCAAGAAAAAGATAATCACTCTATTTTCACTATAACTATGTTAATTTTTCTGCAAAAGACTTCTCATTTTAAATAGTTTCTAACTTTTCAAGAGATTTTTATTTGTTTTAATTGTTCTTGTGATCTTTAGAATATTATTTTCTTCAATTAACCGATTTCCCGTTATCTAATCTTGAACTTTTCAACTGTGAATTCAAATTTTTCTTTAAAGTAGAAAAACTCGATGAATATTGTAGCTATAAAAATTTTTAGAAAACCAAACTATTAGCTTACTCATATATTTCAATTTTTTCTTGGTAATTTTTTCCATAAGTGTATAGATCTTCCTTTATTATTGAAAATAGGTTCAAAAAGGCATTTTTTACGAACCAGGCAGGTTTAATCGTTAACCCATTAAGTACCATGAGTTTTTCCCTACTGCAGATTCGTTTTGTTGATTTTTCTGTCTACGTTGTATCGTTCGCACTGTTAATTTGTTCCTCAATTCTAGAGATAGAAATCTAAACTTGAATTCCTGAATTCTGTGTTTTTAAACAAAAAGAGTGAGAGCAGTGGACTAAAATCAGCCTGAGTTACTAAACTCTTCGTTGTAATTTATTTTTGAAGTTATGTTCGAACATATTTCTGATTTTAACATGATAGGGTGAAAATTTGTTATGTTCTTGTTGTTCTGACTCTGATATGTCATCAATATGTCCCTCCGTATATTTATACGATTTTTTTAATTAATCCACATTTGGGGATCGTGATACATATCATGTTATTCTCTTCTTAGTTGAATACGTTTCTCACAGGAATGGCCTATTGTGAATGTCTGTCTGTAAGAGACCTTGAACCAATATTAAATGATCTTTTTAGGATAATGATGACGTCAATACCAATAATATAGTTGAATTACCACCAAAAGATGTAGATGAAGTCACAGATTGTGAGGATTTTCACGAAAATCTATTGGAAGCTTAATATCCCACAGAAGTTTCTGAGACACTGAAAATTCACAGTATTCATGCAGAAAATACTGACGATGATGGTCCGAGTATTTCGAGTTACCAGCCAATTAGAAAAAAAATGTTGCCTAGGGCAAAGACATCTCGTAATCTTGAAATACATAATGTCCATTCAGAACATGATTCTGGTGAGAATTCGAATACATCCACTCCTTGTCAAAGTAAGAAAAGGAAGTCAACAATCCCTGATAATACTGAAACACAACCAGCTAGGAATACAAAAAAGGATAGAGAAAAGGTAGTTTCTAAATGGGGAAAAAATAGATCCATCATTTTCTCACACAGCAATATAAAAATGGAAATTAAGGAAAAATGCCTCATGAAATTTTTGAATTATTTTTTGACGACGTAATTTTGGATTACGTCTTTAGTGAAAGTTCAAAGTTTGCTGCTCAAAATAACAACCATCAATTTTTTCGTAACCACCAACTGTTTGAAAAAATTGGGTATTCCTAATGACCAAAGAGACAAAGATTCGTCCGTTGATTGAACATCTAAATAAGAAATTCATGACCTTTGGAGTGTTCAACCAGGACCTAAGTATTGATGAGCAAATGGTAAGATACTTCGGACGCCACTACCTCAAACAATTCATAAGAAGAAAACCTATAAGATCCGGGTTCAAAATGTAGGCTCTATGTTGTTCAGTTAGTGGTTATTCTTACCATTTTGAGGTTTATGAAGGAAAAAGAACGAGAAAACCTGAAGTATCATATGGACTAGTAGGAGACGTTGTAATAAGGTTGTTTTCAAAAGTTGAAAATCCTCAACTAAATAGCTTTTATTTTGACAACTTCTTTACAAGTTTTTCATTGGTCCAGCAACGTCTAGAAATGAAGATACGCGCAAAAGGCACATGTAGATTTGATAGAATAAAGTCTGAGTAATACATGAAAAAAAAGTAGGTTTGACACCAAAAATAAAGTCTTAGGGGTAATATGGAAAGACAATAATTGTGTAACAATGCTTTCCAACCATGAAAGCATATTACCTCTTTCAAAAGCTTATAGATGGCCCAATAAACATAATGAAAGCAATAATTCTAAAAAAACTACACAATGAAATAAAATTACTAAACCCGAAAAAAGGGGTAGTTATACTAACATACATTTACAACGCAATCCTAAGACTTGAATACTGGCCAAAATCATATAAAGCTGCACAAATCATATTGATTGGTGAACTAGGCAAAGACCAAATCAGCGTGTCATCTTACCGTCCAATAAGCCTGCTACCAAGAATAGCTGAAGACCTACCTTTACAGGAATGGATCCAATTCCACCGACTCACGCAAAAAATAAACAAAGTCCTGGAGAACACAAAATACTGCTCTGTTGTTTTCCTCAATATCGGACAGGCTTTTGACAGAGTGTGGCATAAAGGACTGCTATACGAAATTGAAAGAACTCTTCGCGCAAACTACTACCTACTTCTGAAATCTTACCTAATCAACAGAACCTTCCAAATAAAAGTGAACGAGGAAAAGACCGAACTTTTAACTATAGCAGTAGGGGTTCCAAGGGGTAGCGTACCACAACTTAGCATACTGTAGACATCAGATGTAACAGAGACACAGTATACAACGACATGAACTTTTGCTGACGACACTTCTTCTAACCAAGAACCACAAATAGCAACAAAAAATGTTCAGCTTCATCCAAGAATGGCTACAAAAAGGAGAGTTTAAGTAAATGAGACCAAATCAACAAATGTAAAATTCGTTCTACGTAAGGATACATGTTCTCCAGTCAAGTAAATAATACAGATAGTGCTAAATACGAAGGAATCCACCTGGACAAAAAACTTAACTGGAAACATCACATCATAAAAGAAGAAAACTTGATATAAAAACATTAGTTGATATAGAAAAAATCCAAAGTCTCACTTGAAAACAAATTCCTTATATACAAGTCTGTCATCAAGCCTATATGAACATATGGAATTGAGATGTGGGGTTGCGCTTCCAAATCTAATATAAATAAGTAGATGCTATGGTATGTATCAAACCACGTGGACCTGCGAGTGCCCACTGTACAGAAAGTTATGCAATAAAGGATCATCAAACATCACAAAACTATAAAAACCCACCCAATTCCACTACTAGACGAATTGTTAAGACCAAGCAACGCGAAAAGAGTGAAAAAAGTTGGCGAATAGACCTAGTACTAGGTATAAGAGGTTACATCACTAGATCATCAAGACATTATAGATGTTAGATTATATAACACTAGCGAGTAAATTAACCCAAAAATGTAAATTAATATTAGGATTGTTAATAAAAATTTGTTGTCCGAAAGAATTGCTAGCCAAAAACAGGGTTGATGACTGTACTATTTTCAAAAAATACATAATATACATCGATCCAAATTTTATATCAAATAATTTTATGTGAAATTTCATGTTTTATGATGTGAAACACGATAGAAACAAATTCAATTATTTAAACAGAAAAGAACGCTTCAGTAACAAAACAATTTGGATACTTCTTGTATATTCGTCATATTCTATTCAGATGTTGTATTTGGCGTGAGTGAATGTTTTACTAGTAAATGTATTTTTCCAATAATCCAATTTGTGTTGTCGATACGAGTATTCTTGGTAGTCGAAAGCCGTCTCTGAGAAATATGTAATAACTCTTGAAAATTGAGGAGAGGTGAGAAAGAACGTGAATTAAAGATAATCACAAATAGGATACGAAATTGAGAGAAGATGAGATGTATGCTATGGTTCGATAGATTTCATATCAGAAATTCAGATTTGCAAAAATAATTTGAATTGGAAATAAGGCAATACTAACGGTGTGTATTTAACTCAACGAAGCCTATTCAGATAAAATTATTGGCATTTATTTGAGGGAAAAAGAGCCTATTTAGCATACAAGAAAGTAGATTAATCAAAAGGGATGTGATGGATAAATGGGATGAATAATAATTGCAATCCAAAAATGTCTTCAGGAAGATTTCAAATTGAGTAATTTTTTTCTAATTGAGACATATTTACATATTCAGTATAATGAAATAAGGTTGAATGAAGCAAGCATGCCACTCACGTCAAAACCGAAGCATCCCTTTACTCTAAGTTGTAATTTCTGGAACCGTTGACGATATTCATACTGAACACACTGTTTACACTACCACTACACCAACACTCTCAATTACACTGCCTGACGCGCGTTTCGATAATCAAGTTATCGTCTTCAGAGTCTGAAGGTAAACTCAGTTTACACAGTGTAATTTTCCACGTCAATATGACCGGAATTTTGAGGGTGTAAAACAACTTGGAAGATTTACATCGGTTGAGAGAGGAAAAATATTAACTTTCAGGAACCAATCCCAGAGTTCAAAAAAAACAACCCAGTTTATTATGAGCTCCTTCCGGGTACTAATTCTCATCCTATTCTTCTTCTACTCGATGGGCTATAAATATATGCCGCGAGAAATCGAATTGGGTAAACAATCCCATCTCACACCAGAAATAGACTACAACCGCTAGATGTAGTCGTACCTATTTGAACCATTTACTATATATATTTCCAAAGAAATGGACAAATATATGAGGATTCGGCTAGCTGGAAGAAGCTTATTAGAAGTCTACTATGAGTCCTTCTACTCAAGCGTAGATGAGAATTGTCTTACCCTGTTACAAAAAAGACTAATTATTTCGAAAAGAGCAATAGAGCTAAGATACAAAAAAACCAACTCTATCGTAGCAGATTCTGAATAAGCTGGACCTAGATATTTCAATGAAAAACTACCTTCGATATCACCTATAGTTAGCAGCTAGTGGAGGTCAGCAAATAAAAAAGGCAGTGGTAAATGACAGATAAATGGCGACGGCTGTAAACCAAAAAAGCCACAATTGTAAATAATGAGGAAGAAACTTTTTTTCAATAGATTTTATATAGAAAGACTGGATACATTTCAATGTATGTTTACAATAGACACGAAAAGATTAAAGACGAAGATTATATTATTACAGAATTTTTTATTTTCCTCTCCTATTGAAGAGAAATCAGTTTGAGGAACATATATTTGATATTCTTTGATTAAAATCAGTGTGAGAAATATTTTAGTCTTCTTTGGTAAGTTATGTCAACAAAAAACACTATATTTTTATGTTAAATGTGGAGTTGGACCTACCAATTCAAAATTATTCATTTTTCTGTTTTATGATCTCCAACTCACATATTTTTTAAAATTGTTGTTGAAGTTGACAATATTATTATAATTAATAAGCGATGAACGTGATGATATTCCTCCTCTCTTAACAATAAAGGAAGTGAGACCAAAATTCAAAACATGTTTAGTGCTTTCATAAACTAAATAAACCCAAGATTTCATGAATAAATTACGTGTTCCCTTCAATCTGTTCGACGAATATGAATACTTTAAGTTGACATCATCCTGCGACTAATCTATTTTTTCCAGAAACAAGCCTAATCCCAGAGCTTACAAGAAGGTTCATTATTGGTTGTTTTTGCTTCAATAGAATAAAAAAAACTATGAATTATGATATGAAATAGAAAGTTTCAGTTTTTTAATAGTGATTTCAATGTGTTGAACTGGAAGTTTTATCCCAAAATTGAATGGTTCAAAGGACTTTTTACAAATAAATATTCAATTTTGACAGCGTTATGTTCAAATTTTAAAAATGACAAGAAAAATTAAGCTTTTATCAACAGCATTAATATAAATAAATTTTTAATGTATAAAAATTGCAATGCAAGACGATATTGGAGACAATATGGAGAACTGGGAAAACATTATCCATAGATCAAGCAGGTAACGGCTAAGAGAAGCCTTCTACGTTTTACACAGATTTGCCATGAAAATATTCGAAGAATAAGTGCTGTTGAATTAATGTAAATTTAAAGAAATTATAACCATACACGTAAAGATTGGTAAATACTAAAATAAGACATTGATCAATGTAGTTCTATAATTCATAATACAAAGAAATTTTAAACAAAAATGCAAGACAATTCAGTTAATACCAATGATATTTCAATGTTGTTCAATTTTTGAAAAACCTAGGAAAAAGTGTAGGAACAAAAACATTTCCCAATGTGTCTTTATTTGGGCACTACCATTGCCTTCAATATTCCCCTATACGCCTCTGCTAAGGCTAAGGTAATTTTTGGGGACACCTTGTATATCTTCCAATATACAAGAACACAGTCTTTTCGGAAAAAACTCTATGATGATTAGAAATACAATTGAACTTTATTTTCATCACGCTAATTTCGTAAAGTTTCTTTGAAACGTGTATACTGAGAGACGCTACAAAGAAATTTTTTATGATACTTGCTTGGCTGTAGCCACGCATATATTTTACGTGAGCTTTTTGCATTCGGAGATCTTCACAAGATTTTGTATCTTTGATATCTAAATAACACCACCCTCGAGAATATTAACTATTTCCTTTGTTGGCGTAGGTTGATTCTTCAACAATTCGTTTGTTGGCGTCCTATGTCGTGCGCAAGCGATTTTAAGTTGTCGGTTTTTTCACGGAATGTCACTGCTGTAGAAAGTTATCATAACTTGCTCGCCCGAGCTACTTAACTCATAACTTCTTCTGACTATCATGAAGCGAACCGAACGATAGTCAAACATTTATGTATTGAACTAATTGCCGTCAAGCGGAAACTATCTCTCAAAATGGGTCCTTAGGCCGCCATTCTCCAGCTACAACGGAATTTTAAAATTCGGCGAATTCGTGCGGCGCCTTTGTTTGGTTTTTTACGAATGGCGGATGCGCCTTTGATGAATTTTTTATTTCAGACGGTTTATTATAATATTTCGTTTAAATAATTTCTAGAAAAGTCTGTTTATCTATTTCTTGTGTTTCTTTTTGTTCTAGAGCTTTGTAGAATTCTATAAGTGGTATATAAATAAGTTTATGTAGTGCAGTAAGTTAGTTTTAAATGAATAGTCTTTACGAAAAGAACGAATTAGTAAAAGTAATAGCAGAAATTGTTTAAGTGATATTTATAAATAAATTATTATAAGTTAAATGTATTGTAGTATAGTGTGAAAATAAATTAAGAATATAAGAGACAGTGTTTATTAATTCACCCCACAAATATAAAGAGTGTAAATAAATACATAAAATGTTACATTCAAGTTATTGCACCGACTTGATTTTCTTAGTTTCAACAGAAATTTGTATTCAATTATCTGTAACAATACTAATAATACGTGCAACTCGTTCATTATCCATTATCATACTCTGATTAACCGCATTCACACTATTATGACATGCGTAAGTCGTCGCTGAATTGTAGAGCTCTGTGCTCGTTTGGCCGACTAAAGGCCGTAACAGACCTATCATGTATTCTTCCGATCAGACTACGATTATACAGTTGGACGGGTATCTGAGAGGAAAATTATACTAAAGTTTGAACAGCGTAGTTCATACCATTCACTCCGATCGTGCAGTCTATTCGTTTAATGGCTACAGGACCTACAGGACACCTGTCGGTTCGAATCTGTTATAATATTTTCGAGTTTTTTCAGTGTTTTCTCTACTAAATTAGCAATAATGTCGGGTATAAAACCGGAAGACGTTATTGAAGAAGTGAGGAAGTATTCAGACAAACGAGCAGTACCGAAATGCCAACTACAAAGATATGATCTGGAAAAAAGTTGCAGAAGGAATTAAATGTCAAAGGTACACTACAAATTAAAATATTAGCCTTACTCTGCGTTTTCTTCTGTTTTCCATGAAATGTTTCTGGTTTTCTTCATTTTCCTCTTCTAAATAAAGTTGGAGCATGCCTGAATAGTAGTTGCTACAATTTTTGACCATTTGCGCACAAAACCTTCCGCCATTTTAATTGGATCAAGATGGTCTAGAGTGGCGAAGGTATCGAGCTGGAGATATGTGCTCAACCCTTCTGATCTTGCACCGATCCGTTCTTAAGAACGGATAGGAGTGGTGTATGACAAGTGTGTCCTGGCCTTAACGCTGAACAACAATCGGTAGCCAATATATGACGCCAACTAGTGACTTATTTTATAGTCAGCCTTAGTTTGACCTCATGCTATTAGACAGTCTTGTTATAATCTAATTTTGGTAAAAGTCATAATGTGATATTATTTATTGTACTAAAATACAGTTACCAAAAAAAATAAGTTTTATTTTTTTCGTTTGCTAATATTAGTAATGTGAAATGTTAACTATTAGAATAAGGTTTAGGTGATAAATAACTTAAATTTATCAATGCGGTTGGCCTATCTGTACCCACGAAGTGGAAATCCAAACTCGGGGATCGCTTTTGTGCGATATTAAACTAGCTCGAAGTTGATTGATAATTTTTCACTACAGAAATGGAAAGTTAACTTATAAGGGTCCATTAACTTGACTACTATCAATTTATAATTAGGAATCTCACTGGAAATACGAGAAGTATAGTTTTGATTCATAAGAGTAGAAATTAATTAACTTCATTATCTGTTCTACCAGTTCAGTAATAAACATCACGGGATAATGGATGTAAATAAGAACTTATTTTATAGTGAATTATTGACTTTGAAACTCGAATTCATGAATACTGGTAATTTACAAACAGATGAGTTGAATTTTATTGAAAGTTCATGCCATTGATTTAAAAGTGAGTTTTTCAAAACTAGGATTGTTTACGTTTGTAGTAGTGTATATAATCATTATCGTTTTTGGTTGAAAATCTATTATATCCAATAATTTATGATATTTCTTTGAAAATATCACTTCTATGAGGTAGGTAGGTTTATTAGAAAAGATTTTTTTGAATCATTCTTCCTTCAACCATTCCCTAGTTTACGTTGATCAGACGGATTCTTTTTAGAATAATGAATATTGTCAAATAATATGTTTCACGCAAGGATATTTTTTTGAAAGAATATTTGGTTACAAGCTAACAAATATGTTATCATTTCAACTGCAAATTATAATTTGAAGCGTCTCCATTCAGTTAACATAATATGAAAATATATCAACAGTTTGGTTATCTCAATTACTCAGATTAAATGTAGAATATATCTTTTAGCAGATTATTTTTGAAATGTCTATCTAAATGGCCTCCTCACCTAAATATTGTAGAGAAAAACAAAATTTTTTAAAATATCTTGAGGGTCTTAACTGCTTTAACTAATCTAGAGCTTATGGAGGATGGTGCACACTGAACAGTCTCCTTCCTTAAAAATTCTAGAGTAAAACTAATCTTTTTAAAAAACCTATCTGAAAGATCTTTTTCAAATAAGCAATACATTCATATTCAAGTCGTTGCTTGCTGGTATGTTTGCAGGATATAGATGTAAGCAATTTTATTTGAGCCGAGCTTGTGGAGGATGTTGCAAACTGAGCAGTCTCCTACTCTAAAGCCGTACTAAGAAAATTCTCATTTTGGTTTCATTGACAAGAAGAATGGTCATATTTCCCACTCGAGAATTCAAGGTAGCTTGGTATCTTTAGTCTCTTATTGGATATTTTTTCCGAATCATTTGATTAAGCTTCCAGTGAGATTGTATTCATCATGTTCCTTGAGTACAGTATTTAATTTTTAGGGACTGTTTCTAAATTCACTTCGTCAAGCTAGGTTTACCAAAAAGAAACCACAATATTAATTATTGTTTGCTGTTACCATTTTACTATAAAGTGAGGTGTGTAATTTGTGACAGCAGACATTCTGAAAGATTTGGTTAGGTAGACCATCCTATTCTTTGTGAAAGAGTTCTTGGGTATGAACTTCTATATTATCCATTCATTTGGCGGCTGCATAAGTTTCACAAACTTATTGTTAAGGTATAGTAAAAACAATTGGCACAAGTATGATAAGCCACCCCACAACAATCATCATGAAATTCTATACATATACTATTGATATTACGAGTAATCGATTTATCATATCTATTTACTTCAGGAGGTACCGGAAGTGGCCTTTATCTCATGAAGGCTTACAGATATTGAGGCATGGATAACTTTTTTCGATAGATCTCATTAAGATATGTGTAAAAAGTCGTGATGATTGACGCATGCGCAGAAAAGTTTCTGTGGAAAAAGTATGCAAATGCATTATTTTCACGAAAAATTAATCAATAGTATATGTATAATTTCATGATGATCGTCGTGGGATGGCTTATCATACTCTTACAAAAAAATTTTATACATACTTCAAGACGAAAATGCATATTAAACTATCAACAGGAGGTAACGCATCATTTTTATATGCAAATAGCTATTTTACCGATAAACGTGTTAAATAATATTAATCTTGACATTTTAAAAATGATTTTTGGTCCTACTAGATCTAATTCTGTCTTTAATTAGTCGGGAAACAATTAATTTACTTCGACACATTGCAGATGAAGCGGAGAAACGGTAGATAATAAATTATTGTCGATCTGGTTACGAAATTAATACAGAATTTGTGATAAATCACAGAAAAAAAATGCTTACACATAAATACGCATAAATACGTTCAATTACTACGTATGTTATCATCGATTGAAACATTTTCTCTCAAGTTTATTCATGAATATTTAGAGGCAATGGAATGACTTTCACAAAACCAACTGAGTTATTTCCTAGCTGTTAGGTTCCAATTCTGTTGAAATTCACTATTAAAAATAAATCATAGTTGAAAAAACTAAAAAAACACGCTTTAGCAACAATCAAACTAAAAAGTGAGAAATAAATAGCAATTTAAATCCAACTTTGCGTTTTGTAACCAATAGATCTTAGTCTGATTTCCAGTTTGGGAACTGTCCGAATGATAGGATTTCCCTTTCCATTTTTGGCTTTATTTTTCCATTGCTTTAATAAGCTCGAAAATAGCACTATACGGCTCTATTCGCAGTGTTTTTAAACTGTATATTATTGTTTACTTTTTATTTCAATTTGCTATTTCAATCCCAATAATATGTACGGATAAGTTATACAGATGGTTGCATCTCGATTTTTTTTTAGTTCTGGGACTCCACGCTTGCGTATAACATCCACTAGTCATATATTTTTTACTCTCATGCAAAAGATATAGAAAGAAATTTATGAATCCTAACGAATCTAATCGGTATAATCGAATAATTTAATTGAATTATTGCATTTTCGTCAGTCTTTGAAAAGTGTGTAAAGTTTAAACTAAATGTGATCGTTCGACAAAATAGCGGTCAAAAAGTCAGTTACAAACATAAAAGTGAAACTATTAAAAGCGTGTTAATAACATTCAATCATTACTTTTCATATTTTAGAAGTCTCTAAAAAACAGTTATATAATGTAGATTAAATGAAAACAATAAAAAAAATTCCATCACGTGAGATTTGTAGAAATCTTCAAACATGCTGTCCTGGTACAAATATAATATGAAAAGAATTATTATTATCGATTGTTAATTTAGTTTTTAGTAGTTGATAAGTAAATAATTTTGTAGCATCAGTCATCTCCCTGGCCTTGAAGGCTCAGTTTAGTCCGGGACTAGTCGTATTGTGAGCATTTTGCCAGAACAGTCGATTGGTTGACACTCGAACGTGACAAAATTATTTTTCTTCATTAATAAGAAATTCTTTGAAATTCATTTCAAACAGTACACTGGTTGATTCATACCAACATTCCTGTTACTTTGGTACTTTTATTACGCAACAGAATAATCCATTCAAAAATTCTGCTAAAGCTGCTTGGAAAAATTGCGCTAGTGGTTTAATGGAAAAAACTTGGATGGATGGAATCACTGAATCGCTGTAATGACTGTTACTTTTGCTGTACCAATATAAAAGAATTCAATTGAAAAAAGAAGAAAGAAATTCAGTGTCCTCTAGGTGAGCCTGCAATTAACCCCATACCTCAAGATCCTTCAGTTGCCGTATTTGTACCTCCTAGAGATGTTCTGGAACTGATACTACTGATACATTATCTAAATAAATAACATATGAAGATTTCTTTATCGATAATTTCGAGCCATGACTATTTACACAACAATTTGGTGTGTGAATTAGATTAGTATATTATAAAGATATAAACAAGATAATGAAAATTGTTTAAAATCCTCTCAGTGGAGACTTTCCATTGACTAGTCGAATAGAAACCTGAAAGCGGTACTTTTACACAATGGAAATAAAATGTTTCTGTAGGTCTTTCTGTAAATCTAGTAGAGAGTTACGAAAATTCAGTTCTGGTTCTTGAAAAGATCTGATACCAAAATCACAGATGGGTTGTAAGAATATATGATCTATATAAGCAAGTATTTCTTATATCTATGTGATAAATTGCCCTTACTCACATAAGCCAAACTTAAAGAATAGAATTTATTGGTCCAAACATTCTCAACTGACGAAATTAACTTTAAAGAGAAGGAAGCATGAGTTTACTTTAAAAAAAGTTTTTGAAAATTTTCTGGGCAAATGAGAAAATTTCAGTCTACGTTCATTTCATAGAAAAAATGATAGAAAATTTCAGGAAATTGGGATTCAGAGAATTTTATCGGAAAATTTCGGGTATTTCAGTGAAAAAAAATTGGAGAGATCTAGAGGCTATTGTAGAACATTATAAAGGGAGTTGAAATAATTGAAGGATATTACTGGATGTTGGAGATTAGAGGATTGAACGACAGCGAAATTTTTCAAAAAGAAGCTTCGGTAATGAGCGAACAAAGTATTACACAGATTTTTTTTGGATCTGTGTTATATTAAGTCTTAACATCTGAAGCGCTGTAAAAAATCCAATGGCATATCAAATTCAGCGCATCAAAATTACTTAATACCTTAGAAACAATTTTAAAAAGGTCAAATTTGCATACCCATGTCATTATTTTTCATTAAATTGAAAAAACCGCTTCAATGGTTCATATTTGGTATAAAAGTTTTAGTCCGGTTCATACAGTCAATTTGGTATCAACTTTATATATTGTTATGCGAAAAAATAATACGAAATTTGTTTACTTACATCATGTCGCACGATTTTCATAGTTTCCAAAGTTTTCGCAAAAATTGACGAGTCCATCCTCAGTACATGAAAGCCGGAATTCCCGCGCAAAAACTTGGAAACTTCATAATGACGACACAGTCAGTATTACCGTTAAACCAAAGCATACATGATTGGCCAGAAAGAGCGGTTGGAGCGGTGTCGGACAACAAGTGAATAACGACGCGGTGCTATTCCACAGTTACAGAAACGACGCTTATAGCGGCGTCGCGAGAAGAACATGGGAATATGCATGCGCAATGTATCTCTTTTCAGCATAATATTTTCAAATTTTATGAGTGGAAGTTGATTATTAATTTTAATTATAGAATATAGAGGAGGTTCTAAATATTATCATATAAAAAGTGGTATAAACTATAACAAATATGAGGGCACTTTAGACGAAAAGTGGCTTTTCAATGTAAAAGTTACTTCACTATTAAAAAAATATTTCATATAACATACAACATAATATCGTTGGTCAAATGCCTATTTTTTGTCTGAAATCACCTTCCAATCATACACTTTTTAGGTTAGGGATGAGAAAGAAGATAGAAAGAACCAGATCATGATATGGTAAATAAGGCAATAATTCGTAGCACAGCTCTCATAATTCTTCTATGACAACAGCAAATAAACAGCCAGACGTGATAGATCAAAATAAATTCTTTTCCTAATCATAATATTCACTTGGATTAACGTTTGAAAATGATATAGTTTTTAAAGAGAACAGGTTTTTGATAAGAATTACCAATCACGGCACCCATCTAGAGATAGATTTTTTATATGTATATGCAGAATATTGTATACCTTGAATAACTTGACAATCGGTCTGTTACGTTTTTTCCTCAAATACTTGGTTTATTCCATTAAGGAATGATTGTAACATAGCGTTTACTTCTGTTTTTTAGCCTCTTTCAGGAAGTAATTAATTTGTTGCCAACCTTTCACCCCAATCGAAAAATAAGAAAGTATCAGTCTCGAGCTCAAAACATCCTTTTCTAGAGTATTTTCTATTTATTCGAGACACAATTAATAGAATAGATTTCGGTCTAGCTCTTAGCTTTTCTATGTGTTAGAGCATAATATACTTTTATCCAGATCTCGAGTTACTGAATTTATAGTAAATCAATTATATTAAATATATTTATGGAAGAGAAATAATGAACCAAAACAATGATCAGTTCATGATCATCAAGTGAACATCTCGGGCGAAACGGAGCGCGGCATCGTTATTGGTTCATATCAGAGGCACCATAATATACCACAAAAGCCGCTATATCAGGTGTGACACTTGGACGGCATTAGGTATAGTATTATCGTACTGCAGTGAGATTGTTTATTTTTGTCTGTTCTGTAATTTTTTTAAGCATGTCTGACACGGATATGGCTGATGGAATTGTTGACATTAGTTATACTCCGCCAAAGAAAAGAGATGAAAAACAAATGATTGTGATTATTTATAAAAATAAAATGCAAGAAAATTATGACAAGACTGTTGAAGACTTTATTATCAGAACGGCAACTATCTTCTTCAAGATTTAAACCAAAAAGCAGAATGTAAACAGTCTCATTTATGTGCAAGTTGAGCCTCTCATAAATGTTGACAACAGAGGAATGCTCAATCTCATTTGATTGAGAATAAGAAATAGCTAATCATTTATTGGCCGACCCAAGGAAACCTTAGAAAACACTACTGAAGTTTGAAGAGAATTGTGTTGTCGTATTAGACAATGCTTCGTATCGATTTTGATGAAACGATTAAGGCAAAGCTTTTAGAGCTTGAAAATAAGTATACTCAAACATTATTGATGAAATGGCCAAAAACAAACTAAGATACCGCCCTACCATTGTGAACTCAATCCCATTGAGTTGATATGGGCAGATGTGAAATATGTTGCATAAATGGAACGATTGTATTCAACGTGTCCAGAAAAAGGTTGAAACAAAAATGTGGAATATAGTCATTGTCATTGATTTGCAAGTTGTGCCCCTTATTATAAACGTTGACGATAGTGGAAGCTCAATGCCATGTTATGGGGAATTAGAAAGTGTGTTTGTTGAGGTAAAAAATTAAGATTCCGTTTTATTGTTTCAATACACATATTTTTAAATTTTTAAATGAATGTGTTCCATATTTTGGCTGTTCACTGTGTACATATTTCAAACTTCACGTTTACATTGTATATTTTTGTAATAATAATTGTGCATGATAATTCATAATTTATATTATTAAACTGCTGTATGAGACGGCAAATCATTTCTCAAGTGCGGTCCTGATACATGCTCGGCTTTGCTGTTTTCAACTCTGATCACGTGCATTATGCGTGAATATGTTTTGATTACTATTTTTCTTCGTTAAATAGAGTATAGTAAGCAACAACCAATATTTTACCATAAATTTCGTTTAAACGCAAAAGTCAGCTAAGTTAGCTTTGGTTTCAATATTAATCAACGAGAAGAGGTAAAAATATCAGTGTAGATTAGTGAAAATGAAATTTTTATGATACAGAATTATCAATGTAAAAGGCATATTTATTTCATGTTTATTTGTTAAAAAAATAATAGTCCATGTTGCATTAAAAGGAATTAGGAAGATAAAGTAAATTTAAACTTTGAATTCACTCGTCTATTAAATGATATTAAACGGACATGAGAAAAGTTTGTGTGCTGTATTCAAGTCTTTTCAATCTATTTCAATTTGTTCGTAATTCTATCATTTTGGCTGTTGCAGAGCTTTTATCTATTTTATGGCTATTTCCAAGTATTAAAAAGATATTAAAAATCTAACCAGCGACCATGAAGAATAATATCACGAACAAGTCCGAGACATAGGCCGTGTCTGGTTATAATGGAATTCTAAAATTTGGTGAAATCGCTGCACGTTTAATATAGTTTTTATAAACAGCGGCTAGTTATTTATATTGTTTTGTTTTAGAACTTGTGACTTTTTAAGAAAGTCTTTTCATTTATTTGTTTTCTTTGTTGATTTTCTAGAATTTTTGAAAGCTTTTGGGTGTATAAGCGAGTTTGTTTAGCAGAGATACTTTAGATTAAAATAAATAGTCATCGTGAACGGAACGGTGAATTGAAATAAATTATAAAACTCAATTAAGTATTAGTGAATGACTAATTATTGCAAGTTAAGTCTAGTGTTAGAGTTTAAATAAATTAAATAAGTAAGAGACAGTGCTTATGGATTCACCCCACCGATAGAAATTATATAAATAAATAAGAAAAATATTACAATATCATCACAAATATACTAAATTTTACTTTTAAGTACCTCTGATAGGCAAATATAGAGGCCGTTTTAAAATCTAGACTCATAATTTATTGAACTTTTTTAATTAAGTGTGAGGACGACAACAAATATTTTTTTAATTTTAATCCGTCCCATATTATCCGCTTTTAAAAGTAATAATATATAGATGGATGTTGCTGAACGTCAGATTTCTTAATTAAACAATGGCACATTAAGTGAAATTATCCTACCAAGTCCCTATAGGTTTTGTTATATTTTCAGAAGCGATCAATTAGGTGTTTGCGGCTATTGTCGTGGGCGGTTGTTTCCTTCGTATCATCTATCCATTGAACAATGACTGAAATTCTTGTTTGATGTTTGATTGTTGCTACGGAGTTGAAATTTGAGAAATAGGGAGGGTTTACTGACGTATAATATGGTTATATATAAACTAGTGAAATTTAGAAAGTGAATATTAGTCGAGCAGAAGAGATAACGGACTTTATACAATTTGAAAATACTATAGATTTATAAGAGACAAGACCTGTTGTGGTATTTGTCTTATGAAGAGAAGAAAAGAAAGCCATAGAATATCCAAAAAAATACTCAGGAAGATTATTAGGGCAAGACAAAATGGATGAATAAGGAACTGAGAGAGATAATTGAAGGATAAGAAATCTATAATATCCCAGAGGCTTAAATGATATGAACACGAAGAGAAACGGTAGCTGGAGTCTGTAATGAGAGAAGTAAAAAAAAGAAACCAATAAGGTGTGAAGATCAAGTAGAAGAAAAAGCAGCCTAACGCAATGACATTCATTTCACATTTCTTAGTATTGTCTTCCATGTATCCACATTTGAAATTAGTTGCTAACCACAATATTTATTTGAAACGTTATTCAAACTTATTAAATAACGCTGCTTATTATTTATTGGTATGCATTTATTAATTATATTATTAATTCAACCGTCTTATACAGAGTGAGTTTTATGTATGGAACGCCTCAATTATCTCGGAAGTAGCTTGTACGATTTTTATGAATTTTTGTGCGCAATAGTTTTGTGATATGGCGGTATTATGATGGTATCTACATTGTTGTCAGATCTTTCCTTTTTTTCGGAAAAATAATGAACTTTGTTATGCAAATAAAATCATAAGAGATGAATAAATCATTGTTGCACCGAGTTTATAAACTATTAGTTAGGGTATTCTTGCAGAATTTACTAAGACGGAGAATTGTCAAATATTTGAGTATCGACAATGTCACAAAATGAAGCAAGCGGAAATTTACTGTGCGAGATTAACATAATAAAGCATCTAGTAAGGGCTTACTCTTCCGTTAAGAACAATAAAAGACAAATGATGTCGACATATTAAAATGATAAATGAATACAAAGTAGAATGTAAAAAATGTAAATTTGATTTGAAAGCGTAATGAAAATGACACAATTAAAAAATGTGATTACCTCTTGCAGATTGATTTGATGTGTTTCGTGTACGCCCCAAATTACAATAAATTTGCATCAAATCTTAAATTATTACGCGTTCTAAAATAGGTTTCATTAATAATGGAAAAATTCCACGTGACAAGGTTGAAACCAATTACTACCATAAAAAATACGTATAATACTTCAATAAACTTGAATCAGAACGCAATTGTGTAGTTAATAACATCTTTCAGCTACAATTGATTGCTTTTACTATTCATTGTTGTAAAAATATCTAGCTTCATTTTTTAAAAGATATATTGTATAATAGAAGCAAACACAAAGAAAACAGATTAAGTACTTACTCAAAGAAAATAAAATAAATGTACACTTTGGTGTAAAAAATTCTATTCTAAATTTCCCATTAATTATTAGATTTAAAACTTGTTTTATGATTTATATAAATCGTAAAAGTATAATTGTGTAAGGTTTAGCCAACTTTTGCGGAAACTGCCTGTTGCGTCGACTGATTCTGACTGACTCCTTTCAATTATCTAGCAATCGAGTTTTCACTCATTTTTTTCTAAACTCAACTTATATGAATAATTCAATCAAAGGAAGAACACAGCTTCATAAATGTTGATATTTTTAATAAAATCAACTTTAAACGTGAAATCTGTGTTTTTACATTATCGAACAGGATAGATATCAATCTAATGGATTTGAGACTGCTGTTATAACTTATCGTAAATCTCCTTCGAAATATAAATTACCTAACTTAAGCTCTGTACAAACAGCAGACATATGTGCTATCCCACAAACTTTGGTTATCATTTAATGATCAAACCTACAAAAAACTGTAATTATAACAAACTCCTTAAATACCTTCAGTTCTTAAAAAAAATCTTTACAAACAACCCTCTCAAACTACAAATCAAGATTTAATTGCATTTACTTTAAAACAACAACTTAGATATTAGATTTTTGTGGTTTCCCTCTCATCAAGGAATACAAGGGAATGAAGATACTGACAAACTCGCAAGAGACCCTACGGTATGTAGTGATGTACTACATATAATAAATAGTGCGGTTTATAGTGACGTGAAAGCATATAGTCCGGTCAATTTAGACATAAAAATACTGGTCAAATAACAAAAATTCCCGGAAAAGCAAATATTCCTGAAATTATATGCACCAATAAGCCACTTGGCACTTAAGACAAGTATAAAAACCTCAAAATGACTCAGATGTCCTCATAATTGAAAGAAAGGCGCGCAGACTCGTTATTTAATAGCCAGACCTCGTATACTTTTAGAATGTACATTATACACATCGCAAAATCAACAATGTAATTTTCTACTTGAAAAGAATTGCGACGTGGATTATATCTGTTGTATACATCTTTAATTAATAAGTTGTGATTATATTACCAAATTCATCTCAAACAACCAACTTAGTTGATGCGAGAAACTTGAGAAAAATTCAATTTTTAATTTTAGCAAAATATTAATATTATCAATTACTTACAGCTTATTATAATATGAAATAGTAGGTTAAAAAATTCTATGTAATCATCATCACATTATCACAATTGTATCGGTTTGTCATACAAAATTTACTTGAAATTGAAATTCCCACATATTCTCTTCAATTAGGAGACGAATCATGAAGTTCCATCAAGCTTTTAGGTTGAACACATATACATTAAACTAGCTATCAGGATCCCCGTTTCCCAAGATTGGATTAGCATCTACCACATGAGAGCTTATTCGATTACATTTACAAAAATATCTCAAGAACTTTCATATTCTTCAGATAATTCATAATAGTTTATACTGTAGTATAACAAACTAAAAATAAAATTACAATATTGGTGCAAAAAAAATTAATATTGTAAACTCATGTTATTTGTACGTCTTTAATTTTTGTCGTGTGGTTTACATTTTTTAAATTTAAAAATTAGTATCTAGTACTAAATTTAGGACAACCAGTATACGGTCTTGATGATACGCTATTGCTACGTGCCTACTTAAACTTTAATAGATCATTTGAGAGGTAAAAATACCGAATGAATTCCTATTTTGAGTGAATAGTCTGGCCTGAGGCCACAAAGGACAGCAATTAGTAGAAGTTGTGCGCTTGGAACATGGACGAGGAGGTTTCTATGTCCCGCCCTAGACTCGTATTCAAGCCCTTTGATACACAACAAACACTACGGCGGACTGAGTGAAATTTGCCCGACTTACTGGGTATTATGCGAGAAAAAGTCGGTCACAGCTATAGTGAAAGGCAAAAGATTTGATCGTTATGTTTTTTTTTTTTATTTGAAGAGGAAGAAATCGAAAGTTTTTTTTTCTCCGTAAGATTGTGCATTGTCTACATTTTACTATCTCACTTAGTTCTGAAAGTTATACAGTTTGGATCCAATTTAAATAAGTTGCCTATTTCAGACTATTTATTGAAATAATTGTATTTAATTTGAGGAATTCACTTCTAGTTAGGGTTAAGTATGTTGACACGAACTCTTAAAATAAAAATTTAGATTTGGAGATCTTTTTCTTATTTACAACCTTTCAGTTCTACTATTGCTTTTGTATCTTTTAATACAAGATATGACTATATTCTGGGGTTGATGCATAATGTGATAAAGTAGTAACTAGTGGTATGACTGATTTTAAAGTGTGAAGGAGTCAGTTAAGGATGAGGAAATGTTAAGGTATTCATCGATCTTGGAAAAAAATGGGAACGAAATTAAAGTTGACAAAATTTAATTCATAATATGTTGTTAACAAAGTGTCAGATGTGGTAAAAAAATTTTTCTAGACGTCATACACAATCACTTCTGATTAACATCTTCATTCAGCAGAGATTTTCATCGTATTGATATTTCTCATAAAATCAAAATAATCACATTATTTTATAATATATCTCTCTATTAAAAGTTTTTTCTATATAAAAACATAATTCATTATAATTTCCAGATCTATTAAAATTTCTAGAATCAGAATTACATCCTTCTTGACAGGTAATTGGATGTTATAACTGCGCATCGATTCCTGGAACCTTAACGGCGGCGGCTGTAAACGCCCGCGTAGAAAACTTGTGTAAGTGCACCCACTGCGCTGGTTAAAGTCTTTAACATATGATTTACAAATAACATGAATGAATTACAAACGTGTTCCGAGTCTTTTGAAACTGGAAGTTGGGTCCACGGCTACAACCTTAATCTCAAATCGCTTTAAATAAGATTGTCAATACCATAGTGATAGTTTCCTTTGTGTGCGCCTTCCAACGGTAGGAACTCTGATTTTCAAATTCAATTTGAAGGTTGTAGAACGATTGCTAGACGATGTGCACAGGCAGATATACAAAAACTGCTCGACTTACTTTTTTCATCATAACAATGCGATGTCCACGATTTCTTGATTTTTCAGTTTTTGTGACCTAAATTTTCTTGTTTTCCCACATTCTTTTTCACTATAGATCACCATTCGAGACGTTGAGAAGGACACGGCAATATAGATTTTTATTTCGGATGAAATATCGCTGAGATACTTGCAGTCGTAGATTGAATTGACTCATTTTCACTATCATCCGAACTTTTCTAAATTAATAATACCTGGTTGGAATTTCTGGAACTGTTGGTGTTATTCATTCTGAACACACTGTTTACACCAACAGTCAAAATTACTCTGTCTGACGCGCGTTTCGATAACCAAGTTATCGTCTTCAGTCAAACATAATAACATTATAAGCTTCTGTCTGTATTTCTGGTTAGGAATATGCACCTTCTATTCTAATAACATCATTACACCCTTTAAACTCAAACTAAACCAATTTTTTGACATCCTCTAATTTATTAGTTACATTCAATTGACTTATGTCGCTCCTAACGGTAACACATATAAGTTCTATCAGATCTAAATCTAGATGATACAGGGATAAACCATGGTTATTATTTCATAAAAGTAATCCTTCATAAATTTATTATTGAGTAATTCAATTACTTCGTATAATCCAAATCTTAAGCTGTTAGAATTGAATGTACTTTTTTTCTGTTACCTATTCAATCATTTTATCTTTCACTGAATAGCTAGCTGGTAGCGAATCAACCTGCTCTGAATGATGTAGCAGGTAGATTTGGTATGAGTTTCTCATACCATATATTAGCAGTAATATATTTTGGTACCTGACTTAAATACTGAACAAATTATTTACACTACCACTAAACCAACACTCGCAACTACAATGCCTGACGGGCGTTTCGGTAACCAAATTATCGTCTTTAGAGACTGAACGTAAAACAGAAAATAGAACCTATCAACTTACCTGTTTTGTACTAAATTTTCCCACCAATACTCCCTTTTCTACCGCGAAAATTAATTCCATAGGGAGCACCTCCTTGGCGGGAATGTTATCCCTTGACTGCTAAACTATAGAATGAGCTATAAGGCATTGGCCTTTTGTCATTATTCAATCTGTACTTTTAGCAATTTCAATGCTTTTGAATTCATCCAACAATTTATTGGATACACTTTCTTAACAATTTCATCTTATTAATATTTATGTCATGATTCTGACTGGTAGCGTGATCGGTAATACCCGATTTCTCGGCCCGTTCATATATTAAATATGTGCTCTTTAAACCGGGCAATAACGGATCTCTTAGTCTTCCCAATACTCTCCCCCCGTCACAATAACCACAGCTAATTTCATATATACCACTCTTTTCCAAATGTGGTATTTCAATCTTAGGATTACCTACCAAGGAGGTGTTCCCTCTGGAATTAATTTTTATAGGTAAAAGTTTATTGGTTGAAAAATGTAGTATAAAAAAGGTAAGTCAAATTAATAAGTTTTAATCTACTTTCAGTATCGGAAGTCGATAATTTCGAGTGTTGGTTTAGAGGTAATGTAAGCAGTGTGTTCAGTATGCATATCACCAACGGTTCCAGAAATTTCAACTTACCTGACTTAAATATTAAACAAGAATTAGAAATAAAACTTGTTACAGATGCTTCATTTTACTGTTAATGAATTATAATTGAACATGTTGAGTATTATTTCTCTTGTTGTTCTACAATAACCGCACGCTTTTTTTACTTATACACACTATAAGTATAAATACGAGCAGAGTACGCCGAAATTCAGGATCTGTACTATTTTTTCCGTAGTTGGCGTGTGCCGTAAATAAATATGAAAAATAGAAAACTCTTTCTCACACAAACCTTGCAATATAAATTTCCTCGAAGTCTCGCCTTTAATTTTTCTCATCCATCAGATTATGTCGAGAAGAACATTAATATTGAAGTTTAAAATGAGCGGCGCTATCGAATTTCTGTATTAAAAATTTCAACAGTATTTACACTGCATAAGTTTTGTTGGAAACTAGAAATGGGATAAACTAGTAATGGAAACCAATCTGTTAAATTATTTTAAGTATATCCCATAGAAAGTTATACAAAACTACAAAATTGTATTATTTGAATGAAGTATTAAGTTTCCGACAGAACGTCTCCAATTTTTATACGAAATATTTTTAAAAAGTTGTGAATATTCACTGAAAAAATTTATCTTCCTACTTTAAACAGTGCAAGCCTAAAGTAAGGGACAAATTCATACTCAATTGTGAATCCAGTTGAAATATGAAACAATAACGAGGGATGTTAACTTGTATTACTTTGAAGTATTAGTATCTCCTATTAGGAGACAGTTCACTTAAAGGACATAATTCAATTCTTCTGTTATTGATTCACGTTCACTTCAATAGGATACTTGGTTGACAATTGACAATTTAAAACTTAACACTCAATTTCTTAAAAATCCTGGCTGTGTGAGGACTTGCATTGTCATGCATAAAGGTAAATTCGTCTCCAATGTAGTCGACGTAAGGTACCACATGATTTCCCAAAATCTCCTAAATATATCAATCAGCAGTTAAACCTCTTCTATAAACTCGGTCACCTTTACGAATGAGCACAGGGTCGGTTCGGACTACCATAGAAATTGCTCCCCAGATCATGCAGGAACCACCTTCATAAGCACTCCGCTCTTCAAAGTAGCAATCTGCAAATCGCTCTCTGAGTCTTTGGAAAATTTTCCTTCTCCTATCTCTACCATGGAGGCATATTCTGGTCTCATCTAAGAGCAGAAGAGATCCACATTTTTCCAACGTCTAATTCACATAATCCTATGCAAAACGTAGGCGTGCTTGCCGATGAGCTGGAGAAAGTTCTGAACCAATCGCCCAAGGTGTTTTAGGGATCAGATTATTTTCCTGCAGTCCCTCTTTGCAGTTCGCGGAGCTATCGTGGCACTTGAACGGCATTAAAGTGACGATTTTGTTAATGTTGTTGACACAATAAAGCCTTGTACCTGTTCCAGGTTGCCTATGAAAGGATGAAGCTTATGAAAAATTGGACATTCATTTTTCTTCACCGCATACATCCTTTTTCTAATGAAATTTATAAGGAGATTGGTCAACCCTTAAGAAATCCTAGTCAAGGCAGATTATGTAAGTTAAAGACCGTTTTTAAGGGTTTCTGTTTTGAGACAGAGGATCGAGACAGGAAGTTGTTACAGACGAATTACTGTTTGCCAACATCTACCTGAAACCCATCCAAGCGCGACTTTAGTATATTATAGAGTAAGGTTAGGTATTGCTATAGTTTACATCGATTGGGCTGATTAAGATTGGGAAAGAGCTCTTGGGACAGATGGAAGCACATTTTTTCCCTACCATTCAGACCCACATACCCAATGTAATTCCCAAAACACCAGATTATTTGGTCAAGGGTCAGTTATGTTTCGTAAGGACATAGTTATTGCTTAACAGAAGATAGATACATAAGAGAGATCCTGCAAGAAGATTTGATTATACCATTTGGTCGTTACATTGGCGATAATTTTTTGTTCCAGCATGATAATACTAGAAAACATGTTGCTCAGATTGTGCAAAATTGAATCTATGGATTAACCAGCTAATATTTTTAAGTGGGTCAGAGCGACCCACTTAAAAATGTTTGTGACATAATCCACCGCCATTTTGAAGAACTTCGTAGCCCTCTTACAACTTTGAATGAGCTTCCTGGGGATATTGTCTAAATAACGACTGAATCGTATAAAAACTAGAATAGAATTAAGCTTTAATGATAATGTAGTAATTAAAACATAAAATCATTTGATCGACATTATGAAATAAAAAATATTTTTCAAAATATAGTGGTAGTAGTGCATTAATTTTGAGTGCTAATGTATTTCACCCAAATAACTAACCTCTAGAAGGTCGCAATAATTATTCAATGTACACCTATATTCAAGGTAGTGACTTTCCTCAATCATATCTTTTCTATATATTCCTTCAGAAACAAATCCTCTATAAAAGTAAAAAAAAACTAATAATCTCTTTTTTCAATTCTACTTCCATTTTTCGATAAACGTTTGTTCGTCTGACCATCCGGTATAACGTAAATATGTATCTCATTAGTAAAGCGATGTATATAAACCATTTTACAAGATTCATTATGGTCCTTTTGTGGACTACAGTCAAGATAGTAAGATCGTTGTTAGCAATGCCTCAATAAAGGAGACATATCAACTCAATAAAGGGAGCCGATCGCTTCAAAACTATATCAGGACATCAGAGTAAAGAACACGCATCGCTGAAGACTGAGAACGATCAACTTTAAAAATCAGGGGCGTTCAAAGATTTGATGTATATTGAATTATATTAAATAATCAAACAATCGAATACAGGTGAGTCGAAATACGGATTATATTTGGACGGTAATGCGAAGCTCTATGTATCATCGTCATAGAATCAATATAAGCATAGATTAGAATTATAAACAGAATAGCTGTTTAATTGAGAATGAAAGTGGTATAATAAAGTTTTTATTGTTACTTTCCTATGTGCGCAATTTTTATCTTGAATGCATCTCAAGAGACCTGCTGTCTTAAGTTATTACTAATTAGCTAATCTAACAACATCTCATACATATTATTATAGTAAATAAGATGGTTTAGTGCGACTTCAAACTCGCGCTGACTGAGTTGCGAGAATTGGTTTTTTTTTACATTTTTTGTTTTCTATGGTATTGTAGTTTCATGCGATGGCCAATTCAATCTATTTTATTCAAACATACAAGATTTTTAATATTAATGTGTTGACTATAAAATGTTTTTAGATTAGCTAATTACTTAACAACTTGAGACAGAAGATCCCTTGGGGATTGAATAGATCAGCCGACTTGGTATTACATGGATCTCACAACTTTTTACGGTAGAAGAACTGAGTTGGTTGTTTTCACAATTTTGTTTTTGATGTCATCACATTTCTTTTTGTAGATAGACCTCCTTTTTTCCTTACCAGTATTCTCTATTTTTTAAATACCAATAACGAATTCTGTTAAAACCCACTTTTACTAATTCTTGATCATTAACTACAGATTTTCTCAAAGCCCACTCCCTGTCTCTATGGGTTTTCCTCGGAGGCTTTGATGTTGAAGTCTGGACGGTAAATGCTTCTTAGTCAATTGTGTTCATAAATTGAGAATTCCTGCGCTTTAACACTTCCAAAGTCGATATTAATTAGATGTAACCCGCCAAGACTTGCCAAGTGTCACGCAAACTTGACCGGATATGAATACTGCAGAAGCGATATCCATCACCGCATTATTGGGACTTAGACCCTGACTTTTGTGTATAGTTATAGCACATGCTATATTTATAGGAAACAGGTCGCGATAGACATAAGCTCTATTGATAATTTCAAACTTAGTTTTGGCCGGACTAAGCTCGTAAACATGTTCTTTATTAAATGTAATGTACATTTTCCGGATCAACCTTTTCTTTTTGCACTATACCAATAGAACCATTAACATTCAATCATTCATTTTATTTCTTTAAATATCGTATCATATGGGATTACAGAGTTATTTATGCAAATGATGTATCTAGAAAACTGGACTGAGCGGCCGTGCCGCTATTTTTGCTTGACTTTGCGGTGACACTGCAGTGCCCCCAGATAGAATAACCAACAAAACAAGAAATTCTGACCAATACAAAAAAATAGAGTAAGAGCGGCAATAAACTCGAGCGATATTTTACCAAGAAGAGAAGTCATTCTCATAAATGAACAGTGGTGTTAGTCATGGTGAAGAAATTGAACCTTTGCCGTTCAATGAAAGTACAGATGAAGGCAAAATCAATGGAGATTAGAATAATGAATTGAAATTTAATTTCATATCTTAACTACAATGTGTTTGACTCAGAACTTTTATCAGTTTTTGTAGTAAAATAAAAATAGTTGTATTGTCATTAATCATAACACATACTTGGGATGGAAGCGGCTTTTAAAAATATAATTTTGGTATCAGATTTCTGATTTATCTGTGAAAAAAAGAAGCATTGATATGCATTTTTGTATCTATTTACCATGGATTTTGAAAAAATATCATTTAGATACCATTAAAAATCTCTGAAAAGGATAAATATAACCCCTTGTAATCTCAGGTTTCACCACACTTTATTCAATTCTGAACCTTTGCCTGTTACAAACTTTCTAATATAAATCACACTAACTTCATTTAATATTTCGGCTTGAAATGCTACATGCTCAATTACTTCTGATAAAATCTATTAGAAAATCCACTAATTAACGAGTCAATAAGTAGTAATTAACAATAGGATCTAGCACAAAGACATTATACTAAACCCGGAGAAGATAAAAGTTTTTCTTTTATATTATTTGTTGTAGTTTCACAATCTATTGATAATCTGCTCTATACTAAAAATTCTTGATGTGCATTGAAAAAAATTAGTGTTTTATTGAAAAAGTTGTTCATTAGGAAGAATTACATAGGAAAATTCCATTTCAAAATTTCAAGGAACGTCAGTGGGGCAGTTCAAATTATACTACATTTATAAATGCTGCAGGGTAATAGCAATTCGATAGCTTTGGAAAACCAATGGAGAATAAACCATCTAATTTATATTGAAAAATTATATATTATATCATGAACATATTTCTAGGTGGGTTAGTTAGCCACGACCTGTATTTGAATGACTTTATAGTCGTTTGAATAAGTATTATTTCGTATGATTTGTAATTTAATTATTTCATGCAAACATCAATCTACCGAAATTTTATTTTAATAATTGAGAGTTAAACTTATATTAACCCACAGATAAACTGAAATGTAAACGAAGCACGGATTCTGGGTAAACTATTCACTTAACATAAATGTTAATTATATTATTTGACCCACGATTCTTTAATCAACTTATCATCATCAACGTTTTTAGAAGTAAGAATTTTCGTATGCGAATAATTTAAGATAATAAAACATGAACTCCATGCGTTAATAATTCGATTTCTGTAACAACTTAAAGAAAAAAATTACTGAATTAAGACGACGCCCTTGGCTTTTGAATTGTTGTATTTCATGCTGAATCAACGCCGCGATCACTTGGAAAGATAGTATAGAGAGCTAAACATTTTTATGGAGTACCCTAGGGGCCCGCCATATGTCCAACGACTTGGACAGGGAAAGTGTGATTGTATTTTTAGCCCAAGGGGCTTTTTCTCATTTTCATTTCATCTCTCCAGATTATTTGTCGTCTCGTCTAGCTTTCAATTTGTTACTCCATTTTCTACTTGGGCAAACATCGGATAATATTCACATATAGAATTCGCATAAGTATGAATGAATAAATAAAATAATTATTTTAAGTTGAAATATGAAATAGTTAATTAAGTAACGTGAGTGAAAGTGATAAAACAAAAAAGGTAACTAAATATATGTATTGTAAAAAACAAAACTTAGCCATTTGGTATTGTTATAATGATATAGTTTCAATTTTTTCCCAAATCTTCCATTACCAACTTCTTACTTCATACGTACCAACCTTTTGGCATCTATCAACCCGATCATGATTTTAACATGATCATGTTCCATAGAGCTGATATTGAAGATTGAAGTGGAGTTGTATTATTGATAAATGTTTAATAATCATCATCTTATTAGGTATACAACTGAATAAGGTTTATAAGCACAAAAACTTAATTTATAATGCGCGAAACAAAAGTAAAAAAGATTCTTGTAAATTTCTGTTATAATCTCGTTCTAGGTTAGAATCACAGATATTAAGATGGATCGTGACAATGTTATTTGTTCTAACCAAATAAACTACGGGAGTATTGACGTCACAAACCGCCATTGCTGCGCAGGTCAGGGATCACTATCCAAACAAAGTTTTTATGTATTTTCTTTGATAAATTTTGTAAAAAAATACCTTGTGGCACAAAACATATTACCATCTTATACAACAGTGAACTAATCAAACACTTTTTAAATAACTTACAAACTTTGTTTGGAAGGTAATAATATGACGGCCATGACGTCACGATTCGATTGTCTATTACCGTCGACTGGGGGTTTGAATTTGAACTATTAATATGACATCCTTCATAAAATACTGACAAATTTTTATTTTATGAATGGCGCGTAATTTAAATCATTTGAAGATCATTCATATTGCTACCTCAGAAATAATCAACTTTCAAATTTATATTTCTCAAATTGGCATATGCGCTAGATATGATATCACAAAAGATGAAATCTTGAGAATTATTAAAAAAAAATTGGAAATTTATTAGTTGTAATCATATTAGGATAAAAATATTGAAGTTGTTGTAGGAGTATTTATTTCCTTCAATTCAAGTGAAATCTAGATAATAATAATGCTCTACTTACCCCCTTATTAAAAATCTACCCTGTGCCAAAGGGTGATTTTTATTTTTTACGGGTGAAAACTACCGCTTATCATAAAAAATGTCATTTTATCGTGTATGTGTCGATTTTATCATGTATTTGATTGAAATACAGTTTAAATGAATTATTCGTAGATCTGTTGATATTCTCAAGCAAGTTTATGATTAATTGAACTCATGCAACCCCTCCAAAGACCATCCTCTGAGGGTAGTAATATTGAAAGCTTTTTTCAAGAATCTTTTTATAATCTCGATTTTCATAAAAATTTTAATTCAAGCTCTACTTACCCTCTTCTACGAAATCATCCCTGTGCCGTACCGGGCTTGTTATATTTTGGGGGGTGTAAACTAACCCTTATTGCAGAAAAATTTAAGATCTCAGATTGATTACAAGTTTTAGGTGAAATGAAGTTTAAACGTATCATTAATAAAGCTATTGATATTATCAAACACGTTTATGATCAATCGGATTCATGCAACCCCTCCTAATCTCAATGACTCTTTTATAATTAAGAAATTATTGAAATGTATATTTATATGGAATTGAGAATATTTCGTCAGTATTTTTAAGAAGTGTTGCTTTTTAAATATTTCAACCCTTATGAAACCCACCTTCAATGAACAAAAATTTCAAAATTGCAGTTAAAATTTTTTATTTGGAAAATAATATGAAAAACAATTTTGAATAATTACATTTCATCATCACTAATATCTTTTTCCTCTTCTCTTTCGTGCCAGATGTTGCTCGATTGTACACTCCACGTTTTTCTTTTTCCAATGCTCCAAAATTCGTGTCCCGAAATTTTGAAAAAAAAAACAGTTGGTTTTTCGACAACAACTCGCTCCATTTTCAAGTCAGAGACTTTTTTAAATAAGAATTTTGTAGTGGAATTCAAGTACTTCAACATCATATCAATTAAATCTTTTTTCAACTCCCTGTTTCGAAAGGAGTTGCATACGCCACCTTTGGTACGCAAATGCAAACTTTGAACTAATATATCTCCTCCAATTTTTATGATACATAGATTAAAAAAGCTCAAAATTCTTGGCAAGAAAAATCTTACAATTAATATTTGAAAAATTTTCTCATGACACGAATAGTTTTTGATTTATTCAAGGAATTAATGTTCAATTAAATCAATTAATTTTTTCTAAAATAAGCATTCAAAACCGGTCAAATCACATGAATCATATCAATAATACATAAAGTTCATTGCAAGTTAATTACGATTAATTTCAATTAGGGTGGTAATGGCTGTTATAATTATTACATTTTTTTCAAAAATAAAAAGAAGAAACCTTATTTTTGTTATGAATCAGTCAACTCTTAGACAAAAAACTTTTGACAGTACTCGTTTTATACATTTTTCTATGAGCTTTGAAAAAGATCTCCTAAGTTTTTTCCAAAAATTTCATAAATTTCAAGTTATTTGAGGTTAAAGGTTTTCAATTTCGGAGTTCTCCAAAAATCAGCCATCCTTCAACGAGCTATAACTCAGTTATTATTGAATTTACAGAGGTCCTTAAAAAACGAATTTCTTAGTTTTTATTATTAGCTACATTTTTGTTCTGAATAATTTTGCCGATAAAATGAAAACTTTTTGAGTTAATAAAAATTAGCAGCTTCAATCATTAATAACTCTAAAACTACCAACTTAAGAAAAAAACTTTGTACAGTAAGAGTTGCTTAGAATTAATCAAACTATCTACCTACGAAATTATTTTAATAAAATTAATTTTCATCTCCAAGAAGGGGGGCTTCCACCCCCAGGGTAAAAGCACCCTTCAGCACAGGGTAGATTTTGAGGAAGATTATAAATACTACCTTCATCCAATTTTCAAAAAAATCGATCTTGATTATCAAAATTCTACGGGAAAACGGGGCTTGTACCTGGCCTACAAGTTTAAAGCACTGTTGGAAATTTGGTGTGTGGCGAGTGTTGCCAATACGTAATCTGCGAATGACAGCAATATTTCGTCTGGATAAATCCAACTTAACGGATTTAGTAATTGTTGGTAGAATGTCAAGTAGAACCGAAATAACTTGATTCCAATGACTTTGCCAGGTGCTACGATTTAGATTTCTCATGTATGCTTTTACATCTCCAGAAATTTGGAGGTTAGTCATGGAGGTGAGAGAGGCAATTGGTTTTTTCGTTACCTATAATACCAACAGTAACCCATATAAAAGATATGAAAGTATTTTGATTTCTCGAAAGTTCATTTACGTCATGAATATCTTGGCCTGCAAAAGGATGTCTGGTGTATGCATATTTTATGGAATTTATGGCAGATAAGGAGTATATTGCTATGTATGAATTTGTATGCTGTTGCTCTTGTTTACACGCTTATAATATTGCAAGTACCTAGTTCCCCTGTGTGAACACTACAGAAAGAGGAGATTTTATACGATCTGATGTGTTTTTTTTTAGTGATGTTACTGAGCATTTAACTCCAGCTTCGTTCTTTGAGACATCAGTCTAGAGGACCATGTTGCAGCAGTTCAAAAAAGGCTGACCATGAAACATATGCACACTATGCTGTTCTATTCTCATGTTATTATTGATAAACATATTGCATCTTCGCAACTGGAGCCACTTTTTTCAAATCGCAACCTCATTATATTTAATAAGTATGAATAATTTATGCTGAACACACACACAACACTCACAATTACACTTTCTGACGCGCGTTTCGATTACTAAGTTATAGTCTTCAGAGACTGAACTGCTAAACTAAATTCCAGCTTAGTAACAAAGAATATATGCTCACAATTATCCTTCATCTCAATTGAATGGTTTTGTTTCTGAATGTTCTTGATTTTAGGTCTCTTCTGTTTCAAAATTAGTTTTTTTTAATAATTTTTAAAAGATAGATAGAAATTGACGTTTCGACTTATCTTTGAAATAGAAGAGACCTAAAATAAAGAACAGTCAGAAACCATAAACATATCAAAAGGTCTAAGAAATAAGAAATTGAATGGTTTTTATACAAGTTTGAAAAACTAGGATTAGAGATATCTAAAAGAAAGATTTTGGAATTTGGAGGGTCATCAACAAAGTATCAACTATCAATATTTAATATTTTATGGACAATTTGATATGATTATTACAAGAGTATATGAAAGTTTTCCTCCGCAGAATCTGGATACAGTTTTTTTGTTTTAAGCTCACCTGTGCAACTACCTTGTCGGCTGTTTAATATAAAGTAGGATAATTTTCACTGCTTTCTTGAAATATAGTATTTTGTTTCCAGAGTGAATATTACGTCTTTTGTTTTATGCTACTATTTTCATAATCCAAAGCTGACCCACAAATATAATAATTGCTTGCCAAACATTCATTGAAGGCATAATGATAAACCATAATTTTGAAAAATTGAATACATGTTCAATAAGGAATCCAATATTTGAAGAACAAAAACTAAAACACGTATATTCTTAGGCTATTCAGTTGTTTTTCAAATCCAATGAGAGATTTTTTGTACCTACATATGATAATTGTAGATACATACTTTTCAGATGTTTAACCATTTCACTGAGATATCCTCTTATAGCCCAGTGAAGTTCTACTGGCGTGCTTTGCTCCACTTTAGTATGTCTAAGCAAATGTTCCATACTTGTGCTTCGCCCCTAAAGTCAGGTGCAAGATTTTCAACATTTCACTGCTGCCATCAGTTAAACTAGATCCATAAACGCATTTTAATAGAATTCAAAAAATTATGGATTAGATAATACTAGCAGTGGAAAGGTTAATTGAAGTATAGAGAATTTTGAAAAGAAAAACTCAGATTATACTTTATTTCAACCTGCTAAAGGATTGGCATGTATTGTAACACCATTTATTCTTACATCATTAAGAGGTCTGTAATTTTTTGGATTGACCTGAAGTTTTTCTAGTTCATCCAAAGTTTCGAATCCATCTATCACCCTAAAAATATTAAATTAATAATAAATATCTTATAAAATGATATTTGGTTATTAAATTGTCTTGATTTTTTATCTCTTCTGATTGAAAATTAATTTTTGAAAAACTAAACAGATTTGAAATCAAGAATTTATCATCAGAAACATAAGAAGGTCTAAGAAGTAAAACATTTAAGTAATTTACAAAGTGGTATTTTACTAAAAAACAATATTGTCTATAAGTGTTAAATCATCAAGTGAAATAAACAATGTTCTAGATTCTAGAATTTTTAACACAGAAGAAATTGATGGCAAGACATACCTGAAAACTTCATTATATAACTGAAAATATTAGATCTACTAAAAGTAAATAGAATTTCAAAGTAATTTTTATTTAATACTTCAATATTTTATATCCTTGTGAAACTATTAGCTAATTAGAAATAGCTGAAAACAATCTACTAAGGGGTAGACAATATGTCTATATATTTTTTCATTATGAATCATCTTAATTTTAGATCTCTTTTAATAGAAAATCAGTTCAAAATAACAGATAAAAATATAAATATATATTGATAAAGACGTAAATGGGCCAAAACTCTTTTTCTATAAAAATAGAGCTGAAATCAAGATGATTCATCGGAAAAACATAGAAAGATCTAAGTAAGAAGTTGAAATAAAATTATGTATATAATAATAGTAATATAATACATCAACTTACTTTCCAAATATAGTATACTTAAGATCTAAATGTGGTTGTGCTGCATATGTAATAAAAAACTGACTTCCATTTGTATTTGGTCCATTACTTGCCATAGATACAGTACCTCTGGCTCCGTGCTATAGGTAGATTGTAATAGAATTAGTTATTATTATTAAATTTAATAGAAATGTATGAACTAACTTTCAATTGCTCTTTGAATTCGTCCTCAAATTTTTTACCCCATATTGAACTTCCCCCTTTGCCTGTACCTGTAGGATCACCCGTTTGTACTATAAATCCTTTAATATTTCTATGGAACAAACAACCGTTGTAATAATCACTTGCACAGAGTGCTAGGAAGTTTTCACAGGCTTTCGGACACGATTCACAAAATAGTTCGATTTTAATGTTTCCTAAATCAGTGTGCATTGTAATGGACTAAAACAAACAGAATAAAGATTATTATCAATGAAGCATTTTATTACACATATATTACCATTCTTGATATTCTAACAAATGTGTATAGTGTTTATCAAACTGATATTTTGTAAACACAAAATTTAAGGTTATAAAGTAATGAACCGTTCAGATTACTTTCTTCTTCTTTGATTGTACTAACATGGAACTATAACAATTATTTAGTTAGTTTGGCTGGGCTTTTTTGGACTATGATATAGATCATTTACGTTGTTTAAAAGAATTGACCATAGATAACCATGGGAGGAAATTAGTTACTCTGACGGATAAAAAAAAATGCAAATTCAAACCGATCAGCCCGAAAGCTGTTCGCATTCGCCCAATATATTAATAAATTTATCATAGAATGTGGCTCAATTTTTGAACGACAGTAAAATTAACCAAGATTACTTTCCAAACATTCAGATCAAAATTCTTTCCATTTTCAGTGGAAATTAAAAAAAAACAACTTACAAAACCTTCTGATTTCAAATCTGTGCAGTTTTTCTATGGGTATATATCTTTATTCAGTTGCGAATTTAATGGAGTTGTTCATGAATTAACCATATAAGGAGAATTTATGATTTTTAGAAGTTCAAATAAACGATTCGTCATTGGGTAAAACTAGTCATAGTTTCCAAGGAACCCTTAAATAGATGAAAGGCATCCCCAGCTGATATAGTTGTTCGCATTCAGCGGACAAAACCGTTGTAAAACTGTTGCGAAGCCCTAGTGGAATCATTCACTGACGCATACGCTAAAAACTCAACGCGTTCTGGAGCGGACGCCCTGTTTCGAAGCGCTTTTAGTTTGTGCTAGGTAACGGTAGCGGAGCTGAAACGAGAAAAGTGAACAAAAACTGAGACAGCACAGTACAAAAAATTTGTTAAATAAACTAAGTTCTAAGATTAAACGTTAAGTTGTAACCTTCTTAGAAGAAAATTATTGAATTCACAGAGGATGAGGAAAATGAGTTGGACCTCCATGACTTATTCGAATAATCTTGTTTTGAATTATAATGTCCGTTTTCATATACAAAGTGAGTAAATGCTGGATACACATCGCAATTTAAAGAAAAAACGAAACCCAGTACCACCACGTAATGAACACTTGTTAATAAACATTTGATAAAAATAATTTCGTTTGAATGCATTAAAAAACAACCAATATAGTTTCTATGTAAAAAATACACTTATAAAGAATTAATAATATACAAAAATCAAAAACGACTTGCCAGCGAGCGTTCAACACGTCACGGATCACTAACGCTACCGTTAGGTAGCAGTAGCGCTAAACACTATGTCCTCTGGATGCGACCTTTAGCTTAAAGCATTGTATAAAGAATATTCTTTATACAATGCTTAAAGTAAACGTTGATGTGCCCCCTTCCTCCAAATCTACTAGACTTAGACGTGTAAAAAAGTCTAAGCCTTCTACTCAAACTTTAAAGGCCACTTTATAGTAATAAATGTTGGCAATCTTGTAACATGTGTTTGGTATACCTGTCTAATATTTTACAAATTTTTATTTACGGTTCTCTGAAACATCTTATTTTACCATCATTTCAATGTATTCAATTAGATTGACTTAAAATAATTGAGATACTAATGTGTATGCCTCCTTACACTTATTGTTTATGCGAAACAGATTTCTACATAATAACCTCAAAATGAAGGTTTGGAATAAAACTAACAGAAGAAAAGTGGACATTTCAGCAAATAATTTAAAAATTACTGTTCCCAATTTTAGGACATCCAAAACGAACAATCAAGCTGAAAATTTAGGTAGTAATTTTCTTATTAGGAAACTTTATGATACAAAAGTGTATGAAATTCAAAATACCTCTTAAAAAAATTATTTAGATATCAAAATATTTACTGTTGACTTATTATGAGTAACTAATCAAATTAAGATGATATATCAAAACAAATCACAAATATTTTACCTCAAATAGTGGAAATATATGTTTAAACAAAAGGAAATGTGAAGTATACAAAAAACAATATAGCTAAGGTTGAGTAACTAAGTAGTTCATCTAAATCAATTAATAATTCCTTTAAAATGAAAATAAACAACGTTGTTAGTGATTTATATATATTCATGGTAGGAGCAACAGAACTTTGGTATTCAATTTTTATTTGAAGATTATATTATAACCTGATAAGTACATATCAATATGTTCACTTTGTAGAATTACAAGACGAACATCTGGATTTTGAACCTGATGATGATCTCACAGGCAATGATTCTGAAGAAGAACAAAACCATTTTTCAAACAGTTATAATAATGAAAGCTTTACTGAAAGCAATTCAATTACAGAAGAATTTGAAACCTTTTCAACAGTTTCTCAAAAAGAGTACGTATTTTACTTTTTTTGAAAAAATATGAAACATGGCAGTTGGGGATAGAAAATCTTTGTATGGTTGAAACAGATTTTACATCGTAGATCTTTCTATATGTTTTTGTTATTGAATCATCTTGATTTTGTGTCTATTATGATTGAAAATTAGTTTTAAAAACAAGTAATCAATTCACCTTTCAACCTATTTCAGTCTTCATAAAAATTTCACTTGACATTGACAACTTTCATAATTATATTAATTAAAACAAAGATCACTTACCACATGAATATCAAAATCTGATAAAGATGAAATCTGATCTTGAATGTAGATGCTCAGCTGTTTAAAAAGCAAAAAATTATAAATAACAATGCAAGAAAAGCATTAACAGATACTATATCAATTAAGGAACAATACAGAAATTAAACATCAAAATGTGAGACACTTTTCCTTACCTCATATACAAGGACTGAATATAATGTTGGTATAAGTCGTAAAGGGCATAATCCATTGTTGAAATATTTCACTAAACTAAAATCTGAAACACCCAAAAATATGATTGTTACAATGTTTACATTGGACAAACATCTCAGTATTTAGAAAATAGATTAAAAGCATATTGATATGATAAAAAAATGGCACTCGCCAACACTTATGTATGTGTTTCCTACCTTTTAATTGGTCCTTGTGCTATAGGGTGGTGTAAATAAATGAATGAATAATATCAATAAATCAACGAGAGTACCAGTCTGTTAATACTGCTCAACGAATAACACAATTGAAATAAAATGTTCAAAAACAAAATACTATAATTCTTGTTATTTAAATAAAAGGTAGAGAAGATCATCATTATCAGCATCTCACAAATGCAGATTATAAATAGGTATATGAGTAAGACTGGCAGCTAGTTTCCTATATTCAGTTAATCTTTGGTATTAAAAACTTGATCTTTGCCATGAATTTAATCCATTAACAATTTTTCCTTGTTCTAGAGGAAACATTGTGGAATGTTCTATCTCTTTTCACTCATGATATTTTCCATGAAATTTTTCTCAATGGGTAATTCTTGGTAAATGGAAGTTTTAAAGCAGTGGTTAGGGGTATAACATTTCCACAGACAGACTAATCTGAAGACCACTGCTTTTTGCTCCATGCTAATATTTTCTTATGAATGTGAAATAAAAAAAGATTTTGATCAAATTTATTTAAGTCTACTTTGTGACACAACATATTCTCTATTGTACCTATAGTCGATGTAACATGCCAATCTATGATGAGAGCTAGAAATATCAAATATATACTCTAAATTTGAATTTTAAGAGTTTTTATTTAAATCTTATATGAATTCACAGAAATATCACAATTCGCCTGACATAGATGCAAACATTCCTTGTTCACTTCACTAATTGGCACAAACTCAGTTGTATTTACCTTAAATAAATTTTGAAGTTAAAACTAGTGAGTGTCGGCTATATGTGGAATGTTTGGCTCTAGTGCTCTTACTTTATATATCAATAGGTCTAAGAATCAAGGAATCAAATAATACTGTCAAATCCAATCAACAGGCCACTTATTTAATCTTTTGAATTTCCAGAAATTCAGTACACTACCCTACAAATAGAAATAATGACCATATTAGCATTACTACTAAAACATCAACATTTGAATACTCACATCGAGGGTAAGTATTTGTGTGAATTATTGCCTTCAAATTATCATTGGATAGTTCTGGTTTCACAATTCATAATAATCAGAAAAAATTGGAAAAGGGGAATTCAATGACGTAACTAAAAAGCTGGGGTTAAATATAATCATTTATTTTGCATTCTATTAATCTCAGAGTTATATAAAGAAAAACTGTTTTGATTGATTGAAGGGATCTGCTTCAGTACCATACCTATCCCAATAGATCAGAAGATAGTAGAAAAAAAGAATATTTGCAGGTGATTCCACCACTAATCTCTGAACAAGTTATGATAGACAGTTCAAGTGATAGTGACACCAGCAGTGATAGTTTTGAACATGATGATATGGGTGAAGGTAATTAATATATGCAAAGATACACAGTTATTAAATTAGATACATACCTATTACCAACTAAACTATTTTATCTATTTTATTTTTCAATTTCTTATCATTAGGAGCATCTATTAATTATGTGAGCCATTTTTTGATCAGTTTAGATTCCCTCCCATATATGAGATTAGAGAGATTTGCCTGAATCCCCTTCCCTTACTTTAGATTGACGCTAAAATTATTATAAACTAATTGTTTTTTTATTATTTAGAAAATTGATTCTATTGAACCCCTCCTTTTTTATTCTGAGCACACATAATTAATAGATTACCATAAACTTTGAATTCACGATATCAACATTTTAGTATTAAAAATAATAGTAACAGAAAAATCAGATGTAAGTTCACTTAATCATTTTCTATAAAATTATTTAAACTATAGCTTATATTTTCCTTCTTTTTTTTAGTTGATGATAATGTGAATTGTTCTCCAACAGATACTGATGAAGGAAATGAATATTGGGAATCGAATGAAAATGGAGCAAAAGAAAATTGTGAAGAACAAATTGACAATAAAGATATCTTGAACCATGATGATGAATATTCTGAAACATCAGTAACCTATGAAGAAGAGGATGTAGCTCAGAAACCATTTTTTTGTGATAAAAGTTTATGTACATCTGGCTTTAATATAATAATAAAAACTAATATAAATTCCAAAAAGCTAGTTTTACAAAGAGATTCTTGGAAAAAGATGAGAAGACACTATAAAGCTATTGATAAAAGGTGGAAACTTCGACCCAATCCTTATCATCACGTTAGATTGTTTTTAGAAGATATTGGATACGTTCCATTATTGTATAGACTCAAGGACAGTATTAATTTCAATAGCAGTGAAACGATGAATGTAGATTCATCTTCATCTATGTCTAGTTGTGATACTTTTATTTCAAAACAGTCTCAGAAAAAGAAGATATGTGAACAAATTGGAAAATGTGAATCACAGTAAGATAATTATATAGTACATCAAATTTCACTATACACAATAATATACTAATTTAATAATATATAAAGTTCATTGATTAAACTGTTTTTATTTCCAGGATATCCTCATTTAAAGTACCATTGCCTCCTACAAAGAGGCCTCCTACGAGACCTAAGAGGTCAGATAGTGTTTCCTCTAATGAAACCATATTGAGTCATATAGATGATAGATCAGTACAAGAATGTAGAGAAGATGATGTTATATCAATTTCAGCGTAAGTATTTCAACAACAATTTTGTTCCTACTTGTAAAAATTGATTGTTTGATATGTGTTGAATTATTTTTCTATTACTGGTTGGTATGTATCAATAAAAAAGTTGCTGATCAAAGATCAAGATATCATAGTCGTGTTTGCCCAAAAAGACTTTATGTCAATACCAAATGAAAAAGGATCAAAAATACAAAAGGATCAAAAATACCTGTCACATCTACACCAAACAAATCTGAACTCCCTTTGGTACCACTAGATATAACTGTGGACGGTACTCCCAATGTTTCTAAAACCTCTGATCTAAAAGCTAATGGAAACTATCAGGACTTGAATACTTTTAAGGCAGCAGAAATTGAACGCGACGCTATTGATGATACAAAATTAACAATTCAAGCTACTAAAGAGAAAAATATATGGAGTGGACAATGTAGTCGGAAAGTTTATAATATCTCCTAACGCGCTATTTTACAAGTGAAGTTTAAAATTCGAATGTCAGTTTAAACCACAGTTATCGATTTTTTCACGTTTTATAGGTAGTGTTTACCGAAAAACTTCCAGCAGTCTGGAGGTAGTTTAAACTTTATTTATTATTCTGCTCATTATGTCCCTCGCCAACTCTTCCCAATCTTTATCCTATTTGGTCCAAGTCATTGCATCGTTTTTTTGGGGAATTCGATTATTTGTATTTATTCAAGAAGTTGACTACTTTATCGTAAGAAAAGTGGCAAGATCTTTTTTAGTTTATGTTCATCTTTTTAAATACAAGTTCAACTGTGGCCTGTAAAATAAAAAAACTTTATTTATTCTTGGTTCAAACTAGAATTTAATCCATAGTTTAAACTTTCGTTTCATCTTCATTTTTACCTGAAGTTGTAAAATTGCTCTTTAGTCAAGATTTGTACTGAGCTATATATATAGGGCTCAAAAATACATATAGATAGAGTACAAAATACATAATTATTGTGAAATGTAACTTATTCATGAATGTTTTATCTGAATATTCAATTTGTGCTTTTTTATTTATAGTTCTTCTATCAGCTACTTGGAACTAGAGGAGGAAGTCAAAGAAGAACAATTTTCCGACTATCAAAGCCTTATCAACGACAATGAGTCGGTTACCACCAGTTTCTCTGGAGGATATTGGTTATCTTCTAAGTTACAAAATACTTCACCTCCTTCGCTTGTTTCCTTAAATTTTATACCTCCCCAAAACTCACCCTCAAATTCCAAAGCTTTAGCCATGTCTTCACAATCCATTCCTTCCTTATTCACAAATATAATTAAATGCCCGCTTTTAGAATCTGAAACTAATATTAGGAAAAATTCAGCTGTTCCACCAGGTAAGTCTGCATTATTGTGTAATGAGAACTAAAATTTAAAAAAAATCAACAACACTGTTCAAAAAGTAGCGAATTCTATTGTGTTTGATTAAGGTTGAGAAAAAATTTGAAAATTCTATTAAATTCAATCTTGAAATGCTCAAATTGATCCTAACCACTAATAGTTTTCTAGAATCTCACAATTTCATCAAATTATTGATCAATTACTTAAAATTTTTACCCATCCTTTCTAAATATGATTATATTGAGTTTTGTTCATGCTATTGTTGTAAAGCAAGAAATAAATGCATAGAAGATATTCAAACAATTAGTCTTCTACTGGATAGAAGATATAAGAATCAGAAGTAAACATCGATGATATCTGATGATCTAAAAGGTCATAGTAAGAGACTATCTCTTCTAATCTGATAGTGTAGGAATTTTTTGTCTTTAATCATGACTAGTATAGAAACCTATAAACAAAAAACAATAAATTGAACTTTGTAGATACTTTTATTTTTTAATATTATAAGTCATACTTATTTGATTTAGCAACCTAAAAATAAATGCTAAAATTGTCATCTGTGTGTCAGTAATATTTTTCAACTATAACAAATTTATAAAGTAAATAATTTGTTATTAAACTCATTCAGAGGATGCAACCTACACAAATATTCAACAATAAATTATAATTCACCACCTTATATAATTTAAAATAACACATCCAAGCATATTTATGTATAAATAAATTTTTTATCTCCTCTAATACAAATAATGCATTAGAGATTCATATAGTTAGCAGTTACCAAAAGAAAACGATATATACAAGGTGTTTCTAAATTAAGTGGTGAAATTAAGATGGGTCTTTCCTTTAACCAAATTTCCTCAGCCCACAACTTTTGGAGGTATCACCCTTAAAAGGTGCTGACTAAAATTGAGTTTTTTTTTAAATTTCAGTAATGCTAGAAACGTGAAATTTTGTAAATTGCGTGCACTGGTAAAGGACTAACCACAGTTATTTTTTTGATATTCCTGTTATGGGAGTGAATTTAGCAAAACTTATATACATATGAAAACTTTTTTCAAGTTGAAGTTTGATGATATAAAATTATAACTTAAAATCCTTGTTATATTTAAAAATATTTTATATTCTTAATTTTTTTCCAAAATCAATAGCTACAGAGAAAAAAATGAACATCATAGTTTGTAATTTTTTTAATAAATAGAGTGGAAAATAGTAAAGATGTAATATAATTCATAATACGTGTCATGGATTGCCTTGCAGGTTCAAAGATTAGAGGTGTATTTCTAATGGTGTCAAATCAAATCAAAAACTCAATTTTAGTTACCAATGGGTGGGGCCAAGGAAATTTTGTTATAGGAAAGACCCCTCTTAATTTCATACGATGTTAATTTATCATAGTTTGTTATATTTGTGAAGAAGTAAAATGTCTTGAAACATTTATATTTAAACAAAAAACTGCTACATTTTACTTGAACACTAAAATTTTAAATTAAGAATATTTATCTCGAATCTACTAATAGAACTATTTATTTTTCATTGTTAAATAATTAATTTCCAGTGGGACCGAATCGTATAAATTTTATGGAAGTTCCTAGATTTTTTTCTGGAATATGTTACCATCATTATTTTAATGGACGATGCGTTAAAGTTAACTGTACATTACCACATTTTATAAAGGACAGTTTATTTTTCAATAAATGTAAGGATCTTGAATCATCAGAAGAAGTGCGAAGTTTATTCAATTACGTTACTAATTTTGGTAAGTTAATTCTTATTAGTTCATCTTTTGATATAATAAATGGACTATTATTTCTAGATAGGCTTTTTGAAGATATTTATGCAGTATTTTTAAAAGCTTTTGGACATTTCAAAATGAGAATCGATCTTATTAATTGCATCCATCTTTTTTTAAAGAAAGAAAATATAGCATTCAAGAACGCTATGGAAACTATAATTGAATCGTTACAAAATACTGGATTAACTTTTTTACAGACCGTTGAAAACATTTTATTCAATATTGAATTTTTACAATGTCCCATTCTGAGTAAGTTCAGTGGATTACAAACAATAAAATTAATTCTAATTCAATACCTTCAACCCATTTAAAAATGCATAGTTATAATGAGAATGGGGGTGCTCAAATAATTAATTATTTGGAATAACTTTTATTAAGGGAATATTCTGGTCTAGAAACTTTTATTTTAGGCATTTTTGAAACTAACGTAAAAAAAATGAAAACAAGATTTACTGTCTATTTTTTCATATAATGCTTATTGACTTTATAAGAATATAAAAAAATGGGGAAAAACAGAATTTAAATAAATTGCAGGTCGCTAAAGTGGTGGCTACATGATTCCAGCCCTTATAGTGATCTGGAACGAGAAAACTTGACCTTATCAAAATAATATGAATTCTATTGACCTCGAATTTTTTTAAAATACTCCAAATTGAATTTTTTTAAAATCCAGTACAGACACGATAGAGAGATATATAAAAAAGATTTCCATCAAATTCCAAAGGAATCGATTGGGTAGAACTTGAGATATCATTACCTAACCTAAACACTTCAAAGTTTCGAGAAAAACGCGTTCAAAGTTTGAGAAACAATTTCAGTAGAGTCACATTGACCCATACTTTTCGTCACAAAATCTACTGTATTTCCGAAAAGAATGCGAATTATTAAAAATCCGTTTAAGAACATATTATTAAGTATTTTGTATTTATAATTTTTAAACCCTTGTAAATCATCCCTAATTTCGGAAAAAATTGAAAAAAATATGAAGTCTACAAGGGGTACGACCCCACTAAGGACAAGGTTCATGGTCTTTTGTTCCTAACAAATTGGTGGTATGAATTAAACATCTACCATACTCACCAGATCTCAATTCTATAGACTTTTTCCTGATTGTTTTCCATTCAAAAGGAGCCTTCTTTTAATGGCATGATCTCAGTAATGCATAGTTACAGAAGGACAATAAGTGGCATTACTGTTGTAGGACTAGTCTTCTCACGTTATTGTCAGAAGTTGTATATTCGTTAGTATTTTCGCGTAGTATAGTGTTCCCATGGTTGAATATCTTATACACGTTTCATTTCATAATTGTATTTGATATCCAGTTACCCCTTATGAAGCATAGTGGAGCCAATGATAAAGTTTAAGGATATTAATGGCAATTGAAAACAGAAAAGTTTTGTGTAGATAACTAGTAAACTAAACAAGGAATACCCAATTGATAGAATCTATTTTAGGGTTGTATAAATGTCTAAACTGCAAGAAACTTTAAATAACAAAAAGGTGCATCAATTTGTTATTTCGTTAGTCTGATCTTTATTTATTTGGGTTAAAATTGATACCAGGGTGAAAAGTATATCTATATGTGAATATTTGTGACTATTAGAAAGAACAAGTGCAACCAATTAGATAAATGAAGCTGAAGTATAACTTCTTGTTCTTATATGGCATGTTTTATTTATTTTGCATATGATTTTCAAAATTACATCAAATTCTATCTCATTCCAGTCAATTTTGGACTTTGGTTTTGTTTTGGTAGAAGGTATTCATTTTGTTTTTTCATATCATTTTATATGATCACTGTATGATTAAATAATTTTTTTATTTTTGGACATAGCCAACACGCTACTGGACATTTTAACCACTAGGTCTAATATAAGAGATAACTGGGAAGTAATAAAACGAATTTGCAAAGGAACTCAATTCATTGCCCCCGAATTTTTCGAAAGAATACTCTGTAAACTACTGATAATAGAAGTTCCAAACAACCGAGACTTATCAATGGACATATACAACACAGTCGTTAAAAAAGAAATAACTAATTTAACATTAGTAGAACCTCGTTTACTGAGAGCTATAAAAACGACAGTGGAATTAGAGGAGAAATCAATAGACAATTTCATCGATGAGAATTTGTCCATAGAAAGAGAAAAATATGAAAGATCTCAACACAATGATTGTGAAACTTCTCCTTTCGATTATGATCAAAACAGTTTATCTGATGCTGATGACAGGCTCAATTATGTCGCTCCCAGTTATTCGTCAAGAAAATCTAATTGTGAAAAAAGTAATTCCCCTGTTTCTATCTGTACAAGAAGATCGAGCAGTGATTTGGATAGTGTTGGTAATAATTCAGATGTATATTCACTCCAAGGTGTAAAAAATTATCAATATGTACCCCAAGCTGTTACTAAATGTCGTGAGTAAGTACTGCCACTTTATTATCACTTAATAAGTCAGTTTTTTATAGCTATAGTCCTAAGTAATGTTATAGGTGTGGAACCAAGAAATTTTTTAAGCAGTAAACCCTGTACATTATTTCTCGTTATATTACAGTCTTAGGAAAGTGATAAAAAATATTTTTTGTATAAACAAGTATACAAGAACGTTTTCCACCACAATCATTACACTAGTTACAATATTGTTACAATTCAGTAACTATCACTTCATTTTATATTTTACTTATTACTGTCCGGAATGTTATATTCGCCGCTTAATTTCAATATTCATTTAATTGTTGTACTGTGAGCTCCTTCTTCATCTTAAACAACGCTCTATAACATTGTAGAACTTTCTGTGCCTAGTTACAGATAGCTTCTTCTATTAGCAATAGTTCAATGGTAATAATAGATGGAACTACTTACCATCTTTTATAATATCTACTACATCAAATTATAATCGGACCATTGGACAATATGAAAGATTTAGACGAACAAAATTCTGAAACTTGTCCATATTTAAGTTTTGGGCTCCCAGGTGGTGGAAAAACCGATGAAAAAATCTTTTTGACAGGATTGGCCAGAGCATAGTGGTCAAAAAACAAATTTATTTATTCAAACTGTAGATTGTAAGATTTAATAATCAATGTGTATTAAATAGAATTTGAATCAACAAATAATTCATATAAATTCTTTACTCGTATCGAATATGATGGTCCATATTGATCTAATACCTCTGGCTCTGATAAGGCGTCATTTGGTTTCCCAATACGTAAGATTGATAAGGATAATTATTCATTCGGACTAGTGTACTTTAGTAAATATAGAACATCTGAATACAACGATATTTTTTTGAGAGTTTTCCATAGTGAAGCAAAAATAGGGTGCGATAAAACTAACATTGTCAACAAATCGCTATTTGTAGCTATTCATGAAATTTTTTTCATATACCGTTCCTGAAACGTTGAAAATCTTTGTATCTGGATTCCTGAGTCTCTTCATTCAAGTGTCCAATTGGAACACATTGATTTTCAATAATCTGAATCGAGCCAACTTCCATCCACATTTTCAAACACCTAATTTGCACATCTTATGATTGTTAATTTAAGCGAGTGGCTTTGGCGGCTTCTTTTTTTTGGGAAACTTAACCACTTTCTTACTAAATTTTCCTTCTCATGATTCGGAGTGTTTTAAAAAAATTATGTAGCACTCAAAACGCAGAACAAATGCACACACTGTGTGACGTTGTAAGATAGCGTGCGGCTGTGTACCAGTCACAATATCAAACACTTATGTTACTATTACAGAATTAAAAAATTGATTGTCATTTTGTTGACATACCTTGAGTAATTTTAGTACAAGTATTTTGATTAGTATATCTACGTTTCAAGTTTTAGATTGTTTACTTGAACTTTCTATTCAATTTTTTATTAATATTCTTGATAACAGTTATTAACCCGTTTTGTCACTTTATGAATACATTGTATGAAATACACTAAGTACGGTTTTAGAATTTCAAAAAAAAAACTATTTTTGTACATAGTCACAACTTTGAGAAACTTATCATAGCTCTGGGCATGTGCTGAAATTAATCCGTTACAGAATTCAACTGCACAAGATTTTCTTTTATTGTTTTATTGTGTGCCCCTACTGAATGGGCAATAATTTTGTTTCGTGATTGATGTTATGGATCATTTAGGGTTCAGTAATGAATCACCGTGTATGTTATAGGCGCCCAGAGATATCGAAACTGCCCCCATTTACTCATCTTTATGCTGTTCTCCAAGCAATTTTGGCACTTATTCGCACACTAATTGTAGTAGCTTAGATTTAGCTTGACAATTTCAAACTTCAAAAAAACTGAACGAAACCTCGGTTATTATGAAACTTGGGTTTACAGCAACTTTAATCAGCAGTTGGTCAGTTACATTGCTCAAACATCCAATATTATTTTCATTGTCAACGTAAGTCTGGTTAATTTTTTACTAAATGTGGCATTTCCGGAAGGAACTATCAATTAAACGATCTACGTGGAAGTATTTTCATTATAATGGCTGGACACAAAACGCTAAAACATAAGTGATTAGAATAATCATCATAATATTATAGAATGAAAAGATCATCTCCTGTATTGATGCTGCCACATAAAATGCGACATTTCTATCCTAATTTTAAGTTCGATAATTATGTTGTATTTAGTCAGTGAACCTTGGAAGGTTTGAAAAACCTTTTTCAAAATTGTAAATCACGAAATGGTGATAAATGTGTTATCACACATGATTGAAATTGGGCTTTCACAACTTTTCGTTTTAGTTCTATGAGTATATCAAGTATATCATGTCCGACTCCAAATTGTAGCTCTTCAAAGGTTAAAACTTCTCAACGTTATTCTCCTGTGGAGAACAGTGTGATAACACACAGTACTGCTGATATTACTGCTTTAGCGACTTCAGATTATTATGGATACCCAGATCAACCAATTATTGGAAAATTCAAATTTAACGAAGGATTTATTTTTGATCAGTCATTACATCATCTTTTACCATCAAGTTGTCACCAAGTGAGTGTATTCAAATTATTATATAAATAAGTAAAATAGCAAATAACAGCAAACAATTGTTCCAATACAACTCAATTTCTACAGTAACCTCCTTATTTTAGTTATCAATTCAACTTTTTGACTAGTTTAAAAATAATTGACATTATTTGTTCCATAATAAAAATTTTCTTATTATTCTTTAGGTAAGCATGAGTGAAAGCCATATTATTGAATTGAATAAATTCATTTTGAATGGTAATGGAAGTGGATTTTTAAGGATATTAGATTTATATAAAAGTCCTACTACTATACAGCATTTTGTTACTATGTGTGTAGCCGACATAAAGTCCTGTAAGCATCCATGTAACCAATTTTTAGACCTATTGGAAAATATAGGTAAATTACTGTCATATGTAAAACTGTTTTTTTTTATATAATAAAATATTTATTATTTTGAGTTTTATGTACTTTTTGACATTGAATGATTCATAATTTTTAACTAGACTTCCGAAATTGTTCAGAACTTTCAAAAAATGTGTGTATGTGTTGAAAAATTAATTAGAACTATTTTAATATCAGAACTAATATTTTTGTTGGAATGAAAAAAATAGGTTGCGAAAATTATTGAGGTGTTTCCTAGATCATGAAAATAGTGAAAATTTGTTGAAATTATTTATTATTCGACAAAGTTTTTAGTTACAAAAAAATTTATATTTTTTAAAATAGTATTATTAATTGTATGCGTCATAACACTTTTATTAAATAACATATTTAAATATAAAGATATATTTTCCTTATCTTCTTATCTTTTCTTCATTTTGTATTACTTTACTAAGAGAATTTAGGATAGAGTGAAGAACTTTTTATTTAATTTATTATTATATTTATTATCATTTGATAGGACTCTACTTAAAATGTGTTTTGTTTTACTTTGAAACTATCAAATAATAAATTGAAATTCATTAATCACTTACTGATTTTTATTCCAATCACTATTTTTCAATGTTATATTCACTATGCATAAACTTTCTTCGTTTTTAGGATGTATAGAGCCAAATTTTAGGACAAACAATTTGTTAAAAGGGATATTTGAAGTAATCGCTTTCAATATGTTGTTAGTTTTTGAAAGGAAATGTCAATATGAGGATGCAAGGAGATTTGTTGAAGTCTTCAATGATTGGGACAGTTTGATATCTTCGAAGGTTAGTTCAATCTACCTTCCCTTGTTTTCCTTATATAAAGTGTCTCAATATTGACGCCTATCCTATTCTAATATGAATACTATAATGAACAAGTAAATTTATATTATAAATAGTTATAAAAATAAAGTAATAAGCTTTTGAGTATTGTATATGAAAAAGAAATTATTGAATTTGAAAATAACGAGATTTTGTTTTAAATTGAAATTTGAAATCATACTATATTGAAGATTTAATTGAAATTATTTTTTATTATTCACATATATTTATTATCTTTGAATACACGTTAATTATAGCAATTTGGATTGAGAAAGTTAACTCCTATGGGACGCTATATATTACTTGCCAAACTACTCACAAAATCCAAGGCGTTTTACTATGCTTATGAAATTTTGCAGTCACCTGGTAAGAATAATTTATCAAAAAAATTTTTAGCGTATTAATTTTATTCGTTTTCTTTTCAGATCTGAATTTGTTAGATTCTCCTAAAAATTGGCCACTTTTCAGAATTGATAACATAGATTTAGAATCACGAAACGCGGTGCTTGTTGACTTTTTTAAAGAAGCTTATAAATCCAATATTGAAGTAGTATGTGATATGTTCAGAAAAATTTTCCAGTTTAAAAATATATACCAATTTGGTAAGAAATATTGTCGTAATACCTACTAATATTTTACCTACATTTACATGAAAAATAGATCAATTGTGCATATAGAATTTTATGGATGAAGAATATTTGGTTGAAGCTGAAAATATATCTTACTTTAATCTTGTTGGAAATTACCTACTCATGCAAATGGTATTAATTAATTCAACGGGAAATGATTTTAGAGAATAGTGTGACCAATTAAATCTGTATTCGTATCAAAATTAATATTTTTCCTTTTCCAATTTATCTTTATTAATGTTTACAAGTATCTCTAGAAAAATATAAACACAAATGTAAACCAGAGATATAACCTCTTTTGTATACATTATCTCATCACTTCTGATGGGAACCATTAGGATCTGTTAATCATATAGTTAAGTGATTCAAAGTGTCCCTAGGACACTTGAAGTTCCATTAAAGTAGAAAATCACTTATTTTTAATTATAGCTTTTGAATACGATAGGATTTACCAAAGTAGTGAATTGAGTCATTTAAATTTTGTATGTTAACCAACCAACATGATCAGACGGTTGTTGGTTAGAAATTAAGAAATAAAATTTTGGTTATTAAGTAACAAAGTAGGTTTAATACGAAGTATATGGTCAACCATCATTGGTTAGCCCAAAGATACATTATATTACTTTTTGTTTTAGATGCTTACAGTTATTTCAATCCGATGCTGGAACATCTCATAAATCATGAAAAAAGTCTGTTGCTTAAATATTTCTACTCTAATATAGATATTTTTTACAATAAAATGGAAAGAAATATATTTCGAGCGTTTACAATTTTTATGGAGGGTAATCTTACTTTAGAACATAGGTTAAGATTATATGAATATGGTTGTAAGAAAGGAATATATGTACAATTTACGGTAAGATATCAATTTCAATTTTATAGAAACGCTTTTGATGCTCCTGATTTACCTACTATATTATATTAGTTTATTGAGGGCTATAATAGATCATAGCTGGCCTAGTAAGGGGTCAATAACTGTTGCGTACAGAGGCCGTCTGATAGGCCCGTCGTACTGTACTTAAAACTACCAAATGCCGATATCCTTTGCAAAACTTATTAGACAAATTGACTTGAACCTTTCAACGTCACTAGGCCTTATCCATACATCAGTAGCATTCCGGATTCTCCTAAATGCATGGAGATAGCGTCTTAAACGACCGTATCCGAAGACTAGTGACTACTCAAATTTCACGTCTGTCTAAGTGGAGTAATTGGTTGGTAAGACAGGAAAAATGTCTAATGTTATGAGCTTCCATCCATCTCTGCAGAGGTTGTCTTTTGACAAAAAGCTGAATTTAAAAAGAGCCGAACCTTGGAGTCCTCATTCAAAAGCATAAACGTAGAGCACAAGTCGTTATGGCATTTATAGCAGAGCAGATTAAGATTACTGTTGTTCTATTTCACGTGCAAATTCCATCCAACCGAATACTTCGGCTCGGAATATAGTAGCATGCTCCTCGAGCAAAAAAGATTCATTTTCATTGGGGTCTATTTCATCTTAAAGACACCAAGTGGTTCAATTAATTAGTATTGTAGACTTAGAATCGCACTTCTACTGTTCTCTGTTAGTGATGTGTGCCTCCAAACTCTTATTATCAACAATGGCAGGCGCTGTAGGCTATAATTACCACTATTATAATCACCTGTTTAAATCATTGTAAAAATGTTTTCAGACACATTTAAGTTTGAACCACAAATATTTTACCTTAAGCTGCATATTTATCTGAACAGCTTATCAACACATACTATTAACAAATAAATTGTAGCTATAATAAGAATATTGAAAAAAGTCTTGTCACGTGCTAGTAATTACTCAATACGAGGGTGGGTTATAAATCTTGGCAACTTAATCTTTTATAAATATGTGAATGGATCACAAACGTATATGTGTCGTGTGAAAGATCTGCAGACACAGTGTGTATGTAGAACAATAGATGATTCTCGTAGTAGTGCAGCAAGGGCTGTGAAATTGGTTAGATAGACCACCCACCATACTCTCTCAAAATTTGGCCCTGTGATTTTATTGACAAAATTGTAGATACGGGCGGTTTTCGTTGGCAGTACCAGAGCTTTACTTTAAATGTTTGTAGACAATTTTGTCATGTCTTTAAGTGTACCGTGTCATTGTTTTGCATCGTAAAAGCCATATTGCTCCATATACAAATGGGTTACAATATTTCAGTGCTATTAACTATACACCCTTATGTATTGTGTCTTTTCGTCTGTTTATGTTACATTTTACAACCGGACTGATACATTCAAAAAACAAAAATAGTTGCCGTTACTAACCACAAAAATAATCTATAAAAAAATTCTTTTTTAGGGTAGAGAACAGACAATAGTACTGAGGACAAATATGCCTAACAATGAAATAAAATTGATACTCCAATATTATTTCAAGGCTATGTCTCGTCTTGCATATTATGAGGTTAATCATGATCTCAATATAGAAATCAGGCTACCGGATGGTATCGTGGATTCACCTAAAATATTGCACAGGTGTATTAGGAGTATTAATGAATTGAATATGTCTGTTAAAGAAATTGTGCACGATTATTTTCTATTGCAAGTTATCAGTCCTGATAAACAAATAAATACAATGCTACAAGTACCTAAAGACGAACTTAGAAAAATAATAAGAACAATTTAGTTAAATTGAATTGAAACAAAGAAGTTTTTTTTGTTATTAGTAATAATACGAACCTGCAATTTTTTTATGTGAATACTTTATTACTTTATATTGAATTACATTTTATATTTTTTCATGAAAGAATTAATTTCTAAATATTGATAACATAAAAATATGTAAAAATTTTAAAACATTCGACGCAAAACTGTTATTCGAGAATTACATTTTCATTTATAAGACACACGTGTTGTGACCCTTAAAATACAATAGACAAAATTGCCGGCTTGTATTATATGTTAATTTTTATATGAAGTGAATCATTTTTTCTGTTTATTGTAAATATTTTCATGGAAGTTCTGGAATAATCTCTTAAGTTTTATTGAAAAAAGATCTTAAATTTCAAGGAGACATTTAAATTTGGTTGTTTTAATATTTCATAATGTTATTTATGATTATAATTAGATAAAGTTTATTATTAGATATGTATCTTCTATGGACGACCGCATGAACTTATTAATCTGTATTATAGCTGAGTAAATACAATTATTTTTGTTTGTTTCTTATGTCGAATAATTATTTTTATACAAATAACTGATTTTAAGATTGAGGCTACGAAGATGATCTGAAACAGAAAAGTCTGAAGATATTTCATCGATAAAGTGAAGAACAATACTGCCACTGTTAACTGAATATGATGGTTAGGTTTAGGATTCTTAAATAAAATTTATTGAGATGATCTAGTGACGATTCTTAAATATGATTTGTTTTTAATTTTTTTCTGTTTCATAGAATTTCACCCAATGTTATATTCCATGTTTTTCTTTTTATTTTTTTACTCATATTTTTGCTATATCAATTCTTTTAACTTGTCTATTATTGTACAAACCATAATCCTTCTCTAATTTCCAAATTTCTCATATAATTTGAGATTTGCGGAGTACAATGTACAGAAGTATACACGGGAAATATACAAGCTGCTTTAAAATCAATAACTGACTATATTATATAGTCAGAAGTGGTTTTGGACTGAACAAATTTATAGAACTGGTGGTTCTTAAAATTTGAACAAAGTAGTGCTTAAATTCACTAAGGTAGATTTAAGTACGTTAACTTACAGTGTAAATATTAAGGTATTTGCACAAGATAAGAAAGCAAAAGGAAACTTCAGAAAGCATTTTCGGAGGTAGTGTAGATGGGGTAAGGACACACAGCTAAAAGAAAGTTCCTCCAAGAAAATTTTTATATACATGTAAATTTGTGGTTTTACCAAAAGATTCTTTATATTGATGCAACAGTAGTAAGATCCTCAACCTAACAATATTAAAGGAAAATCAATAAGGTCCAAGTGACTTGGAAAAATATGGACAAGTGTAAGAGAGGTGCTATTTCTTCAAACACATGTTCTCAGATAGTATGTATGTAAGGAAATACTAAATGTTCAACAACTTGAGGAATAGGCTTTGAAAAAACTTTCAAGGACGTGTAAATTTGTGGAGTCACCAAAAGATCTCTTTTATATCAATGTAAGAATAGGTAGATTCAACAAAGTATGAAAAAAATGAATCAGTTCCACTTGACTTAAAGTGATTAGGAAAAGTATAAACTGAGTATATAGTTCTATTAGAATATTTGCACAAGATAGATAAGACAGATTTTTATTGATTTTAATTATAATAATATAATTTTAATTATAATAAAATTGTGATTGGAAGCTAGTTATATTCTTCTTTTTCGCCGTCTTCCTATTGTCGCTCAAAAATGTTCAATTCTCGATCATCATTCTCATTATCGGTCTCCAAATCCTCCAAAATTTCTGGTTCTTATGTGCTTTTTTCATCGGAAGTACTTGGATATAGTGGAACATTGAGGCCACAAGCTAAATAACATACTAGCCCTGATCCATCCACATCCACAGCAGAAACTACAACCATTTTTGGAATTGCAAAATGCTATGTTTAGTAGTTTCGGCTGGTGATGGAGGTAATAACATTCTTTTATGTGCTCTAGGATTTCATTTTCAAGCATCTAGCTCCATTCTTGAGGTTCTACGTTCTTTCCTAACCACGTTTGAAACTGGTAGTAAATATGATTTATATGTTGATGAGCTGCACTTGTTGGTGGAAGTGTTGACAATATTGTACAGGTTTATTTAATTTCTTTAACTTGAGGAATTGCACGTAGCGGAAATTGTCAATGTTGTACTCAGATATTGGAGCCAACAAGATGCGCAATCCATTTTCAAATAATGTTTGTTTTTTTGTTGGAATATTTCTTGTAAATAGCGCAGTCGTGTAAAAATAAAATGTGTTTTTTAGTTAAATATAAATAATTGATAATTAGTACATACATAATACTGGGCATTGTTAAATAATTATATATTTTCTAAATATACTGTATACAACGTACTGATAACCGTAACTCACGCTTGACTTACGCGGTGTACTCTTCGCGATTTACGTCAAAACTGTTGATCGTATGAAAAAAAAGTTGTAGAAAATTTTATACTCTACAACTTTCATTTTAGGTACAAATCTCTTTAAATTAATAAGAACCGAGATATTCGCGAACAACCGATTTTTATGACCTTTGACCTTTAAGACGCGGACACGATAGTATTTGTGACTTTTTAGACAAAATTTAGTACGACAAAACCAAGGTTTATACCAATTTACAGCTTATTATCTTTCATTCCGAGATGGACCCCTCTATGACCGGGCTAATAATTCAGCTTATTCTAGACTCTAATTATTCGAAATCCGCCTACGGAATTTGAGTTAAGAATATTTAGTAATAAGTAAACAATTTATGCCATTGTATATGGCTGTCATTAGTAATATTCTATGAATATATACATCGAGAAAATATAACTCTTGATAGATGTAAATAGTATATTTTTTATTTTCATTTGAGGAAGATGAGGACATGATAGGACACATGTTGATAAGCATTATATTAATGTTGATTGAGTTACATTTTATATTCTATGCTATATTTTTTAATAAAGTTGGAATCCTTAAACAGAGTTTTATTTTATTGTTTGTAATAAGATTATGAATTATTATAGTAATCAGTTAAAGAATAGAAAATGATTTTATCCTGGTTAGTATCATTTCTAAGAAAGAACTATTGCATTTCATCAAATGGTTCACAATATAATAAATTTATTCAGAACTTGACATTTCAAGTTTATGAAGCATATACAGTGAACGTTTAAATTGTGGAAATTATTTTTGGATCGAAGTTCTGAGAAATTTGATTATGAATTAATTATCTGGTTACTGGAAGTTTGAAGCAACTACCATTTCTAATTAATACATGTATTAAAAAATATAAATATCGACGATATAGTGGATTTCCTTCAAGTATACTATCTTAGTAAACGTGCTAAAGTATGAATCCAGTTATATATATGTTTCCCAAAAGTCTTCTAGTTTTTATTTTTAAAACAATTATGCTGCAAACCGTCTAAAGTCTGCAAGGGTAACATTCAAAAATGAAAGATGATAGTTTCCAGCTGAAATTGCAATATTTTGGTTAATAGGACGTGGAGTATTACTTTGGTTTAGAAGTAGTTGAAAGATTTTTTCTGTTTTATTACAAATAGTTCTGAAATCGGATAAATACATCCGTGGAGATCTAGAAGATGGAATAATATGACTAACTAACCGAAGAGCTGAAAAATTAATTGTTTTTCTAGAACAGTCCAAATTCTCACTATGTACTATGGGTGTCATTAAAATCTTCGTCAAGATTTTTGGATATACGTAGAATACACTAGTGTTTTGGGATAATGATGAGTTTAATACCACTCTTAGTTCCATTTTGAAAATTGCTTAGTACGGTGTGTTGGTTTTTGAAGCGAAAGTTCATTCAATGAAAGAGTACAGGAAGATGTTTATATAGAACGAATGTGGTCTGAAAGAAATCAGAGCTTATAATATACAATCAAATATATCTCTTGTATGTGTGGAAGGGCTCATGCGCACGAGGTATTCCTTGACAGGCCCCAGTTCTACGTAAGATGTTTTATTGTGCAGATATACTTATCAACAGGCAATAAAGCCTTTTTTATTACGAGTGATTTGTTTGATTAACCACGTACGTATAGAAGGTAATAAATTATATAATACACCAATAGAAGTTAATTTAAAAAATCTGTTAATTGTGTGAAAAATATAAAGTATATAAATTTAATTGGTGCTTTATTATATATAAGCTCGGCTACGAGGCCTGATATAAGTTTTAGTGTTAATTTTTTGAGTATATTTCAAAAATGTTATAATGGAAGAGCTCATGCGCATGAGTCGTGGATTGACAGGCCCTAGTTCTATGTAAGATGTTCTATTGTATAGGTGTTTTCTTATTGTTCTTATTAACAGGCAATAAACCCTAATACGAGTAATTTGTTTGATTAACCAAGTACCTTTACACAATTAAGTAGCTGATATAAGCTCGAGAGAAATGGTAGTAAGAGACTAAACCGTTTTGTAAGTAAAAGTAACTACTGGAATTGGGAGTAGAGGTAGAATTAGTCACGTTGAGATTATTCTTCTTTATTTCGTTATTTCTCGAGACAAAATGAAATATTCTTAGAAATGGAGCGTTGTACTGCTTTGGTTCATTATTGTTAACTGGACTGCTTACAGAATATTAGCAAAAGCAATATGTTAATTCCAAGAAATCGAACAATATTTATATAATATACAAGAGATGAAAAAAATTGAAATGGTAAGACTTTCAACTCAACAAAAAATGAAGATCAGTCAACTCCAAATGGCGTAAAGAGCATAAAATACAGAAAGATATTCATAGGGAATATGACCAGTGCTTTACTATTATTTTAACTATCAACTTGACGTCACAAAATATTGAGTTTATACAAGATTGCGTGTTGAATACCTACTTTGTTTTTAAAAAAAAAATGTTGGTTATGAATGGGTAAGTTGCTTTTTTATTTAAACAAATTTAAAATAACACTATGACTGTCATTTCAATCAATATATTGTAAAGAAAATAATACAAATGTTATAATTAAATTAATTCAATTAAAATGAATCAACTTACTAGCATAAAGAAATATAATTGGAAATAAAATGATAAATAACAACGTGAAAACCCAAACAGGGTTGGAAGCAAATAGATGCAACATTGGTAATTTCCAAATCTAATTTTCAGATTTGAATTGTCAAATAAATTTTAATCATGTACAGAGCCTGAGCAACGTGCAACTATGTCCAGAATTTTGAAATTTGTAGATGATATAGTTTGGACATTTAATGAAAAGTACCCTTTCCTATTTCTGAAATTCTGTGCCTTGGTCTACCAATAAAGTTTCAGATTAAATACAAATTAATTGGGAAGGAGACAGCACATAACAGATTGTCAGAAATCTTCCAATATTCTTATACTGAATATTTTATTGAAAATATCATGTGACTTTTCAATTAGTTCTTAATATTCACAATACAGTTTTTTTCTTTATTCTGAGTCTTGCATGAAAATAGTCATCCCACTTCTCGAAATTATCGACTCTTCTCCTTACTACAAAGCGCGTTCGTTCGTGTTAAAGGAATTCAATACGATCAATGTCATCACTATCCAATAAATAGTAAACGAAATCCATGATATCAAGATAAAAATCTCATTGGTTGATGAACTACAGTTTAAATAGATTTTTACTATTTTATGTCTATGTGAAAAATAGACAGCCAATCGAGTCTACAGATAAAGTTCCAGTTGGGTTTTTTTTAATATTTTTTATCCACTAATTTATAAACTAACCGATAAAGTAACTTTGGTTGGGTATTCATCAGTCAATTAATGATTTTATCTATTTCATATTTCACTTTTATTTTGATACCATCGACTTTGTGGATTACGTATTGGATAGTGATGAGGATATTGATATTGGAGAATTTCTTTAACACGAACCAAGCCCCTATGTAGAAAGGGAAGGGTCGATAATTTTGTTGTTCCATCTGTTTTTTTATTTTCTGCTATATTCTTGTTGACTAGTAAGAGTAAATTCCTTTTGTCGAAAGAAGAAGATTGCTATCTCATTCTTTTAGATTAGTATTTTCTATTTTTTCGGAGTTAATCTCATACACAAAAATCAGATAAGATCATTTTATACGTAAACCAAATATAATTCACAAAACATAATATTTAGTTCTGATGAGAGCCCTCAAATTTCTATTCTATGACTGTATAGGCTATAATTCAGTTAACTGACTTATCTGCCAATTGGAACTATTTCGGAATTTAATCAAGTGATGATGAAAGTTATTCAGTTGTTTATAAAACCCTTTAGAGTGTGGAGACGGTCAGGGTAGCGATTTGCTCAATATACCATTCGTGAATCACGGTCTTTTGAAAGGAGATCAGTTATGGTTTGGTGTGGAATTAATTTCCCCACCCGGACTGAACTGATTTTCATCAATAATGGGGCTCTGACCGCTAGGAGGTACATCGAGGAAGTCCTTCTAGAGGCTGTGATCCAATTTGCTCCATTTATAGGTAAGCAATTCATTTTAATGCAGGATAATGCTCGTCCACATACCGCCAGAATTGTTACCGATACTTGGAGCAAGTGAAAATCACAGTTCTGGGCTGGCATGCACGATATCCCGATATGAATCTCATAAAGCATTTGTGGGATAATTTAGGGAGGCGTGTTAGACATCGCCATCCTCATCCTAATGACTTAAATCCGCTCAAAATTGCTGTTCGAGAAGAATGGGATGCTATGACGTCCAGAATTTAATTTCTTCGATGCTTGACAGGGTTAGAGCCTCGCCATAGCAGAGGGAGTAATACCCGCTATTATAATTACATAAATTTTTAGGATACCTAATAAAAATGAAGAATAACGTTTTCTATGAAATGTGTTAATTTATCGTTTTCATTTTTTTGTAAATAATCAATAAAAATTATTCACTTTTGGCAAATTTTGTTTAAATAACCTATAAATTAACCGATTTTTAGTGTCCGTTTTTTTGTTGTTGAGTTTATATAGTAATTGAGAAACTGGCCCTGATTAGATCCTGTAATAGTAACCAACATATATTCTTCGATGCCGTCTTTGTAGCGATATTATGTTGCCATTTTTAAATGTCCGGGTTCCAAAAATAGAAGAGGCGGATAGATATTTTATGATTACATCGTGTTAAAGGCTTATTTATGTTGAAAAAAACTTTAATTTTGTATACTACTGAGCTGAATTTGTTTAGAATTCGCGAGACTTATCTACACTTTCTATATGACATCAAAGCAGTGTATAGGATATTCCATCATTGTACTCCACTGCTATATGAAACCAGAAAAAATAGTATGAAACCCAGTGTGTAATAAAAGTACGGAATTGAAATTACTCTAATATATCAGAACACAAAGTTAATTAAATTAGTAAATAACAAAAACTTTCCAGTAAAAATACATCAAATGATATTAAAAAGCAGCTCTAGCTACAAAGCAATTTGGTTGCAAAAGTTGTTTGGAAACACCATTTTACTGCAAATTTAACGAGCGCATCTGTACATAAAAAAATAATCATAGGGTGAATAAATCTTGGAAGTGTTTCTTTATGTTCGGTAGCTTCATGCATTTTAAGTTTATTCTCTGTGGCAACTCACAAAATTAATCAAAGATATAGTTTTGGATATATTAGGTTAAGAACAGGAATGAAACTGTGGAGACTAATTGCAATGGTTATCAATGAATCAAAAGCAAGAATGCACAATCATTAACGAAGTGAGACAAAGTAACTCACTATTTGCAACACTATTTAATCTATTTCTAAATGTGGATCGAGAAAATATGAATACAGCGGTGTTTAGATGCTAAAGAAACTGACAACAGAGAGAAAAGGAATGAGGTTTAAAATACAAAAAAGCTATAGAATAAGGCAAGCAATTCAAAAAAGGAACTAAAACAGGAAATTATGAATTAAATAAAGTTTGAAATTTCAAATACTTATCTATGATGTAATAATGATTAATAGTAATGAAGAAAAACGATCAGAAATAGGAGAAAACATATTAGCAACTAATGGAGCCTAGCATACAAATGGAAAGTTGTTAAAAAGCAAAATACTTACTAGACAAACCAAAATGAGCATTTACGAAACAATCGTAAGACCGCTACTAATTTACGGTACAGAAAACTTGACAAGAGAAAAAGAGGAATAAAGAAAAAAATAAAATAAGAACAATATCAGGCATGGTCAAGATTGATTAGAATAAGAGAGGTAGAGTTTGAGTTAAGAATTAAAAAAATAACTGTAAGAGGCAATTATGTTCCCCCAAGATTTATTTGGGCATCCTCTTTTCCTCTTTTTTGATTTGATTTTGATTCTTATTCTATCTCGTTTGATGATACCTCTGACTCCCAGAAAATTTATGTTTAACGCATGTTAAAGTTCAATTGTCTCCATGATTCTTTTAGTAACCTCTGCTTATCTTGATTTCCATTTCTTTGTATATATATTTGAAACTCTTCATTTGCTCCAACTGTGTTTCATTCTTGATTTTGAGGTTTTTTCTTTTTCAATTTCAATGCCTTTTTTCATTTTAATAAAATATGTTTCAATTCCTTTTCATTTTTAACGAACAATACTAAATCATTGGCAAAAGCACATTTAGATATTCCAACTATTTCCATATTTTTGTATCCTATACTGTATCTGTTTCACTTTTGTTTTCACTTCTTTCAATACATCATCCATTATCATTATGAATACCACCGGACTCAGTACTCCCCTTGTCTTCTTCTTTTGTCGTGAAATCCTCGGATTGGTCATTATTTTTCCTCACTTGGTTTTTTGTTGTTTCATATATACATTTGATATTGTTTCTCAATTTAAATCCAACTCTTCTTTTTTGTAAAATTTTCTTTATTTAATTTTTTTGGGTGTTGTCAAATGTCAGCTTAACCGATTTTCATGAAATTTTGTGTGCATATCTATTTTTCATCCCCCTAAATGTTAAGAGTAGTTAACCCCTAATTTTTTTATTGTTATTTCTTAGATAAAATTTTTTGTATATATTTTTTTATGATATACCATCAAAAAATACATACAACTCTAAATTTTCAACCCTGTATGATCATCACCTATTTTTTATTTGTTAATTATAAACTTTAAATTTTTATTATCGATCGTAGCAGTGACTGTTGTACGTATCATTTTGATTTTTCTGTGTGTTCTTATGTTAATTTTACTGTCATCGTTTCATTAAGTTCCAGTGCAATAATTATTTATTAATAACTAAAAAGACAGTTTTTACTCTCATGTAAATAAACACTTGTCGTGAGCTCCTCTAAAAACGGCCATTATCGTATCTGTACATATTGTACTTAACATTGCTTGCAAATAGTTTTAAATCAAAACAGAAACGTGTACGTGTTTAATAAATATACGTGTTTTATTATTGTGAAAGGTCAGTCAAATAATAGGCAAACTAATACAATATTAAGTTACATGTACAGTCAGCAATGCCAGCAAGACCTTAAGAGACCAATTTGAGTTACCGAAGGCAAAAGAACAATGCAGATGTGCGTATGAGCAAGGTACAGTTATGTCATTCATAATCACAAGAGGCACAAGAAGGACGAGACAATTAGAACGAAGAGAAACGCGCAAATTCATAGTAAACAGACGTAGAGGAATTGGCCAACAAGGCCAACAAGTTCTTCGAGCATTTACATCAGATATATTTCTTCGACTAGCATTCCAATATGAGCCTCTTGTAGAATATTAGGGTAATTTCAAAGTGGTTATTAGACAATTAGATAAGTCAGTTATTTTTATTGAACTAGAAAAATATTTCGTAGATATAATTTATATGGCAGAACAACGTTTGCCGGGTTAGCTAGTCTGATTATAAATATTTCCATCAATTGAAAAATATTATTACCTTTTAGGTTAATCCTGTACTTAGTTTTATCTACCGTTAATTTTTATCATTCAAAAACACGGGAATACTAGATTTCTAGTAGACTCTATTTAGAAGAAGGGTTAAATAGACTTCACAAAGTTGGATTAAACTTTCACATGCATGTTGAGCGTTCTAACAAATTGAAAGTAATGACTTCAATTAGATGACAATTAAATAATCTTAGCAATCGAAAAAACTAATTCTATTATGATCCATAAAACAACTTTTTTGATGAATTATCGTATGTTTTGTATTTATCCGAATCATACTTCTCCTTCTCCTTCAACT